>NC_086445.1:486679646-487279646 GCF_028390025.1 Pseudophryne corroboree | reverse complement strand
CTGTGTGGCGTAATTGGAATTGGGGTTACTATTGTGTGGCCATGCCCCTTGCCAGCAAAAACACACCCCTTTTTGGGCTCTGCGCCAAATGTGCGAACTGTTCCTATTTAAAATATAGGGGGTACAAACATCAAAATAAGGACTACTATAGGTGAGGGGTGATGGTGCTGGGAAAGAGGTGCAAGGTCAGAGGCAGAACTAGCGGTGGTGCTAGGGGGCACCAGCCAAAATTTTGCCTAGGGCATCATATTGGTTAGGGCCGGCTCTGTAGTCAGGATTGACTTGCCTGCACAGCCTATTTTTTCGGCCGATGCCGACCGCGCGGGGCCGCGCATCGGCATCGGATCGGGATCGCAAGTTGACTGTCACCTTGCGATCTGCACTATCTTTTCTTACGATTCTGACTATATAGTCAGAATCGGAAGAAAAGATCTTACCGTGTGTACACACCTTTAGGGTGTGTACACACGGTGAGATAATTGCTATGCCCGATTTTTACTTGCGATTTCCCCTGAACTCCCCAGAGCCCAGATAGCACAGATTTTGACTAACTTTTCTTGAGATATGGACTGTGTGCTTACGATTTTGGCTTATGTGAGATTTTGGCTTATGTGAGATGTCATTGACATGTGAGAAGAACTAGATAGTACACCGATCTAGCAGGGATTGACTTGCCTGCACAGTCTATCTTTTCTTGCGATGCCGACCTGGCGGGACCGCGCATCGGGATCGCAAGGTGACTTTCACCTTGCGATCTGCACTAACTTTTCTTGAGATTTTGACTATATAGTCAAAATCTCAAGAAAATATCTCAGCGTGTGTACACACCCTTACTCCTAGATTGCGATCAGCTCAGTCTGTTTAGTTCCTGGTTTGACGTCACAAACACGCTCTGCTTTCGGCCAGCCACTCCCCCGTTTCTCCAGCCACTCCTGCGTTTTTACCTGGCACGCCTGCGTTTTTTTAGCACACTCCCTGAAAACGGCCAGTTTCCGCCCAGAAACACCCACTTCCTGTCAATCACACTACAATCCCTCTAGCGATGAAAAAACGTCGGTCGGCCTTGTGTAAATCTGCTAAGTTTTGTGTGAAAGTACTTAGCGCATGCGCAATGCGTACCATGCGCATACGCATTTTCCAACTAATTGCGAAAAACGGCAACGAGCGAACAACTCGGAATGACCACCATAGACTTGATCACCTGATTATTAACCAGTACACATATATTGTCCTGTGCTTTTATTATGTTTGGAAAACGAATTGACAGAATAGGAGAAGAGTGGGTTAAACCTCAGCTAGTCTGGGGGGCAGGACGGTAAGGCATTATGGGAGTTTATTGTTAGCCAATAGGAATGAATGTTGCGGGTAGGTGGAAAGGGTTTTTTAAGCCTGGTAAAGGGGCTGGGTCAGCCTCTTCTGCTGTAATCGTGGTAGGGGTGAGTGCTCTTAAACCCCCCCCCCCCCCTTTTTTTGCTCCTGTGTTTTGTGCTGCTTGCCCTTATTGCTGTGTTATTCACACTGCCTGGCCTGGGTGCACTCTATATTTGTGCCACATTGCATCCCCTCTCTGTGCCCATTACCTCCTGGTTAAGCGTGTTCTGGCCGCCATGTCCCGTCCCCGCCGCTCCCCTGGGGCCCCTGCAAGGTATTCTCCTCGGAGCCAGGGCCGGAGCGCTGCGCTCACGGCCGAGGCTCAGTCTACGGACGCTGCTGCGGGTGCCCGTCAGTGGCTCGTCCACTGGCCACCCCTGCCAGGCGACTGCTGGTTGGCACTGGTGCCTCCTGCGGGCTCTCCCCGCTCCACCCCGGATTCTGCTGCGGTCACTGTGGGGGGCCAGGGTGGAGTGGAGCGGTCTGGGAGCAGTGGCCATCCGGTTCTCCCGGTTGGGGCCGGGGCAGTGTTGGGGCGGCTGGTGCTTCACACAGGAATGCGGGTGCACGGAGGACGTCTGGCGCTGGGCCCAGTCGGGGCCGCCCGGGTCGGCGTGGCGGCGACGCGAGGGCCGTCCCTGCTGGGGAGCGGGGGGACCGTTAGGGCTGCGGCTCCGGATCCCTCTGCCATTGCGGCGGCAATGTCGGCAATGATGGCGGCATTTGCGCCGTTTTTGTCGGCGTTGTCCCCGGGTGGCGTTTCCGTGGCTCACGCTTTGGTCGATGCGTCCATTCTCCCTGGTGTTTCTGGCCCCGCTATGGCGCAGTTTCTCCAAGCGTGTCGCGCTATGTGCTTCGCTGCTTCGCTGCTGGGTGGCGCTGCCCTGTCTCCCGCAGGGGCGCCTGCTTTCATCCCCGCCGGGGGGGCTTCGGCACCCGTGGCGGCTTTCCCTTCCTTTTCAGATTCGGATGCTGGTGACGATCGGGAAGAGGAGCCGGTCGTGGCGGACGTTTCACCTTCAGGAAGCGGGCCGGCCGGTGAGTGGGATACCGATACAGTTGCTGTATCACTTGGGTCGTCTTCTTCCTCGTCCGGCAGTAGGTCCAGTAGATCTTCTTCCTCTTCTTCTTCGTTGCAGTCGGCAGCTAGTAGCACCACGAAGGCTAAGAAGAGGGCTTACAAGTACGTACGGCGTGAGGCACGGCACCGGGATAAGCGGTCTAGGAAGAGTAGTAGTAGTTCCCGTAGGGAAAGGAGACGGCGTAATTTGCCGGGTGTAGTTCGCTGCGAGTACACGGCAGTGTCGCGAGGGTTGCGTGAGAGTTGCAGGAAGAAGATTAGACGGGGGGAATACGTTGACCTTTTCACATTGACGGAGGACACCAAGAGGGAAGGTAAGGAAGCCCTTGCAAAAGGCGATATTGGGGCGGAGGCCTCTCGCTCGTATGACAATTGGTTGGCGGGTTTCTGCGTCTTCGCGGCGTGCTACTTGGAGGATCGCCCTGATGAACACATCAACGTCATCAGGTATATTCACCTTGTGCATGACATGCAGCGTCAGTCTAAGGACGATTCGTGGCTGCATTATGATAAGCAGTTCCGTCAGAAGCACGATTGCCTGCACATCATTGACTTCGGATGCAAAGATGTGGAGGTATGGCTTCGGGTCACACGAGCGCAGGATATGAAAATGGTGGCTAAAGGGGCATCATTGGCGCAGAACGCGGTGGCGAGTCAGTCTCGGCCCGCAGTTGAGGGTCCGCCGCGCCGCCCTTGGAACGCGCCGGCGAAGTGTTTCGCGTTCAGTAATTTTGCGTGCCCCCTCGGTCAACGGTGTAGTTTTCGACACATTTGCTTACGATGTAATGGATCCCACCCGGCTTCCAATTGCTTCCGCGCAGGGCGACCGGGAGCAAAGGCGGACGGGGGCGCGGTCGGAAAAACAACTGGGGGGCTTGCCGCTAGTTAGGGCGCCGACCCCGGTTCGTTTTGGGGCCATGCTCAAATGGTTGGGGTGGTACCCAAACAGAGACGACGCAAAATTTCTGCGGGATGGTTTTGCGTCGGGTTTTCGTTTGCCGGTGGAGGGGGAGGTTTTAGTTCAGGCCGCCAGGAACCTGGAGGTTCGCCTGGGGAGAATGGCGGGCCCCTTTGCGCTGCCGCCTGTCGAGGATTTGATTATTTCCCCGGTAGGGGTCGTGCCCAAAAAGGCCCCGGGTAAGTTTCGGCTCATTTGGCATTTGTCTTATCCATCTGGGTCCTCGGTTAACGATGCAATTCCACCGGAGTATTGTTCGGTGGTGTATCAGTTTTTTTCCGAAGGATGCTCTGGGCATGGTTCGGGGCTGCTGCTCTGGGGCCCTCATGGCTAAGCTTGATGTTGAATCGGCCTTTCGCTTGCTCCCTTTGCACCCGGAGTTGTTTCGATTCATGGGTTTCCGCGTCGGGGAGGAATACTTTGTAGACAAGTGTCTGCCTATGGGGTGTTCCGTTTCGTGTGCCTTTTTCGAAAAGTTCAGCACCTTTTTACATTGGTGTGTGGAGTTTTCTTGCGGAGGTAGCGGGATCGCGCATTACCTTGACGACTTTTTGAGTATGGGGCCTGCGCATTCTCCTCGCTGTGGTTTCCTGTTGTCGCTGCATACCTTGTTGGGGCATTTTGACGTCCCTGTGGCCGAGGACAAGACGGAGGGGCATCTTTCCTGTTTGTCCTTTTTGGGTATGAGATCGATACGGTCGCAGGGGCTTGCCGGCTGCCTCTGGACAAGGTTGCAAAGCTTCAGGAGTCCATAGCGCGGTGCTTAGAGCGGCGTAAGGTGACGTTGCGGGAGGCTCAATCCCTCCTAGGACTGTTGAACTTTGCCTGTCGGGTGATTCCCATGGGCAGGGTTTTTTGTCGGAAGTTGGAACGGTCCACGGCTGGAGTGTCCAGGCCACACCATTTTGTCCGTTTCTCGGCTGAGATTAGGCGAGACCTCTCTGTGTGGGTTTCGTTTCTGGCGGATTTCAGTGGTGTGCTGATCTGGATGGCCCCGCTCGTTGACAATTTCGACCTGCAGTTGTTTACGGACGCGGCGGGCTCGTCGGGGTTCGGTTGTTATCTAGACGGGGCTTGGTGCGCGGCTTCATGGCCCGAGTCTTGGTCACGGGAGGGGCTGACCGTCGACCTGTTGTTGCTGGAGCTTTTTCCCATCATGGTGGCCTTGGAGGTTTGGGGGGAGCGCCTTCGCGATCGCAGTATTCTTTTTCGCTGCGATAACTTAGGGGCCGTGCACGCGGTTAACAACTAAAGGGCTAAGGTCCTCCGGGTGTTGTCGCGGCTCGTGCTGACTTGTATGCGCTGCAATATTCTGTTTCGGGCTCAGCACGTCCCCGGGGTGGATAATGGGATCGCCGATGCACTGTCCAGGGGGCAGTGGGATAGGTTCCGTTTGTTGGCCCCGGAGGCTGATTCAGCGGGTTTGCCCTGCCCTTCTTATGTTTGGCAGGTCATCATGGCGGATTGGAAGGGCTAGCAGAGCTATCTTTGGCTCCGTCCACTCTCACAGGATACCGTCAGGCCTGGAAGGAATGGGAAGACTTTTCCCGTGACCAAGGGCCTAGAGGTAAGAGGGGTCAGAGATTGTTTCTGGACTTCGTTTGGCAACTCTTCGTAACGGGAAGATCGAGGGCCGTTGTGTCTCGATACCTCGCTGTGATATCCTTTTATTCAAAGTTGAAGGGTATGCCGGATTTTACGAAGAGTTTCCTGCTGACGAAGGCGCTTAAAGGTTGGGCGCGCTCGGCACCGGTGCCTCCTGATAGTCGGCGCCCTCGGCACCGGTGCCTCCTGATAGTCGGCGCCCTATTGATGCGTCCCTGCTTTCTTCCCTCTTGGGGGCGGTGGTGGGGGTGGTGGACTCCCTTTTTGAAATGCTTCTGTTTCAGTTGGCTTTTTCCATGGCTTTCCATGGCACGTTTAGAGTTTCTGAGTTGGTTGCGGCTTCTAAGAAGTCGGAGGCCATTATGCGGCGCACGGATGTTGTCGTGGGTGTGGGGTCCGTGCTGTGCGGGCTGCGCCGCTCCAAAACTGATCAGATGGGTAGAGGTCTTTGGATCACTTTGGCACCATCAGGTAATGGGGACTGTTGTCCGGTGGCATTGGCTAGTCGGTATGCGGAGGTCAGGCCCTTGTCAGAAGGGTCTTGGCTTCTGCATTACGATGGGTTGCTATTGACGAAAATACCAATTTACTTGGATGATGCAGTGCTGCCTGTCCAGTTTGGGCTTCTCCCCTCGGGACTTTGGTTCGCATTCATCTGCAGGGCGCGCCGTGGGCGAAATTAAGGCTTTGGGCCGCTGGAAGTCGACGACTTATAAGCGTTACATTCTGCCCATTGTTGCGTAAGCGAGTTATTGTTTCTACTAACATGTTGTTCGTTTACTGTTTTATACGTTTCAGTTCAGTTTGTCTGTTCTGTATTGTTTGTCTCCCCTGTCCTCCCTACTTGGATGGCTAGCTACTCGCCACTGCTGGCAGTGGGGGTCTGGAGTGCTTTGCGATTTTTTACCTGAACTGACGAACTGATTTTGCTTAATTCATTCAATTCGGCTAATTGACATCTAATTACAAGTTCCTCAGCAGGTTTTTACGTTTCACCTCCAGCCGAGTTATTCTGTGTGACCCCCAAACCTCCCCCCCCCCCATCCATTCCCTGACACTCTCCCCCCATTCCCGTTTTCATATTTTGATTTTTCCTTCCGTTTCTTTTTGTTGCTTCGATTGGCCTGAAGCTTGTCCGAGAGGAAATTCAGAGTCCTCTATTCAATTTTTCTTTTTGGCAGATCCTCGTTCTAGTAGTTGGTTCCTGTTCTGGTCTGGGTTTTTTGCTTCACTTTGTATATTCACGATTGTCTGTTTTGTTTTCCTTTATATGTTGGCGGGAGGATGAGTTTAGTGTTTGGGTGACTGGTCACTCCTATGTTTTTTTGGCAGCCGAGTTTGTGGCTTCGGAGGGGGCTCCTGGCTTTGTTGGGTCGGATGACGTGAGGTGGATAGGAGTTAGGGGGATGTTGTGGCAGGATCTGAAGGTTACCCTTTTGGAGCAGGTTAAGCGTTTTGGGCTGCCCAAATTGTTGGTGATTCATTTAGGTGGCAACGACCTGGGTAAGAGAAAGGCAGTGAATCTTAGATTGGCAATTGTTCATAACTTACAGGTGATTGCGGGTGCTTGGCCGGGCTGTAGACTTATCTGGTCCTGTATAGTGCCGCGGTGGAGTTGCGGACTGTAAGGCGATCGATGCCTCTCGGCGGAAGGTCAATTCCGCAGTTGCTAAGTTTGTGGTGGCTCTTGGCGGTGCTGTGGTGTGGCACCAGCGGATCAAGTTTCGGTTCTTCTACTTATTTAGACCGGATAGGGTTCATTTGACTAGGCAGGGACTTTCTATTTTCCTTGAGGATCTGTTTTCGGTGGTTGGTTCTTTGGGTTAGGGGTATGGTGGCGGTGCAGAGTTGCTGTTGAGCAGAACTTCGCTGTTGGCGGGAAAGAACGGCAAGTAAACTTTTGTTGTATTAAAGGAGTTGATTGGAGGTCGTTTGGTGGTTGATTTTTAGGTGCGCTCTCCTTCGTTGACTGGTATTACATCTGCTGGACCGCCTTCACGTGGGCAGCCTCATCACCTTCACGGGTGGGTAGTCAAGATGGAGGTTGAGCGGATACCTATTGTTTGTTGGAAGGTTTACGTCAGTTTTTTATAAGATAGGTTTTTGTTCATGGGATAAGTTCGTTTTAGCCATTCTTTCTGTCCACCATACTTTAGTTTAATTATTCATCAGTTAATGGTTCACTTAAATAGCTAACATTTTCTGCCAAATTCAAGTCTCCGTGTCTTTATTTATTATAGTTAAGTGTTAAGATGTTATGGTTTATGTTACGGACAATCCTCAGACTATATGAGGTTTATAGTAAATGATAATAAATATTAGTTTTTTTTGTTTTGTTTTTTACAAAGATCAGATCAGCATTTCTATGTATTTTAATACATTTATTGTTCTATTTCTATCACTGTGCTCCTTTTTCATTGTTTGTAGCTCTGAGAGCTACGGGATTGACTTCCCCTTTGCATCTGCTATGTTCATCTCAAGTTGTAGTGCCATATTGAGGTTCTTTGTTTTTGTTTTACACAGTTCTGTAATGCCCATATATGGAAAATGTATGTTTTCTATAACAATTGGTAATATTGTCTGGCGATTAAAATTCACTCTTTCTGGTGGTCACTCTTTCTAATGAGAGTGGCAATTAATTATTTTAAGCCATGATATTCCCACATTCCTGGATTCCATAATTTTTCTATAGTGTAGGAGATGTTCTGGGTGATAACAAAGATCTCATCTTTCTAGCTGCCATGGTGGGGGAGTTATTGGGACTCCCACATACTAGTTTCTTTTCTTTATAATATGATGTCACTGTACATTCAAAACAACAGTATTACTTGTCAGTGACCTCTCACCGGGGATCAGTATTGGTGCCATTAGTTTGTTTTCCTTTTATTTGATACTGTTTGCTGTGGATGATAAGCGGCACTACACACGTACCTAAGCTGAGGAAAAAATATTGTAAGTGGTCACAAGTCCCATACATTTACACGTTTGCCATACAATTCCCCATACACACATGCCCATTGAACACCGTCAGATCTCCCCACTTGTCCCTTAAATATACTTCTATTGCATCAGAGCTCCCACATGCCCAATAGACCGCTCAGCTTACCCTTTATATGTCATCAGACATGCCCCTTACATGTTTATCTGATGCCCCGCATGCCAACATACCTCTCTCATTGCTCTTACTTGCCAATCAGATTGACCCACATGCCATCAGACTCCATCACGTCATCAGACCTCCTCATACCCCTTATTTGTCCATCAGATGATGCCACGTGCCCTTTATATGCTTTGAGATGTTCCCCCATGTCCCTTCATCAGTTATATCTTATGCTTAAGACTGATTGTGGCTCCTTGGGCAAGATAGCATGGCCAAAGTAGAGGAATTCCATGTAAGTAAAAATACGATATGACTGGGGCTCTTGGACATAGGCGTTTAAAGGAAAATTCCCTGTGCTTGCTTTAAACCCTAGTGCAAGCTAAGAAATGCTGTTCATCCTGATCTTCTAAGTCCCTTCACTACTTACATAAACATTAATGTGGCTAAAACCTCCACGGTCGAGTCACATTAGCATGACTACCAGCTGAAAGCCAGAGTAACCGCCATGTACAGCACGGACAGTGGCTAGAGGTTCGCTGAGGTTCATTTTGACGGTGAGCTGTTCCATTGTAGCGTGTATGTCGGCCCTCACGCACTTTCGTAGTGATGTTCACCTCTACCATCAATGGCACGTGGTACTCCGCAGTTGTCATGTCTGTTATTCCCAGTGGTGCCATTTGTCCAGTCATGATACACCCTCACCACAGCAGCACGCGAACAGATCATAAACTACGATCTTTCAGAAATACTGCCACCCTTTACCCAAAAGCCGATAATCATCCCTTTTTGCAACTCTGATAAACCTGTTTTACCCATGACAGCAATGAGTGATGTGTGCAGATGGCCTGTCGCACACCTTATATGCCCACCAAGCCAGCACACAACATGTGACATACTTCATGGTCTATGCGCTGCTGACGTCAAATGTAGGTAGTGTTCATAATAATGTGACTCGACCGTGTCCCTTATGCTAAGAAATTGTTGAGACTAATTCACATTACTTGATTGCATGCAAGTTTGTTAAAGGGAATGCATCAGCGGGGAAATGTAATAGGGTCCGACTTTATGGAGGTCCGGTATTTCAGCTGAGATTGCCCGTATTTTTAAAGTGGCAATCATTTACAAGGCAAAACCAACTTGGTTTTACCTTGTAAATGACTGCCGCTTTAAAAATACATGCAGTCACCGCTCAAATCCCAGACCTCTGCAAACTCTGACCCTATTACATTTCCCCATAGGTGTCTGTTTTTAATTGTATTAAATTTGCACATGTTTTTTCTCATACGTCCTAGAGGATGCTGGGGTCTCTTCAAGAACCATGGGGTATAGACGGGATCCAAAGGAGACATGGGCACACTATAAGACTTTGAATGGGTGTGAACTGGCTCCTCCCCCTATGCCCCTCCTCCAGACTCCAGTTAGATTCTGTGCCCAGTGAGACTGGATGCACACTGAGGAGCTCTCCTGAGTTTCTCAGAAAAAGACTTTATTTAGTTTTGTTATTTTCAGGGAAACCTGCTGGCTACAGGCTCCCTGCATCGTGGGAGTGAGGGGAGAGAAGCAGACCTACTTCTTAAGAGTTCAAGGGCTCTGCTTCTTAGGCTACTGGACACCATTAGCTCCAGAGGGTTCGATCACTATGGTACGCCTAGCTGATTGTTCCCAGAGCGGCGCCGTCGCCCCCTCACAAAAGCCGGAAGATAGAAGCCGGGTGAGTATGAGAAGGCAGAAGACTTCAGTGACGGCAAAAGAGGTGACGCGCTGCGCGCCATGCGCCCACGCTTTTCGTGGCACTGCAGGGCGAAGGGGGGGGAGCCCTGGGCAGCATGAGACCTCAGATCAGACTGGCATGTATAGTAACAGTGCTCTGGGCACTAGTTCAGGGACCCCCGCCAGTATAATCAGTATTTTGAGCGGGACTGAAGCGCACCATGTAGGGGGCGTGGCTTAGCCGCACAGCTCTGACCAGCGCCATCTGTCCTCCGCACTGTTGTACAAGTAACAGGGTGAAAAACGGGGGGGGGGGGGGGGGGGCACGGGCAGTTTGGTGCGGATTGATTATATTAAAAGCGCTAACGGGGCTGGGCAGTCACCTTACTGGCCTCAGTACCGGGATAGGCGCTGGGTGTGAGCTGGCAGATCTCTCTCTGTGTCCCTCTTGCAGGCTTTATTGTGGGTCTGTCTCCTATAGCCCCAGTGTGCTTGTGGCTGTCGGTACATGTGTGTCGACATGTCTGAGGCGGAATGCTCTTACTAGGAGGAGGCTGGAGTGGGGACAGAAAATACTGTGAGAGTGGCTGTGTCGGCACCGCCGACGGATGATTGGGTGAATATGTTGAGCGTTTTAAATGAAAATGTGCCAAACATGGAGAAAATCCATGGAAGATGCTTTTTCACAGACCCAGACCCCTTCGGGGTCGCAGAAACGTGCATTTGCCCAGATAGTAGATATAGATACCGACACGGACTCTGATTCCAGTGTCGACTATAGTGATGCCAGATTACATCCAAAACTGGCCAAGAGTATTCGGTACGTCATTGTGGCAATAAAGGATGTACTACATATTACTGAGGACCTTGCTGTCCCTGATACACGGGTCTGTATGTTTAAAGGAAAGAAACCTGAGGTAACGTTTCCTCCCTCTCATGAACTGAACGCACTTTTTGAAAAAGCTTGGGAAAATCCTGACAAAAAGATACATGTTCCCAAAAGAATTCCAGTGGCATATCCGTTCCCCTCTGGGACAGGGAAAGGTGGGAGTCAATCCCCACGGTAGACAAAGCTTTATCGCGTCTATCCAAAAAGGTGGCGCTTCCGTCCCCTGAAACTGATTCTGAAACCGGCAAAGGTGTCCGTTCTTCACTGCACTCGGTTGCTGGGGAAGATGGTGGCGGCCTACGAGGCCATTCCGTATGGCAGGTTCCATGCCAGGGTGTTTCAGTGGAACCTGCTGGACCAGTGGTCCGGGTCTCACCTGGACATGCACCGGAAAATAATTCTATCTCCCAGGACCAGAATTTCCCTTCTGTGGTGGCTGCACAGTTCTCACCTTCTGGAGGGACGCAGGTTCGGGATTCGGGATTGGATCCTGGTGACCACAGATGCAAAGCAAACACAGTGAAGCGCTGTCATGAACGATATAATTATTTATTTAAAAAATTCACAATGTATTAAAAGATAGGAATAAACATCCTGTAACTAAAAACATATAACCTCTTAGTAACATGCACAAAACACTGTAGCAATTTGATATGTCTCACTGGAGAAACTTCCCCTATAGACTTTGTGTCTGTTTGTGCTTGGGATAATATATTGTAACACTCTGTAATTTACCAGACTTCTTTATATGAAACTACACACGTGGGTTAACTGGACATATAAGCCCGTTGGATATTTTCTCTAACGTCCTAAGTGGATGCTGGGACTCCGTAAGGACCATGGGGAACAGCGGCTCCGCAGGAGACAGGGCACAAAATAAAAGCTTGAGATATCAGGTGGTGTGCACTGGCTCCTCCCCCTATGACCCTCCTCCAAGCCAGTTAGATTTTTGTGCCCGGCCGAGAAGGGTGCAAACTAGGTAGCTCTCCAGAGCTGCTTAGAATAAAAGTTTAGTTAGGTTTTTTTATTTTCAGTGAGTCCTGCTGGCAACAGGCTCACTGCATCGTGGGACTAAGGGGAGAAGAAGCGAACTCACCTGAGTGCAGAGTGGATTGGGCTTCTTAGGCTACTGGACGTTAGCTCCAGAGGGACGATCACAGGTTCAGCCTGGATGGGTCACCGGAGCCGCGCCGCCGTCCCCCTTACAGAGCCAGAAGAGACGAAGGTCCGGTGAAAGCGGCGGCAGAAGACATCCTGTCTTCAAGACTAAGGTAGCGCACAGCACCGCAGCTGTGCGCCATTGCTCTCAGCACACTTCACACTCCGGTCACTGAGGGTGCAGGGCGCTGGGGGGGAGCGCCCTGAGACGCAATATAACACACATATACCTTAGCTGGCAAAAGGAATACATCACATATAGCTCCAGGGCTATATGGATGTATTTTTTCCCCTGCCATTTTACACAAAAAAGCGGGAGTTAAGGACGTCGTGAAGGGGCGGGGCCTATCTCCTCAGCACACTGGCGCCATTATTCCCTCACAGCTCCGCTGGAAGGACGGCTCCCTGATTCTCCCCTGCAGTACTGCATCTGATTCAGGGTAAAAAAGAGAAGGGGGGGCATTTTGGCAGCAAATAACTAGATTAACAGCAGCTATAAGGGATTAACACTTATATAAGGTTATCCCTGTATATATATAGCGCTGGGTGTGTGCTGGCAGACTCTCCCTCTGTCTCTCCAAAGGGCTAAGTAGGGTCCTGTCCTCTATCAGAGCATTCCCGGTGTGTGTGCTGTGTGTCGGTACGCGTGTGTCGACATGTATGAGGAGGAAAATGAGGTGGAGGCGGAGCAGTTGCCTGTGTTAGTGATGTCACCCCCTAGGGAGTCGACACCTGACTGGATGATTGTGTTTAAGCAATTAAGTGATAATGTCAGCAATTTACAAAAAACTGTTGACGACATGAGAAAGCCGGCAAATCAATTAGTGCCTGTTCAGGCGTCTCAGACACCCTCAGGGGCCCTAAAACGGCCGCTACCTCAGTGGGTCGACACGGATCCAGATACAGATACTGAATCTAGTGTCGACGGTGACGAGACAAACGTAATGTCCAGTAGGGCCACACGTTACATGATCACGGCAATGAAAGAGGCATTGAACCTTTCTGACACTACAAATACCTCAAAGGCGGGTATTATGTGGGGTGTGAAAAAACTGCCAATAGTTTTTCCTGAGTCTGAGGAAATAAATGAGGTGTGTGATAAAGCGTGGGTTTCCCCCGATAAAAAACAGCTAATTTCTAATAAGTTATTAGCACTATACCCTTTCCCGCCAGAGGTTAGGGCACGGTGGGAAACACCCCCTAGGGTAGATAAGGCGCTCACACGTTTATCTAAACAAGTAGCGTTACCGTCCCCTGATACGGCCACCCTCAAAGAACCAGCTGATAGGAGGCTGGAAAATATCCTGAAAAGTATATACACACATACTGGTGTTATACTGCGACCAGCAATCGCATCAGCCTGGATGGGCAGTGCTGGAGTCGCATGGGCGGATTCCCTGACTGAGAATATTGATACCCTGGATAGGGACAATATTCTGTTAACTATAGAACATTTAAAGGATGCATTGCTATATATGCGTGATGCGCAGAGGGATATTTGTACCCTGGCATCAAGAGTAAGCGCAATGTCCATCTCTGCCAGAAGAGCATTATGGACCAGACAGTGGTCAGGGGACGCAGATTCCAAACGGCACATGGAAGTATTGCCGTATAAGGGGGAGGAGTTATTTGGGGCTGGTCTAACAGACCTGGTGGCCACGGCAACGGCTGGAAAATCCACCTTTTTACCCCAGGTTACTTCACATCAACAGAAAAAGACACAGTCTTTTCAAACTCAGTCCTTTCGTTCCCATAAGTACAAGCGAGCAAAAGGTCACTCTTTTCTGCCCAAGGGCAGAGGAAGAGGAAAAAGGCAGCACCATGCAGCCGCTTCCCAGGAGCAGAAGCCCTCCCCTGCTTCTGCCAAGTCTTCAGCATGACGCTGGGGCTTTACAAGCAGACTCAGACACGGTGGGGGCCCGTCTCAAGAATTTCAACGCGCAGTGGGCTCACTCGCAAGTGGATCCCTGGATTCTACAGGTAGTATCACAGGGGTACAAACTGGAATTCGAGGCGTTTCCTCCTCATCGGTTCCTGAAGTCTGCTTTACCAAAGTCTCCCTCCGACAGGGAGGCAGTTCTGGAAGCCATTCACAAGCTGTACTCCCAGCAGGTGATAATCAAGGTACCCCTCTTACAACAGGGGAAGGGGTATTATTCCACACTATTTGTGGTACCGAAGCCGGACGGCTCGGTGAGACCAATATTAAATCTAAAATCTTTGAACACTTACATAAAAAGGTTCAAATTCAAGATGGAGTCACTCAGAGCGGTGATAGCGAACCTGGAAGAGGGGGACTATATGGTGTCGCTGGACATCAAGGATGCTTATCTCCACGTCCCAATATATCCTTCTCACCAAGGGTACCTCAGGTTTGTAGTACAAAACTGTCATTATCAGTTTCAGACGCTGCCGTTTGGATTGTCCACGGCGCCTCGGGTCTTTACCAAGGTAATGGCCGAAATGATGATTCTTCTACGAAGAAAAGGCATCTTAATTATCCCTTACTTGGACGATCTCCTGATAAGGGCAAGAACCAAGGAACAGTTAGAAGTCTGAGTGGCACTATCTCAGGTAGTGCTAAGTCAGCACGGATGGATTCTAAATATTCCAAAATCGCAGCTGATTCCAACGACACGTCTACTGTTCTTAGGAATGATTCTGGACACAGTCCAGAAGAAGGTGTTTCTCCCGGAGGAGAAGGCCAGGGAGTTATCCGAGCTAGTCAGGAACCTCCTAAAACCAGGACAGGTCTCAGTGCATCAGTGCACAAGGGTCCTGGGAAAAATGGTGGCTTCTTACGAAGCGATTCCATTCGGAAGATTCCATGCAAGAACTTTTCAGTGGGATCTACTGGGAAAATGGTCCGGATCGCATCTTCAGATGCATCAACGGATAACCCGGTCGCCAAGGACAAGGGTGTCTCTCCTGTGGTGGCTTCAGAGGGCTCATCTACTAGAGGGCCGCAGATTTGGCATTCAGGATTGGATCCTGGTAACCACGGATGCCAGCCTGAGAGGCTGGGGAGCAGTCACACAGGGAAGGAATTTCCAGGGCTTGTGGTCAAGCATGGAAACATCTCTTCATATAAACATTCTAGAACTAAGGGCCATTTACAATGCCTTAATTCAAGCAAAACCTCTGCTTCAGGGTCAGGCGGTGTTGATCCAGTCGGACAACATCACGTCAGTCGCCCACATAAACAGACAGGGCGGCACGAGAAGCAGGAGGGCAATGGCAGAAACTGCAAGGATTCTTCGCTGGGCGGAAAATCATGTGATAGCACTGTCAGCAGTGTTCATTCCGGGAGTGGACAACTGGGAAGCAGACTTCCTCAGCAGACACGACCTTCACCCGGGAGAGTGGGGACTTCACCCAGAAGTCTTCCACCAAATTGTAAACCGTTGGGAAAGACCAAAGGTGGACATGATGGCGTCACGTCTAAACAAAAAACTGGACAGATATTGCGCCAGGTCAAGGGACCCTCAGGCAATAGCAGTGGAAGCTCTGGTAACGCCGTGGGTGTACCAGTCAGTGTATGTATTCCCTCCTCTGCCCCTCATACCGAAAGTATTGAGAATCATAAGAAGGAGAGGAGTAAGAACTATACTCGTGGTTCCGGATTGGCCAAGAAGGTCTTGGTACCCGGAACTTCAAGAGATGCTCACGGACGAACCGTGGCCTCTACCTCTAAGACAGGACCTGCTACTGCAGGGGCCTTGTCTGTTCCAAGACTTACCGCGGCTGCGTTTGACGGCATGGCGGTTGAACGCCGGATCCTGAAGGACAAGGGCATTCCAGAAGAAGTCATCCCTACTCTGGTAAAAGCCAGAAAGGAAGTAACCGCAAAACATTATCACCGCATTTGGCGTAAATATGTTGCGTGGTGTGAGGCCAAGAAGGCCCCTACACAGGAATTTCAACTGGGTCGTTTCTTGCATTTCCTGCAAACAGGACTGTCTATGGGCCTAAAATTAGGGTCCATTAAGGTTCAAATTTCGGCCCTGTCGATATTCTTCCAGAAAGAACTGGCTTCAGTACCTGAAGTTCAGACATTTGTGAAAGGGGTGCTGCACATACAGCCTCCTTTTGTGCCTCCAGTGGCACCTTGGGATCTCAATGTTGTGTTGAGATTTCTAAAATCACACTGGTTTGAACCATTGTCTACGGTAGATTTAAAATATCTCACGTGGAAGGTGTCGATGCTGTTGGCCTTGGCTTCAGCTAGGCGTGTGTCAGAATTGGCGGCTTTATCATGTAAAAGCCCTTACCTAAATTTTCATTCTGACAGGGCGGAATTGAGGACTCGTCCTCAATTTCTACCTAAGGTGGTTTCTGCATTTCACATGAACCAACCTATTGTGGTACCTGCGGCTACTAGGGACTTAGAGGACTCTAAGTTGCTGGACGTTGTCAGGGCCTTGAAAATATATGTTTCCAGGACGGCTGGAGTCAGGAAAACTGACTCGCTGTTTATCCTGTATGCACCCAACAAGCTGGGTGCTCCTGCTTCAAAGCAGACGATTGCTCGTTGGATTTGTAGTACAATTCAGCTTGCACATTCCGTGGCAGGATTGCCACAGCCAAAATCAGTAAAAGCCCATTCCACAAGGAAAGTGGGCTCATCTTGGGCGGCTGCCCGAGGGGTCTCGGCTTTACAACTTTGCCGAGCAGCTACTTGGTCAGGGGCAAACACGTTTGCTAAATTCTACAAATTTGATACCCTGGCTGAGGAGGACCTGGAGTTCTCTCATTCGGTGCTGCAGAGTCATCCGCACTCTCCCGCCCGTTTGGGAGCTTTGGTATAATCCCCATGGTCCTTACGGAGTCCCAGCATCCACTTAGGACGTTAGAGAAAATAAGATTTTACTTACCGATAAATCTATTTCTCGTAGTCCGTAGTGGATGCTGGGCGCCCATCCCTAGTGCGGATTGTCTGCAATACTTGTATATAGTTATTGTTACAAAAAATTCGGGTTATTATTGTTGAGCCATCTTTTCAGAGGCTCCTTTAAATTTATCATACTGTTAACTGGGTTCAGATCACGAGTTGTACGGTGTGATTGGTGTGGCTGGTATGAGTCTTACCCGGGATTCAATATCCTTCCTTATTATGTACGCTCGTCCGGGCACAGTATCCTAGCTGGCTTGGAGGAGGGTCATAGGGGGAGGAGCCAGTGCACACCACCTGATATCTCAAGCTTTTATTTTGTGCCCTGTCTCCTGCGGAGCCGCTGTTCCCCATGGTCCTTACGGAGTCCCAGCATCCACTACGGACTACGAGAAATAGATTTATCGGTAAGTAAAATCTTATTTTCAAAGATATAAAAGTCCATCCATGATATAGAAATTGACAAAGTTCACAGCTATGTGATCCACTCCGTTATTTACTGGGATTGTTATCACCTCCTGGACTCCGGTGGTGTTAAAACAGAACTTGAGAGGCTTAACAAGGGGGTAGTATATTTTATATATGCTATATGGAGCACAATAACAGTTTTTAAGCATAAACGCTATTTGGCAGTCTGTTAGTTATGCTTACCCCAGCCTCTGTAACAGTGCAGTTAATTGTATAACAACTGTGGGCGCCGGCTGCCCGCTTTCAAGCACTGAAGCCAAGAACAGTCTGACCGGAGCTGTGGGTGACTGTAAAAACTTTCCCCGTGGTGTGGATGTAGAAACTCGACCGCTCCCTCACGGTAATTGATGGGAAGCCATCAGAGACAACTTGTGTTCTGTGTCTCTGTGGTGGTCTGCAGAGTGCCGTGCAAGGTGCCGGGCGGTGAATTTAACAATGAAAGCCGACCGGGACGTGCTGCTGGATATTGACCGCTCTAATGCAAATAGTCAACAGGATGACGGGCAAATTGCCGGGCGGAATGCTTGACGCGTTTCTCAGCCTCAATACCGGGGCTGTTTCCTCAGAAGTCGACTTCATGCTACATGTTTCTAAGAGGTTATATGTTTTTAGTTACAGGATGTTTATTCCTATCTTTTAATACATTGTGAATTTTTTAAATACATAATTATATCGTTCATGACAGCGCTTCACTGTGTTTGCTATTCAGTTTCTGTCTTTTTGAGGTTCAGCACCTCAATTTGTGAAGCAGCAGTCATTACCGATTTAGTTGTCTCATAGCCAGCATACTAGCGCCCACTTGTTTTTGTTTTCTTGGATTTTTTTACCACAGATGCAAGCCTCCGAGGCTGGGGAGCAGTCACACAGGGAAGAAATTTTCTGGGAAAGTGTTCAGGCCAGGAAGCTTGTCTACACATAAACATTCTGGAATTAAGAGCCATCTACAACGGCATACTGCAAGCAGAACATCTTCTTCGGGGTCTGCCGGTCTTGATTCAGTCAGACAATGTGACAGCAGTGGCGTACATAAACCGCCAAGGCGGTACAAAGAGCAGAGCGGCGATGGCCGAGGCAACGAAGATTCTTCGCTGGGCGGAAAGACATGCCTGCGCTCTGTCAGCGGTCTTCATTCCAGGAGTGGACAACTGGGAAGCAGACTTCCTCAGCAGACATGATCTCCATCCAGGAGAGTGGGGTCTTCATCAAGAGGTCTTTGCAGAAGTGACAAGTCGTTGGGGAGTTCCTCAAGTGGACATGATGGCGTCCCGCCTCAACAAGAAACTTCAGAGATATTGTTCCAGGTCAGGGGACCCTCAAGCGATAGCGGTGGACGCCCTGGTGACACCGTGGGTGTTTCAGTCGGTCTATGTGTTCCCTCCACTTCCACTCATTCCAAAGGTGATAAAAATTATAAGAAGAACAAGGGTTCAGGCGATCCTCATTGTTCCGGATTGGCCGAAAATGGCCTGGTACCCAGATCTTCAGGAGTTGCTCATAGAAGATCCCTGGCCTCTTCCTCTTCGGGAGGACCTGTTACAACAGGGGCCTTGCGTGTATCAGGACTTACCGCGGCTGCGTTTGATGGCGTGGCGCCAAATCCTAGCCTGAAAGGGTATTCCCAGTGAAGTCATTCCTACACTTCTTCAGGCTAGAAAAGAAGTAACGGCAAAGCATTACCACCGTATTTGGAGAAAATATGTGTCTTGGTGTGAATCCAAGAAGGCTCCTATGGAAGAATTTCAGCTGGGGCGTTTGCTCCATTTTTTGCAAGCAGGTGTGGATGCGGGCCTAAAGTTTGGCTCTATTAAAGTACAGATTTCGGCCTTGTCGATCTTTTTTCAAAAAGAATTGGCCTCCCTGCCAGAAGTTCAGACCTTCGTAAAAGGCGTGCTGCACATCCAACCTCCCTTTGTGCCTCCAGTGGCACCATGGGACCTTAATGTGGTGTTGCAGTTCTTGCAATCACATTGATTTTAACCTTTGCGCAACGTTGAGTTAAAATTCCTTACTTGGAAAGTGGTCATGTTGTTGGCCTTGGCGTCTGCAAGGCGAGTGTCTGAGTTGGCGGCTTTGTCTCACAAAAGCCCCTATTTGATTTTCCATGCTGATAGAGCGGAGTTGAGAACTCGTCAGCAATTTCTGCCTAAAGTGGTTTCATCAATTCATGTTAACCAGCCAATTGTGGTGCCAGTGGCTACTGACTCCTTGGCGGTGTCAAAGTCTCTCGATGTGGTCAGAGCTTTGAAGATCTATGTCGCCAGAACGGCGCAGATTAGGAAAACGTGGGCTCCCAACAAGATTGGGGCTCCTGCTTCTAAGCAGACTATTGCGCGCTGGATTTGTAATACGATTCAGCAGGCTCATTCTACGGCAGGATTGCCGTTACCGAAATCGGTGAAAGCCCATTCTACCAGAAAGGTGGGCTCATCCTGGGCGGCTGCCCGGGGGGTCTCAGCATTACAACTATGCCGAGCGGGTCGGGTTCAAACACCTTTGCGAAATTCTACAAGTTTGATACCCTGGCTGATGAGGACCTCATGTTTGGTCAATCGGTGCTGCAGAGTCATCCGCACTCTCCCGCCCGTTCTAGAGCTTTGGTATAACCCCATGGTTCTTGAAGTGACCCCAGCATCCTCTAGGACGTATGAGAAAATAGGATTTTAATACCTACCTGTAAATCCTTTTCTCTTAGTCCGTAGAGGATGCTGGGCGCCCGTCCCAGTGCGGGCTGTATCTGCAGTTAGGTTATAGTTACGCTCATGTTGCGTTGAGTTCAGTCAATCTGTGAGTGTTGTTGGTCATGCCGTTGCATGCGTTGTTGTTGAATGCCATGTTGTACGGCGTGTTAGTGGTGTGAGCTGGTATGTATCTCACCTTAGTTTAAAATAATTAAATAAATCCTTTTCTTCGAGATGTCCATCTCCCTGGGCACAGTTCCTATAACTGGAGTCTGGAGGAGGGGCATGGGGGGGGGGGGGGAGCCAGTTCACACCCATTCAAAGTCTTATAGTGTGCCCATGTCTCCTGCGGATCCCGTCTATACCCCATGGTTCTTGAAGTGACCCCAGCATCCTCTACGGACTAAGAGAAAAGGATTTACCGGTAGGTATTAAAATCCTATTTTTTTTTAAAGTTACATATGTATGCAGTTACTGTATGTCTTAATGAGGAGTTGCAACTCTGCTATTGTTAATTAAACTCTCCAGATGCATAGATTTTACATGATACTTAAACCAGACATATACTGCTGACATGTGTTTTGCAGTGTTTACTGGTTTTGCAGACCTCTAGTGGTCTTTTGTAGTATGTACTACTAGTACGTAACATGCAATGACAGCAAAATAATTTGATCTGATCTTTTATGTACAGTGTATTTTGAATTTGAGAGTGTTATATGCTATGTTTCTAATAGATATTCACATTGATCAATGATCAGTTCTTGTAGTTTCAGTCTATTGCGATGTATTTATAAAGCTAGTTTGTTCTTTTGTTTTGATTTCCTTCTGCATCAAACGTTGATTTATTTATATTCTTATTATTATTTATTACCAGTTATTTTATATAGCACACACATATTCCGCAGTTCTTTACAGATAATATTTTGTCTATTCACATCAGTCCCTGTCCCAGTGGATCTTACAATCTATATTCCCTATCACATGCACACTAAGGGTTATTTATTTTTGGGAGCCAATTAAACCTACTAGTATATTTTTGAATTGTGGGAGGAAACGGGAGTACCCAGAAGAAACCCATGCAAGCACAGGAAGAATATACAAACTCCACACAGTTAATGCCATGGTGGGAATCGATCATATGACCTAAGTGCTGAGAGGCAGTAATGCTTAACATCACACTGTCCGTACTGCCTATATATAATATATATATATATATATATATATATATCTATATATATATATATTTATTTGTATGCTTCACTACACTGACTTTCTCTTTCACACTTACTCAATTTTGCCTCTAATTGTAAAAGTCAAAATCCTTATCTATCCGTTCTATCACTCAAATACTGTTTCAGTTTTCTGTGCTGTGTCCTGATTTTCTTCTACTACAGAATGGTGGTCACATGAAGAGAAAAAACAATTTTGCATTAAAATACAGTATAAAGTCTGTAAAGTTTGGTGTGAAATATAAATGTTATTGGTGTAACAAGCTAGCTCCTGTTTTTATAGTGACTTACAGTGTTCTTATAGCACCTTTTGGTGCAGGTTACAGTATGTTTCACATTCTTGTACTCTTGTTTTAGAGCAATGTCATTTGATAGTAGGTTTAAATAGGATATATATGAACAGATGTAGTACTTTATATATACTTTATATATAATATCATTATTAATTTACTTATAGAACAATGCTTGTACCAAAAATGCTTCTGGAAGTGTGTCTATAGAGACAGAGTGTGATGGCAGAGATGGTAAGTATGTCTTTTATTATTAAGTGCAAACTATTTAATTATTATTTTTTTATTCATGAGACCTAGGTAGATTAAGTTACATAGAGTCACTTTGACTTTTTATTTTATTATGAACTTAGTGCATTTTTTCTGACTGGTGTAAAATGCTAGACTTATCAAAGTTAATAGTGATTTAGTGTACCAGTGCCCAATGTATGATCCTCTGTTATGGGGGAGAAGCGGTATCAGCGCACATTGTGTGCACTGATACCGCTTCTCCCCCATGTATGACTGGCGGTGTGTGGCAAGTGACAGTGTCCCTGTCTATATCTACACTGACCGTTCCAACACCTACAGCTATCAATTTTGACAGCTGCAGGTGTCGTTGCCCATACACATCAGGGACAGCTCTGTTCCTAGGTGCAGCAGGTGCCGGCTCCAGGCTGCACACAAGATCTCGCAAGAGTAGCGAGATCTCACGCATGCCCTGTGAGTCTGCCGTGGGGAGAGACACGGCACATCAGCACTAGGCTGATGCATTATGTGCACTGACAGGCATCACTGGAGGGTGGAGTTTTCAGTCCCCTTCTCCAGCAGTTGAGATGTTAGTATATCTCGGCGCATATATACCGGCACAATTTCTGCTGCAGGGTACACTGGGCTCCACAAGGAAAGACATAGGGGTGTAGAGTAGGATCTTGATCCGAGGCACCAACAGGCTCAAAAGCTTTGACTGTACCCAGAATGCACAGCGCCGCCTCCTCAGTTTTGTAGTTGGTTCTGCAGTAAGTAGGCACATAACAGAGGGGCTGCTCCAGGCAGCCCTAAGAAGAGCTTTTTTTTTTAAGAAAAAAGTGAAGACTTCAAGGGCAGCAGCGGTGATAAATGTCAGAAGACATTCACTGCTGCAGCTCCAGCTCTCCCCAGCGGCGCTGTACACTCCCGAGCCCTGGTTGCCGGGTAACTACAGCAGGAGGCTCAAGTTTTCTTCACAGTCAGGCACACACGACGGGGGCTCTCCGGGATCGCGTGGCCGTGCTTCGGGAGGTGGTGAGTGGGTCCCGCTTGCGGGACCCGGTCTTTATCGCGATCCGGCGCGGTCAGTGGGAGGCGGGCCGCACGCGCTGGCGGTGGACACTGTGGCTGTACAGGCGATCCCACTAGATCACCAGGGCATGAGTGCAGGTCAGGTTTTCTCTGTAAACCATTTTCAGTAGCCCACAGTACCTGGTGGTTTTGCCAGCAGGGGGATAAGGCTTAGACCTGGAGCCCCTCCCCCAGCCCCAGGGCTCCATTTCCCGCAAATGTTCCCACCCTGGAGCTGCATATCTGTCTCTCCCTCCCTCCCTGTCAGTGTCTGGGCGCCATTATCTCTCAGCTTCACTGTTCCTGGGACTGCTTGGGCAAATCCTCCTGTGTAAAGCCGCCTGGTTGTCAGCGCTGTGACTTTACATGACACTTAAGTATTCTACCTGCCTATTAGACAGTGCTAGTTAAGAAAGAGTGCATTTTGTCAGGGTTTTCTAGTACAATTACCCTGTGATATACATCCAGTTCTTACTGTGCAGTGTTATATCGATTGTCTAAATAGCTATATATATAAGCTAGTTCAGTGCAGTATTATTGTTAGTAATAACCTCTGCATTGTACAAACTGTGACTATTTGTGTGTGCATTAGATAGCTGAGTGGTGTCCATTTCATGTATTTCTAACTTGCTATCCCTATATTCTATAACCTGAGGGGGCTTGGTGCGTCAGGTTTTATATTGATATAGGATTTTCACAAAGATATACTTTAATACGTATTTTTCTCTGTGATTTAGTCACCATATCTCTCCTTTATCTCTGCTAGTGCTGACTACACTGCGCAGGGGTTTGGGTAAGAGGTATTGTGCTGCTGCCAATTGTACTGTGTTACCTGATACTGCAAGTTATATCATGTCTGCTTCTGAGGGTAACTGCTCTGGGGCTGAACACACTGCGGGTGTTGATGAAGCCACAGACCCCTATGAGAAAAATATAGCAGCTTTGGGCTCTGGTTCTGGGGGCTCCTTGCCCCTCAGTGGGTGTCACACCTCGCGGGCAGCGGCGGCCGCGCTTGCCTCTGCGGGTGTCCTGGATGGCCTGGCGCCTCTCTCCTCCGGCAGTCTCGGGGTTCCGGCGTTGGGTCGGTGGGTCTCCTCGGCGGCTTCCCGGAGCGAGGGCGCCGCCATGTTGACTGAGGTCAGGTAGGCGGAGCGGGGCTGATGTCACCTGCCCGCTCCGCCAATCAGGCAAAGGCGGGAGGTTTAAAGTCAGACGCCGGGCAGAGATCCGGCGCCTGTGTATCATCAATTCTGCCTGTCAGAAACCGTGATCTCCAGAGCTCCCTTGTTCCTGCTACTTCTGTGTCTCCAAGCATATCTGTGTTCCCAGCATTACAGTGTCTCCAAGCGCCCGAGCGCCACCACGCACCTCCGTGCCTCCAAGCACATCAGTGCCTCCAAGCGCCCGAGCGCCACCACGCACCTCCGTGCCTCCAAGCACATCAGTGCCTCCGAGCGCCACCACGCACCTCCGTGCCTCCAAGCACATCAGTGCCTCCAAGCGCCCGAGCGCCACCACGCACCTCCGTGCCTCCAAGCACGTCAGTGCCTCCAAGCGCCCGAGCGCCACCACGCACCTCCGTGCCTCCAAGCACATCGGTGCCTCCAAGCGCCCGAGCGCCACCACGCACCTCCGTGCCTCCAAGCACATCAGTACCTCCAAGCGCCCGAGCGCCTCTACGCACCTCTGTGCCTCCAGCACCTCCGTGCCTCAGCACCTCCGTGCCTCAGCACCTCCGTACCTCAGCACCTCTGTGCCTCCAGCACCTCTGTGCCTCAGCACCTCCGTACCTCTGCACCTCTGTGCCTCCAGCACCTCCGTGCCTCAGCACCTCCGTACCTCTGCACCTCTGTGCCTCCAGCACCGCCGTGCCTCAGCACCTCCGTACCTCTGTGCCTCCAGCACCTCCGTGCCTCCAGCACCTCAATATCTCCAGCACCTCTGTGCCTCAGCACTCAACACTTTTACAAGTCTTGTCTTTCAGTAGACCTTCAAGCATTCCTCCGTGCCTCCTGCCTACCGTCTCTGTATGAGGAAGACCTACATCCGGCCATCTCTACTGCGACCCAGTAGCGGTTCCTCTTCCCGGTCACCGGAAGAAGCCCCGAGTCCACAACACTCTCCAACCAGGTCAGTGATAGTATACACAGGCCTCATGGACCCGGGGAATCGGAACCCAGAAGCGAGTGCCATCCAAGATCTGACTTCCCGTGTTCATAGTCAAGAGACGGCGCAAAACCAGGTGATGCGGTATCTCCAAGAACTATCCGGCAGGCTGGATCAAATTCAGGTTTCCCTGGCTTCAGTAGTTCCGGATAATGCTCACGCTGTGTCCGGAACCAGGTCACGCCTTCAGCTTCCCACTCCCTCTCGCTACAACGGCAACCCGAAGAATTGCCGTGGTTTTCTTAACCAGTGCGAGGTACAGTTTGAACTCCTCGCACACAACTTCCCCACGGATCGATCCAAAGTAGCATACATTATTTCCTTGCTTGAGGGCTCAGCGCTGGAATGGGTGTCTCCGTTATGGGAGCGATCGGATCCTTTGGTTTCCAGCTACACCAATTTCATCTCATCTTTCCGCAGGATCTTTGATGAGCCTGGCAGAACGACCGCTGCCTCTTCAGATCTACTCCGAGTTCGACAAGGCTCCCGTTCAGTAGGTCAGTATGTGATTCATTTTCAGACCATAGCCTCCGAATTGCGCTGGAATAATGATGCCTTACGGGCCGCTTTCTGGAACGGGCTGTCCGACCGTCTTAAAGACGAATTGATTACAAGGGATTTGCCAGATTCTTTGGAACAGTTGATCTCGCTCTGTGTGAAAGTGGATCTCCGCATGCAGGAACGAGTCGGCGAACGTTCTCGGTCTGATCGATGCAGATTCCGGGCTCCTCCGTCTAAACAATCGGTTACGACAGCTCCAGACGAACCCATGCATGTTAATCGGTCTCGACTGTCTCCAGAGGAGCGACAGCGTCGGCGTGAGAATAGACTTTGCCTCTACTGTGGAGCCGCGGATCACTTTCTCAAGCTTTGCAAGTCTCGCCCGGGAAACGGGCAGTCCTAGCCTGTACCGGGGAAGTCAAGCTGGGTGTGGTTTCTCAATCTTCTCCAGTAGTGGACTGTTTACTCTCAGTATCTTTGTCTACTGAAACAGAAGTCAAAACTGTTATGGCTCTATTGGATTCAGGAGCTGCGCGGAATTTTATTTCTCTATCCTGCGCCCAGAGTTTGGGCTTGAAGTTACAGTTGGTCGAGCGACCTACTACGATCACAGCTATTAACGGTGTTCAAATTCCTAACGCCTTGATTACGAGTCAGTCTGAGTCAATTCAGCTACAAGTGGGAGCTTTGCACCGAGAACAACTGGAGTTTCTGGTTATTCAGGAGATGTCTCATGATCTCGTTTTGGTTCTTCCCTGGCTCAGGCTTCACAACCCTCATGTCGACTGGGGGTCGACACAAATAATTTCTTGGAGCCCTTTCTGTCGATTGAATTGTCTTGCTCCTGTCGTTCCACTCCGTGCATCGGCCAAGTTGGACGTGGAGTCTATTCCAGAAGCTTATCGAGAATTTTTAGATGTCTTCTCGGAACAGGCGGCTGATAAATTACCTCCGCATAGGCCCTGGGACTGTCCTATTGAGCTTATTCCTGGAAAAATGCCGCCCCGAGGTCGCACTTATCCTTTGTCGGTTCCAGAGATACAAGCTATGTCAGAGTACATTAAGTCGAATTTGCAGAAGGGGTTCATCCGTCCCTCCACTTCCCCAGCGGGAGCTGGCTTCTTCTTTGTAAAGAAAAAAGATGGAGGCCTGAGACCATGTATTGACTATCGTGGTTTAAATGAAGTCACCATTAAGAACAAGTATCCTCTGCCGCTCATCACAGAGCTTTTTGATAGAGTGCGTGGAGCTCGAGTGTTTACTAAGCTTGACTTAAGGGGAGCATACAATTTGATACGTATTCGACAGGGGGATGAGTGGAAGACCGCTTTCAATACAAGAGATGGGCATTACGAGTATATGGTAATGCCATTTGGCCTCAGCAACGCCCCCGCCGTCTTTCAGGGATTCATTAATGAAGTTTTTCGGGACATGTTGTATCTGAATGTAGTAGTCTATTTGGATGACATTCTGATATTTTCAAAGAATCTTTCTGAGCACCGACTACAAGTTAAGGAAGTACTCCTTCGGTTGCGCGAGAACCATCTTTATGGCAAAATCTCCAAGTGCACCTTTGAGGTTCCTTCTATTTCATTTTTGGGCTACATTATTTCTGGAACTGAATTGCGTATGGATCCGGAGAAACTCTCGGCCATCCGAGATTGGACTCAACCTCTTTCCTTGAAAGCAGTGCAACGATTTCTAGGATTCGCGAATTATTATCGAAAATTTATAAGAGGTTTCTCTACTATAGTGGCACCTATTACTGCTCTAACTAAGAAAGGGGCTGACCCAAGCAATTGGCCTTCTGAAGCAGTAGCAGCGTTCAAACAGCTGAAGACAGCCTTTATGTCCGCTCCCGTACTTCAGCAGCCAGATTTCCTAAAACCATTCTTTCTGGAGGTTGATGCTTCCACGGTAGGCATAGGTGCTGTACTTTCGCAGTATGCCTCAGATGGGAAGTTGCATCTGTGTGGTTTCCATTCTCGCAAGTTCTCCCCTGCTGAATTAAATTACACCATTGGAGACAAAGAGCTGCTGGCAATTAAATCTGCTTTAGAAGAATGGAGATATCTTCTGGAGGGTGCTAAACACTTAATTACAATTTTTACGGATCACAAGAATTTACTGTACCTAAAGACGGCCCAATGTTTGAATCCCCGTCAGGCAAGATGGGCGCTCTTCTTTGCCAGATTTTCCTTTATCATCTAGTATCGGGCTGGAACTCTTAATACCAAGGCGGATGCCTTATCCCGTTCAGTGATGGCTTCGGATGAGGAGAATACAATGGAGAAGGCATTAATCCTTAGTCCCATCTCTATTTCTGCAGCTCCCACCGGGTTGGGCCCTCCTCCTGGAAGAATGTCGGTACCAGTTAAATTTCGACCAAGACTGTTGCAGTGGGCTCACACTTCTAAGTTTTCTGGTCATCCGGGAGTTCAGAAAATGTGGGAATTTCTGCGAAGATCGTACTGGTGGGACACTATGAAAAAAGATGTTCAAGAGTATGTTAATTCGTGTCCTCAATGTGCTCAGCACAAAACTCCACGTCTGCCGCCTGCGGGCTTGTTGCATCCTTTATCCATTCCTAAAAGGCCTTGGACTCATATCTCGATGGACTTTGTTACTGAACTACCTCTCTCTAAGGGTCATAACACCATTTGGGTGATTATTGACCGATTCTCTAAGATGGCACATTTTGTTCCGTTGACCGGATTACCATCCGCTTCCAAGTTGGCCCTGTTATTTATCCAGGAGCATTTCCGCCTGCACGGGTTACCTCTAGAAATAGTCTCAGATCGAGGGGTACAGTTTACAGCAAGATTCTGGAGAGCCCTCTGTTCAACTCTACAAATTAAACTCAAGTTCTCTTCTGCTTACCATCCACAGACTAATGGGCAAACTGAACGTGTCATTCAGGATCTAGAAACTTTTCTCCGTGTTTACCTTTCTCCTTCTCAAGATAACTGGGTGGAGTTATTGCCTTGGGCCGAGTTTGCCCACAACCATCTATATCATTCTTCAACTGGTGAGTCTCCATTCTTTATTAATTATGGATTTCATCCCCAAGTTCCGGAGTTGCCCATTTGTCCTCCAGAAGAAGTTCCTGCTGCAGCCTCTACTCTCCGACATTTTAACCAAATCTGGAGTCGAGTTCATGCCAATCTCAAGAGAGTTTCCGGTCGCTATAAATTCTTTGCGGATAGGAAGCGACGAGCAGCTCCTCAATATAAGGTTGGCGACAAGGTATGGCTCTCTACCCGCAATCTTCGTTTGAAAGTACCTACTATGAAATTTGCCCCAAGGTTCATTGGTCCTTTCTCAGTGCTGCAAGTCTTGAACCCGGTCGTTTGCAAATTAGGGTTGCCTTCCCACCTTCGAATTCCAAACTCCTTTCATGTCTCTCTCCTCCGCCCCCTCATTCTGAATCGGTTCCACTCAGCATCCCCTAGACCAACTTCTTTAGTGTCTGAAGCTGGGACAGAATTTGAAATCAAAGCTATTCTTGACTCTCGTTATCTTCATAAAAAACTACAGTACTTGGTAGAGTGGAAAGGTTATGGTCCTGAGGAGAGAAGTTGGATCAATGCTACTGAGGTAACGGCTCCCCGACTGGTTCGGATCTTCCACTCCAGACATCCAACTAAGCCCGGAAAGTGTCCAGGGGCCACTCCTGGAGGAGGGGGTACTGTCACACCTCGCGGGCAGCGGCGGCCGCGCTTGCCTCTGCGGGTGTCCTGGATGGCCTGGCGCCTCTCTCCTCCGGCAGTCTCGGGGTTCCGGCGTCGGGTCGGTGGGTCTCCTCGGCGGCTTCCCGGAGCGAGGGCGCCGCCATGTTGACTGAGGTCAGGTAGGCGGAGCGGGGCTGACGTCACCTGCCCGCTCCGCCAATCAGGCAAAGGCGGGAGGTTTAAAGTCAGACGCCGGGCAGAGATCCGGCGCCTGTGTATCATCAATTCTGCCTGTCAGAAACCGTGATCTCCAGAGCTCCCTTGTTCCTGCTACTTCTGTGTCTCCAAGCATATCTGTGTCCCCAGCATTACGGTGTCTCCGAGCGCCACCACGCACCTCCGTGCCTCCAAGCACATCAGTGCCTCCGAGCGCCACCACGCACCTCCGTGCCTCCAAGCACATCAGTGCCTCCAAGCGCCCGAGCGCCACCACACACCTCCGTGCCTCCAAGCACATCAGTGCCTCCAAGCGCCCGAGCGCCACCACGCTCCTCCGTGCCTCCAAGCACATCAGTGCCTCCAAACGCCCGAGCACTACCACGCACCTCCGTGCCTCCAAGCACATCGGTGCCTCCAAGCGCCCGAGCGCCACCACGCACCTCCGTGCCTCCAAGCACATCAGTACCTCCAAGCGCCCGAGCGCCTCTACGCACCTCTGTGCCTCCAGCACCTCCGTGCCTCAGCACCTCCGTACCTCAGCACCTCTGTGCCTCCAGCCCCTCCGTGCCTCAGCACCTCCGTACCTCTGCACCTCTGTGCCTCCAGCACCGCCGTGCCTCAGCACCTCCGTACCTCTGTGCCTCCAGCACCTCCGTGCCTCCAGCACCTCAATATCTCCAGCACCTCTGTGCCTCAGCACTCAACACTTTTACAAGTCTTGTCTTTCAGTAGACCTTCAAGCATTCCTCCGTGCCTCCTGCCTACCGTCTCTGTATGAGGAAGACCTACATCCGGCCATCTCTACTGCGACCCAGTAGCGGTTCCTCTTCCCGGTCACCGGAAGAAGCCCCGAGTCCACAACACTCTCTCCAACCAGGTCAGTGATAGTGGGACTGTGGCAACGGAGGTACATAATGACCCACCGTGGGCCGCTTTTTCCACGCTTCTACATACGCTAGTTAATAAACTAACACCCCCTATGGGACCACCTATGCCGGTGCAGCCGTATGTGGTCCCTGCAGCTAACCCGCCGTTGGCGGACGATTTATCTGCTCAATTGAGGAAGTTGAACCAGTCCCTGACTACTAAACAGTCTGAACATCGCTCGCCTAAACCCAAGGGGTCCTCTAAGCGTGCTCTTGTCTCCTCACAATCCATCGCTGTCACTGACACCTCGTCTGATGAAGACTACACTTACACTGACCCCACAGGTTCTGACTCAGATACTGCTGATGGGGAGGGTAGTTCACATGTGGATGTTCCTGATCTTTTGGAGGCTATTAAGTTAATTCTACAGATTACGGATGATCCCGAGCCATCCATCCCTCCTAAGAAACCAGATAGGTTCAAGCGTCAGAAGGTGGTTAAACAAGATTTACCTCACTCTGACCACCTAGTGGATATACGTCAGGAACCCTGGGAAAACCCGGGTACGAAGTTTGTGCCTCAAAAGAAGATGCTGGCTCGCTATCCCCTCGCACCAGAGCTGTCTAAAAATTGGGAAACACCTCCTCCAGTTGACTCACATGTGGCTAGGATGGTGATTTCCTCAGCTCTACTTGTCACTACTGTCACGTCTCTAAAAGAGCCTACGGATAAATGTGTGGAGGGTTGTATGAAAGCGATTTACACCCTCACGGGTGCTGCACAAAGGCCCACTATTGCAGCAACATGGGCTGCAGAGGCTATTGAAGCATGGGCCTTGGAGTTAGAAGCTGAAATCTCTTCGGACCATGCTAGACAATGCTTGTCATATATTGTCACAGCTTCTCGCTATATTAAAGAGGCGGCTTCTGATGCCGGTATTCTAGCAGCCAAGGCCTCTACTACGTCAGTCCTGGCTTGCCGGATATTGTGGCTGAGATCCTGGTCTGTGGATCTGGACTCTAGAAAAACCCTGGAGGTACTCCCTTTCAAGGGAGATATACTTTTTGGGGAGGACTTAAATAAGATAGTGGCTGACTTGGCTGCTGCCAAAACTGCCTGTCTGCCAAGTACCGCTCCTTCTGTGTCGAAGGCTAAAGGTACTTCCTTTCGTCCCTTTCGTCCTTCAGGTAAAGCAAAAGGTCAGGTGTACAACAAGCAGGCCCGTACTTCCAAACCTGGTTCGCTAAAGCCCAAAAGAGCTTGGGAGGCCCGTCAGCCAGCTTCCAAGGCTGATAAGCCTGCAGCATTACGGGGTGGGCCTTCCCCTGGGGGATCCCAGGGTGGGGGGCCGGCTTCTAGGGTATACCCAGGAATGGTTGAAGACCACTTCAGATGCCTGGGTAAGGGATGTCGTCACTCGGGGTTACGCCATAGCCTTCCAAAACCGACCCCCTCATCGATTTTGCCGGACAGACGTCCCGTTGGACCAGACAAAGGCAAACACTCTACATTCGGTGGTACAGACCCTCCTGGATACAGGAGTCGTAGTACAGGTGCCCCTTGCGCAAGAGGGGCCGGGGGTACTATTCTCCGCTGTTTCTAGTCTCGAAACCGAATGGGTCTTCCCGGCCCATTCTCAACCTCAAGGCATTAAACAGGTTTGTGAAGGTTTCCAAGTTCCGTATGGAAACCCTTCGTTCTATAGTTCTGGCCTTGGAACCTGGGGACTACATGGTCTCCCTGGATATACAGGATGCTTACCTGCATGTTCCTGTAGCAGCGTCACATCAGCAATACCTGAGGTTTGCGATTGGCAACCTCCATTACCAGTTTCGGGCGTTACCTTTTGGTTTAACTACGGCTCCGCGAGTCTTCACCAAAGTCATGGCGGTGATGACGGTGGTACTCCGCCGTCAAGGGGTCAGGATACTGCCGTTTCTGGACGACTTGTTAATCCTGGCAAATTCCCCAGAACTTCTCCTACGTCGTCTGGATATGACTGTCCGGTTTCTACAAACCCACGGGTGGCTCATCATCTGGAAGAAATCCTCCCTGGTCCCTGCTCAGAGCATGGTGCACCTGGGAGCGCTGTTGGACACTCACAACCAGCGATTGTTCTTGTGTCAGGAGAAAGTCCTGAAGCTTCAGGACAGGATTCGTTGCTTCCTTTCTCGTCCGCAAGTGTCGATACATTCAGCGATGCAGGTGCTGGGCCTCATGGTATCAGCATTCGACATGGTGGAGTATGCTCAATTCCATTCTCGCCCCCACCAGAGGCTGATTCTAGCCAAGTGGGACGGCCTGCCTCAGCGGATCAGGTCTCAAATGATCTCATTGACTCTGGAGGTCCGTCTGTCGCTGCTCTGGTGGCTCCAGGACCAGCAAGTGTGCAGGGCCGTCCCTTCTGGATATCCAACTGGGTCCTGTTGATGACAGATGCCAGTCTAAGAGGTTGGGGCGCGGTGCTGGAGCAACACTCCCTTCAGGGTCGGTGGACCAAGGAGGAGTCCCTCCTCTCAATCAACATTCTGGAATTGCAGGCGGTCTTCAATGCATTGAACCTAGCCCAGCATTTAATTCAGAACCGTCCTGTCAAGTGCAGTCGGACAACGCCACCACAGTGGCTTACATAAATCATCAAGGCGGCACTCAAAGCCGTTTGGAACGCCATCTACCAGCCATATCGGCAATATTCATTCCGGGAGTCCTGAATTGGAAAGCGGACTTTCTCAGTCGTCAGGACGTACATGCCGGCGAGTGGGGCCTCCATCCAGAAGTGTTTCAACGCCTAGTAGAAAAGTGGGGCCTTCCAGACGTAGATCTGATGGCATCTTGACACAATCACAAGGTTCCGGTCTTCGGAGCAAGGACAAGGGATCCTCAAGCAGCATTCGTGGATGTGCTGGCGGTGCCGTGGAGGTTTCGACTGCCGTACGTGTTCCCTCCGGTGTCACTCCTGCCCAGGGTAATTCGGAAGTTCAAGCGAGAAAGAGGAATTCTGCTTCTCATAGCCCCAGCGTGGCCCAGACGGCTCTGGTTCTCAGACCTGCAGGGCCTATTGTCAGAGCGTCCAATTCTACTTCCACAATGCCCAGACCTCCTCGTTCAGGGCCCCTGTGTCTACCAGGACCTAGCCCGGCTGTCTTTGACGGCGTGGCTCTTGAAGCTTCCGTCTAAAGGACTAAAGGGTTTTCTGAGGTGGTCATTCAAACTATGTTGCGGGCCCGGAAACCGGCTTCTGCTCGGATTTATTATAGGGTCTGGTATTCTTACTTTGTTTGGTGCGCATCTAACAATTATGACGCTTCCAAGTTTAGTATAGCCAAGTTGTTGCCCTTTCTTCAACAGGGTTTGGACTTAGGCCTGCGTCTGGCCTTCCTCAAGGTTCAAATATCTGCCTTGTCGGTGTGGTTTCAGAGAAAGATTGCGACCTTACCTGATGTGCATACCTTCACTCAGGGTGTGTTGCGTATCCAACCTCCCTATGTCCCGCCTGTGGCTCCTTGGGACTTGTCGGTGGTTTTGGAGGCATTACAAGAGTCTCCGTTTGAACCTCTTGGTTTAGCTGATCTTAAGTTGCTTTCCCTTAAGGTGGTGTTTCTGCTGGCTATCGCTTCAGCTAGAAGAGTGACGGATTTGGGTGCCTTGTCTTGTACTTCCCCATATCTGATATTTCATAGTGACCGGGCGGTTCTTAGGACTCGTCCCGGTTATTTGCCTAAGGTGGTTTCTTCGTTCCGCCTTAACCAGGAGGTCGTGGTTCCGGCACTTGTTTCTCCTGATCTTTCTACCAAAGAGCGGTCTTTGGATGTAGTACGGGCTCTCCGTATCTATGTGAAGAGAACTGCTTCTATTAGGAAATCTGATTCTCTCTTTGTGCTGTTTGGATTTCACAAACGGGGCTGGCCTGCTCATAAGCAAACTTTGGCCTGATGGATTAGAATGGTGATTGCACATGCTTATGTGAGGGCTGGTCTATCAGCTCCTGCTCACATTACGGCCCATTCTACTCGGTCTGTTGGACCTTCTTGGGCGGCCCGCTGTGGTGCGACCCTTGAACAATTGTGCAAGGCGGCTACGTGGTCCTCAGTGAACACGTTCATAAGGTTCTATGCCTTCGATACTGCCGCTTCCCAGGATGCTTCCTTTGGATGCCGGGTTTTTGTGCCCGCTACAGTGCGTCCCCTCCCATAAGGAACTGCTTTAGGACATCCCCTATGTCTTTCCTTGTGGAGCCCAGTGTACCCCGCAGCAGAAAAACGAGTTTTATGGTAAGAACTTACCTTTGTTAAAACTCTTTCTGCGAGGTACAGTGGGCTCCACAAGGCGCCCACCCTGACGCACTTAGCTTCTTTGGGTTGGTATGGCATTAGCCGCTGACACTTCTCCTGTCGTGAGAGTGTGGTGTATGTGGCTACTAATTGTTGTCGTCTCTTTTCCTGCTACTGCATTGGGCTGGTTAACTAAAAACGGAGCTCCTGTGCAGGGACGTGGGGTTATAGAGGAGGCGGCGCTGTGCATTCTGGGAACAGTCAAAGCTTTTGAGCCTGTTGGTGCCTCGGATCAAGATCCTACTGTACACCCCTATGTCTTTCCTTGTGGAGCCCAGTGTACCTCGCAGAAAGAGTTTTAACAAAGGTAAGTTCTTACCATAAAACTCGTTATGTGCCGCGGTATCATACATCTTCCCCCATATTCTTAACAAAATCTTTTGTTATCTGATTTAACTAACCATCCAATAGAAAGCTACTTGTCCCACTTTTTTGCATTTACTGCATGTAAAGTTATTGGGAAACCTAGAGAGAATGTGCTGCCAAACGTATAAGAAGCACAGTTGTACAGTTATACTAGAAATGAAAACACAAGTAAAACCGCAGGACTTCATTTGTTTATGAAATAAACAGTTCTTCAATTTTTAATTGTTCTTCTGCTAATTTTTTATTTGTACTCTGTTGTACAGAGACATTTGAGAACGAGACAGGACTTTGTTGTGTCAACAGAACAGAAACTCTTTCTTCAACTAAGTCCCAATCTGACACCCAGTATGTGACAACAGAACAAGCTAGTTCTGGCAGCCCCTCAGCCACATTATCACTAATCAGTGATTCGGAGACCAGCACAGAGTCCAATTCACAGGATGAAGACACTGATTGTGAGAGTACAGAACTAAATGATGATTTTCAGGCTGAATTGCAAACGTTAGAGCATAGATTGACTTCAATTCAGATGCATAACAAATCTACTCTTGACAATCTTACATTTATTCAGAAGTTTCTGGGAGAGAAGAAGATAATTCTCGATTGTACAGAAGAAACAAAACAATCTGAAAGAGTCCATGTGAGAGAACGTGATGAACGATCAAATAAATGTCCTCCTGATAAGCCTAGAGATGAGGTTGATAACATGGTTCCATGTTTCAAGGGTAAATCATATGCTGGATGGTGTGCCATTGGGCCCCCTCCTCGATATTTGCCCCCTGGTATTGCATTACGTTCCTGGAATGACGTAACGGAAGCTGATATGCTGCGAGATATAGGGCAAAGCCAAAGCAAGTGTACTGTTGACAGTCTGAGACAGAACATAAGGAAGAATGAATGGTGTGGTGCTCAAAGTTCATTCAAAGTGAAAAATCCTGACAAACCCTCGACTAACCAGGTGATGCATAGAAAAGCATAGACGTTCAATATAAATTAAAATCCTTATCAAAAAAACCTCTATGTTTTATTTTTATTTTGCTGCTACTAATTCACATTGAGGGTTGCAAATTTTCTGGTCTGTATGTATGAAACTATAGTCAACACAGTAGTGGTTGCATGCATGTATCTCAATGTATCTAAATTGATTGATATGAGGCAAGGGGCATGTTTGACCTGCTACAGCAGCTGACTAAATGCAGGCTGTGGCATTCCTGTCGCTAAAACTACTGTGGTCTGGGATATTCCAACCCATGCGCAGAAATGTAACAGCCAACTATTTAGTAGTTGTAATATTCTTTCCCTGATACCTGTTACGCACTTAATGTCACTGTAAAATACTGTGATTTTGCCCACGGACCACCCACTGGGGTTCCATGTAGCTCACCAAAAGTAAGTAGTCTATGAATATGTGTCTCCAAACTGTCATTTTTAAAGTAAAACAAAATAAAAATAAATCTGTATTGAACAGTGGACCTAGTTCAGCTTGGATCGCTACTGAGACAAAAATTGCGTTTTTCTCAACCCCGCTTCTTCTAAAAATTGCATGCGAAGAGCCGCCCAGAAAGGTAAAAGACTCCCACAGATACCATTGCAAAATTGCTTGTGTAATTGCAAAAATGCGATGCAGAAATTGAGTACCATTGACAATTGCAGTTGACCCAGGGCTACTCAAAACAATGAGAATGCATCTGACGTCAGATGCACCTCCCCCCCCCCCCCCCCCCCCATCCACGAAAACGGTCATGATCTGCCTGCATTCCTCCAACCACTCCCCACAAACGCCATGTGAACACCCACGAACGGTCAATCAAATTGTGTTTGCATTTAGCTAAATTGCAATCACAATTTAGCCTTCGCGCATGTGCAATGTGTTTGCTGCATATGCTCAGTCTGCTGATAATCGCATGATTTGCAGTTTTGCAACTGAAGCTGAATTAGGCCCAGTATTTACCCATCCACAAATTATTACCATTACTCTATTGCCTGGGTGTGGCGGGGGGTTTCCTACTATTAAAAGAAGAACACTAATGTGAAATCTCCACCATTGTGAAAACTGCCTCTTTGATCTTCAAAGCCTGGCTAAGAGGATGGTGTAGCCAGCCTTCTGCAGAGGGTTGGGTATGAATTAGGCCCATAATGTGGGATAGGGTCATCAAAGCATGGGCTTTCTCTGGGATTACTGTTGTCATGCCACTCCTCCACAAGGGCATTTGCATTATGTCCCTAGTAGAAAAATTGTGCGGGCAGTGGGGGATTCGCTTTCTGACACAGGGCACCAAAAAGTCTAGCTATGGCTCTGATGGCACATGCTCTTGCAATTGCAGTTTTTGTATTTCTGTGACGTCCTAGTGGATGCTGGGAACTCCGTAAGGACCATGGGGAATAGACGGGCTCCGCAGGAGACTGGGCACTCTAAAAGAAAGATTAGGTACTATCTGGTGTGCACTGGCTCCTCCCTCTATGCCCCTCCTCCAGACCTCAGTTAGATTTCTGTGCCCGGCCGAGCTGGATGCACACTAGGGGCTCTCCTGAGCTCCTAGAAAGAAAGTATATTTTAGGTTTTTTATTTTACAGTGAGACCTGCTGGCAACAGGCTCACTGCAACGAGGGACTAAGGGGAGAAGAAGCGAACCTACCTGCTTGCAGCTAGCTTGGGCTTCTTAGGCTACTGGACACCATTAGCTCCAGAGGGATCGACCGCAGGACCCGTCCTTGGTGTTCGTTCCCGGAGCCGCGCCGCCGTCCCCCTTACAGAGCCAGAAGCATGAAGATGGTCTGGAAAATCGTCGACAGAAGACTTCAGTCTTCACCAAGGTAGCGCACTGCACTGCAGCTGTGCGCCATTGCTCCTCATACACACTTCACACTCCGGTCACTGAGGGTGCAGGGCGCTGGGGGGGGCGCCCTGAGCAGCAATAAAAACACCTTGGCTGGCAAAATAATCACAATATATAGCCTCAGAGGCTATATATGTGATAATTACCCCTGCCAGAATCCATAAAAAAGCAGGAGAAAAGTCCGCCGAAAAAGGGGCGGAGCTATCTCCCTCAGCACACTGGCGCCATTTCTCTCTCACAGTTCCGCTGGAAGGAAGCTCCCTGGCTCTCCCCTGCAGTCTGCACTACAGAAAGGGTAAAAAAGAGAGGGGGGGCACTAAATTTAGGCGCAGTATAACTTATAGCAGCTATAAGGGGACATAATTCAGTTAGTCCCTGCATTATATAGCGCTCTGGTGTGTGCTGGCATACTCTCTCTCTGTCTCCCCAAAGGGCTTTTGTGGGGTCCTGTCTCCTGTTAAGAGCATTCCCTGTGTGTGTGCGGTGTGTCGGTACGACTGTGTCGACATGTTTGATGAGGAGGCTTATGTGGAGGCAGAGCAGATGCCTATAAATGTGATGTCACCCCCTGCGGGGCAGACACCTGAGTGGATGGACTTATGGAAGGAATTACGTGCATACCAGTGTCGACGACGAAGAGTCTAATTTAATGTCCACTAGGGCCATTCGTTGCATGATTGAGGCAATGAAAGAGGTATTACACATTTCTGATATAAACCCAGGTACCTCAAAAAAGGGTATTATGTTTGGGGAGAAAAACTACCAATAGTTTTTCCGCCATCTGAAGAATTAAATGAAGTGTGTGAAGAAGCGTGGGCTTTCCCCGATAAAAAATTGGTAATTTCTAAAAAGTTACTAATGGCGTTCCCTTTCTCGCCAGAGGATAGGTCACGTTGGGAAACTCCCCCTAGGGTGGATAAAGCGCTCACACGTTTGTCAAAAAAGGTGGCACTACCGTCTCCGGATACGGCCGCCCTAAAGGAACCTGCTGATAGAAAGCAGGAGGCTATCCTGAAGTCTATATATACACACACAGGTGTTATACTGAGACCAGCTATTGCTTCAGCATGGATGTGCAGTGCTGCTGCTGCATGGTCAGATTCCCTGTCGGAAAATATTGACACCCTAGACAGGGACACTATATTGCTAACCGTAGAGCATACAAAAGACTCAGTCTTATATATGAGAGATGCACAGAGGGAGATCTGCCGGCTGGCATCTAGAATAAGTGCATTGTCCATTTCTGCTAGGAGAGGCTTATGGACTCGGCAGTGGACAGGGGATGCAGATTCAAAAAGGCACATGGAAGTTTTGCCTTATAAGGGTGAGGAGTTATTCGGGGATGGTCTCTCAGACCTAGTTTCCACAGCAACAGCTGGGAAGTCAGCAATTTTGCCCCATATCCCCTCACAGCCTAAGAAAGCGCCGTATTATCAGGTACAGTCCTTTCGACCCCAGAAAAACAGGCGGGGAAAAGGCGGGTCCTTTCTGTCTAGAGGCAGAGGTAGGGGAAAAAAGCTGCAACAAACAGCAGGTTCCCAGGAACAAAAGTCCTCCCCCGCTTCTTCCAAGTCCGCCGCATGACGGTGGGGCTCCACAGGCGGAGCCAGGTACGGTGGGGGGCCGCCTCAAAAATTTCAGCGATCAGTGGGCTCGCTCACAGGTGGATCCCTGGATCCTTCAAGTAGTATCTCAGGGGTACAAGCTGGAATTTGAGGCGTCTCCCCCCCGCCGTTTCCTCAAATCTGCCTTGCCGACAACTCCCTCGGGCAGGGAGGCTGTGCTAGAGGCAATTCACAAGCTGTATTCCCAGCAGGTGATAGTCAAGGTGCCCCTACTTCAACAAGGACGGGGTTACTATTCCACACTGTTTGTGGTACCGAAACCGGACGGTTCGGTGAGACCCATTTTAAATTTGAAATCCTTGAACACATACATAAAAAGATTCAAGTTCAAGATGGAATCGCTCAGGGCGGTTATTGCAAGCCTGGACGAGGGGGATTACATGGTATCCCTGGACATCAAGGATGCTTACCTGCATGTCCCCATTTACCTTCCTCACCAGGAGTACCTCAGATTTGTGGTACAGGATTGCCATTACCAATTCCAGACACTGCCGTTTGGACTGTCCACGGCACCGAGGGTGTTTACCAAGGTAATGGCAGAAATGATGATACTCCTTCGAAAAAAGGGAGTTTTAATTATCCCGTACTTGGACGATCTCCTTATAAAGGCGAGGTCCAAGGAGCAGTTGTTGGTCGGAGTAGCACTATCTCGGGAAGTGCTACAACAGCACGGCTGGATTCTAAACATTCCAAAGTCACAGCTGGTTCCTTCCACACGCCTACTGTTCCTGGGGATGGTTCTGGACACAGAACAGAAAAGAGTGTTTCTCCCGCAGGAGAAACCCAAGGAGCTGTCATCTCTAGTCAGAGACCTCCTGAAACCAAAACAGGTATCGGTGCATCACTGCACACGAGTCCTGGGAAAAATGGTGGCTTCATACGAAGCAATTCCATTCGGCAGGTTCCATGCAAGGACCTTCCAGTGGGACCTCTTGGACAAGTGGTCGGGATCGCATCTTCAGATGCATCGACTGATAACCCTGTCTCCAAGGACCAGGGTGTCTCTGCTGTGGTGGCTGCAGAGTGCTCATCTTCTAGAGGGCCGCTGATTCGGCATACAGGACTGGGTCCTGGTGACCACGGATGCCAGCCTTCGAGGCTGGGGGGCAGTCACACAGGGAAGAAATTTCCAAGGACTTTGGTCAAGTCAGGAGTCGTCCCTACACATAAATATTCTGGAACTGAGGGCCATTTACAATGCCCTAAGTCAGGCAAGGCCCCTGCTTCAAAACCAGCCGGTACTGATCCAATCAGACAACATCACGGCAGTCGCCCATGTAAACCGACAGGGCGGCACAAGGAGCAGGATGGCGATGGCAGAAGCCACAAGGATTCTCCGATGGGCGGAAAATCACGTCATAGCACTGTCAGCAATGTTCATTCCGGGAGTGGACAACTGGGAAGCAGACTTCCTCAGCAGACACGACCTACACCCGGGAGAATGGGGACTTCATCCAGAAGTCTTCAAACTGTTGGTACACCGTTGGGAAAGGCCACAGGTGGACATGATGGCGTCCCGCCTCAACAAAAAACTAAAGAGATATTGCGCCAGGTCAAGGGACCCTCAGGCGATAGCGGTGGACGCTCTGGTGACACCGTGGGTGTACCAGTCGGTTTATGTGCTCCCTCCTCTGCCTCTCATACCAAAGGTACTGAGAATAATAAGAAGGCGAGGAGTAAGAACGATACTCGTGGTTCCGGATTGGCCAAGAAGAGCTTGGTACCCAGAACTTCAAGAAATGATATCAGAGGACCCATGGCCTCTACCGCTCAGACAGGATCTGCTACAGCAGGGGCCCTGTCTGTTCTAAGACTTACCGCGGCTGCGTTTGACGGCATGGCGGTTGAATTCCGGATCCTAAAGGAAAAGGGCATTCCGGAGGAAGTCATTCCTACGCTGATAAAAGCCAGGAAAGAAGTAACCGCAAACCATTATCACCGTATTTGGCGAAAATATGTTGCGTGGTGTGAGGCCAGGAAGGCCCCTACCGAGGAATTTCAGCTGGGTCGTTTTCTACACTTCCTACAGTCGGGAGTGACTATGGGCCTAAAATTGGGTTCCATTAAGGTCCAGATTTCGGCTCTGTCGATTTTCTTCCAGAAAGAACTGGCTTCAATGCCTGAAGTTCAGACATTTGTAAAGGGAGTACTACATATTCAGCCCCCTTTTGTGCCTCCTGTGGCACCTTGGGATCTCAACGTGGTGTTGAGTTTCCTGAAATCACATTGGTTTGAGCCACTTAAAACTGTGGATCTGAAATATCTCACGTGGAAAGTGGTCATGTTATTGGCCTTGGCTTCGGCCAGGCGTGTGTCAGAATTGGCGGCTTTGTCATGTAAAAGTCCTTATCTGATTTTCCATATGGAAAGGGCAGAATTGAGGACTCGTCCCCAGTTTCTCCCTAAGGTGGTATCAGCTTTTCACTTGAACCAACCTATTGTAGTGCCTGCGGCTACTAGGGACTTGGAAGATTCCAAGTTACTGGACGTAGTCAGGGCCTTGAAAATTTATGTTTCCAGGACGGCTGGAGTCAGGAAAACTGACTCGCTTTTTATCCTGTATGCACCCAACAAAATAGGTGCTCCTGCTTCTAAGCAGACTATTGCTCGCTGGATTTGTAGCACAATTCAGCTGGCGCATTCTGCGGCTGGATTGCCGCATCCTAAATCAGTAAAAGCCCATTCCACGAGGAAAGTGGGCTCTTCTTGGGCGGCTGCCCGAGGGGTCTCGGCTTTACAACTTTGCCGAGCTGCAACTTGGTCAGGGGCAAACACGTTTGCAAAATTCTACAAATTTGATACCCTGGCTGAGGAGGACCTTGAGTTCTCTCATTCGGTGCTGCAGAGTCATCCGCACTCTCCCGCCCGTTTGGGAGCTTTGGTATAATCCCCATGGTCCTTACGGAGTTCCCAGCATCCACTAGGACGTCAGAGAAAATAAGATTTTACTCACCGGTAAATCTATTTCTCGTAGTCCGTAGTGGATGCTGGGCGCCCATCCCAAGTGCGGATTGTCTGCAATACTTGTATATAGTTATTGCCTAACTAAAGGGTTATTGTTGAGCCTTCTGTTGAGAGGCTCTGTTATATTTCATACTGTTAACTGGGTATAGTATCACGAGTTATACGGTGTGATTGGTGTGGCTGGTATGAGTCTTACCCGGGATTCAAAATCCTTCCTTATTGTGTCAGCTCTTCCGGGCACAGTATCCTAACTGAGGTCTGGAGGAGGGGCATAGAGGGAGGAGCCAGTGCACACCAGATAGTACCTAATCTTTCTTTTAGAGTGCCCAGTCTCCTGCGGAGCCCGTCTATTCCCCATGGTCCTTACGGAGTTCCCAGCATCCACTACGGACTACGAGAAATAGATTTACCGGTGAGTAAAATCTTATTTTTGAGGACTGAAGTCCACACACTGGTGTATAGTGATGGCAAACCTCATTGGGGCAGCAAGGTAAGCAGGAGATATCTACTGTGTTACCTATGTAATGAAAAGCCCCGTTACTTCATTTCTACAAAAAAATTTAAATATTGTTTCTCTTACGTCCTAGAGGATGCTGGGGACTCCAAAAGGACCATGGGGTATAGACGGATCCGCAGGAGCTTGGGCACACTAAAAAGACTTTGACTGGGTGTGAAATGGCTCCTCCCTCTATGCCCCTCCTCCAGACCTCAGTTACACTTTGTGCCCAGGAGTGACTTGACACACACTAGGGGAGCTCTACTGAGTTTCTCTAGAAAATACTTTTGTTAGGGTTTTTTATTTTCAGGGAGACCTGCTGGCTACAGGCTCCCTGCATCGTGAGACTGAGGGGAGAGAAGTCAGACCTACTTCTTCTTAGTTAAAGGCTCTGCTTCTTAGGCTTCTGGACACCATTAGCTCCAGAGGGTTCGATCACTTGGTTCGCCTAGCTGCTTGTTCCAGTAGCACTCTCCTGATTGGCTGTGTGCTCCTGTAGTGTCTGTCAGGCAGCACACGGCACAGATACAATGTAGCGCCTATTCGCTCCATTGTATCCAATGGTGGGAACTTTGCGGTCAGCGGTTGACCGATAGTAACCTCACCGCGGACCGCAAAGTTCCCACCATTGGCAACAATGGAGTGCATAGGAGCTACATTGTATCTGTGCCGTGTGCTGCCTGACAGACACTACAGGAGCACACAGCCAATCAGGAGAGTGCCACGACGTGGCGCTCCCTGATTGGCTGAAGGGACCCTCTTTGAAAGGAGTCAGGGGGGGTCCTGGCAGTCGGGGAAAGGGGTCCCATGTGTAAACATGGGACCCCTTTCAGTGCATGGTCGGGTTTCCGTTTTATTATTTTGCCAAGTACGTGGATTATACAAAGGTCTGATTCTACACTGGATTATGTGAGTATAATTTTTTTCACAGGTACCCCAAGGATTCTACATGGAGAAGAGGACCGAGCCTCGTGGGAACATAGGTAAGTATGTATGTATGGAGGTGTGCATGTCTGTAATAAACTTATACTTTCACGGTGTGTGTGTCCTGTTTTTTGGGGGGTATTTTTTAGTAGTAGTACTACAGGTACCAGCGGGCCCGGTTTTCCACCGCATGCTGGTACTTTTGGTTCTCCAAGTACCAGCTTGCGGGGGAGGCTTGCTGGGACTTGTAGTACTGCTACTAAAAACAATATTCACATTTTTTTTAAAGGCTATCAGCCCCCCATCCGCCGCCCTTGGATGGGGGGGGACAGCCTCGGGCTTCACCCCTGGCCCTTGGGTGGCTGGAGGGGGGGACCCCTTGATTTAAGGGGTTCCCACTCCTCCAGGGTACCCCGGCCAGGGGTGACTAGTTGGGTATGTAATGCCAGGGCCGCAGGGACCAGTATAAAAGTGTCCCCCGGCTGTGGCATTATGTACCTGGCTAGTGGAGCCCGGTGCTGGTTTCAAAAATACGGGGGACCCCTACGCTTTTTGTCCCCTGTATTTTTGGAACCAGGACCAGGCGCAGAGCCCGGTGCTGGTTGATTAAATATGGGGGAACCCCTGTCATTTTCCCCCCATATTTTTTTCAACCAGGACCGGCTCAAAGAGCCCGAGGCTGGTTGTGCTTAGGAGGGGGGACCCCACGCAATTTTTTTGTCAGTTTTTACACTAAACAGACCCTTTCCCATAGATAACCATGCACAGATCTCACTGATCCGTGCATGGTTATCCAAACTCGACTGGAAAAAGCAGGTCTATTTTTTTGCTGCTTTTTTTAACGATTCGAAAAAAAACAGACCCGCACTTGAGCACTCAGAAACTAACACCCAAATACGAATGAATAGTGAATGCCCGTATTGTATGAAATAACAGCCGTGTTTGACCGATGGTCTATTCATTCGTATTTCGGAACTTTGCAAATCAAACCATTACGAATAGTCCAAACACTGCCGAGATTGGTGCTTAGTGAATTCCCGGATTGGGACTTAGAAAAAAAACACAAATCGGACAAACTCGAATTCTTAGTAAATATTGGCCCTGGTGTCTACCGCGACTGCGGGTAAGTCATCTTTTCTTCCTTATGTTCCCACACAACAGAAAAAGGCACCCCATCAGCAGATGCAGTCCTTTCGACCTAATAAATACAAACGAGGTAAAGCCTTCCTCGCTTCAGAGGGTAGAGGAAGGGGGAAAAAGTCGCCTGCAGGATCAGGCACCTGGGACCAAAAGTCCTCCCCCGCCTCTACCAAGTCCACCGCATGACGCTGGGGCACCCCTGCGGGAGTCCGGGCCAGTGGGGGGCCGTCTCCGGATCTTCAGTCAGGTCTGGGTTAAATCAGCCCTGGATCCTTGGGTCTTAGACATAGTGTCTCAGGGGTACAAGCTGGAGTTTCAGGAGATGCCCCCTCACCGTTTTTTCATTTCGGCCTTGCCAGGGTCTCTTCCGGAAAGAGAGGTGGTAAATGCTGCGATACAACAAGAGTTGTGTCAGCAGAGGGTCATTGTTCCCGTTCCCCCGTCCCAACGGGGGGAGGGGTTCTATTCGAGCCTCTTTGTCGTACCGAAGCCGGATGGTTCGGTCAGACCGATTTTGAACCTAAAATCCCTCAATCCATACTTGAAAACTATGCTGTGATCTCCAGCCTAGAAGGGGGGGATTTTATGGCGTCAAGTCGACACACAGGATGCCTACTTACACGTCCCGATATATCCTCCGCATCAGGCCTTCCTGAGATTTGCGGTGCCGGATTGTCATTACCAATTTCAGACGTTGCCGTTTGGGCTTTCCACGGCCCCGCGGGTTTTCACCAAGGTCATGGCAGAAATGATGGTTCTCCTTCGCAATCAAGGGGTTACAATTATCCCGTACTTGGACGATCTCCTGATAAAGGCGAGGTCCAAGGAACAGTTGTTAAGAAATGTGGATCTTTCTCTGTCGGATCTGCGACAACACGATTGGGTTCTAAATTTGCCGAAGTCTCAGTTGATCCCGGCCACTCGGCTGCCCTTTCTGGGCATGATTCTAGACACGGAGTTACAGAGAGTGTTTCTTCCGGAAGACAAAGCTCTGGAAATACAGACAATGGTCAGGGAGCTTCTGAGGCCAACAAGTGTGTCGATTCATCAATGCCCTCGGGTTCTAGGGAAGTTGGTTGCGGCTTACGAAGCCATTCCGTTTGGCAGGTTTCATGCCCGGGTGTTTCAGTGGGATCTGCTGAACAAATGGTCCGGGTCTCACTGCACATGCACCGGAAAATAAGTCTATCTTCCAGGGCCAGGATTTCTCTCCTGTGGTGGCTGCAAAGCTCTCACCTTCTAGAGGGACGCCGATTCGGAATCCAGGACTGGGTTCTGCTGACAACAGATGCAAGTCTCCGAGGCTGGGGCGCAGTCACGCAAGGAAGAAATTTCCAGGGAAAATGGTCAAATCAGGAATCTTGTCTCCACATAAATGTTCTCGAGTTAAGAGCCATTTACAATTGCCTGCTGCAAGCGAAGAGCCTTCTTCAGGGTCGTCCTGTCCTGATCCAGTCGGACAACATAACAGCGGTGGCGTACGTAAACCGCCAAGGCGGAACAAGGAGCCGAGCGGCAATGGCGGAAGCCACAAGAATTCTCCGCTGGGCGGAACAGCACGTGAGCGCTCTGTCAGCAGTCTTCCTCCTGGGCGTGGACAACTGGGAAGCAGACTTCCTCAGCAGACACGATCTCCATCCGGGAGAGTGGGCTCTTCATCAAGAGGTATTTGTAGAAGTGACAAGGCGTTGGGGAATTCCTCTGATAGACATGATGGCGTCTCGCCTCAACAAGAAGCTTCCGAGGTATTGTTCCAGGTAACGGGACCTCCAAGCCAGTGCAGTGGATGCCCTGGTGACTCCGTGGGTGTTTCAGTCGGTGTATGTGTTCCCTCCGCTTCCTCTCATTCCAAAGGTGCTGGGGATCATACGACTAACAAGGGTTCAAGCGATTCTCGTCGTTCCAGATTGGCCACGCAGGGCCTGGTATCCGGATCTTCGGGAATTGCTTGTGGAAGATCCTTGGCCGACTCCTCTAAGAGAGGACCTGTTACTGTAGGGGCCCTGAGTGTTTCCGGACTTACCGCGGCTGCGTTTGACGGCGTGGAAGTTGAGCGCCAAATCTTAGCTCGGAAAAGTATTCCCGGGGAGGTCATCCCCACTCTCCTTAAGGCTAGGAAGGAGGTTACGGCGAAACATTATCACCTTATTTGGAGAAAGTATGTTTCGCGGTGTGAAACCAAAGCAGCTCCTGCGGAGGAGTTTCACTTGGGTCGTTTTCTCCATTTTTTGCAGGCAGGCGTCGATGCAGGCCTGAAATTGGGTCCCATCAAAGTGCAGATTTCGGCTTTATCTATTTTCTTTCAAAAAGTATTGGCCGTCCTTCCAGAGGTTCAGACTTTCGTGAAGGGAGTGCTTGCATATCCATCCTTCATTTGTGGCGCAGTGGGATCTTGAAGTGGTGTTGCAGTTTCTTATGTCTCACTGGTTTGAGCCTTTGCGTAAGGTTGAGTTAAAGTTTCTCACTTGGAAAGTGGTCATGCTTTTGACTCTGGCGTCTGCCAGGCGAGTGTCGGAGTTGGCGGCCTTGTCTCACAAGAGTCCATATTTGATCTTCCATTCGAATAGAGCGGAATTGAGGACTCGTCAACAATTTCTGCCGAAGGTGGTTTCTTCGTTTCACATTAATCAACCTATTGTGGTGCCTATGGCTACAGATGCTGTGGCGGTTCCAAAGTCTCTTGATGTTGTAAGAGCTTTGAAAATTTATGTCGCCAGAACGGCTCTTACCAGGAAAACAGAGGCTTTGTTTGTCCTGTATGCTTCCAACAAAATTGGAAATCCTGCTTCTAAGCAAACTATTGCACGCTGGATTTGTAATACGATTCAGCAAGCTCATTCTTCGGCTGGGCTACCGTTGCCGAAGTCAGTAAAGGCCCATTCTACCAGGAAAGTGGACTCATCTTGGGCGGCTGCCCGAGGGGTCTCGGTACTTCAGCTTTGCCGAGCAGCTACGTGGTCGGGTTCAAAGACCTTTGCTAAGTTTTACAAGTTTGATACCCTGGCTGATGAGGACCTCATGTTTGCTCAATCGGTGCTGCAGAGTCGTCCGCACTCTCCCGCCCGTTCTGGAGCTTTGGTATAGACCCCATGGTCCTTTTGGAGTCCCCAGCATCCTCTAGGACGTAAGAGAAAATAGGATTTTAATACCGGTAAATCCTTTTCTCCTAGTCCGTAGAGGATGCTGGGCGCCCATCCCAGTGCGGAGTGTGCCTTGCAGTTAGGTTGATACTGGTTATTTTCGGTTACACGAGTTTGTGTATCAGTTATGTTCAGTTTGTTGCTGTTGTTAGTTCATACTGTTATCTGGTTTCATCCTACTCCAGTTGTACGGTATGTTTGTGGTGTGGGCTGGTATATTTTTCACCCTTAGTATAACAAAAATCCTTTCCTCTAAATGTCCGTCTCTCCTGGGCACAGTTCCTATAACTGAGGTCTGGAGGAGGGGCATAGAGGGAGGAGCCAGTTCACACCCAGTAAAAGTCTTTTTAGTGTGCCCAAGCTCCTGCGGATCCCGTCTATAGCCCATGGTCCTTTTGGAGTCCCCAGCATCCTCTACGGACTAGGAGAAAAGGATTTACCGGTAGGTATTAAAATCCTATTTTTTCACCTTGTATAAGGAATGACAATGGGCCCCTTGGACTGTTGCACACATAAAAATGTCTCAATAAACTGTGTCCTCCACAATTGTAATTATCTTGTTAACCTATGGACAGACCCATAAAAATGGGCACAAAAGCACTGAGTCACATAAGAAAAATTGAAGATAACCATTTGTGTAACATAATTTAATAGGTTTTCTAGGCATGTATACAAACAATTAACACAGGGATCAATTTTCTTTGTTTACTTTTTTCTTGTAATTTACAATACAGGTTGAGTATCCCATATCCAAAATGCTTGGGACCAGAAGTATTTTAGATATTGGATTTTTTTCCGTATTTTGTAATAATTGCATACCATAATGAGATATCATGGTGATGGGACTGAAGTCTAAGCAGAGAATGCATTTATGTTTCATATACACCTTATACACACAGCATGAATGTAATTTTAGACAATATTTCTCTTACGTCCTAGAGCAGGGGTGGGGAACCTCAGGCCTGAGGGCCGTATAAGGCCCGCAAAGCCACTTGATCCGGCCCGGCCAGGCTCACCTAGCCGGGCGCCCGCTGAGATTTTGTTACTAGTGGGCGCCTAGCTTCTTACCCTTAGTAGCAGCCGGAGGCAGGAGCTCACTCCTGAGCTCCAGCTTCCATCTCTGGCAGTGTGCGTGTGCTGCTGTGCGGTGTTATGGGAGAGATGTCATGACTTCTCTCCCATAGTTCTGAAGAGCGAGTGGCCAGGCGGAGGGCAACGGTCCAAAAGCAGGAGCAGGGCTGGTGAGTATTGTGTTTTTTCTTTCTTTTAATGTGTGTGTGCAAGCATTGCTGCTAGGGGGCATATCTAATGGGGCATAACAACTGACTGGTGGCATATCTAATGGGGCATAACAAGTGACGGGGCATATCTAATGGGGCATAACAAGTGACTGGGGGCATAGCTACTGGGGCATAACAACTGACTGGGGGCATATCTACTGGGGGAAGGCTCATTTTTAAGTTGATAATTTTTGTATGGCCCCCGAAGGATTTTATAAATATCCAATTGGCCCTTGGTAGAAAAAAGGTTCCCCACCCCTGTCCTAGAGGATGCCGAGGTCCATATTAGTACCATGGGGTATAGACGGGTCCACCAGGAGCCATTGGCACTTTAAGAGTTTAATAGTGTGGGCTGGCTCCTCCTTCTATGCCCCTCCTACCAGACTCGGTCTAGAAAATGTGCCCAGAGAAGGCGGTCACAGCTAAGGGAGCTCTCCTGAGCTTCCTTGGTAAAAAAAAGTTTTTTTAGAGTTTATTTCTTTACAGGAGGCTGCTGGCGACAGCCTGCCTGCATCGAGGGACTAGGGGGGGGACAGTGTCCACCCTGCGGGGGCTGAGTCACTGCCTCCGCTGACTGGACATTGAGCTCCAGAGGCAACGATCGCGACCAGCCATGTCGGGCCACTCGCCCCAGAAGCCAGCCGCCACCCCCTTTCAGAGCTGAAGTTGGCGAGTAAATCACTGTCCCCCTCACAAGCGGTGGGTCAGTGTGAAGAAGGCGGCTTGCGGGTCCAGAGCGGCTCAGCGGTACTGCGGTGCGGCGCTTGGAGGGGCGCCTTGAGCCTGCTCCAGACCCTAACTGACCTGTCCAGCCTGTCTGGGTCCGCGGATCTCTGCCAGCAGAAAAATCCTCCGGGCCAGTATAATCTAAAGAAGAGCGGGAAGCCGGCGCCATTGCTGGGTCGGAGCTTCTCAGAGCGGACCCAGCAGAGTTCAGCGCCATTTTCCTGCCTGCAGCTCCCTGCCAGCCGATGTCCAGATCCCTCCAGAGCACCTCCAGCGATCTGTACGGTACCAGGGGGGTGTAGAAGGGAGGGGTGTCTGTGAAGGGCTGTGGCACCTATTAAGGGACTCAGTCAGCGCTGGTTTGGGGTCTCCCTATACCTGTTATAGCACTGTGTGTGGGTTGGCTCCAATCTCTGTGTCTCTCTGCCATTCTTAGGGGGGAAACTCTGTCTGCCCAGTACCCTGTGTGTTTGTGGGGTGTTTGGTGGGTGTGTGACAACATGTCTAGGGACACTGTTTCATATGCAGCAGAGGATTTGTCTTCCCAGGAAGACTCCATTCCATGTAATCAGGATTGCACTGTTGTAGCGCAGATCCCAGCTAGAGAGCCAGAATGGTTAGTCTCTCTGAGGGGGACTATTTCTCAAATTTTGGTTAGGGTTGCTAGGACTGAACATGCCACTCAGGTCCTGAAATCCTCTATGGTTGTATGGTCTGATACTGCTTCCTCGGGGTCCCCTGCGGTACATTCTCACAAACGTGCGCTTGCAATGCTTATGCAGGATGACACGGACACCGATTCTGACACTGCAGACTGTGACGGGGATGTATTGAGGGGGACAGCATCACTTGCTAAGGGGGTGCGATTAATGATTATAACTGTTTTACACATTTCTGACACATCTCCTGAGCAGGTGGAGGAGGCCTTTTTTACAGATAATAAAAAGCCCCCCCCCCCCACCTCACTTTCCCGGCATCCAAAGGATTAAACGCTATCTTTGAAAAAGCCTGGGAAACTCCGGAAAATAAATTCCAGATCCCTAAGAGAGTCTTGGTTGCTTTTCCCTTCCCAGAGGAAGATAGAAAGAAATGGGAGTCCCCGCCGATAGTCGACGCCTCTGTCTCCAGGCTGTCCAAACAGGTGGTGTTGCCAGTCCCGGGATCTACCGCGTTGATGGACCCGGCAAGGTGGATGCTATGCTAAAATCCATTTACAAGGCTTCAGGGGCTATATTGTGGCCTACTATAGCCTGTGCTTGGATTGCAAAAGCTATTGCCAGGTGGTCTATCACTCTGCAGGAGGAATCGACTACGCTGGATAAAGGTGACGTTGATTTATTTTTTCGTAATATTCAGAATTCTGCAGGGTTCCTGGTAGATTCCATGAAGGACCTGCGGGGATCTCCATGTCCGTCTCGGCTCGCAGGGGTCTCTGGCTGCGCCACTGGTCTGCGGACGCAGAATCCACGAAGAGTGTGGAGGGCCTACCATATACAGGTCAGGCTCTCTTTGGGGAGGCGCTGGATGCGTGGATTGCCACGGCTACCGGGGGTAAGTCTCCTTTTCTCCCCTCAGCTGCACCGGCTACGAAGAACCCTTTTACACCAGCCACGTCACAGTCCTTGCGGCCCGGGAGGCCTAGAAAGAACAAGCCTTCGAACACCTTCTTCAGAGGTGGTCGTGCCAAAGGAAAGAAACCTGCTCCCGCAGGTTCCCAATCCCAAAAGCCCGCTTCTGATACCCCTAAGTACTCCGCATGACGGTGGACAGCTAGGCCTGGAGGAGGGTCAGGTGGGGGCAAGACTCCGGCAGTTCAGCCACGTCTGGGTGTCGTCTGGTCTGGACCCCTGGGTCCTGGATATAGTGTCCAGAGGGTACAGACTGGAGTCTCAAGATCCCCCCCTCACCGTTTCTTCAAGTCAGGCTTGCCAGCTCTGCTGGCAGACAGAACAATTCTTCTGGAGGCCATCAGAAAATTGGTGGCGTGAGAGGTCATTTCCAGTTCCACCTCAACAGTGGAACAAAGGTTATTTTTTGAAACTTTTTGTGGTACCAAAACCGGATGGTTCGATACGGCCTATTCTAACCTTAAAGTCTTTGAACCCTCCTCAATTGCTTCAAGAGCCTTGGATGTTGTAAGGGGTTTGAAGATCTATGTGAAGAGGACTGCTTGTCATAGGAAATCTGACTCTCTTTGTCCTCTACGATCCCAAGAAAATTGGGTGTCCTGCTTCTAAGTAATCGATTTCGCGCTGGATCAGGTTCACTATCCAGCATGCGTATTCTACGGCAGGATTGCCGTGTCCGAAATCGGTTAAGGCCCACTCTACTCGTAAAGTGGGTTCTCCCAGGGTGTCTCGGCCTTACAGCTTTGCCGAGCTGAACACGTTTGCCAAGTTTTACAAGTTCGATACTCTGGCCTCTGATGACCTCAAGTTTGGTCAAGCAGTATTGCAGGAGCCTCCGCGCTCTCCCTCCCGTACTGGGAGCTTTGGTACATCCCCATAGTACTAATATGGACCCCAGCATCCTCTAGGACGTAAGAGAAAATAGGATTTTAATTACCTGCCAGTAAATCCTTTTCTCGTAGTCTGTAGAGGATGTTGGGAGCTTAGTTTTCCTGCTTTGGTTTATAGTTCAGTACTACCTGGTTCCTAGGTAAGTTCTGCGTTATTTACTGTTTCAGTACTGTTTCAGCTGTTGCTGAGTTTTCCGGCATGTTTGCCGGATTCTCTTGTTTGTGTGAGCTGATATGAATCTCGCCACTATCTGTGTAATTCCTTCTCTCGAAGTATGTTGTCTCCTCAGGCACAGTTTCTAGACTAAGTCTGGTAGGAGGGGCCTAGAGGGAGGAGCCAGCCCACACTATTAAACTCTTAAAGTGCCAATGGCTCCTGGTGGACCCGTCTATACCCCATGGTACTAATATGGACCCCAGCATCGTCTACGGACTACGAGAAAAGGATTAACCGGCAGGTAATTAAAATCCTATTTTTTTATAACTTTGTGCATTAAACAAAGTTTGTGTACATACACACAATTCATGTATGTTTCATATACACCTTATACACACAGCCTGAAGGTCATTTAATACAATATTTTTTAATAATTTTGTGTATTAAACAAAGTTTGTGTACATTGAGCCATCAGAAAACCAAGGTTTCACTATCTCAGTTTCACTCTAAAAATTCTGTATTTCGGAATATTCGGTATTTAGGAATATTTCGATATGGGATACTCAACATGTAATATTATTTTTTTTATTGTGTATTATAGATTTACACTCAGTTTATTGGAAGAAGCTCAAAGAACTCTGGTAAACATGATGATGGAATTGAGACAAACAGGTAGGTTTCAGGTATTCAATATTTGAGATATAAAAAAATGCCTGTATTTCCATATAAATGGATCTGAGATTCCATTTATATTTGGTTACTTTTCATCATTCTAGCATTTGCTAATGTATTATTAAGGCATAAAATGGGACTTAAACTATACTGTATGTGCTCTTGAAGGCAGATTAATATACTGCAGAGAGCTGAAATTGTATCAGGTTACATCGTTATTATAGGCTGGGATAAAAAGTTTCAGATATTGCTGAAGTTGCAATCTTTTTCTCAGATAGCCAGTACCAATGTCGGACAAACAAATGAAATCTGGTTATTGATAAATGAAAAATCAGATCTCTGAGTAGCTGTTTGATGCAGGTGTTGGAGTTCAAGGTGTGTCTGGCCACACGTTTCCCACTATTTCTATGCTAGCTGAGATCACATGTAGAGCTCTGATATTCTGTCCTCCTCCTCAGGACCGTCTTAACAGCAGTGTAGGCCCAATGGCAAAGCAATGCACTGGGGCCCCTACTCATCCTTCAGCTGTAGGGGTGGGGGTGCTATCAGCGGCAACTTTGATGTTATGTGGGCGGTAGGGGGTGTTCTATTTTCCACTCAGAATTAATGACCTGGATTAGTCATTTTTGCTAATTACTACTTTACTGCACAGATGGTGGGAGATGGGGTGTGAGGGAGACCACTAAAATGTAGAAGGGGGCATTAGGCTAAATGAAGGGGCCCCGGTACATGACTTCCAGGGTGGTAGGGGGTGTTTAATATGCATGTAGGGGTGGATAGTGAAGTGGGCTTAATATTCATCATTTTCCGGTGAGAGGGCACCTTGCTTGATACTGGGGACTTGGGGATCAGAGTTCAGGAGCCAGAGCAATAAACCGACGAACATATAAAACTGCATACCAGGTGTGTGGAGCTGGAGCAGGGACCAGACAGAAGTCAGGCAGACAGAACCCGAAATATATGTCAGACAGAACCCGAAATATCTAGTTGGGAAGAGCAATTAACAATTTGAAGATGGATATTTCGAGTTCCAGAGGGCCAATTTTAAAAAATCTGGTACCCCTGAAAAAGGGGGACTCTCAGCCATCAGTCTAGGGCTCTTATACTCCTGGGGCCCGTGGGCAACTGCTCATTGAGCGCATACGAAAAAACAGCCCTGGTCCTCCTAGATTATATGTATGGGAATTTTGAGATTTTGGAATTGGGTCACATACTACAGTTTTTGACCTGTTTAGTAAAAAAATAAAACAGAACATCATGCAGATCTACAGTAACTCTGCCCATTTGGTGTTTGCCAAGTACAAATCAATGAGTACTATAGCATTGCAAGGAAATGTGAATAATGGTAAAATGAGCTTCCATGAGGCTTTCGCAAATCAGGATCAATGAAAATAGGTGTAATGTACGCTTTTCTAAAGGAGGATCTCTCAGGATCATAAAATATTGTCTGTTAAAGGTCAGATCATTTTATGCAGAATTTCTAAAATGTAATAAAATGTATAGAATAATGTCCTGTAATTACAGATTTATAAAATTACAGCAGTGCAGACCCTTAAGGTTCAGGCACACTAGTGAGGTTAATTTAAACATCACTACAGTGACAGTAGGGATGCGAGTGTCACCTCTAGAACACCCTCACCCCATTATTCAGCTGCTGAACCCAGAACAATGCTCCATTGCAGGGAGGCCACTGTGCAGTTATTTTAATTATAATTTTTTTATGTTGAAAATGTCAGTATTTCACAACAAATATAAGTCTTACGCTGAGTACACACTTCTAGATATATCTGCAGATCAATCGATCTGCAGATATATCTACAGACGGACCAGGCAGAGTGTTGTGCATACACACTGCCCAATCTGTCGGGACTGACGTCACGAACTGGGCGGGCATTTACATGCGCCCGCCCAGTTGTGCTATCAATCACCGCCAGCAAGTTTATACACAGCACGATGAACCAGTATGTTAGATATATTGGCGACGTCTGTGCTGCAGGGCCGATGCAATATGCCTGTAAATGACAGCGTTCACAGACATATCGCTCGTACACACTGGCCGATGGATCTGCGACATATCGCCTGTTCAGTAGAACGGCCGATATATCGGCCAGTGTGTACGCACCTTATCGCTATTCTATTTTAAAGAGCTACTAGAAAATTGTGGGGGATATGTGTTTCAGTGGCACGGATCGTAGTAACATCTTGTCTGCCGAAGCAGGGGAGTGAGAATTCCCTTCTCTGGCAATCCCCCACCAGAGCACACAGAGAATCAGCTTAGTGGTGACACGCTGTATCTCCCTGCCTGGCCGGTTCCAGGGCACACATGTGAGATCTTGCTATTATTGCAATATCTCCCGTGCAGCTCTGAACCGGCACCTGCCACAGCCAGGGACAGTGCTCCCCCTGGCTGTGGAGATAGGGCATCGACACCTGCAGTTGTCAAAATCTTACATTGCCCTGGATATCAGTGTGCTGTCTAAAAGATAGCGGCGATAATGACAGAAGCGCATAGTTCCTCTGTCACTGTGCACACACCGCCGCTGGCATACATGGGGGAGAAGCAGTATCAGCGCGATTCCATGTCCCCCAATAACGCACTTTCATACACCTACCCCTGTGTTCATGGGGGAAAGATGCTTTTCTATGTACAATAGGTTTTATGTCTGAATGGCAGACAATAGCTTCCACTTGATTTACATCTGAGATTTAAGGTGAGAAATCAAGTTCTGTCCTGATTATGGACAAATTTATTAAGATAAAAGCAAAAGTGGAAACACCATCTTGAAGCACCAAAAAAAAATCACTGCTTCATAGTAAATTCAATGAATCACATCTAATTCACAAAACATTGGATTATAGAATGGTAAAACTGTAAGCACAACTTTTATAGAAACTCAGAATAAATACAAAATGAAATAAAAGTTCTGAGGGGCTTAGATAAACAGCCCCACATTCCTTAACTGCTGGGAGAAAGTTAAAGGCCTTGATGTCATGTCTTCAGGAAAAGTCAAAAGGTAGAGATCTTCCCTGAGCAAGTTCTTCCTCCTTGACTTTTCCCGAGGACATACAGTAATATCAATGGCTATAACTTTCTCCCAGCATTTAATGAGTGCAGTACTCATCTTCTAAGACCCTCAGGACTTTTATTTTCATGTTTTTATTTTACAATTTTACCAAGAAGTCAGTTTTTCCAATATGTGATTTGTTTCTCCCCTAAGCTAAAGTTAGCAGCCTTTAAGATATTCCGAATTAGAAGCTGTGTGTGCTTGGATACTAACTAGAGGGCTTGTAAAGGAGGACAGTATACACAGGCAACTCCATATTTTCTCCTCTGTCTTATAGACACCACTATGGTGTGCACAATTGTATAATATTTTTACAATGTATCTTGTGCCACAGCAGTTAAAATTGTATTTCTGCAGCGGGGTACACTGGGGTTCCCCGGGGAATAACATCGGGGTGTAGAGTAGGATCTTGATCCGAGGCACCAACAGGCTAAAAGCTTTGACTATTCCCAAGATGCTCAACGCCGCCTCCTCTATAACCCCGCCTCTGTGCACAGGAGCTCAGTTTGTAAGTTGGTGCCCTGCAAACAGGACATTCACAGGCAGGGCTGCTCCAGCAGCTCCATCACCTCCCCCAGCGGCGCTGTATACTCCCGCGTCCCTGGTTGCCGGATACTTACAGCGGAGGCTCTGGTACTTCACCTAGGGCACACACACTTGCCGCAGCTCTCCGGGATCGCGTGGCCGCATCAAGGGAGGAGGTAAGAGGGTCCCCCAGACGGGACCCGCCGAAAATCGCAATCCAGCGCGGCCATTAGGAGGCGGACCGCGCACGCTGGCTTGGACACTGTGTTGGTACAGGGACCCCACTAGACCAGGGCAGGGGCACAGGTCGGTTTTATAAATAAATATATATATATATATATATATAGCAGGTGTGGACCGGCACTCCTCCTGATGGCCACTCGTGACCCTGGTGCCTCCTGATAACAATTGTGTAGAATCCCAATAAAGATGACAGCGGCACTCTGGGTTTTGTAAACATGCAAAAATTGTATTCAAACGTGAATAGACAGGCCGACGTTTCGGGGCTAACCCGCCCCTTTGTCAAGGTGTACACCTTGACAAAGGGGCGGGTTAGCCCCGAAACGTCAGCCTGTCTATTCACGTTTGAATACAATTTTTGCATGTTTACAAAACCCCGAGTGCCGCTGTCATCTTTATTGGGATTCTATATATATATATATATATAAATATATATAAAACCGTTTTATCGTGGCCCACAGTACCCGGTGGTGAAGTCCAGCAAGGGGATAAGGCTCTGACCTGTAGCCCATCCCCCAGCCCCTGGGCGCCATTTAAAGTAAATGTCCCCGCCCTGGAGCTGCATCTCTCTGTCTCCCTCACCCCTCTCAGCGTTTGGGCGCCATTACACACATGCTACGCTGACTCTGGGACTGGTGGGCAATGCCTCCTCTGTAATGCCGTCTGCTTCATCAGTGCTGTGCATTTACAGGACACTCAAGTTTTCTACATGTCGTCTAGACAGTGTTAGTTAAGAACAAGTGCATACATTCAGGGTTATTTAGTACAAGTACCCTGTGATATACATCCAGTCTTTGCTGTGCATTGTTTTATTTATTTATATATATATATATATATATATATATATATTTCTCTCACGTCCTAGAGGATGCTGGGGACTCCAAAAGGACCATGGGGTATAGACGGGATCCGCAGGAGACATGGGCACACTATAAGACTTTGAATGGGTGTGAACTGGCTCCTCCCTCTGTGCTTCTCCTCCAGATCTCAGTTAGATTCTGTGCCCAGAGAGACTGGACACACACTAGGGGAGCTCTCCTGAGTTTCTCTGAAAAGACTTTAGGTTAGGTTTTTTATTTTCAGAGAGACCTGCTGGCTACAGGCTCCCTGCTTCGTGGGACTGAGGGGAGAGAAGTCAGACCTACTTCTTCTGAGTTAAGGGCTCTGCTTCTTAGGCTACTGGACACCATTACCTCCAGGGGGTTCGCTCACTTGGTGCGCCTAGCTGCTTGTTCCCGGAGCCGCGCCGTCAACACCCTCACAGAAGCCAGAAGAAAGAAGCCGGGTGAGTATACAGAAGGCAGAAGACTTCAGTGACGGCAGAAGACTTCAGTAACGAAGGTACAGCACAGCGGTCGCGCTGCGCTCCATGCTCCCACACACACACCAACGGCACTCACAGGGTGAAGGGCGCAGGGGGGGGGGGGGGCGCCCTGGGCAGCAGGTTAGTGGAGTTTTCACTGGCAAAAAAGCATATTATCGGTGCCCAGGCACTAAATATGAGACCCCCACCAGTATAATAATTTGAATTTGAGCGGGACTACATCGCACCGGGTGGGGGCGTGGCTTAGCCGCACAGCTTACCAGCGCCATTTTCTCTCTTCACAGAGCATGCAGAGACGCTGGCCCGGACCTCCACTCTCCTTTACAAGTACAGGGAGCAAAATGGGGGGGGGGGGGGGGGGCACAGTCAATTGGTGCTATATATATATATATATATATGTATTTAAAACAGCGCAGTGATCATATAGTATATTTTTCTGTAGTATATGGGCGCTGGGGTGTGAGCTGGCATACTCCCTCTGTGTTCTCTCTAACAGGCTTCCCTGTGGGTCTGTCCCCTATTGCCAGTGTGAGTGTGTGTGTGTCGGTACAGTGTGTCGACATGTCTGAGGCTGAGTGCTCCTCCCCAGAGGAAGTTACTGGGGGCGCAGAGAAGGATTTGGGAGTGACTCTGTCGGCACAGCTGACTGCTGATTGGGTGAATATGCTGAGTACATTGAATGCAAATGTGGCGTTATTGTCTAAGAGGCTGGATAAATCTGATTCTCAGACACAAACGTAGAGAAAATCCATGGAGGACGCCTTGTCTCAGGTACAGGCCCCCTCAGGGTCACAGAAACGTTAATTTACCCAGATGGCAGATACGGATACCGACACGGACTCTGATTCCAGTTTCGACTTTAGTGAAGCCAGTTTACATCCAAAATTGGTAAAGAGTATTCAGTATATGATTGTGGCAATTAAAGATGTTTTACATATTTCTGAGGAACCTCCTGTTCCAGATACGAGGGTTTGTTTATTTAAAGGGAAAAAGCCTGAGGTGAAGTTTCCCCACTCTCATGAACTGAACGCTCTTTGTGAAAAGGCTTGGGAGTCGCCTGACAAAAGGTGGCAGATTCCCAAGAGAATTTTTATGGCATATCCTTTCCTCTCTGACGACTGGGAAAAGTGGGAGTCATCTCCCAATGTGGACAAGGCTATATCCCGACTGTCCAAAAAAGTGGCGCTTCTGTCTCCTGACATGGCTGCCCTCAAGGATCCTGCGGATCGTAAGCAGGAAACGACATTAAAAGACATTTATGTCACTACGGGTGCACTCCTCAGACCTGCCGTGGCGTCGGCATGGGTTAGTAGTGCTATTGCTAAGTGGGCTGATAATTTGGCATCTGACATGGATACCCTTGATAAGGATAACATTCTTTTGACTCTCGGTTATATCAGGGACGCTGCAGCTTAACTAAAGGATGCAGCGAGGGATATAGGCCTCTTGGGATCGAGGGCCAATGCCATGGCAGTCTCGGCCAGGAGGGCGCTGTGGATTCATCAATGGAATGCTGATGCCGACTCCAAGAAAGCTATGGAAGCCCTCCCTTATAAAGGTAGTGTCTTGTTTGGTGACGGCCTCGCTGACCTGGTGTCTACCGCTACTGCGGGTAAGTCATCTTTTCTTCCTTATGTCCCCGCACAACAGAAAAAGGCGGCCCATTATCGGATGCAGTCCTGTCGGCCTAATAAATACAAAGAAGGAAGGGGCTCGTCCTTCCTCGCTTCAAAAGGTAGAGGAAGGGGAAAAAGGTTGCCTGTTGTGTCTGGCGCCCCCCGCCTCAGCCAAGTCCACCGCATGACGCTGGGGCTCCCCTACGGGAGTCCGTGCCGGTGGGGGCCCATCTCCGAATCTTCAGTCAGGTCTGGTTTCAACCGGGCCTAGATCCTTGGGTCTTAGACATAGTGTCCCAAGGGTACAAACAGGAGTTTCAGGAGATGCCTCCCCCACCGATTTTTCAAATCAGCCTTGCCAGTTTCTATCCCAGAAAGGGAAGTAGTAAATGCTGTGATACAAAAGCTGTGTTAACAGAGGGTCATTGTGATCTCCAGTCTAGAAGGGGGGGGTTTTATGGCGTCAATTGACATAAAAGGTGCCTACTTACACGTCCCGATATATCCTCCAAATCAGGCTTTCCTGAGATTTGCGGTGCAGGATTGTCATTACCAATTTCAGACGTTGCCGTTTGGGCTTTCCACGGCCCGAGGGTCTTCACCAAAGTGATGGCGGAAATTATGGTACTCCTACGCAAGCAGGGTGTCACAATTATCCCGTACTTGGACGATCTCCTGATAAAGGTGAGATCAAAGGAGCAGTTGCTAAGAAATGTGGAACTCTCCCTGACGGTTCTGCGACATCATGGTTGAATTCTAAATTTGCCAAAGTCTCAGTTGATCCCGACAACTCGGCTGCCCTTCTTGGGCATGATCCTAGACACGGAACTGCAGAGAGTGTTTCTTCCGGCGGAAAAAGCTCTGGAAATCCATTGCATGGTCAAGGACTTTCTGAAACCGGCAAGAGTGTCGATTCATCAATGCACTCGAGTGCTAGGGAAGATGGTTGCGGCTTACGAAGCCATTCCGTTTGGCAGGTTTCATGCCCGGGTGTTTTAGTGGGACCTGCTGGACAAATGGTACGGGTCTCACCTGCACATGCACCGGAAAATAAGTCTATCTTCCAGGACCAGAATTTCTCTCCTGTGGTGGCTGCAAAGTTCTCACCTTCTAGAGGGATGCAGGTTCGGAATCCAGGATTGGGTCCTGCTGACCACGGATGCAAGTCTCCGAGGCTGGGGTGCAGTCACACAAGGAAGAAGTTTCCAGGGAAAATGGTCAAGCCAGGAAACTTGTCTCCACATAAACGTTCTAGAGTTAAGAGCCATTTACAACGGCCTTCTGCAAGTGGAACACCTTCTTCGAGGTCTACCTGTCCTGATTCAGTCGGACAACGTAACAGCGGTAGCGTACGTAAACCGCCAGGACTGAACAAAAAGCAGAGCGGCGATGGCGGAGGCCACAAGGGTTCTCCGCTGGAAGGAAAAGCACGTGAGCGCTCTGTCAGCGGTCTTCCTTCCGGGCGTGGACAACTGGGAAGCAGAATTCCTCAGCAGACACGATCTGTATCCAGGAGAGTGGGCTCTTCATCAAGAGGTATTTGCAGAAGTGACAAGGCGTTGGGGAATTCCTCAAATAGACATGATGGCATCTCGCCTCAACAAGTAGCTTCCGAGGTATTGTTCCAGGTCAAGGGACACCCAAGCCAGTGCAGTGGACGCCCTGGTAACTCCGTGGGTGTTTCAGTCGGTATATGTGTTTCCTCCACTTCCTCTCATTCCAAAAGTGTTGAGGATCATAAGACGAACAAGGGTTACGGCCGTACTCGTCGTTCCAGATTGGCCACGGAGGGCCTGGTATCCGGATCTTCGGGAGTTGCTCATAGAAGATCCTTGGCCGCTTCCTCTCAGAGAGGACTTGTTACTCCAGGGGCCATGCGTATTTCAAGACTTACCGCGGCTGCGTTTGACGGAGTGGAGGTTGAACGCCAAATCCTAGCTCAAAAGGGTTTTCCTGGGTAAGTCATCCCCACTCTCCTTAAGGCTAGAAAGGAGGTCACGGCGAAACATTATCACGTATTTGGAGAGAATATGTTTCGTGGTGTGAAGCCAGGAAAGCTCCGGTGGAGGAGTTTCAGCTAGGTCGTTTCCTCCATTTTTTGCAGGCAGGCGTGGATGCAGGTATATGGGTTCCAGCAAAGTGCAGAATTCGGCTTTATCTGTTTTTTCAAAAAGAATTGGCCGCCCTTCCTGAAGTTCAGACTTTCGTGAAGAGAGTGCTGCATATCCATCCCCCGTTTGTGCCACCCGTGGCACCGTGGGATCTTGACGTGGTGTTACAATTTCTTATGTCTCACTGGTTTGAACCTTTGCGAAAGGTTGAGCTGAAATTTCTCACTTGGAAAGTGGCCATGCTTTTGGCCTTGGCGTCCGCCAGACGGGTGTCGGAATTGGCGGCTTTGTCTCACAAGAGCCCATATTTGATTTTCCATGTGGCTAGAGCGTAATTGAGAACTCGTCAACAATTTCTGCCGAAGGTGGTTTCTTCGTTTCACATAAATAAACCTATTGTGGTGACGGTGCCAAAATCTCTCGATGTTGTGAGAGCTTTGAAAACTTATGTCGCCAGAACGGCTCTGGTTAGGAAAACGGAGGCTCTGTTTGTCCTGTACGCTTCCAACAAGATTGGAAATCCTGCTTCCAAGCAGACTATTGCACGCTGGATTTGTAATACGATTCAGCACGCTCATTCTACGGCTGGATTGCCGTTGCCGAAGTCAGTGAAGGCCCATTCTACCAGGAAGGTGGGCTCATCTTGGGCGGCTGCCCGAGGGGTCTCGGCACTTCAACTTTGCCGAGCAGCTACGTGGTCAGGTTCAAATACTTTTGCTAAGTTCTACAAGTTTGATACCCTGGCTGAGGAGGACCTCTTGTTTGCTCAATCGGTGCTGCACAGTCGTCTGCACTCTCCCGCCCGGTCTGGAGCTTTGGTATAGACCCCATGGTCCTTTTGGAGTCCCCAGCATCCTCTAGGACGTAAGAGAAAATAGGATTTTAATACCTACCGGTTAATCCTCTTCTCCTAGTCCGTAGAGGATGCTGGGCGCCCATCCCGGTGCGGACTGTTACTTGCAGTTGTATTGTTAGTTGTTGTTTCGGTTACACGAAGGTTGTGTATCGGTTATGTTCAGCTTGTTGCTGGTTTTCGTTCATACTGTTCTCTGGTATTCCTGCTAATCCAGTTGTACGGTGTGTTTGAGCTGGTATGTGTCTCACCCGTAGTGTAACAAAAATTATTTTCCTCGAAATGTCCGTCTTCCTGGGCACAGTTCCTATAACTGAGGTCTGGAGGAGGGACATAGAGGGAGGAGCCAGTTCACACCCATTCAAAGTCTTATAGTGTGCCATGTCTCCTGCGTATCCCGTCTATACCCCATGGTCCTTTTGGAGTCCCCAGCATCCTCTACGGACTAGGAGAAAAGGATTTACCGGTAGGTATTAAAATTTTCTCTAACGTCCTAGTGGATGCTGGGGACTCCGTAAGGACCATGGGGAATAGACGGGCTCCGCAGGAGACTGGGCACTCTAAGAAAGAATTAGTACTACTGGTGTGCACTGGCTCCTCCCTCTATGCCCCTCCTCCAGACCTCAGTTAGAATCTGTGCCCGGAAGGAGCTGGGTGCATTTTAGTGAGCACTTCTGAGCTTGCTATTAAGAAAGTATTTTAGTTAGGTTTTTTATTTTCAGAGAGCTTCTGCTGGCAACAGACTCTGCTACGTGGGACTGAGGGGAGAGAAGCAAACCTACTAACTGCGGCTAGGTTGTGCTTCTTAGGCTACTGGACACCATTAGCTCCAGAGGGTTCGAACACAGGAACTTAACCTTGGTCGTCCGTTCCCGGAGCCGCGCCGCCGTCCCCCTCGCAAAGCCAGAATACAGAAGCCGGCGGATGAAGCAAGAAGACGTCAATATCGGCGGCAGAAGACTCCTGTCTTCACATGAGGTAGCGCACAGCACTGCAGCTGTGCGCCATTGCGCCCACACTAACCCACACACTCCGGTCACTGTAGGGTGCAGGGCGCAGGGGGGGGGGCGCCCTGGGCAGCAATTAAGTACCTCCTGGCAAAAGCAGCATATATACAGCTGGGCACTGTAAATATGCATGAGCCCCCGCCATTTTTTACACCAAATCGCGGGACAGAAGCCTGCCGCTGAGGGGGCGGGGTTTCTTCCTCAGCACTCACCAGCGCCATTTTCTCTCCACAGCTCCGCTGAGAGGAAGCTCCCCAGGCTCTCCCCTGCAGACTCACGGTAGAAAGAGGGTAAAAAGAGAGGGGGGGCACATAAATTTAGCGCAATAATCATATATACAGCAGCTACTGGGTAAACACTAAGTTACTGTGTGATTCCTGGGTCATATAGCGCTGGGGTGTGTGCTGGCATACTCTCTCTCTGTCTCTCCAAAAGGCCTTGTGGGGGTCCTGTCTTCATATAGAGCATCCCCTGTGTGTGTGGTGTGTCGGTACGCTTGTGTCGACATGTTTGACGAGGAGGGCTATGTGGAGGCAGAGCAGGTGCAGATGAATGAGGTGTCCCCGCCGACGGCGCCGACACCTGATTGGATGGATATGTGGAAGGTATTAAATGATAATGTAAACTCCTTGCATAAAAGGTTGGATAAAGCTGAAGCCTTGGGACAGTCGGGGTCTCAGCCCATGCCAGATCCTACAGCGCAGGGGCCGTCAGGGTCTCTGAAGCGCCCACTATATCCCATATTGTTGACACAGATATCGACACGGATTCTGATTCCAGTGTCGATGGCGATGATGCAAAATTGCAGCCTAAAATGGCTAAAGCCATCCGCTACATGATTGTAGCTATGAAATATGTATTGCACATATCAGAGGCAAACCCTGTCCCTGACAAGAGGGTTTATATGTTTGGGGAGAAAAAGCAAGAGGTGACTTTTCCCCCTTCACATGAGTTAAATGAGTTATGTGAAAAAGCTTGGGATTCTCCTGATAGGAAAGTGCTGATTTCCAAAAGGTTACTTATGGCGTACCCCTTCCCGCCAACGGACAGGATGCGCTGGGAATCCTCCCCTAGGGTAGACAAAGCTCTGACACGCTTATCTAAGAAGGTGGCCCTGCCGTCACAGGATACGGCCTCCCTAAAGGATCCTGCGGATAGGAAGCAGGAAGGTATCCTGAAGTCTGTTTATACACATTCAGGTACCATACTGCGGCCGGCAATTGCGTCGGCCTGGATGTGTAGTGCTGTAGCAGCATGGACAGATACTCTGTCTGAGGAACTATTTTACTGACCCTGGGGCATATAAAAGACGCTGTCCTATATATGAGGGATGCCCAGAGGGACATTTGCCTACTGGGCTCTAGAATAAATGCAATGTCGATTTCTGCCAGAAGGGTCCTGTGGACTCGGCAATGGACAGGTGATGCCGACTCTAAAAAGCACATGGAGGTTTTACCCTATAAGGGTGAGGAATTGTTTGGGGACGGTCTCTTGGACCTAGTTTCCACTGCTACAGCTGGGAAGTCAAATTTTTTGCCATATATTCCCTCACAGCCTAAGAAAGCACCGTATTACCAAATGCAGTCCTTTCGATCACAAAAAGGCAAGAAAGTCAGAGGTGCATCCTTTCTTGCCAGAGGCAGGGGTAGAGGAAAGAAGCTGCACCATACAGCTAGTTCCCAGGAACAGAAGTCCTCCCCGGCTTCCACTAAATCCACCGCATGACGCTGGGGCTCCACAGGTGGAGCCGGGAGCGGTGGGGGCGCGTCTCCGAAAATTCAGCCACCAGTGGGTTCGCTCACAAGTGGATCCCTGGGCTATACAGATTGTGTCTCAGGGATACAAGCTGGAATTCGAAGTGATGCCCCCTCACCGTTACCTAAAATCAGCCCTGCCTGCTTCTCCCATAGAAAGGGAAGTAGTGTTAGCGGCAATTCACAAATTATATCTCCAGCAGGTGATGGTACAGGTTCCCCTCCCTCAACAGGGAAAGGGTTACTATTCCACAATGTTTGTGGTTCCGAAACCGGACGGTTCGGTCAGACCCATATTGAATTTAAAATCCCTGAACATTTACCTAAAAAGGTTCAAGTTCAAGATGGAATCGCTCAGAGCGGTCATTGCAAGCCTGGAAGAGGGGGATTTTATGGTGTCTCTGGACATAAAGGATGCTTACCTGCATGTCCCCATTTATCCACCTCATCAGGAGTACCTCAGATTTGTGGTACAGGACTGTCATTACCAATTCCAGACGTTGCCGTTTGGTCTCTCCACGGCACCGAGAATATTTACCAAGGTAATGGCGGAAATGATGGTGCTCCTTCGAAAGCAAGGAGTCACAGTTATCCCATACTTGGACGATCTCCTCATAAAGGCGAGGTCCAGAGAGCAGTTGCTGATCAGCGTAGCACACTCTCAGGAAGTGTTGCAACAGCACGGCTGGACCAAAGTCGCAGCTGATCCCTACGACTCGTCTGCCCTTCCTGGGCATGATTCTGGACACGGACCAGAAGAAGGTGTTTCTCCTGGCGGAGAAGGCTCAGGAGCTCGTGACTCTGGTCAGAGACCTCTTAAAACCAAAACAGGTGGCGATGCATCACTGCACGCGAGTCCTGGGAAAGATGGTGGCGTCATACGAAGCCATTCCCTTCGGCAGGTTCCATGCGAGGACCTTTCAGTGGGATCTGTTGGACAAGTGGTCCGGATCGCATCTTCAGATGCATCGGCTGATCACCCTATCCCCCAGGGCCATGGTGTCTCTTCTGTGGTGGCTGCAGAGTGCTCACCTTCTCGAGGGCCGCAGGTTCGGTATACAGGACTGGGTCCTGGTGACCACGGATGCGAGCCTCCGAGGATGGGGGGCAGTCACTCAGGGAAGAAACTTCCAAGGGCTGTGGTCAAGTCAGGAGGCTTGTCTACACATCAATATCCTGGAACTAAGGGCCATATACAACGCCCTGAGTCAAGCGGAGCCTCTGCTTCGCAACCAACCGGTGCTGATTCAGTCAGACAACATCACCACAGTGGCTCATGTAAACCGCCAGGGCGGCACAAGAAGCAGGGTGGCGATGGCGGAAGCCACTAGGATTCTTCGTTGGGCGGAGAATCACGTGCAAGCACTGTCAGCAGTGTTCATTCCGGGAGTGTACAACTGGGAAGCAGACTTCCTCAGCAGGCACGACCTCCACCCGGGAGAGTGGGGACTTCATCAAGAAGTCTTCACACAGATTACAAAACGATGGGATCTGCCACAGGTGGACATGATGGCATCCCGCCTCAACAAAAAGCTACAGAGATATTGCGCCAGGTCAAGAGACCCTCAGGCGATAGCTGTGGACGCACTAGTAACACCGTGGGTGTTCCAGTCAGTCTTTGTGTTTCCTCCTCTTCCTCTCATACCCAAGGTGCTGAGAATCGTAAGAAAAAGAGGAGTGAGAACAATACTCATTGTCCCGGATTGGCCAAGAAGGACTTGGTACCCGGAACTGCAAGAAATGCTCACAGAGGACCCATGGCCTCTGCCTCTCAGACAGGACCTGTTGCAACAGGGGCCCTGTCTGTTCCAAGACTTACCGCGGCTGCGTTTGACGGCATGGCGGTTGAACGCCGAATCCTAGCGGAAAAAGGCATTCCGGATGAAGTTATTCCTACGCTAATAAAGGCTAGGAAAGATGTGACAGCAAAACATTATCACCGTATATGGCGAAAATATGTTGCTTGGTGTGAGGCCAGGAAGGCCCCTACAGAGGAATTCCAGCTGGGCCGGTTCCTGCACTTCCTACAGTCAGGAGTGACTATGGGCTTAAAATTGGGGTCCATAAAGGTCCAGATTTCGGCCCTCTCCATTTTCTTTCAAAAGGAACTGGCTTCACTTCCTGAGGTTCAGACGTTTGTTAAGGGAGTGCTGCATATTCAGCCCCCTTTTGTGCCACCAGTGGCACCTTGGGATCTTAACGTGGTGTTGAGTTTCCTCAAATCTCACTGGTTTGAGCCACTTAAGACCGTGGAGTTAAAATATCTCACTTGGAAAGTGGTCATGCTATTGGCCTTAGCTTCGGCTAGGCGTGTGTCAGAATTGGCGGCTTTGTCATGTAAAAGCCCCTATCTGGTTTTCCATATGGACAGGGCAGAATTACGGACTCGTCCGCAATTTCTGCCGAAGGTGGTGTCATCTTTTCATTTGAACCAACCTATTGTGGTGCCTGCGGCTACTCGTGACTTGGAGGATTCCACGTTGCTTGATGTAGTCAGGGCTTTGAAGATCTATGTAGCCAGGACAGCTGGAGTCAGGAAAACTGACTCGCTGTTTATCCTGTATGCATCCAACAAGCTGGGTGCTCCTGCTTCAAAGCAAACTATTGCACGCTGGATCTGTAACACGATTCAGCAGGCTCATTCTGCGGCTGGATTGCTGTATCGAAAATCAGTGAAAGCCCATTCCACAAGGAAAGTGGGCTCTTCTTGGGCGGCTGCTCGAGGGGTCTCGGCATTACAGCTTTGCCGAGCAGCTACTTGGTCGGGTTCAAACACCTTTGCTAAGTTCTACAAGTTTGATACCCTGGCTGAGGAGGACCTTGTGTTTGCCCATTCGGTGCTGCAGAGTCATCCGCACTCTCCCGCCCATTTGGGAGCTTTGGTATAATCCCCATGGTCCTTACGGAGTCCCCAGCATCCACTAGGACGTTAGAGAAAATAAGATTTTACTCATCGATAAATCTATTTCTCGTAGTCCGTAGTGGATGCTGGGCGCCCGTCCCAAGTGCGGACTTTCTGCAATACGTGTATATAGTTATTGCTTAATAAAGGGTTATGTTATGTTGGCATCCATTGTTTGATGCTCTGTTGTTGTTCATACTGTTGACTGGGTAAGTTTATCACAAGTTATACGGTGTGATTGGTGTGGCTGGTATGAGTCTTACCCTGGATTCCAAAATCCTTTCCTTGTAATGTCAGCTCTTCCGGGCACAGTTTCCTTAACTGAGGTCTGGAGGAGGGGCATAGAGGGAGGAGCCAGTGCACACCAGAAGTACTAATTCTTTCTTAGAGTGCCCAGTCTCCTGCGGAGCCCGTCTATTCCCCATGGTCCTTACGGAGTCCCCAGCATCCACTACGGACTACGAGAAATAGATTTACCGGTGAGTAAAATCTTATTATACATAGCTTCACTCGGTGGTATAGTTACTTACTATTGCTGGTCCAGTGCAGTTTTATTGTTGGTAATAATCTCTAAATTGTATATGTGACTGAGTGTGTGCCAATGGCTGCTGTGTGGTCTCTATTTTGTGTATCTCACACATATGGCTATTCCTTTATCCTGTACTCTGAGAGGGCTCCGTGCGTCACGGTTATTAAATAATATAGGTATTTCTCATACATCCTAGAGGATGCTGGGGATGCTTCAAGAACCATGGGGAATAGACGGGATCCACAGGAGACATGGGCACTTTAAGACTTTAAATGGGTGTGAACTGGCTCCTCCCTCTATGCCCCTCCTCCAGACTCCAGTTAGATTCTGTGCCCAGGGAGACTGGTCACACACAAGGGAGCTCTACTGAGTTTCTCTAAAAAAGACTTATGTTGGGTTTTTTATTTTCAGGAAGCTCTGCTGGCAACAGGCTCCCTGCTTCGTGGGACTGAGGGGAGAGAAGCATACCTACTTCTGTGAATTTCAAGGCTCTGCTTCTTAGGCTACTGGACACCATTAGCTCCAGAGGGTCTGATCGCTAGGTACACCTAGATGCTCGTTCCCGGAGCCACGCCGTCACCCCCCTTGCAGAGCCAGAAGTCAGAAGACGGGTGAGTAAAAGAAGATCATAAGACTTCAGTGACGGCAGAAGATTTCAGTGTCTTTGAGGTACCTTCCCACACACAGCGGCACTACAGGGTGCAGGGGGGGGGCCCTGGGCAGCATAATACCTCATAAATACCTGGCAAAAGAGGAATACAGTGCTTTGGCACTATATCCAGACCCCCGCCAGTACAAAGAATATGAAAATTAGCGGGACTGAAGCGCGCCATTAAGGGGGCGTGGCTTAGCCCTCACAGCTCTAATCAGCGCCATTTTCTCTTCACAGAGCTGCAGAAATGCTGGTCCTGGCCTCCTACACTACTGTCCAAGTAACAGGGTGCAAAACGGGGGGGGGGGGGGGGGGAGGGGGGGGCACAGTAAATTTGGTGCTGTTTTAATAATGATAAAAGCGCTAACATGTCTGAGGCATTGTGTATAAGTTTCAGTACTGGGATAGGCGGTGGGTTGTGAGCTGGTAAACTCCCTCTGTCTTTCTCTGACAGGCTTTACTGTGGGTCTGTCCCCTATAGCCCAGTGTATTCGCGGGTGTCGGTACACGGGTGTCAACATGTCTGAGGCTGAGTGCTCTTCCCAGGAGGAGGCTGGAGTGGGGACAGAGAAGACTGTGGGATTGACCGTGTCGGCACCGCTGACGGCTAATTGGGTAAATGCTTTGAGTGTTTTGAATGCAAATGTGGCTCGATTGAATAAGAGATTAGATAAATCTGAGTCTCAGAACCAGACATGGAGAAAATCCATGGAGGATGCATTATTACAAGTTCAGAACCCCTCGGGGTCACAGAAGCGTTCATTTACCCAGATAGCGGATACAGATACCGACACGGACTCTGATTCCAGTGTCGACTATAGTGATGCCAGATTGAATCCTAAACTGGCTAAGAGCATTCAGTACATTGAATTGTGGCAATAAAAGACGTATTACATATCACGGAAGACCCTGCTGTTCCTGATACTAGGGTCTGTATGTTTAAGGGAAAGAAACCTGAGGTGACGTTTCCTCCCTCTCATGAACTGAACGCTCTTTTTGAAAAAGCTTTGCAAAATCCTGACAAGAAGTTACAGGTTCCCAGGAGAATTCCGGTGGCATATCCGTTCCCCTCTGGGGACAGGGAAAAGTGGAAGTCAACCCCTACGGTGGACAAAGCTCTATCGCGTCTGTCCAAAAAGGTTGTGCTTCCGTCTCCTGACACGGCAGCCCTAAAGGATACTGTGGATCGTAAGCAGGAAAATACACTAAAATCCATTTATGTCGCTACAGGTGCGCGCTGCTCAGGCCTGCCGTTGCATCGGCATGGGTGAGTAGCGCTATTGAAAAGTGGGCAGATAACTTGTCATCTGATATAGATTCCCTGGACAGGGATAGTGTTCTTTTGACACTGAGTCATATCAGGGACGCTGCAGCCTATCTAAAGGAAGCTGCGAGGGATATTGGCCTTTTGGGATCAAGGGCCAATGCCATGACAGTCTCGGCTAGGAGGGCATTGTGGATTCATCAATGGAATGCTGATGCTGACTCTAAGAAGGCTATGGAGTCTCTGCCGTATAAAGGTGGTGTCTTGTTTGGTGACGGCCTCGCTGACCTGGTATCTACGGCTACCGCGGGTAAGTCATCGTTTCTACCTTATGTCCCTGCACAACAAAAGAAAACGCCAAACTATCAGATGCAGTCCTTTCGGCCCAATAAATACAAAAAAGGACAAGGGTCTTCCTTCCTTGCTGCGAGAGGAAGGGGAAAAAGGTCACAGGCTGTGGCAGGTTCCCAAGAGCAGAAGTCCTCCCCGGCTTCTTCCAAATCCACCGCACGGCGCTGGGGCTCCTCTGCGGGAGTCCGCATCGGTGGGGGCACGTCTCCGACTCTTCAGTCAGGTCTGGGTTCGCTCGGCCCTGGATCCTTGGGTATTGGTAATAGTAGCCCAAGGGTACAAATTGGAGTTTCAAGACGTGCCCCCTCACCGATTTTTCAAATCGTCCTTGCCAGCTTCTCTTCCAGAAAGGGAGGTAATATGCGCTGCAATACTAAAGCTGTGTCAAAATCAAGTCATTGTCACGGTACCCCCGTCTCAACAGGGGGAAGGCTTTTATTCGAGCCTGTTCGTGGTCCCGAAGCCAGATGGCTCAGTCAGACCGATTCTGAACCTAAAATCCCTCAATTTCTATCTAAAAAAATAGTTCAAGATGGAATCTCTCCGAGTGGTGATCTCCAGTCTGGAGGAGGGGGATTTTATGGTGTCGGTCGACATAAAGGATGCCTACTTACACGTCCTCATCAGGCTTATCTGAGGTTTGCTGTTCAGGATTGTCATTACCAATTTCAGACGTTGCCGTTTGATCTGTGCACGGCTCCGAGGATTTCACCAAGGTTATGGCGGAAATGATGGTTCTCCTGCGCAAGCAGGGAATCACAATTATCCCGTACTTGGACGATCTCCTGATAAAGGCGAGATCCAAGGAGCAATTACTGAAAAACGCTACGCTCTCCCTGACAATTCTGCAACAACATGGTTGGCTCCTAAACTTGCCAAAATCACATTTGGTTCCGACAACACGGCTGTCACTCTTGGGTATGATTTTGGATACAGAATTACAGAGAGTCTTTCTTCCGGTGGAAAAGGCTCTGGAAATACAGAACATGGTCAAACAGATTCTGAAACCGGCAAGAGTGTCGATTCTTCAATACACTCGGTTGCTGGGGAAGATGGTGGTGGCCTACGAGGCCATTCAGTTTGGCAGATTCCATGCCAGGGTATTTCAGTGGGACCTGTTGGACAAGTGGTCCGGGTCTCACCTGCACATTCACCGGAAAATAATCCTATCAAGGGATGCAGGTTCAGGATTCAGGATTGGATCCTGGTGACCACAGATGCAAGTCTCCGAGGCTGGGGAGCAGTCACAGTGGGAAAATTTCCAGGGAAAATGGTCAATCCAGGAAGCTTGTCTGCACATAAACATTCTGGAATTAAGGGCCATTTACAACGGCCTTCTACAAGCGGATCATCTTCTTCGCGGTCTGGCCGTGTTGATTCAGTCAGACAACATAACAGCAGTGGCGTACATAAACCGCCAGGGCGGAACAAAGAGCAGAGCGGCGATGGCGGAGGCCACAAAAGTTCTTCGCTGGGCGGAGAAACATGCAAGCGCTCTATCAGCAGTCTTCATTCCAGGAGTGGACAACTGGGAAGCAGACTTCCTCAGCAGACACGATCTCCATCCAGGAGAGTGAGGTCTTTGCAGAAGTGACAAGTCGTTGGGGAATTCCTCAAATAGACATGATGGCGTCTCGCCTCAACAAGAAACTTCAGAGATATTGTTCCAGGTCGAGGGTCCCTCAAGCAATAGCGGTGGACGCCCTGGTGACACCGTGGGTGTTTCAGTCGGTCTATGTGTTCCCTCCACTTCCACTCATTCCAAAGGTGATAAAGATCATAAGAAGAACAAAGGTTCAGGCTATACTCATTGTTCCAGACTGGCCAAGGAGGGCCTGGTATCCGGATCTTCAAGGATTACTCATAGAAGATCCCTGGCCTCTTCCTCTACGAGAGGACCTGTTACAGCAAGGACCATGCGTGTATCAAGACTTACCGCGGCTGCGTTTGACGGCATGGCGGTTGATCGCCAAATCCTATCCCGAAAGGGTATTCCCAGTGAAGTCATTCCCACACTACTTCAGGCTAGAAAAGCAGTAACGGCGACGCATAACCACCGTATTTGGAGAAAATATGTGTCTTGGTGTGAATCCAAGAAGGCTCCTACAGAAGAATTTTAGCTGGGGCGTTTGCTCCATTTTTTGCAAGCAGGTGTGGATGCGGGCCTAAAGTTAGGCTCCATTAAAGTACAAATTTCGGCCTTATCAATTTTCTTTCAGAAAGAATTGGCCTCCCTTCCAGAAGTTCAGACCTTCGTGAAAGGCGTGCTGCACATCCAACCTCCCTTTGTGCCCCCAGTGGCACCATGGGATCTTAATGTGGTGTTGCAGTTCCTGCAGTCTCATTGGTTTGAACCTTTATGTAAGGTTGAGTTGAAATTCCTTACTTGGAAAGTAGTCATGCTGTTAGTCTTGGCATCCGCAAGGCGGGTGTCTGAATTGGCGGCTTTGTCTCACAAAAGCCCCTATTTGATTTTCCATGCTGATAGAGCGGAGTTGAGAACTCGTCAGCAATTTGTGCCAAAAGTGGTTTCATCGTTTCACGTAAACCAGCCTATTGTGGTGCCAGTGGCTACTGACGCCTTGGCGGAATCGAAGTCTCTTGATGTGAGCTTTGAAAATCTATGTTGCCAGAACGGCTCAGATTAGGAAAACGGAGGCTCTGTTTGTCCTGTGGGCTCCCAACAAGATTGGGGCTCCTGCTTCCAAGCAGACGATTGCACGCTGGATCTGTAATACGATTCAGCAGGCTCATTCTACGGCGGGATTGCCGTTACCGAAATCGGTGAAGGCCCATTCTACCAGAAAGGTGGGCTCATCCTGGGCGGCTGCCCGAGGGGTCTCGGCATTACAGCTTTGCCGAGCTGCTACTTGGTCGGGATCAAACACCTTTGCGAAGTTTTACAAGTTTGATACCCTGGCTGAGGAGGACCTCTTGTTTGGTCAATCGGTGCTGCAGAGTCATCCGCACTCTCCCGCCAGTTCTGGAGCTTTGGTATAAACCCCATGGTTCTTGAAGCATCCCCAACAACCTCTAGGACGTATGAGAAAATAGGATTTTAATACCTACCAGTAAATCCTTTTCTCTTATTCCGTAGAGGATGCTGGGCGCTCGTCCCTGTGCGGACACTATCTGCAGTACTTGTTTAATAGTTATTGCTTGTGTTACACAAAGATTGTGTTTTGGTTATGGTCAGCCTGTTGCTGATTTTGTTCATGCCGTTGACTGGACTTTTTGCTAATGTCATGTTGTACGGCGTGTTTGTGGTGTGAGCTGGTGTGTATCTCACCCTTAGTTTAACAATAAATCCTTTTCCTCGAAATGTCCGTCTCCCTGGGCACAGTTCCTATAACTGGAGTCTGGAGGATGGGCATAGAGGGAGGAGCCAGTTCACACCCATTTAAAGTCTTAAAGTGCCCATGTTTCCTGCGGATCCCGTCTATACCCCATGGTTCTTGAATCATCCCCAGCATCCTCTACGGACTAAGAGAGAAGGATTTACCGGTAGGTATTAAATCCTATTTTCACAGGATATACGTATTTTGTATTTGTCTCTGTGTTTTTCTGTCACATTTTACCTCACATTTTACCTCAGAAATCCTCTGTTTGTGCTCTGTCTTGCAGTCACACCATACAGGGGATTTTTGTCAGGTAGTTTGTCTGCTTATCTTGTACTGTTACACCCTAGGGTTACGCTTACATATCATGTCTGATACACAGGGTGGTAAATCCATGGCTGATCCTGCACCATGCAGTGTTGATGCCACGGATTTCTCGGAGGAAAACGTAGCAGCTGAGGGTTCAGGTACTGGGGGTTCTATACCCCATGGTCAGTCTGCAGCAACGGGGGCAAATCAAGACCCACCTTAGACTGTTTTCGCTAATTTACTGACTATGCTAGTAATTAGACTTGCGCCCCCTGTGGAGTGTAAGTAACAATTAGGAAACGCCGCCGCCGGTGGATTCACAAGTTGCGCGTCTAGTGGTCTCATCTGCTCTGCCTGTCACTACCGTCACCTCCCTGAGGGAACCAACGGATAAGCGTGTAGAGCTCTTGCCTGAGCTATGCATAGGCTTACTATTGTGGCCTCTTGGGCTGCTAAAGCTATAGAAGCCTGGGTTCAGGAAGTTGAGGCGGAACTACCATCTAATTTTCCTGATAATGCTAGGCAGTGTCTTTCATATATTATTATGGCCTCCCATTATATTTAGGAGCGGCATATGATGCAGGTATCCTGGCGGCCAAAGCATCTACTACGTCTATTCTGGCTCGCCATATCCTCTGGTTGCGGCCCTGGTCTGTAGATCTGGACTCTAGAAAGGACTTGGAGGTGATGCCTTTTGAGGGAAACATACTTTTTGGGTAAGGTCTCAACAGGATCATTGCTGACTGCATCTGCTAATACTGCATGTCTGCCTAGTACTACTACTTCAGCTCTGAAGGCTAAGAGTACTTCCTTTTGTTCCTTTCGACCTCCAGGTTAGGCAAAGGGTCAGGCGTACCCGATACAGGCTTGCACTTCCAAATCCACTAAACCCAAACCTAAACGTGCCTGCTTCTAAAACAGAGTTGAAGACAACTTCAGACGCCTAGGTACAGGAAGTCGTCACTCATGGATATGCCATATCCATAAAGAAATGCCCCCCTCATCACTTTTACCTGACAGACATCCCTTTGGATCAGGTAAAGGTAAAGACTCTTCGTTCGGTGGTTCAGTCCCTCCTGGACACAGGAGTGGTAGTGCCGTTGCCTCTGGCTCAGAGAGGCAGGAGGTACTATTCAACGCTGTTCCTAGTCCCGAAACCAAATGGTTCCTCTTGGCCCATTCTCAACCTCAAGTCTTTGAACAAGTTTGTGAGGGTCTCTCAAGTTTTTTATGGAAACCCTTCACTCTATTGTCCTGGCTTTTGGGCCAGGGGACTATATGGTATCCCTGGACATACAGGATGCTTTCCTACATATACCTATTGCCGTGTCACATCAGTTATACCTGCGGTATGCTATTGGCAATCTCCATTATCAATTCTGGGCCTTACCCTTTGGACTGACTACAGCTCCGCGAATCTTCACCAAGGTAATGGCGGTGATGACGGCCCTGCTCTGCCGTCAGGGTATCAGGATCCTACCGTATCTGGATGTCTTGCTGATCCCGGCGAATTCCCCAGATGTTCCTCTCCTTCATCTGGATCTGACAGTCCAGTTTCAGCAAGCCCACGGGTGGCTCATCAACTGGAAGAAATCATCCCTGGTCCCTGCTCAGAGCATGATGCACCTGGGGGCGTTGTTGGACACACACAGCCAGCGGTTATTCTTGTCTCAGGAGAAAGTCTTGAAACTTCAGGTCAGGATGCGATGCTTCCTCTCGCGCCCGCGAGTGTCAATACACTCGGCGATGCAAGTACTAGGCCTCATGGTGTCGGTTTTCGTCATGGTAGAGTACGCTCAATTTCATTAGGGGTCGTCCCTTCTGGATCTCCAACTGGGTCCTCCTGACGACGCATGCCAGTCTGAGGGGTTGGGGCACGGTGTTGGAGCAACACTCTCTTCAGGGTCAGCGGACCAGGGAGGAGTCTCTCCTTCCGATAAACATTCTGGAATTGCGGGCAGTGTTCCATGCTCTGAAACTGGCCCAGCATCTGGTACAGAACAGGCCTGTTCATGTACAGTTGGACAATGCCACCACGGTAGCGTACATAAATCATTAAGGCGGCACTCAAAGCCACATGGCAATGATGGCAGTGTCAAAGATTCTTCAATGGGTGGAACGCCATCTGCCCGCCATATCGGTAATGTTCATTCCGGGGGTCCTCAACTGGGAAGCGGACGTCATCAGGACGTACACGCCGGAGAGTGGAGCCTTCATCCCGAAGTTTTTCAACTCCTAGTGGACGAGTGGGGTCTCCCAGATGTAACCTGATGGCGTCTCGACACAATCACAAGGTTCCTGTCTTTGAAGCAAGAACAAGGGATACTCAAGTGGAGTTCATGGACGCACTGGCAATTCCATTGAACTTTCAGCTGCCGTACGTGTTCTCTCCGGTGTCAACCCTACCCAGAGTAGTGAGGAAGTTCAAGCAAGAAGGAGCAGTCCTACTTCTGATAGCTCAGGCGTGGCCCAGATGGCATTGGTTCTCAGATCTACAGGGTCTCCCGCTGGAGCGTCCTCTTCTGCTTCCACAATGACCAGACCTCCTCTTTTTCAGGGCCCTTGTGTCTACCAGGATCTGGCCCGGCTGGCTTTGACGGCGTGGCTCTTGAAGCTTCCGTACTGAGGGCCAAAGGATTTTCTGAGGCAGTCATTCAGACTATGTTGAAGGCCCGTAAGCCGGCTTCTGCTCGGATTTACCATAGGGTCTGGAATTCTTACTTTGCTTGGTGTGCATCTAACAATCATGTCGTTTACAAGTTTAGTACAGCCTAATTTTTGTCCTTCCTACAACAGGGCTGGACTTGAGCCTTCGGCTGGCCTCCCTCAAGGTTCATATTTCTGCCTTGTCGGTATGGTTTCAGAGAAAAATTGCGACTCTGCCTGATGTTCATACATTCACTCAGGGTGTTTTACGGATTCAACCTCCCTATGTCCCACCTGTGGCTCCTTGGGATTTGTCGGTGGTTCTGAAGGCCTTGCAAGAGTCTCCGTTTGAACCTCTTGACTCTGCAGACCTTAAGTGGCTTTCTCTTAAGGTCTTGTTTCTGCTAGCTATTGCCTCTACTAGACAGGTATCAGACTTGGGGGCCTTGTCTTGTAGGTCCCCCTATCTGATTTTTCACCGTGACCGAGCGGTTCTTAGACCGCGCTCTGGTTACCTAAGGTGGTGTCCTCTTTCTGCCTTAACCAGGAGATTGTGGTTCCGGTCTTTGTCTCTCCTGTATTGTCTTCCACAGAGAGGTCTTTGGATGTGATACGTTTTCTCCGTATCTCTGTGAAGAGGACAGCCTTCGTTAGGAAGTCTGACTCTCTTTGTACTGTTTGGTTATCACAAACGTGGCTGGCCTGCTAACAAGCAGACCTTTGCCAGATGGATTAGAATAGTGATTGCACATGCTTATGTACAGGCTGGCCTTCCAACTCCTGCTACCATCAAAGCCCATTCTACTCGGTCTGTTGAACCTTCTTGGGCAGCCCGCCGTGGTGCGACCCTTGAACAATTGTGCAAGGCGGCTACATGGTCCTCAATGAACACGTTCATAAGGTTCTATGCCTTTGATACTTCCGCCTCCCAGGATGCTTCCTTTGGACGCCGGGTTCTTGTGCCCGCTACAGTGCGTCCCCTCCCATGAGGAACTGCTTTTGGACATCCCCGATGTTATTCCCCTTGGAACCCCAGTGTACCCCGCTGCAGAAAAGGAGATTTATGGTAAGAACTTACCTTTGTTAAATCTCTTTCTGCGAGGTACACTGGGTTCCACAGGGTGCCCACCCTGACGCACTTAGCTTCTTTGGGTTTGTATGGCGTTAGCTGCTGATACCTTCTCCTGTCGTGAGAATGTGGTGTATGTGGCTACTAACGGTTGTCGTCTTTTTTACCTGCTACTGCACTGGACTAGTTAACAAAACTGAGCTCCTGTGCACAGAGGCAGGCTTACAGAGGAGGCGGCGCTGAGTGCAAGTTTCAATGGTGTGTCTTAAGACTTATAGATGTGTCCTCATACATATCCTCAATATGCCGTTTAGTGCAAGATGTCTGGTGTGAGAGCAGCCAGGTCCTGTGCAATGCTTCTGACCTCAGGCATTTTTTTCGCCTAAAATGCATCTTAGTCACAATGCAATGTGACTGGGATGCACCATCAGACAGAGCTGATTAATTTTAAATATGTCACTTATGTATATTGTGTGTGACTGAGTCTGTATACGGAGCACAGCAGAACTTGTATTGGAAACGAGCTATGGCTGCTACGTTGTAGCATTTTGTGTACAGATTCAGAGACTTGGGGGCTAATTCAGACCTGATCGGTCTGAACTGCGCATGCCAGACAGCCGACAGCTGTCTTAGCCCTGCGATCGCCTCTGCCTGAATGACAAGCAGAGGCGGTCGCTGGGCGGGAGGGGACAGTCCGGTGGCGTTTGGCCGCCGTTTAGGTGGCGCATTCCGGGCAATGCACGCATGCCCGGACCGTTGGGGGGGTGTGCCGCAGTGGCTGAGTGACGTCACACGCAGCTGCTGCGACCCGGGCAGCGATGAGTAGCTCCCTGCCAGCGTACAGGAGCTGCGCTGGTTGGGAGCTATTCTTCTGGTACAAAAGCGGTGATGCTTTTGTACTGGTGCGGGAAGGGGGGGGTTGTTGGGCCTGACATGCGGGGCGGATTAGCCCTGTGCTGGGCGTCCCCCCGCATGTCTGAAGACTGATCGTAGATGTGCTAAATGTAAAACATCTACGATCAGGTCTAAATTAGGCCCTTAGTCACACACAATATACAAGTGTCATACATCAAATTAGTCAGCACTGTCTCCTCATGTCCTAGTTGCATTGTGTTGCAAATAAGACACATTTTTGCCAAAAAAGACGCCCGATGCTAGAAGATTCTCATGCGACCTTGCGTGCCAAGTTGGGTTTTTTGGCATGATAGCAGCACAGATGTATGAGGACATATCTGTTCTAAGCTGTATTTCAGTGTCTACAGACGCTGACAGTGGGTGTCTTAGTTCTTACACATTCAGACACACGGCTTTACACCAGGGAAAGGCTTTGTAGTGTATAAGCATAGAGCTGCAGATGCATCTGCGGCAAAAGACACAGCCACGTCTGCATCCGACTCAGGATCAGGCCACATGTTTCCTCCCAAGCCTTGCCCCAAACCATACAATGTTATGATACAAATGTGCTGTTTTAGGTGTAATAGGTTGTGGTGTTTTTTTACATTTGTTTATTTGTTTGCCATTTTTATTGCACAGATTGCATGGAAGAGCAAATTCTACAACGCAGTGGGCAACAAATAGCAGAAGAGATTTCCCACCTACCTGGACCGGTAAGTGTCTTTATTTTTTTTATTATATTTTGGCCTCCCCCCCGAAAAGTTTTATTGGTCGATTTACAGTGATACAGGAAATTGGTGTGTTTCATAGGCACATAAAAACAATATAGCACAAAGATATACACAACAAAAATAATATAACGATCAAGTGAGTAAATCTTTTTTACTTTTTTAAGTAAGACGACAGAAATAGTGCAAGAGAAGAAAGAGTCCTCTAGGTCTATGGTGTGGCCAACCAGCCTAGGGGAGTGAGAGAACGGAAAGACTAAAGACAGGAAGAAGAAGAAACAAGATTGAGGACAAAAAGGGAAATAGAGAGGAGGGGGGGTCCGAGTGGCGGGGTCCAGGCAGTCAAAACAAAAATGAGGGTGCGTAGCTGAATTACTACAGAATGGGGAGGGGGTATTTTGAGAAGTGAGCCAAGGTGCCCAGACTTTGTTGAACGCCCTGGCAGATTGTCTAATGACACTGGTCATATATTCTATCTTATAGACGTACCAAATGTAAGCGACGACGGTTGCAGGGATGGTGGGGAGGGCAACCTCCAGGCCTTTGCAATTTGACATGTTGTAGCAGTAGCCACATGATGTAATAACTTGTTTTGGTGCTTAGTTAAAGTCGGGAGGTCTAGAGGCAGTAGAAAGTATTTAGGTTCTAGGGGGATTTGGATAGAAAATAGGAGCGAAAGAAGTCGGACAACTTCCTTCCATAAAGGTACTAATTTCGGGCAAGTCCACCAAATATGCATGTATGTCCCTTCAGAAGCGCAACCGCTCCAACAGGGTACATCGCCTTCAAACGAGAAGGTACATAATACCAACGGTATAATAGTTTATACACATTCTCCTTTATCCTAACACAGATCGAGCTAGAGGACGCCTTACTCCATATTTCTCCCCATTCGTCCTCATCCAAAGTGACACCCAGATCCCTCTCCCAGGCCAATTCTCTGTGATCTCTTGGAGTGGCAGAGCCCTGCAATAGCGAAGCATAGAGATATGATATAAGACCTTTCGTAGAAGAGCGTATCATAGATATATTTTCAAGAGTGGTGAGAGGCCTAGAAGAGAGAGTGGTATTAACCCCGGAGTAAAAGTGTCTAAGTTGGAGGTATCGAAAAAATTCACTATGAGGGAGAGAGTATTGTGTCTGAATCTGGGTAAACAAAGGAAAAGGTGTACTAGAGGTGATATCATTAAGAAAGTTAACGTTGTAGTGCTGATGTGGTGCTGAATAGTGGGTATAGTCTCTGGCGACAGAGTGGCAGAGACGCCACGAGTCCCGTAGGTCGTGAAACTTAAGGGAGGCTGCAAGCGTGCGTGAAGCTCTAGAGGCAAGTGGGGAACCAGTCCTATCTAATATGGGGTCAAGAATGGTGTTAAAATCCCAGCCTAATACAATGTGACCCTGTGCAACCTTGCCAATGTGACGGAAAAGGGAGTGGAAAAACTAAGGTTGATCCTGGTTAGGAGCATATACAGAGATAAGTGTCAGGACTTCAGAACGGAGGGTACCAATAACCATCAAGTACCGACCGTCTGGATCCGCCATTGTTTTGCTATGTGTAAATGGAATGTGACGATTAATTAAAATTGCAACCCCACGTTTTTTACAATACGCTGAAGAGAAGAAAGTTTGTGTGAATTGCCTACGACGGAGTTGTGTATGGGAGCCCGGAAGGTGAGTTTCTTGAAGAAAAACTACGTCCGCTTTTTCACGTCTACAGGCGCCCAGGAGCACCGTCCGTTTTTTGGGGGGAATTGAGGCCATTCACATTAACAGATAATTGGGGTAATTCCAAGTTGATCGCAGCAGGAATTTTGTTAGCAGTTGGGCAAAACCATGTGCACTGCACGGGAGGCAGATATAACATGTGCAGAAAGAGTTACATTTGGGTGGGTTATTTTGTTTCTGTGCAGGGTAAATACTGGCTGCTTTATTTTTACACTGCAAATTAGATTGCAGATTGAACACACCACACCCAAATCTAACTCTCTCTGCACATGTTAAATCTGCCTCCCCTGCAGTGCACATGGTTTTGCCCAACTGCTAACAAAATTCCTGCTGCGATCAACTTGGAATTAGCCCCAATATCTTTAGGGGCATGGTGGCCTGAGTAACAACATCTCATTGAGAGTCCAAAAAAAGGCGGTACAAAAACAAAGGTCTCCTGGTACCCAACTACCCATAAAAGAATAAGGGCAAGTGGAATGGATACCCAGAACCCACCACAAGGACAAGGAGAGAAAATGGAAATGAGGTAAAAGAAGGCCACAGAAAGAAAGCAAAGAAGAGCAAGAAGAGAGGAGAAAAAGCCCATTCAGGCAGAAACCCTGTAGCAATGGGGCGCGTAACAGGACCGCCAAATAAAGGAGAAACACAATCAATAGAGTATTCAAAGAAGTGAGCATGGGGGTAGTGGCACAAACCAACATATCAGGCTGTGCGACCTGACCGAGGCCAAAAAAGTATACAACATAAAGATAAAACCTGTGTCAGGAAAGGAAGGAAGGGGGAGGGAGGAAGAGTAGAAGAAAAAAAGGGGGGGAGGGGAGAATTGGGAAGGAAGGAGAGGGGAGGAGGACATCAAAGGGAGCAGTGTAGCAACAACATGTGGTCCATATGGTAGGTTAAGAATCATAGGACTAAACCGCAAAACGTCCGGTCATCGTGTGACCATAAACATAAAGGCAAAATGTACAATAGTAGACATAACGGGTGGAGCATCTAAAGAACTATCATATAGAGTGCCTGAAATAAACCAAGGGGGTCCACGGAGCAGGGACCAGGTCAACCAACTCCGTGGAGGGCCCTCAGCTGTCAAAGAATCTATTGTCATGAAATGCAGAACATCAAACGCAAAATATCAAATCAACATATTAAAAGAAACGAAGGAGGTCCAAAGAACAAGGGACGGTCGGTCCAGATCAGAGGGAACCTCCAGAAAACTGATGCAAAGGCACAGTGAAATCGATAGAAGAAAAAAATGCAGGTGATCAGGGGGGAGCACCATCTTTATCCCTATGGCGAGACACTCTCGTCCAGTCCGGCTGAGGTGGACGGGGTCGTTGTAACTTCGGCGAAGCAGATGGGTCGACAGAAGAGGACGATGGTTCTGGGAGAAGATCAAGCTTGTGAAGCAGTTCCTGCCCTTGTGCCAGGGTCTTAATTGCATAGTTGATGCCATTAAAAGAGAGCTGCAACTTAAAGGGGAATCACCAGCAATATCGAATTTGGTGCTGGCGTAGAAGCCTAGCAATTGGTTGGAGGTCCCGATGTTTCTGAATGGTCGAGGGTGCCAAGTCCTGGTAAATCTGCATTTGCACCCAAATCTAACTCTCTCTGCACATGTTAAATCTGCCTCCCCTGCAGTGCACATGGTTTTGCCCAACTGCTAACAAAATTCCTGCTGCGATCAACTTGGAATTAGCCCCAATATCTTTAGGGGCATGGTGGCCTGAGTAACAACATCTCATTGAGAGTCCAAAAAAAGGCGGTACAAAAACAAAGGTCTCCTGGTACCCAACTACCCATAAAAGAATAAGGGCAAGTGGAATGGATACCCAGAACCCACCACAAGGACAAGGAGAGAAAATGGAAATGAGGTAAAAGAAGGCCACAGAAAGAAAGCAAAGAAGAGCAAGAAGAGAGGAGAAAAAGCCCATTCAGGCAGAAACCCTGTAGCAATGGGGCGCGTAACAGGACCGCCAAATAAAGGAGAAACACAATCAATAGAGTATTCAAAGAAGTGAGCATGGGGGTAGTGGCACAAACCAACATATCAGGCTGTGCGACCTGACCGAGGCCAAAAAAGTATACAACATAAAGATAAAACCTGTGTCAGGAAAGGAAGGAAGGGGGAGGGAGGAAGAGTAGAAGAAAAAAAGAAGAAAAAAAGGGGGGGAGGGGAGAATTGGGAAGGAAGGAGAGGGGAGGAGGACATCAAAGGGAGCAGTGTAGCAACAACATGTGGTCCATATGGTAGGTTAAGAATCATAGGACTAAACCGCAAAACGTCCGGTCATCGTGTGACCATAAACATAAAGGCAAAATGTACAATAGTAGACATAACGGGTGGAGCATCTAAAGAACTATCATATAGAGTGCCTGAAATAAACCAAGGGGGTCCACGGAGCAGGGACCAGGTCAACCAACTCCGTGGAGGGCCCTCAGCAGTCAAAGAATCTATTGTCATGAAATGCAGAACATCAAACGCAAAATATCAAATCAACATATTAAAAGAAACAAAGGAGGTCCAAAGAACAAGGGACGGTCGGTCCAGATCAGAGGGAACCTCCAGAAAACTGATGCAATGGCACAGTGAAATCGATAGAAGAAAAAAATGCAGGTGATCAGGGGGGAGCACCATCTTTATCCCTATGGCGAGACACTCTCGTCCAGTCCGGCTGAGGTGGACGGGGTCGTTGTAACTTCGGCGAAGCAGATGGGTCGACAGAAGAGGACGATGGTTCTGGGAGAAGATCAAGCTTGTGAAGCAGTTCCTGCCCTTGTGCCAGGGTCTTAATTGCATAGTTGATGCCATTAAAAGAGAGCTGCAACTTAAAGGGGAATCACCAGCAATATCGAATTTGGTGCTGGCGTAGAAGCCTAGCAATTGGTTGGAGGTCCCGCCGTTTCTGAATGGTCGAGGGTGCCAAGTCCTGGTAAATCTGCATTTGCATGCCCCGGAAGGCTATGTCAGGGGAGTCCTGGACGGAAGCAATTATTTTTTCCTTTGAGCGGTAATAATGGAGACGGGCTATAATATCCCGAGGAGGCTGAGATGTTGAAGGTTTGGCCCGCAAGGCCCTGTGTGCCCTATCAAAGAGGAAATCTTAATCAGACAAGTCCGGGACCAAATGCTGGAAAAGGTCTTTCAAGAAGGAGGGCAACGTAGAGCTCTCGACTGACTGCCATATTACGTATTCGCAAGTTATTGCGACGGGACCGATTCTCTTGGTCCTCTTGGCGCTCCTTCAGGTTTTCAACTTCAGCATGGAGTCTCGAGAGCTCGTGGTCTAGACGCAGTTGCGAGCGACATAAATCGTTGGTCTTCGTCTCCAAAGCATCTGTACGGTTTCCAAGCGAGGCAATCTCCGTTTTAAAATCCAAGACCGCTTTGGACAGTTCTTGTTTGAAGGCTGTTTGCACGCCCTCCAGGAGGCCAGACATCACTGCCTGTATCTGAGGGTCAATACCCAACTCCGAAGAACGTGGGGATGAAGGAGACTCTGGGGAGTGCACCATGTTCTGGGGACCCTTAGCCTTGCTGCCGAAGAAGTTTGTGGAGGCCTGGGGAGCCTTCTTGTTCCTTTGTGACATAATGAAAGCAGGCAGGGGAGGTCTATCTATCTTCTCCAGTAAAGTTGCAATAGAAAGGGGAAAGCGGTGGGGTAGAGAGTGGGAACTGACACAGGTGGGTTATGAGGCGGTCAGGCCGAGCATGCGGTATTATTCATCCAGAGACCATCGTGGCCACGAGGAGCCCCAGGGCCAGACTGTATAGGTAGCTAAGACGAAGAGGGAATATTGCAGCTGTGGGTAACAGCGACCACTGGAGGGGGTCAGTGTATCTAAAATGGAGCAGCAGAGTCCAAGCAGGGACATTAAATCAGAGTACACAGTGGAGAAACAATTATATAGCTATCGTACCCCTTGGTAGAGGTTAGCGTCCATTCGTGGATTTTCGGCCGGTGAGAGCATAGCAGACCGCAGGCAGTGGGAGACCGTCTGCGAACGGCAGATAGAGAGTGCTGAGGATAAAGGGTGAGGTCTCCCAGATAGAGAGTCACCGATCCTGATCAGATCCCAGGTCACTCTGGTCGAAACATCCAGTGGGTACTTGCAAAGGGGTATAGCAGGCCCTTGGTGCACCTGGATGCTGCAGGTAAGCCGGGATGGTGGGAGTACAGAACTAGAATTGAGGAGGGGGTACCATGAGCCTCAGCCCACCCAGATACAGGTCCCTGAGAGTAAGCCCTGGAGCACAGAAATTAAAGATGGCCACTAACTGTATCCAGAGCCACCTCAGGTTGAGCACCATGCACAAATCCCAAACTGGCATATAGTGTAGGGAGAGGTACCTGTAAATTTTCAGCCCCAGAGGCGGTCAGGAGGTGGTAGCAGGGTGAGGTAGACAGCCAGAGGTGCCGTGGACCGTCCTTGCCACTTCCGGATGTCCGGCCCATATCCGCCGACAAATCCAGTCCCCGGCTTCAGAGAGCGTGTGTAGGCCGCGGCCAGCCAAAGCGCCCAGGACCAGAGCAGAGGGCAGACAGGCAGGGGCGAGGCTCCAGCCACCGGGAGTGTGAAAGGCGGGCGACGTATCCCCGCGGCCGCCGCAGAATTCGGCCGAGCTCCGGAGCTCCGTGCCGGCCACACAGTGCCTCTGGGAGCAGCCTGTCACTGGAGACCGCGGCTTCACCAGTAGAGGTAGGCCCCGATTCGCGGAATGCAGCAAACTGGTCCCACTGCTCCGTGAACGGCACACACTGCAGCAGAAGGGGCTCCGGTAGTTGTGTGAGGGAGCTGGGAGGTCAGAAGTCCATGGAAAGGAGAGGTTAGAGCCTTCGCAGCAGGAGCTCAATTAGACATGGACCTCACCATTAGACAGTCAGGCCACGCCCCTATATTTTGGCCTTTTGATGTGGTTTGGCTTGAGCAAATTTATAGATCTTATCCAGGTAATCCTGTTTTCATTCTTGTTACTCCATATAACCTGTGATTATGACACTTTTTATAATTTTTTTCCCATAATTACACTAAGTAGAAAGTCGAACAGACCATTCTGTGACAGCATTACTGTTACAGATTCCAAGTGATTATATTTCAACCCTGCTAGTAAGGATAATGTAAATTACATTTACAGTTGCACTGACATGAGTACTATATATCAGGAATCTGGGGATTCTTATCTGAATGTATTGAGAATAGGCCACCAACCAAGTGATATCCAGACAGTTGTGTTACTCTAATCAGAAATACACATTACTAGTGCCACAATTTCAACACGTTGCTAAATCCATGTCCTGACTATTTAATGATATTATGTGGGCCAGTGGGAGACCAGGTGATTAGTAGGTAGCTTTGTTGTTCCTAAGAAAGTGATCATTCAGTTTGTGTACGATCCTTAACTCCTTCACTACTGAGTATTTTCTCAACCTTGTGTTGAGCATATTTTGGCACTTTTAGGACTGGTCAGACTTAAATCTCAATATCAGGCATTTTTTATGCAGTACCATCACAAATTATACCATTTTTTTTTAGAAGGCTTTGCATTTACAGAGGATATAGTAGCATTGGTTTTCCATTCTTTCTCACATGGCAAACAATAGCTACCCAAAATGGATAAAACAAGTTGGGTTCTTTTTTTTTTTTTTTCATTTGCAGGAAAGTGAACTAAAAGCAGATATTATTTTTTTTCTAAACAGCAATAACAAATACTCTGTGGTTTTCAGTGGTACAGTCTTAATATACAATAGGAGCATCATCTCACTGCTTTGATTGTGGTTTGCTAAACAATACAAGTTTTCCTGAACTGGCTGTGATGTGCTGTTTCGGAATGGCACATACAGTAGCGACTAAGCCACTCATTCAGTTTTCCCCAGTGGGTGATAGGAAGGGGGTCGGAGAAAGATATAAGGGTCTTTCAGATGAAGGTGATATGTTTATTGAAGCAAGGTTGGGGGAGATCTTTTCCCATTCCTAAATTTTGTAATAATTTCTGTAGGGAAAAGGGGTATCACATTCTGTCGTTCAAATGAGTGTACTAAGAAGTCTGTGGGTGCCAGGACTGGGGAAATAGGGAACTTACCGTGACCTTCCCTTCATTCCCTGGCACTTTACATTAGTCTGTAATGGCTATAAGGAAGATAGTGTAATAACTGTGAAGGGGTGGGCTTAGCTAAATAATTGCTTCCCGTTCCCCTTGTACGTGATGATGTTATCATAACCTGCCTCCTCCCAGCCAGCATTTACCAGCAATTGAGGGTCTTTTAGGTGACATTCCCCATTTCTTCTCTAATGCTGAAGATGAGTCCCACTCATCCGTAGTACTGAAGTAATTAAATCCATTTATAGAGCTTCATTTTTTTATTTTATTTCTTTCATAATTGTCAGAATGGTTTAGGAATTGCAGCTGTTTGATATTTAGCCAACTCTTTTTCAAGGAACCAAAGTAATTTGACAATTGACTCAAAAGCTGTTTCATGGACAGGTCTAGGCTATTCATTTGTTATTTTTTCTCCAATTAAGCAGGCAAAATGGATTTGAGTCCAAGTGTGGCATTTGCCACACTTTGCATGTTGCTGTGACCTACAACATGCGGCCAAAGAAGCTCTCAATGTATGTGAATCAGGCCATCATTGGGCTTCAAAAACACAAAAATCCTTGAGAGAGATAGCGGGACCCTTAAGAGCAGCCAAATCAATAGTTTGGTACATTCTGAAAATAACACAATGTACTGGTGAGCTGGGCATCTCAAAAAGGCCTGGACATCCACGGACGACAACAGTGGTGGATGATCGCAGGTACCTTGCCATTATAAGGCAAAAACAGTTTACAACATCCAGCCAAGTGAAGAACACTCTCCAGGATGTACAGATGTGTCCTCACTTAGCTTAACTGCGATGCATACGCATTGCGGCAAAGCAATCGCGAAAAACTGTGCTTGTGAATTACTGCTTGCGTGTATTGGCACCCATGGCCATAGGCAATCCATTGTCTAATCACCGGTGTGGTTAATCACATCACAGCAACAAGAAAATGCAAGATTAGTCTGGACACATGTAGGGATATTATTATCCAAGCCTACTATAAAGAGAAGACTTCTGTTAAGCAGGCTTTACCACAACGTGCAAACCATTTATGAGCCTCAAAAAAAGAAAGGCCAGATTAGACTTAAAATAAAAATAAAAAACAGCCCAGTTCTGGAACAGCATCTTTAAGCAGATGAAACCAAAATCAAACTGTACCAGAATGATGGGATAAAAAAAGCAGGGAGGAGGCTTGGCATGGCTCATGATCCAAAGCATGCTGCATCTTCTGTAAAACACGGTGGAGGCAGTGTGAGGGCATGTTCCTGCATGGCTTCCAATGGCACTGGGTCTCTGTTTTTATGTGAAAAAGACAGAAGTAGTTGGATAAATTCTGAAATGTATAGGACTATACTGTCTGCTTATATTCAGTCGAATTCTGCAGAGTTGTTTGTACGGTGCTTCACAGTACAGGTTGATAATGACCTAAAACATACTGCTAAAGCAACCCAGTAGTTTTTAACCATTTAACGGACGATTTTTCCCTTCAAAACCGTTCATAAAATTGTTATTTTCTTTAAATAGTTAAAAACATTTTTTTATAAATATTTAAATATTATATTATGCCCATCTACAGAACGGATCTCCTTGCCAAAAACTGGGGAACACAGTGGGGCGGCGCGGTCGCATGTTATCTGACCATGTAGTTAAGGCGAAATAGTGGCATATTCTGATCTCAACTCAATTGAGCATGAATTTCACTTGCGACAATACTAAAGGTAGGAAGACCCATGAACAAGCAACAACTGAAGACATCTGCAGTAAAGGTCTGGCAAAGCATAACAAATGAGAAAACCAGCATTTGGTGATGTCCATGGGTTCCAGGCTTCAGGCAGTCATTGCCTACAAAGGATTCTCAACAAAGTATTAAAAGTTAACATTTCTCATACGTCCTAGAGGATGCTGGGGTCACATCAAGAACCATGGGGTATAGACAGGATCCACAGGAGACATGGGCACTTTAAGACTTTCAAAGGGGTGTGAACTGGCTCCTCCCTCTATGCCCCTCCTCCAGGATCCAGTTTAGAATCTGTGCCCAGGCAGACTGGATGCACACTGAGGAGCTCTACTGAGATTCTCTGAAAAGACTTTATGTTATGTTTTTTATTTTCAGGGAGCACTGCTGGCAACAGTCTCCCTACTTCGTGGGACTTAGGGGAGAGAAGTCAGACCTACTTCTGTGAGTTTAAAGGCTCTGCTTCTTTGGCTACAGGACACAATTAGCTCCTGAGGGTCTGATCGCTAGGTACGCCTAGATGCTCGTTCCCAGAGCCAGCCGTCACCCCCCTTGCAGAGCCAGAAGTCAGAAGACAGGTGAGTAGAAGAAGATCAGAAGACTTCAGTGACGGCTTTGACGTACCGCACAGCAGCCGCGCTGCGCGCCATGCTCCCACACTCAGAGGCACTACAGGGTGCAGGGGGGGAGGGGGTGCCCTGGGCAGCATTTTAACCTCAAAATAACTGACTGGCAAGAGCGGACATAGTACCAGGGCACGGTCCGGACCCCCGCCAGTATAAAAAAGTTTTCAAAAAGAGCGGGTCTGAAGCGCGCCATTACGGGGGCGTTGTTTAGCCCTCACAGCACACTGCCCGGCGCCATTTTCTCTACACAGGCTGCAGAAACGCTGGTCCTTCCTCACACTGCTGTACAAGTAACAGGGTGCAAAACGGGGGGGCACAGTGATATTGGTACATTGTACGTAATTTATAAAAGCGCTGCAGGTCTGGGACATTTTCTGTAGTGTTCAGACCGGGTATGGGCGCTGGGGTGTGAGCTGGCAATATCTCCCTCTGTGTCTCTCTGACTTTACTGTGGGTCTGTCCCCTATAGGCCCAGTGTATCTGCGTGTGGTGGGTGCATGTGTGTCGGCATGTCTGAGGCGGAGTGCTCTTCCCAGGAGGAGACTATGTTAGGGACACAAACGGCTGATTGGGTGAATGTTTTGAGTGCTTTGAATGCAAATGTGGCTCTGATAAAAGAATGGATAAATCTGAGTTTCAGAACCAGGCTTGGAAGAAATCCGTAGAGGATGTGTTGTTTCAAGTCCAGACCCCTCGGGGTCACAAAAACGTTCATTTGCCCAGCTGACAGACATGGATACCGACACGGACACTGACTCAAGTGTCGGCTATAGTGATGCCAGATTAGATCCAAAACTGGCAAAGAGCATTCAGTACATGATTGTGGCTATAAAAGATGTATTACATATCACTGAGGACCCTACTGTTCCTGATACTAGGGTCTGTATGTTTAAGGGAAAGAAAACTGTGGTAACGTTTCCTCCCCCTCATGAACTGAACACGCTTTGTGAAAACGTTTGGGAAAGTCCTGAAAAAAAGTTTCAGATTCCCAAAAGGATTGTAGTGGCGTATCCGATTTCCTCTGGGGATAGGGAAAAATGGGAGTCACCCCCCATTGTGGACAAAGCTCTATCACGGCTGTCCCAAAAGGTAGCTTTTCCGTCTCCTGACACGGCAGCCCTAAAGGATCCTGCAGATCGTAGGCAGGAAAATACATTAAAATCCATTTATGTCACCACAGGTACGCTACTCAGACCAGCCATTGCAACTGCGTGGGTGAGTAGTGCTGTCGAAAAATTGGCAGATAACTTGTCATCTGAAATGGATACCCTAGATAGGGATAGCATTCTTTTGACACTAGGTCATATCAGGGACGCTGCAGTCTACCTAAAGGAAGCTGCAAGAGATATTGGCCTCTTGGGATCACGGGCCAATGCCATGGCAGTCTCAGCTAGGAGAGCATTGTGGATTCATCAATGGAATGCTGATGCTGACTCTAAGAAAGCTATGGAGTCTCTACCATATAAGGGTGGTGTGTTGTTTGGTGACAGCCTCGCTGATTTGTTATCTACGGCTACCGCGGGTAAGTCATCATTTTTACCTTATGTGCATGCACCACAAAAGAAAGCGCAACACTATCAGATGCAGTCCTTTTGGCCCAATAAATACAGAAGGGGCCGAGGGTCTTCCTTCCTTGCTACGAGAGGAAAGGGAAAAGGTAAACGATCACCGGCCGTGTCCGGTTCCCAGGAGCAGAAGTCCTCTCTGGCTTCTGCCAAGTCCACCGCATGACGCTGGGGCTCCTCTGCGGGAGTCCGCACCGGTGGGGGCACATCTCAGGCTCTTCAGTCAGTTCTGGGCTCGTTCGGCCCTGGAACCATGGGTTTTAGAAATAGTGTACCAAGGGTACAAACTGGAGTTTCAAGACGTCCCCACTCACCGATTTTTCAAATCAGCCTTACCAGCTTCTCTTCCAGACAGAGAGGTGGTATGCGCCGCAATACAAAAATTGTGTCACAATCAAGTCATTGTCAGGGTTCCCCCGTCACAACAGAGAGAAGGCTTTTATTCGAGCCTGTTCGTGGTCCCAAAGCCAGACGGCTCAGTCAGACCAATCCTGAACCTCAAATCCCTCAATTTCTACCTAAAAAAATTCAAATTCGAATTCAAGATGGAATCTCTCCGGGCAGTGATCTCCAGTCTGGAGGAGGGGGATTTTATGGTGTCGGTAGACATAAAGGATGCCTACTTGCATGTTCCAATTTATCCCCACATCAGACTTACCTGAGGTTTACAGTTCGGGATTGTCATTACCAATTTCAGACGTTGCCGTTTGGTCTGTCCACGGCTCCGAGGGTTTTCACCAAAGTATTGGCCGAAATGATGGTTCTCCTACGCAAGCAAGGAGTCACGATTATCCCATACTTGGACGATCTCCTGATAAAGGCGAGATCCAGGGACCAATTGATGCAGAACATTATACTCTCCCTGATAATTCTGCAGCAACATGGTTGGCTCCTAAACTTGCCAAAATCACAGTTGATTCTGACGAGACGGCTGTCGTTTTTGGGAATAATTCTGGACACAGAATTACAGAGAGTTTTTCTTCCAGTGGAAAAGGCTCTGGAAATTCAGAACCTGGTCAAACAAATGCTGAAACCAACAAGAGTATCGATCCATCAATGCACTCGGTTGCTGGGGAAGATGGTGGTGGTCTACGAGGCCATTCAGTTTGGCAGATTCCATGCCAGAGTGTTTCAGTGGGACCTGTTGGACAAGTGGTCCGGGTCCCATCTGCACATGCACCGAAGGATAACCTTGTCTTCCAAGACCAGAATCTCACTCCTGTGGTGGCTGCACAGCTCTCACCTCCTAGAGGGACGCTGGTTCGGGATCCAGGACTGGATCTTAGTGACCACGGATGCGAGTCTCCGAGGCTGGGGAGCAGTCACGCAGGGGGAAAGCTTCCAGGGAAGATAGTCAAGCCAGGAAATGTGTCTACACATAAATATTCTGGCGTTAAGGGCCATTAACAACGGCCTTCTGCAAGCGGAACATCTTCTTAGCAATCGGCCCATCTTGATTCAGTCGGACAACATAACAGCAGTAGCGTACATAAACCGCCAGGGCGGAACAAAGAGCAGAGCGGCAATGGCAGAGGCCGCAAAGGTGCTCCGTTGGGCAGAAAGGTATACTCTGTCGGCGATCTTCATTCCAGGAGTGGACAACTGGGAAACAGACTTCCTCAGCAGACACGATCTCCATCCAGGAGAGTGGGGTCTTCATCAAGAGGTCTTTGCAGAAGTGACAAGTTTTTGGGGAATTCCTCAAATAGACATGATGGCGTCTCGCCTCAACAAGAAACTTCAGAGATATTGTTCCAGGTCGAGAGACCCTCAAGCAATAGCAGTGGACGCTCTGGTGACACCGTGGGTGTTTCAGTCGGTGTACGTGTTTCCTCCGCTTCCACTCATTCCAAAAGTGATAAAGATCATAAGAAGAACAAAGGTTCGAGCGATCCTCATTGTTCCAGACTGGCCAAGAACGGCTTGGTATCCAGATCTGCAGGAATTACTCATAGGAGATCCCAGGCCTCTTCCTCTGAGGGAGGATCTGTTACAGCAGGGGCCGTGCGTGTTCCAAGACTTACCGAGACTTCGTTTGACGGCTTGGAGGTTGAACGCCGGATCCTAGCCCGAAAGGGTATTCCCAAGGAAGTCATCCCCACTCTTATTCAGGCCAGGAAAGGAGTAATGTCTACACATTACCACCGTATTTGGAGAAAATACGTGTCTTAGTGTGAATCCAAGAAGGCTCCTACGGAAGAATTTCAGTTAGGACGTTTTCTCCATTTTCTACAAGTCGGTGTGGATGCGGGCCTAAAGTTGGGCTCAATTAAAGTTCAAATTTCAGCTTTATCGTTTTTTTTCCAAAAACAATTGGCCTCCCTTCCTGAAGTTCAGACCTTCGTGAAAGGCGTTTTGCACATCCAGCCTCCCTTTGTGCCCCCTGTGGCACCATGAGATCTTAATGTGGTGGTGCAATTCCTTCAATCTCATTGTTTTTAACCTTTACAGTAGGTAGAGTTGAAATTCCTTACTTGGAAAGTGGTCATGCTGTTGGCCTTGGCATCCGCAAGGCGGGTGTCTGAATTGGCGGCCTTGTCTCACAAGAGCCCTTATTTGATCTTCCATGAAGATAGAGCAGAGTTGAGGACTCGTCAGCAGTTTCTGCCAAAAGTGGTTTCGTCGTTCCACTTGAACCAACCTATTGTGGTGCCAGTGGCTATTGACGCCTTGCTGGAATCGAAGTTTCTCGATGTAGTAAGAGCTTTGAAAATGTATGTCGCCAGAACGGCTCAGTTTAGGAAAACATAGGCTCTGTTTGTCCTGTATGCTCATAATAAAATTGGGGCTCCTGCTTCCAAGCAGACTATTGCGCCCTGGATCTGTCATACAATTCAGCAGGCTCATTCTACGGCTGTATTGCCGTTAACAAAATCGGTGAAGGCCCAGTCTACCAGAAAGGTGGGCTCGTCCTGGGCGGCTGCCCTTGGGGTCTCGGCATTACAACTTTGCCGAGCGGCTACTTGGTCGGGTTCAAACACCTTTGTGAAGTTCTACAAGTTTGATACCCTGGCTAGTGAGGACCTCATGTTTGGTCAATCGGTTCTGCAGAGTCATCCGCACTCTCCCGCCCGTTCTAGAGCTTTGGTATAACCCCATGGTTCTTGATGTGACCCCAGCATCCTCTAGGACTTATGAGAAAATAGGATTTTCTCTTAGTCCGTAGAGGATGCTGGGCGCCCGTCCCAGAGGGTACTGTATCTGCAGTTATTAGTTGTGGTTACTCACATGGTTACACACATGTTGTGTTACGTTTATAGTCGGCCTGTTGCTGATAATGTTCATGCCGTTGACTTGCGTTGTGTTAAATGCCATGTTATATGGCGTGCTTGAGGTGTGAGCTGGTATGTATCTCACCTTAGTTTAACAATAAATCCTTTTCCTCGAAATGTCCGTCTCCCTGGGCACAGTTCCTATAACTGGAGTCTGGAGGAGGGGCATAGAGGGAGGAGCCAGTTCACACCCCTTTGAAAGTCTTAAAGTGCCCATGTCTCCTGTGGATCCCGTCTATACCCCATGGTTCTTGATTTGACCCCAGCATCCTCTACGGACTAAGAGAAAAGGATTTACCGGTAGGTATTAAAATCCTATTTTTGTTTATAATTGTTATTTTGTCCAATTATAGTTAAGCCCCTGAACACAGGTGACTGTATATTAAAATGGTTGCAATTCCTAAATTTCATACAATATTTTTGTTCAGCCCCTTGAATTAAAGCTGAAAGTCTGCACTTCAACTGCATCTCCATTACAGAACCAAAATTAGTTTAATTGTGTTGGTGTCCAATTACAGATGTGTCCTTATACATCTTTGCTGCAGTCACCCCAAACAACCACTCTTGGTATGCAAGGTCGCATGGGAATCTTCTAGCGTTGGGCATCTTTTTTGGCAAAAATGCATCTTAGTAGTAATGGAATGTGACTAGGATGCACGAGAAAACTGCTGATTAATTTTATATGTGACACTTTTATATATGTGTTTGTAATTATTCTGATTCTTTCACGTATTTCCAAACCTAAGGATGGAAAGAAATCAGGAGGAGACTGTTTATTGAATATTTACAGATACTGTACCTCCCTTGCTGTAGCATCAGTTCTGACATGATTTAACGATCATTATAAAGACACTGTATAGTACTGCAAATGGGTTTATTTTATGGAGATTTTTGCATGTCAGACACTAAATCTGCTTATGTGACCTTTCTTAATAGGTAACATTTTTAGAATAGATAAGTGTGTCTCCTCTACGCAAAAAATTCAGAAAACAGGAGGTAATATGAAATGATAAAATATCCACATGGTGTCACTGTTTATCTACTGAACGCCTTCACTATCGTGTAACAATTCCAAATGATTTACACTGGGAATTTTATACAGATAATTAGTATGCTGAGATACTTCTATATAGGATTGCCATAATAACTGTGACTGATAAAAAGAAGGTTAAATGCAGGTTTGCATTTAGACAGCCACATAACTGGAATCGGAGCAGCAAAATGGAGAATAAGTTTCAGTACAGACAAGTGCAAGGTAATGCACTTTAGTAGCAAGAACAAAACTAACACCTACACTTCGTACTGGAAAAAGTACACATAGATAACAAACTTAGCAGCAGTACCCAATGTAGGATTGCAGCAAAAAAGGCAAATAACGTACTAGCATGCATAAAGAGGGGAATTGATGCAAGGGATGAGAGTGTTATACTCCCACTATATAAATCCCTAGTGATGCCCCATCTGGAATACTGCGCACAATTTTGGGCACCTTACTACAAAAAGGATATCCTGGAACTAGAAAAGGTTCAGAGGCGGGCGAGCAAACTAATTAAGGGGATGGAGACGCTGGAATACCAGGAAAGACTTTCAAGGCTTGACACTGGAAAAGAGGAGACTAAGATGGAACATGATCAACATTTATAAATATTTAAGGGGACAATACACAGAGCTTGTGGGGGATCTGTTTTTGGTAAGATCAACACAGAAGACACGGGGACACCCACTTAGGTTAGAGGAGAGGAGATACCGCACACAGAGGCGGACATTTTTTTTCACAGTAAGGACAATATGTGTTTGGAATTCCCTGCCTGAGACAGTAGTAATGGCAGACTCGGTCAATACTTTTAAGAATGGGCTAGATAAATTCCTAATGGATAAGGATATACAGGGATATAGTGCATAGACCAGGCACTATAGTTATAATAAAATAAGGAAAAAAACACAACAGACGACTTTATCAACAGACAAAATTATTCCTGAAAATAATACACCGTAGGAGAACACAAATAGGTTGAACTAAATGGCCAAATTGTCTTTTTTTTCAACCTCGAAACTATGTAACTATATATAACCTGTATAAATCATACTGTAGGTGACCCAGATAACAGGGATTTGTTAGTTATGGTATTTCTTCTAAGTCTACAGGATAACAATGCGATATGATGAAGCGACAGCAGATTTTTACCAATCGCTCAAAGCTTTCTGGGCTCCCAGCATGCAACGCGCCCATCCAAATTTCCCGCCTCGTGGCTCAGGCAAACCAGTATTTTGTTTGGTGCAGCAGGAGCCGGACCATGGTTTTTAGCAGCCCTAAGCTCTTATTTTATTTTTATTTTTACTATTTTTTTCTGAGCAATATTTCTAAACACCATCTTATACGTACCTTAGAAAGAGTTGCTCCAACAACTCTACCCACGAGTACAGTGCTGTTTCAACGGGTGTCTCTGTCGGATATACTAGCAGGTCCAGCAGACGTTACCAGGCTGTGGCTGGAGCACGGGGAGAAGGTAAAGCATCGGTTCCGCTTAGAAGGGGAATACGGACACAGCCGCACTGTTTTGGGAGGAGACTACCAGACAGTCACTGGCGTGGCTGCCACCTGTTTCCTCCGAGTCTCCCGCCATGAACTGTTTCCCGCTTCCATCTCAGACGCTGCACACGAAGGGGACCCAGTCGCAGCATAGTCGGCTGTGTGACTGGTGCGTCTGTGTTCACTGAGCGTCTGTGTTCACTATAGGTTCATGGAGCAGCAGTGTACACTAGTAGCGTCTGGATCCACTCAGCGTTCGCTAACGTATTGAGGTGAGTCTCCCTGTATCCCACTCTGCTGAGTACGGGTAATACAGCACTACGTCTCTATCTACCTTTTTGAGTATGAATAGTTAGATAAGTGCCTATTGCATATGAGTCTGTATACATTTACTGTTTATTTTGCAATGAGTCTGAATACAGTAGATCTGTTTAAACATGATTCAGTAATATGTTCTCCTACATACTTGAAATGTAGTTGTAGTTGATGGGCTCATATTGCTTATTATACTAGTGTATAACGTGACTGACTGCTAGTGTAATGATGACTTTACTATATTCTGTCAGTTTTGTTTTATTCTGATCCTCAATGCTGGTGCATGGGTAGGGTCGGATTGTATGTCACTTTAAAAAACTTAAAGTGATTACAGTCACAAATTGTGTAGTACACTGTGGAAGTGTTGATTATTTATCATGTCTAAGAGCAGCAAAGGTGAGGAAGATACACTCACAGCATCACCAACACTCATATCATGTCTTGCAAAGCTGTGTTATCCTCTCAGAATCTGGTTCAGGATGGTTTGTGTGCAAATCATTTTAGCTTTCACCAGGGGTTCTTGAAAAATACAAGGCAGTTTCAGGTGCAGGTTGATCCACCTTGGGCTAAGTTTGCACAGACTTTATCCAGTGTAGCTGAACGGATAATTTCTCCAACTCCTGTACCGGGGATAGGTTACACGATTAACCCTTACATGCAGCTTCCAACCTGTGGTGTATCACTTCCAGCAACAGACTCTCAAAAGAAACAGGCTGATAAGCCGGTGGAAGTAAATCTTCATCCTCACAGGCTACACGTGGTTCAGATGAGGATTCATCAGAGGATGAAAGCTCAATTAATTCTACTTCAGCATACGAAGAGGAGGAGGAAGGTCTCAGCACATTGGATATAGCTGAGTTAATTAAAGCAATGAAAGATATTCTATCATGAGAGCCTTTGTTAAAAACCAAGGCACCTGTGTTTAAACGTCCCAAAACAGTTAAGACTGAGTTTCCAGGGTCAGATCAGCTGACGGAAATCATGGCAGAGGCTTGGGCTACGCCTAATAAGATTTTAGAATTCCTAAGAAACTGAATTCCAATTATCCTCTTCAAGATGTGGATTGTTTAAAAAGGTAGGTGGCTCCTAACGCATGTGATTCGACTAGTGCGAAAATCTATATTACCTTTGCCTTCAACATCATTAAATGATGTCACGGAGAGGAGAGTGGATGGTTTTCTAAAAACCATTTTTTCCCTATCCGAGGCAGTCATAAGACCAGCCATGGCTTCAGCTTGGATGGCAAAGGCAGTGGCTGCCTGGGCTGATGCATTGGAGGATTTTTTTTTCAATAGCATCTAGAGAGCAAAATCCCGTATATAGCACATATACTGTAAAACAGGCTGCAATGTTCTTGGAAGAAGCAGCATTGGATATGGGTACTATTGCCTCCAGGGCATCAGCTTCAACAATAGTTGCTCGCAGAATTTGGCTTCGTACGTGGAAAGCTGCTTCAGAATATAAAAAGGTTTTAGAATCTTTGCCCTTTTCTGGAGATATTCTTTTTGGTAAAGAACTGACAGATATTTTGGAGTCAGAAGCAGACTCAAGTTTCCTTCCACATACGATTTCAAACCTAAAGTTCCGGCCTTTCGGTCTCGAGGAAAGGCTAAAGGTAAAAGTGATGATAAAGCCCATATATATCCTATATTAAACACTCTAAAAGGTTAGGAGACACAGTACGCAATTGGCGCAAAAAGTACCGCAAGGGTACGCCCTTAGCGTAGCAGACGCTGTGCACAGGGTGTGAACACAGGCGTCGCAGACACTTACAGAATTAAACTTTAATAACTATACCTTAAGGAATGTACTTATACTGTAAACCCTTGTGCAGTGATAATGTGTAGATGTAATGCAGTGTAACCTTGTTAGCTTAAAAGCTGTATGAGCGTATGTGACGCTCAGAGAACCCTTTAGCAATATAATAAACACTCAAATACCGGTCTAAGGTTCTAACACCTTTAAGGGAGAGAATGAACGTTCAATTGTAAAAGAATACACAATACAAGTTATACACTACCAAAATAACATAAAATACCTAACCGAATTACTACACATAAAATACAATAAAGACACAATTACATTTAAGGGGGAAGGAGAGAGAGAGAATGGCTTACAACAAAATAGGAGATAAATATGGTTGCAGAGAATTTACACATGTGGGAATGATCGCTGCGCAGTTAGTCAATGCTGAGAACCTTTGTGTTGAGAAACTTGAGCTCACCCAGGCTGGCTGTCCCTATATACACATCATACAGCAACAACACAATGGTCCCTACAATACCGCATGGGACAGAAGCTAGACTCCATTTTGGGAAAAACTCCCATGATTCCAAAGTCTGTAACATATGGTTCAAAAGGGAATGCCAGCAGCCATTTTAGATTTGCCAAGTCCAAACACATGGCATTCTTTGCTACACCATATTCACATAGCAGAAGACATAAGACTCCACTATATTCCAAAATGTCTAAGCTTCAATATAATGCATATGTGCTGATTTTACAATTCCAAACCATCTAAATCACCTTTCACAATTTCAAGCCAACACAGTATCTCCATAACCAGAGCATATGGTATGCTGACTATGCTATCCTTCCAGAATCAGCACCTCATATCTCATGCTGTCCATATGAGCCATCACAAGGCCAGATTACCAGGTACCCACAAGTATCAGCCTGCTATTGCTACAAGCACATGACTACAGTAACAAAAGGAAGTATGTTTTGGCTTCTAACCTTCAGCAAGATGCATCATGTAAAACTACTATAATCTGTTATAAATCACCATCCATAAATGTATACCAGAGATGCTATGCTACAGATTGTCTACTGTTCCAATTCATTACAGATTTCATAGAGTATCATCACAACCATACAACAAGCATCATTAACCTTAAGCCATTTGTATCTCCAAACTAACTATTCTATGCCAATCATTTCACAACTACTTTACCACAAACACATATTTAAACTATTCTATGCCATTAAGCCATGTGTATACAATACTTAGCCTTCGTAAGATCAGTCCTGGTGATGAGCAAGCCATTCTTCTGGGTGCTAGGTAGCTGTGTGCAGCTACAGTACATCTGCCATATGTGGTTTTGGAAGAGTGAGCTCTGTGATTTCCAGTGGATATATCATACCTGCGTTCCAGCTATGGGGGGGTGTGATCCACAGGAAGTGTGTGTCTTTCACAGCATGTGGGCTAGCTGTATCAGTGAGCTGAGCTGGATATGTGATCTTGGTTATGCAAAATGTTGGGTGATGACTAACAAATTCCTGTCTTGTGGGAAGCTATTGTTTGGCGAATACTGTCTCACTGTCCACTTTCAGTTGAGACAATGACATCTCAGCAATCATTCTTCTGGAGACAAACCCAGCCCCATGCGTAAACAAAGTGCCAGCCCTCTTCATTGAGTCTCAAAGCTTAGTGTAATTAAAGGCTATTGTATTCCGTCTGCGGGAAAGAAACTGACTGGTTTTAGGTGTAATTTATTCGGAATACAATTAATCTTCAATTACTATTCCTGTGCTTAACTATGCATAAGAACATGTGAAGCCCTCCCAACATGAAAGCTATTGTTTGGGGAATCTCTAAGGTCAAAGAGCCATTTTAAATATACCATACTTTGCTGAACTCAGGGGAATATTAACTTATAAAATACATTATTTTGATTAGATATGTAGCGATCGTGTCGCATGCTAGATGCGCACAAACTCTACCGTAAATGCGCACACCGTGCGCCCGTGACGGCGAGTGTGCGCACGCACAGGAGGGTCTGTGCACGTGCAGCGGGCACACGCATGAGGTGCATATATGGCAATGTGCAGCGTGATATTTTTCTGACTTTGACAGTCCACCCTTTGGCAGTCACCAATAACTGCCACTTCCTAAAACAGTTCAAAAAGAGAAAAATATATGTCATATGTAAATACATTTCTATGATTGGGTAAGGGAGGAGAGAAGAAGGTAGGAAAAGGGTATGACCTAGTGAGATAGCAGAAGCATGTGTGTATGAATCCATGTTTAGGGGGTCATGTATCATCGTGCCGTACGTGTTTTAAATCAAGCTTCGAGGTATTGCGAAGTATACATTTGAATTCCTTCTTATCCCGTATTACGGGCCTGTGGATGGGCTGTCAAACTTTACCGAGTTCTTTTCGGCTTTTGGTTGCAACAAAATGGGGGAGCACATTTTAGTTGATGATACATGAATGGGGGGATATGTGAGTGCTGATATCTGTGCCTATATTCCCTATCGACTATGTGTGTCATTACCTGAAGGTTGTAGAAATGAAGATAAAGAGCAATTATGGTAAATGCAGTCATAAACTATGTGAGTTTAATATACATTTGCCGATTGAGGTCTTGTCTTGTGTCTTGTCTTGTCTTGTCTCGATGTACATGTTGACTGTAGTCTCCCGATGCTTTTGCTATAAACGGTGTGCAAAAAGCTTTTTCAATGTCCATAGACTTACAAAAAGTGTTGGGCTAGCGTAAAGTTAAAGTTACTAGGGATAAGGGGGTCTATGGCATAGTCCATCAGTTGTCTGTGTAAAAGGTTGTCAAATTCTTCTTCCAAGCGGATGTCTTTGTACCTTGGAGGAAAACAATGGAGAAACGGGTGAAAGAAACAGGTCGTGGAATCACCTTTTATCACAGCGTGGTTTCAATGGTTTGGTCGTAAATCAAATCAATTTTGTTATGCGATACAGTCATTACTTTAGGCGGTACTTTTTCAATATAACATAATCCCTCTGAGTTTGGGGCAAGCCGCTCATACGCCTTTCTCCCGCATATGAAATATGCATCATCGGGGAGAACATATGGGACTGAATATGTCATTACCATGTTACACATTTTCCATGTGGACTCTCCTAACCCTAATTCTCCCATCTGTCTAGTACACGTATCCGGTTGTATGATATGTGCACAGTATCCTGGTGATACTTCTCCAACTCTCATGGTCCTACTTCCTAGGGTATACCTATATCGGAAATATTTTCCACTATCGGCTATGTGGCGTATGAGCTCTGTATCTGTAGGCATTCTATCGGCTCTATATGAAAAGGTCATGGTTTTGTTATTCCATGACACTTCCCAATTTCCCGGCTTTCGGGGATTGGAAATGTTAAAACACACTAAGGACCTATCCACATGGTATTGGTGGAGCTTCAAACTAGGAGGACTAGAGATATTAAACCTCTTGTCCACTGGTCTCCCACCACTTAACTCAAGTACCTCCCCTATCGTTAAAGGAAATGGTACTAGTCCTGGCTTGCTGTGACCTTGAGGTACTTGAGAGCATACCCAACAGTCTGTTTGGTTTAACACCTTACCCACTAATGAGTGATAGTCACCCAATGGATGCCGGTCCATGTTAATGTTAAAACTGGACTGACATTTCTTGATGCACCCATCCTCAACTAAGTTATCACAATGCCTACAGATGCAATTTTCTTCAGCTAACAATCCTTCACAATTCCTTCTATGGTCAATGCTACCAGATCGTTTTCTGATACTCGCCTTTGCTTGGTGATTATGTTGTTCTTGGAAATCTACGCCTCCATCTCTGTCATCAGAACCTTTCTGGATCCTTTCTCGACCTCACTGGTACTCTCACCGAAACAGACTGCTCTGGTCAACATCATGGTCAACAGGAAAATCCGTATCACAGTCTCTTGGGGCAAGTCCATCTTACAGGAGGAGAAGGGAGAAATTTGTAATGGGGGTACAGAAAAACAGTTTGAGGGGGAGAGAAACTTGTTACGATAATTAGTTCTCTAGTCTTGTTGTTCTTCTTGTTCTGCTGTCATCTCAAAGGTGCTGTCTCTCAGTCTTCTAAACATTCTGGTGATACAATATTTCTTCTAGCTCAGCGCTCTTTCTGTAAGGAGAATAAATCTTGCATTACCATTTGTCCAACTAATGTGTGACATACCATCTGTAACGTTATGAGAACATGAGAAAAAAGAGAGAGAGAGAAAAAAAAACAACGAGAGAGAGAGAACCGTTCATATATATATATGCATCACATAAATCAACAATAAACAACAACAGAAAAAAAATCATTTTTCAGGAGAGAAAAAAACATTGTCAGATCTTCCGTTCACCATCAGGCTGTCACATCTACATGTCCAATGGTATCCTTGCATAGTCTCTCCCACCAGTATTTCCATACCTACCCTTTGTATCTGGCCAGGATACATCGATGCTGGTAGGTCATACTGGGGTTTGGTAGACTTCTGCAAGGACCAAATAGCTATGTGATATTTGGGTCCTGCCGATGAACGTCAGAGATGGGGAAAAGAACATTTACAGATAAATTACAACGTCTACCCGGCCGTCCTTGTGCCTGCAAGGAACTGACCTCCCATTTCATTAACTGTAACCTCAGGCTTACTATCAGTCCTAATGATCACCTTGATTTGATTACCTTTCCTGATTGCATGTTACAGGTGCGGCCCAAACTCCTTCCTATGTGATCTCTGATTACAATTTGGTGTGTCATAACTTTGCTCATATCTTTGTCTAGGGGGTTTATATGAATTTGGTCTACTTCTTGATCTACAATCTCTTGCAAAATTACCTTCCTTCTGGCAATTATAACACCTTTTCACCTTTGACTTACCCACAGGGATCTGGGGCTTCTTTGTTTCCCTGTGCTTGATGATGTTTTGCTCATGCCCAACAGCGGAGTTCCTTAATGCAGTTACTGAGTTATTTCTCCAGTTAGGTAGAGAGGCTTGTATACTCGTTCTTAATACTTCCTTTAAACCATTTATTAACACATAAACTGCTACTTTCCTGTAGTGTACATTTGTTTTAATATATTGTTTTCACCCTGACAGGATTTTGTTCCATTATGCTATTTTGTGTTAACTCTTTGGTGTAAGATGCATTTGTCTGTGAGTAACATACAATACCGTACTTACCTGTTGACACGACCTCACCTGACCCTCCGTTAGGGGGTTCTGCTATTGCCTTTACCAACTTGGCCGTGTCCCTCTGGGTGTCTCGTATGATGACTGCTGGGTAGAGTGTTGACATCGTGTTGGTTTCACCTTCTCGCTGGTAATCCTGAGGGGAGTTTAACATGGGGTGCGACTTGCACAGGTTAACATTTGTAATTTTGACACTTTCATTTTTATAAACATTATTACATTTGTTACTTTCATTCTTAATACAGTTACTAAGTGCATTTTTTTATCGTACACCATCGCGCCATTCTCTGCAGCCATAATCCACTCCAATGCCATGTCTCTCCTCCCAAGATGAGAGTCAGATATGCAAGTTAAATTTCTTTGCATTTCACTTTCCTGTTGCCACAATTTTAAATCATCATAATGTCTAATATGCCTTTTTGAAGATTTAATCAGGCAAACTCTTCTCTTTAAATTTTGTAACACTTCTGGGTTAAAAGTACCTACCCGGGAAAACTTCTCCCTGTCATGCACAGTCATCCCTTCCCATTCATTGCATAACATTTCTGTGTGATGACCATCCTGGTCTGATTTCTCACACATGACCTTGCCGACCTGATTGATCGGTTTCAAATCAACCTGAACCTCGGTTGATCGCCCCTTACCTGAACAAATGGCCCCCATCTCTGCAGGTGCTGCTTTCACTACCTCTGACTTCAAATCAGGGTCTTCGGCAACCCTTACAGAAACCAAGATGCTCGGGGTAAGGCTGCGGTGGGGGTTTTGCTCCGAAGTCCGCCCACTTAACTCCCGTCCACGCTGGCCAATACGGCGACCAAAGTTCCCAGAGGTTCCGTACCCAACCTAGGGCACCTAAGTACTTCTACTTGCTCGGGCGTGTGGGAGTGTCTTACCCTCCCCAGCAAGTGTCAGTCGCTGGAATGTCCCTGAGTGATCAGGCTACTTCCCTTAAAATAAAAAATTACACAAATCACGTTAACAATGTGCAAGTAGCGTTCTTCTGAATTCAAGACACGCTAATGCACACAATCACATGCGGTACAATCGTATCTGCACACAAGCAACTAATCTTATGTGCGGAACGATCAGTGGAATCGAAAATTTCGGCTGCGAATTCCTTCAGCAATGAGCTTCTCTGGCCTATATGGATCTCGCACCAACCCTCTTCGGTTGTGCTTCTCTACTTCTAGTCTGCTGTACCTGAACCTCCTGTTCTGTGACCTCCTGGTCTGTGACCTCCTGGTCTGTTATGTACAGCAGACTCTACTGCTCATAATATGTCGAGACTAACAAGGGACGCCTCCCAAGCCACCCCACGATATCACTCTCGCTGGTGTACCTCTTTCTACTGGCCTATGGTTCCCACTTCCGTAATAAAAGAGAAATCTTATATATACACACTCTTACATTCGAACACTCTTATTTCTGTACAGAATCCCTTTCATTCGGTATTAGCCTAACCCAGAAGAATTGCAATAGAGAAGGTTTTTTTTCTTTAAACTTTTGGATTTGAGATAGATCTGTGTTATTATCACGTTATTTCCTTATCGCCTACTAAACAATACTATCGTGCGGTTTGTATTATGTGGGTGTATCCGTACGCTCCGTTGCGTAATATACGCTCCGTGCGTCGACCCTTGCGTTGCGTACTCCCTGCCCTTGTAAGGACACGTGTACGCAGACCAAGTACGTCCACAGTAACACACTACACGCTTATCAATGTGAATGATCTTTAACAGTAATCCTTCACTGAACACCACTCAAATCTCCCTTGTTTTCTAGGCGAGACTGTGTGCGTGCCTTTTACAATTATTCCCTTAAATATTACTTTTTATCTTTTAACTATTAATAACAACAAATGTCTCAGCACGTTATCACTAGTATGTGGCAATCAGGAGAATGATATGTGAAAATACACAGATGAAAATGCAATTCTAAATTTAATCTAATAACATACATTGATGTAAGCATACGCATATAGATATTACATATATGTACCAATCACTATTCCTTATGTGAGACCTTATTCAGTGCTTTTTTTTTTTTAACTAACTCTGTAAAGGCGATTTCTTTCACTGCTGGGAGAGAAAAAAATAAAAAATCCAAAGGTTAATTTGCACTTCAATGGTTATCCTACACCAAGCAGAGTTAAAGCTCTTGAAGAGAGACAGTGACAAAACAAAAACAACAACAAAAAAAACACTACGTTTTATTTGTGTATTTCCTAAATCAAATATTTAATTTATTATCAACTTTTATTAAACTGTATCTGAACCACTTATGATTGACTATGATATAGATTAAATAAATGCATTAAAAATAAAAAACTCATTAAATGATGATTTCTTTTTGACAATGGATGGCTGATTATTTCCTGAGTCAACTGAAAATCAGCCGCTTAGGGGAAAAAAAAATGTTTTCCTTCCCAAAATGGCCGCTGCTCCTCCCCCTTCCACCTCCATGAGGTTTACACAAAATGGGGGACAGACCTTTTGTCACAAAGAAAATCATCATGCCAGCTCCTTTTAGTTATCACGCTATGCAGAGCGATTAAAAATAATTTTAAACCTATTTAAACAGATAAACAATCTAATCTTAATCAAACACGATATGATCCATTTGAACCTTGTTTTGCAACAATAAAAATACATTTTAGCATCTTAAATATTATGAGAAACGCCTTGTCCCTTAAAATTTCCTATCAGCGTCTTACTGATACCACAACAATACATTAACGTGGATGTTTTTTTTTTTCGTCAGCATTTTGCGATGCGTCCATCATTAGCCGGTCAATTACAGCCGCGTTTGTAATGTACAGTGCATCATTAAGAACGTGATATCCCGGACGAGCCCCCAATTGATAAAGCCCATATATATCCTATATTAAACACTCTAAAAGGTTAGGAGACACAGTACGCAATTGGCGCAAAAAGTACCGCAAGGGTACGCCCTTAGCGTAGCAGACGCTGTGCACAGGGTGTGAACACAGGCGTCGCAGACACTTACAGAATTAAACTTTAATAACTATACCTTAAGGAATGTACTTATACTGTAAACCTTTGTGCAGTGATAATGTGTAGATGTAATGCAGTGTAACCTTGTTAGCTTAAAGCTGTATGAGCGTATGTGACGCTCAGAGAACCCTTTAGCAATATAATAAACACTCAAATACCGGTCTAAGGTTCTAACACCTTTAAGGGAGAGAATGAACGTTCAATTGTAAAAGAATACACAATACAAGTTATACACTACCAAAATAACATAAAATACCTAACCAAATTACTACACATAAAATACAATAAAGACACAATTACATTTAAGGGGGAAGGAGAGAGAGAGAATGGCTTACAACAAAATAGGAGATAAATATGGTTGCAGAGAATTAACACATGTGGGAATGATCGCTGCGCAGTTAGTCAATGCTGAGAACCTTTGTGTTGAGAAACTTGAGCTCACCCAGGCTGGCTGTCCCTATATACACATCATACAGCAACAACACAATGGTCCCTACAATACCGCATGGGACAGAAGCTAGACTCCATTTTGGGAAAAACTCCCATGATTCCAAAGTCTGTAACATATGGTTCAAAAGGGAATGCCAGCAGCCATTTTAGATTTGCAAGTCCAAACACATGGCATTCTTTGCTACACCATATTCACATAGCAGAAGACATAAGACTCCACTATATTCCAAAATGTCTAAGCTTCAATATAATGCATATGTGCTGATTTTACAATTCCAAACCATCTAAATCACCTTTCACAATTTCAAGCCAACACAGTATCTCCATAACCAGAGCATATGGTATGCTGACTATGCTATCCTTCCAGAATCAGCACCTCATATCTCATGCTGTCCATATGAGCCATCACAAGGCCAGATTACCAGGTACCCACAAGTATCAGCCTGCTATTGCTACAAGCACATGACTACAGTAACAAAAGGAAGTATGTTTTGGCTTCTAACCTTCAGCAAGATGCATCATGTAAAACTACTATAATCTGTTATAAATCACCATCCATAAATGTATACCAGAGATGCTATGCTACAGATTGTCTACTGTTCCAATTCATTACAGATTTCATAGAGTATCATCACAACCATACAACAATCACATAACTGCCCAAGCATCATTAACCTTAAGCCATTTGTATCTCCAAACTAACTATTCTATGCCAATCATTTCACAACTACTTTACCACAAACGCATATTTAAACTATTCTATGCCATTAAGCCATGTGTATACAATACTTAGCCTTCGTAAGATCAGTCCTGGTGATGAGCAAGCCATTCTTCTGGGTGCTAGGTAGCTGTGTGCAGCTACAGTACATCTGCCATATGTGGTTTTGGAAGAGTGAGCTCTGTGATTTCTAGTGGATATATCATACCTGCGTTCCAGCTATGGGGGTGTGTGATCCACAGGAAGTGTGTGTCTTTCACAGCATGTGGGCTAGCTGTATCAGTGAGCTGAGCTGGATATGTGATCTTGGTTATGCAAAATGTTGGGTGATGACTAACAAATTCCTGTCTTGTGGGAAGCTATTGTTTGGCGAATACTGTCTCACTGTCCACTTTCAGTTGAGACAGTGACATCTCAGCAATCATTCTTCTGGAGACAAACCCAGCCCCATTCGTAAACAAAGTGCCAGCCCTCTTCATTGAGTCTCAAAGCTTAGTGTAATTAAAGGCTATTGTATTCCGTCTGCGGGAAAGAAACTGACTGGTCTTAGGTGTAATTTATTCGGAATACAATTAATCTTTAATTACTATTCCTGTGCTTAACTATGCATAAGAACATGTGAAGCCCTCCCAACATGAAAGCTATTGTTTGGGGAATCTCTAAGGTCAAAGAGCCATTTTAAATATACCATACTTTGCTGAACTCAGGGGAATATTAACTTATAAAATACATTATTTTGATTAGATATGTAGCGATCGTGTCGCATGCTAGATGCGCACAAACTCTACCGTAAATGCGCACACCGTGCGCCCGTGACGGCGAGTGTGCGCACGCACAGGAGGGTCTGTGCACGTGCAGCGGGCACACGCATGAGGTGCATATATGGCAATGTGCAGCGTGATATTTTTCTGACTTTGACAGTGATAACAGGCGGTCCCAATACAACAAGTCTGGTAAGACTAAAAAGCATTGGGCTACCAGAGGACCGGTTGGTAAAACAAATAATAAGCCATCAGCCTGATGGTGTGGGCCTCCACCTGGGGGACCGACTTATTCAGTTTGCACAGATCTGGCAGCAGTCTACAACAGATGCCTGGGTGCAGGAAGCGGTATCTCTAGGTTATGCTTTTGCCTTCAAGAAGTACCCTTCTCGAAGGTTTTCTCATACGTCCTAGAGGATGCTGGGGCCCACTTCAGTACCATGGGGTATAGACGGTTCCGCAGGAGCCATGGGCACTTTAAGACTTTTTAAGGGTGTGAACTGGCTCCTCCCTCTATGCCCCTCCTCCAGACCTCAGTTTAGAAAATGTGCCCAGGCAGACTGGATGCACTCCAGAGGAGCTCTACTGAGTTTCTATGAAAGACTTTATGTTAGGTTTTTTATTTTCAGGGAGGACTGCTGGCAAAAGCCTCCCTGCTTCGTTGGACTTAGGGGGCAGAAGTAGGAACCAACTTCCTGAATAGTTCCATGGCTCTGCTGCTGGCTGACAGGACACCATTAGCTCCTGAAGGGTACTGAACACTAGCTGCGGCTATGTGCTCACTCCCACAGCACGCCGTCACCCTTTTACAGAGCCAGAAGTCAGAAGACAGGTGAGTGTACAGAAGAGAAGATTCTTCAGACATCGTGACGGCTAAAAGGTACCGCGCAGTGGGTGGGAACGCTGCGCGCCATGCTACCCTTCAACACAGGCACAGTGGGTGGGGGGGCGCCCGGGGCTTCCTCCTCAGTCAGCCAGCACACTGCTCAGCGCCATGTTCTCTTCAAGCAGGCTGCAGAGAAGAACGTTGGTCCTCCTCCACTTCTGAACAAGTATCAGGGTGCAAAACAGGGGGGGCACAGTATAAATTGGTGCTGTATTGTGTATTTATCAGTATAAAAGCGCTAGAGGTCTGTGGGCTGTTTTGTGTTACACAGGTTTTTTTTATCACTAGCGCTGGGTTGTGAGCTGGCAAATCCTTCTGTGTCCTTCTGACAGATTTTACTGTGGGTCTGTCCCCTATAAGTCCCGGAGTGTCTGTGGTGTGGTTGTGCACGTGTGTGACATGTCTGAGGCAGGGAGCTCTTCCCCTGAGGGAGCCATTTTAGGGACACAGAGTTGTAATGTGGTGGCACTGCCGGCACACCACGAGCCTGAATGGGTGAAAGAATTACGCGATAGTGTGAATCATATCAGTAAGAGATTGGATAAGTCTGAGTCTCATGCAGAAAACTGGAGAAAATCAGTGGAGGATGTGATTTTTCATAGTTCTGCCTTTTCATCTGCAGGCAACCCCTCTGGGTCGCATAAAAGACCATTTGCACAAATAGTACAAACTGATACCGACACGGACTCTGATTCCTGTGTCGACACTAGTGATTCAAGGGGAATAGGTCCTCAATTGGCAAAAAGCATTCAATACATGATTGTTGCTATAAAGGAAGTCTTGGAAATTACGGAAGCCCCTCCTTTACCTCAGGAGAAGGCTTATTTTTATAAGGAAAAGAAAATTAATGTAACTTTCCCTCCTCACGAGCTAAATACTCTCTTTGAGGAAGTTTGGGCAAACCCTGAAAATAAATTTCAGATTCCCAAAAGAATTCAGGTTGCTTATCCCTTCCCCACCCTCCTCCCCCGTTCTAGACAGTGCCCTGTCACGTTTAATTAAAAAAGGTGATTCTCCCTGCACCTGGGACGGCTTTACTGAAGGAGCCGGCAGACCGCAAGTTGGAGACTACGTTAAAATCTATTTATGTGGCCAATGGTACGCTACTCAGGCCCACCATTGCTTGTGCGTGGGTAAGTACTGCTATCGAAAAATGGTCTGAAATTGACACGATAGATAGAGACGAGATACTCCTAACGTTAGGTCATATTAAAGACGCTGCTGCATATATGCTAGAAGCCATGAAAGATATTGGGCTCTTGGATTCAAAAGCCGCTACCATGGCAGTCTCAGCTCGGAGGGCGTTGTGGATTCGCCAATGTAATGCTGACGCAGATTCCAAAAGAAATATGGAGGCTCTCCCGTATAAAGGTGAGGCCTTGTTTGGAGATGGGCTGGATGCTTTAGTCTCTGCGGCTACCACAGGTAAGTCGACATTCTTGCCTTATGCTCCTGCGCCGGAAAAAAAGACACATCACTCTCAGATGTAGTCCTTTCGACCCAACAAATACAAAAAGGGTAAAGGTTCCCCTTTCTTTGCAGGTAGAGGGAGGGGCAGAGGAAAAAAGTCCACAGCATCTCCAGGAACGCAGGAGCAGAAATCAACCCCTGCTTCTGCCAAATCTGCAGCATGACGCTAGGGCTCCCGTGCGGGAGTCCGCTCGGGTGGAGGCACATCTGAAACTTTTCGGTCAGCTCTGGGTTCAATCTGGCCTGGACCCATTAGTCTTGCAAATAGTGTCCCATGGATACAAACTGGAGTTTCAAGATGTCCCCCCATGCCGATTTTTCAAATCGACCTTGCCAGCTTCTCTTCCAGACAGAGAAGTAGTAACAGCTGCTATTCTAAAATTATGTGAGGATCAGGTCATTGTCCTGGTACCCTTGTCACAGTTTGGCCGATTCCATGCCAGAGTATTCCAGTGGGATCTATTGGACAAGTGGTCCGGATCCCACCTACACATGCACCAGAAGATAATCCTGTCCTCCAAAGCCAGGATTTCACTCTTGTGGTGGCTACACAGTTCTCACCTACTAGAGGGACGCAGGTTCGGGATTCAGGACTGGGTCCTAGTAACCACGGATGCAAGTCTCCGAGGCTGGGGAGCAGTCACACAGGGAAAAAGCTTCCAAGGAAAATGGTCAAGTCAGGAATCCTGTCTTCACATAAACGTTCTGGAATTGTGAGCCATTTACAACGGCCTTCTACAAGCAGTTCATCTTCTTCAAGATCAACCCGTGCAGATCCAGTCGGACAATGTAACAGCAGTCGCGTACATAAACCGTCAGGGCGGAACGAAAAGCAGAGCGGCAATGGCAGAGGTGACAAAGATCCTCCTCTGGGCAGAAAAACATGCAAGAGCTCTGTCGGCAACTTTCATTCCGGGAGTGGACAACTGGGAAGCAGACTTCCTCAGCAGACACGATCTCCATCCAGGAGAGTGGGAACTCCACCAAGAAGTCTTTACAGAAGTGACAAGTCTTTGGGGAGTTCCTCAAGTAGACATGATGGCATCTTATCTCAACAAGAAGCTTCAGAGATATTGTTCCAGGTCGAGAGACCCTCAAGCAATAGCAGTGGATGCACTGGTGTCAACAGTGGGTGTTTCGGTCGGTGTCTGTCTTCCCTCCACTTCCACTGATACCAAAAGTTCTGAAGCTCATAAGAAGAACAAGGGTTCGAGCGATCCTCATTGTTCCAGACTGGCCAAGGAGGGCTTGGTATCCAGATCTTCAGGAGTTGCTCATAGAAGATCCTCTTCCTCTTTTCGAGGACCTGCTGCTGCAGGGGCCGTGCATGTATCAAGAGTTACCGCGGCTAAGTTTGACGGCATGGCTGTTGAGCGCCGGATCCTAGCCCGAAAGGGTATTCCCAAAGAAGTCATCCCCAATCTTATTCAGGCCAGCTAAGGAGTAACGTCTAGACATTACCACTGTATTTGGAGAAAATATGTGTCTTGGTGTGAATCCAAGAAGGCTCCTACGGAAGAGTTTCACTTGGGATGTTTTCTCCATTTTCTCCAGGCGGGTGTGGATGCGGGCCTAAGATTGGGTTCAGTCAAGGTCCAGATTTCGGCCTTATCAGTTTTCTTTCAAAAACAATTGGCCTCCCTTCCAGAAGTTCAGACGTTCGTGAAAGGGGTGCTGCACATCCAACCTCCATTTGTGCCTCCGGTGGCACCATAGGACCTTAATGTGGTGTTGCAATTCCTTCAATCGGATTGGTTTGAACCTCTACAGGAGATAGAATTGAAGTTTCTCACTTGGAAAGTGGTCATGCTATTGGCCTTAGCATCCGCAAGGCGGGTGTCTCAGTTGGGGGCCTTGTCTCACAAGAGAGCAGAAATCTTCCATGAAGATAGGGCAGAGTTGAGAACTCGCCAACAATTTCTTCCCGTCTTTCCATATAAACCAGCCTATTGTGGTGCCAGTGGCTACTGACACCTTCACTGCGTCAAAGTCTCTTGATGTGGTTAGAGCTTTGAAAATTTATGTCGCAAGAACAGCTAGGATTCGGAAAACAGAGGCTCTGTTTATCCTGCATGCTTGATTGGGTGAAGATTCTAAGCAGACCATCAAACAGACCATTGCGCGCTGGATCAGAGGGACGATTCAGCACGCTCATTCCACGGCAGGATTGCCGATACCGAAGTCGGTAAATGCCCATTCTACTAGAAAGGTGGGCTCATCCTGGGCGGCTGCCCGGGGGGTCTCGGTGTTACAACTTTGCCGAGTAGGTCAGGGACAAACACGTTTGCAAAGTTTTACAAGTTTGACACCTTGGCCGATGAGGACCTCAAGTTTGGTCAATCGGTGCTGCAGGGTCATCCGCACTCTCCCGCCCGTACTAGAGCTTTGGTATAACCCCATGGTACTGAAGTGGACCCCAGCATCCTCTAGGACGTATGAGAAAACAGGATTTTAATACCTACCGGTAAATCCTTTTCTCCTAGTCTGTAGAGGATGCTGGGCACCCGACCCAGTGCGTACTTTACCTGCAGTTGTTAGTTTTGTAGTTTCACGAGTGTTATGGTACTATTATTTTCAGCATGTTGCTGCAATTGTTCATGCCCGTTGTCATGTGTTAAGTTGTATGCCATGTTGTGCTGCATGGTTGGTGTATGAGCTGGTATGAATCTCACCATTGATTTGAAAGTAAATCCTTTCCTCGAAATGTCCATCTCTCTGGGCACAGTTACTATACTGAGGTCTGGAGGAGGGGCATAGAGGGAGAAGCCAGTTCACACCCTTAAAAAGTTATAAAGTGCCCATGGCTCCTGCGGAACCGTCTATACCCCATGGTACTGAAGTGGACCCAGCATCCTCTACGGACTAGGAGAAAAGGATTTACCGGTAGGTATTAAAATCCTGTTTTTTTGTACCAGCCCGTCTCGGGTAGAGACGAAGGCCATGGCTTTGCAAGAGGCAGTTCAGAAATTGCTTCAGTCAGAAGTAGTCATTCCAGTTCCTCCTGCACAACGAGGACAGGGTTTTTACTCCAACCTGTTTTTAGTTCAGAAGCCAAATGGGTCATTTCGGCCCATTCACAATCTCAAAGTGCTGAACAAATACATTTGGGTACCTCGGTTTCACATGGAGACTTTATGTTCCATCATTTTGGCCATGGAGCCAGGGGATTATATGGTATTCCTGGATATACAGGATGCTTACCTACAAGTTCCTATAGCACTGTCCCATCAGTGCAATCTCCGGTTCACTATCCTCCAACAGCATTTTCAGTTCCAGGCCCTACCTTTTGGGTTAGCCACAGCTCCCAGAGTATTTACCAAGTTTAACAAGCAGTGGTTCATTCCTGTTGGTTCATGAATTTTATGTTATATTTCTGTTTGCATGCCAGGATTTCTCTTGTACTCTTGTTGGCCGCCTTATTACCCAGCTAGCCATGCAGTCCAGCGCCGGTGATAGAAGTTTGTTATGATACCTGTATGTTCCAGTTCTTGGTTAGCTTCCTGCAAGCTTGTTCCTGGTCACTGTCAGCAGCTTCCAGTGGAGCCTGTCTTCCTGCCTCTGGTGTGTTCATGCATACAGCTGTGTACTCCAGTGTCCTGTTTCCAGTTTCCAGAATACGGTCTGAGGGATCGTTTCCTGTTGTCCTCCGAGTTTTTCTTCCAGTGGAGTGGTCTGGTGTCTGAAGCCTTGGGGTTCCTGTCGTTTCCTGCGCGCAGCTTCCGTGGTGTCGTGAGTAGCAGTTCTGCCGCACCTTACGGCTGAAGCCTTGTTCTCGTTATCTGTTTTTTGGACGAGTCATTTTGGCAGAGGCTTCCGCATGGTTGTCCTTGCTGAACTACGACGGATTCGTATTTGGCATTTGGGCAGCGTTACATTGGTTAAGGTTTTTCTTGGCGTCCGCGCCGCACATAAATTAGTTTATTATTTTCTGTGGTTTCCCCTTTCACTTTTGTGTCTGTCTTAGTTAGTTTTCCCCTTGTTCTCTCTCTGTCTCGGTTAACGCCTTGTTACCAACTAAGACAGGGGGCATCGGAGTTCGGCCAGACCTAATCCGCCTGTTCAAACGCGGCTTCCGTGGGCCCAAGATACCATAGTCTCACATGCGTTAACTGACCACTAGGGAACGACAGCGGAGTCAGGGTTTCCCGTTAGGTATTGCTGCGTATCCCAGTTCTGTCGCAGCTTCACGCATCTGTACTTGGAACTCTTCTGCTGCCACCCTATCTCCTGGGTTCCAAGTACAGGGAACATAACACTCCTATGTAATCTGCAACAGACAATAACGTGTCTGCAGAAGCACGGGTGGCTCATAAATTGGGCAAAATCGTCTTTGGTTCCGTCACAGCGGATGACTCACTAGAGGGTCGAACTGGATTCAAGTCTTCAAAGAGTAATGTTACCTCTGAACAAGATATCCAAGGTTCAGTCAAGGATTCAGGACTTGCTACACAGTCAAAAGGTATCCATTCACGCAGCAATGCGTGTGATGGGTTTGATGGTGTCAACATTCAACATGGTGGAGTATGCACAATTCCACTCGAGGCCTCTGCAGCGTTTGATTCTTGCCAAACAGAATGGATTGCATCAGATGATAAAAACACAGACTATGGGTCTTACGATAGAAGTAAGAAGGTCATTAGTCTGGTGGCTACAGACATCCCATCTGGACAAGGGGATGTCTGTAGCCATCAGATTGGGAAATTCTGGATATCAGATTGGGAAATTCTGACAACAGATGCCAGTCTCTTGGGCTAGGGAGCAGTGTCATGAAGCTTGTGTTTCCAGGTGCAATGGACCAAGGAAGAAGGTTGCCTGACAATAAATATATGAGAATTTTGGTCCATATACATGGCACTGATTCAGGCAAAAGACATTCTTCGGGGAAAACCAGTCCAGATCTGCCCGGACAAAGCGATGGCCGTAGCATACCTCAACCATCAGGAAGTAACTCGCAGCTGAAAAGCGATGAAGGAGATAAGTCACATACTAAAGTGGGCAGAACTTCATCTTCCAGCCTTGTACGCAGTGTTCGTTCTGGGAGTTCTAAACTGGGAAGCGGACTTTCTCAGTCGACAAGCCATTCGGGCAAGCAAATGGGCTTTACACCCAGAGGTCTTCCAGACTCTAGTAGACAAGTGGGGGTTGCCAGAGATGGATCTCATGGCATCCCATCTGAACAACAAAGTGCTCGCATATGGGTCAAGAACAAAGGATCCCAAAGCGATCTTTGTGGATGCCCTGTCGGTGAGATGGGACTTTCATCTGGCTTATGTGTTTCCTCCAATCGCCCTATTACCAAGGATGGTGAGAAAGATAAAGCAAGGGAAAGGTGCCGTGATACTAATAGCTCCGGCCTGGCCCAGAAGGCATTGGTACACAGATCTGCAGAGAATGTCAATGGATGCTCCACTTCTGCTCCCTCAATGTCCAGATCTACTAATGCAGGGTCCTTGTTATCATAGACATCTGGATCGACTGTCTTTGACGGCGTGGCTCTTGAAACCTCTATCCTGAAGTCAAGAGTATTCTCACAACAGGTAATTCAAACTATGCTCAGAGCAAGGAAACCTTCCTCAGCTCGCATTTATCACCGAATATGGCAAACCTATATTCGTTGGTGCAGTGAATGGATAATGAACCCTAAGTCTTTCAGCGTTTCCAGGGTCTTAGCATTCCTTCAGGCAGGAATGGATAAAGGTTTGAAGGTGGCTTCCTTGAGAGTGCAAGTGGCGGCATTGACTGTATGGTTCCAAAAGAAAACTGCCAACTTGCAGGATGTGCATACTTTTCTCCAGGGAATGCTGCGCATTCAACCTCCTTTTGTTCCTCCTATAGTGCCTTGGGACTTAAGTCTAGTCCTGAAAGCCCTTCAAGTTGCCCCATTTGAACCACTTAATAAAGTGGATCTTAAATGGTTGACAGGTAAAGTTCTCTTTCTACTGGCTATGGCATCAGCTAGAAGAGTATCAGATTTAGGGGCTTTATCATGTCATTCCCCATTTCTGATTTTTTTTAATCCAGATAAAGCAGTTCTATGAACTAGACCTGGGTATCTTCCGAAGGTGGTGTCTAAATTCCACCTTAATTTTAGAAATTGTAGTCCCGGCTTTCCAGGTACCGGGCCTTTCTGCGGGAGATGCATCGCTGAACGTGGTCCATGCATTAAGGATCTACGTGGATCGTACCAGTGCCATCAGAAAGACAGATTTTCTCTTCGTTCTCTACGGATTTCACAAGAGAGGATGGCCTGCTGATAAACAGACACTGGCAAGATGGCTTCGGATGATGATTTTTGAAGCATATTCTCAAGCTGATCTCCCTGTTCCGGCTAATGTCTCTGCTCACTCTACTCGTAAGGTAGGTCCATCATGGGCAGCACAACGTGGTGCTTCAGCAGAACAGATATGTAAGGCAGCCACATGGTCTTCCATTAACACATTCATTAGACATTATGCCATTGATACCTTTACCTCTCATGACGTTGAATTCGGGCGAAGGATTCTCCTGTCCAGTCAGGGGCGTCCCCATCACTAAATTGCTTTGGGAAATCCCATTGTTATCCTGTGGATAACCTATGGACCCTGCCAAAGAAATATACGTTATGGTAAGAACTTATCATTGATAACGGTATTTCTCCTAAGTCCACAGGGATCCCACCCTGATGCACCTGATTTGAGGATCCTTTTACTCACTAACCTCTCCCTTCTTGTACGGAAGGGTGTGCATGTGTGTTCTTATCGCCTGATTAGGGCTATCTATGATGCTCCTGCATTGAGCTTTGGAATACAACTGATTTGCCTGAGCCAGGAGGCAGGGATATATGGACGGGCCCGTTGCATGCTGGGAGGCCGGAAAGCTTTGACCGATTGGTGCAAATCCGCCGTCGCTTCATCATATCCCATTGTTATCCTGTGGACTTAGGAGAAATACCGTTATCAACGGTATGTTCTTACCATAACGTAAATCAGTGATCTGTGTACAATATGCAAAATAGCTGATGGAATGATAGAAAAGATCTACAAAGAATGAACTCTGTGGCACTAAAATTTGTGAATTCTGTAGCCATAGTTCCGAGTACGTTCACTGTGATGGCTATGCATATTCTTTTTTGAATAAGCATTCCAATGAAGTGATTCATAAGCATAGTGTTCACTGATAAATGTTAACAGATAAAGCATTAGTACACCTCTGCATACAGCATTACTATAGAATCTTCCAGTTTTCAGTTGTCAGATTTATAAATGCATTAAATAACAAACAGCTAGAAGTCATAAGCCAGGCTTCATAAATCTATGTCTACATTGTCTAGTAATTTACTAAAGTGAATCCCCTTCAGTAATAGTAAATAATACATTTTCAGTTGCCACATGGACTTTGAGCATTTCTTGTATTTTATATCTTGTGCTTGAAAAAGTGCCAGTATGTACGGACTGTCAATTTACCGCATACATAAATGATCTGCACAGTGGCGTAACTAGACACTTGGAGACCCCTGACAAACTCTCAAGGTGGGCTTCCTATTTGACCCCTGGGATCGCAGCACTGTGTTTCAGAGCCACGCCTGCACTTGGGATGCAGCACTCGGCTTCAGTTCTCCTTACTGTTTAATCCCATCCCTAAACTCCCATTGGCTAGATACAGAGGAGTCTGGAGGCAGGCTTAGACAGGAAGGAGAAACTGAGTGCTGCCGCATCCTGAGTGCAGCGGCAGCTGTAAAACACACAATGCTGCAGTCTTCAATATTTAGTAACTGATTTCAGAGTGGGCACACTTCAGAATGTGAGCCCCTGGACATTTGCCAGTCTAGCCACCATGTAGTTATGCCACTGGATCTGTAAAGCCTAAACACAAGATGGTACTTTAATGTACAGTAATAAGAATCACATATTCTTCCAAATTTTTAAAGACTCAGAACCCCTTTGTTATGAGAGGAAACCTGCTGTCAGTATAGCGACAGAGGCATCCCGTTTGCCAGAATCCCAGCAGCGAGGCCGTGAGTCCCCTCTCGGGCTCTCTGTGCTCGCCACACTTTGGGTCCGGACACAGGGTCTATTTCCACTCGGTTGGAGGCATGGACCCACCAACCGAGTGGAAATTCCAGGTAGGTGTTGGGATTTCGTTCACCGGTATAATGTCGGCTGTTGAGATTCTGGCATTGGTATTCTGAATCCCGTCAGCCGGCATTTTAACTGCATCCCAGAGAAAGGTTTCCTGATTTAAACTTTTGCATCTTGTATAATATTTAATAAACAATTTTGTGTTAATTGTTTTTCCCCATTATAGCAATTTCAGAAAGACAGTGCATGCAGAATAAGGAGCAGTGGGTTCATCTCAAGGAAAGAGAAGACCAGTCTCAGGAGAGCAGCAAGATTCGTAGCCAGGAAGACAAGGAGGATAATTTGGAGAAATTATTTCTTCAGTTTGCAGGTTCGATTTGATTCAGATTTCACCTGGTCAGAATAACAATCCTAACTCTGTGAACAAATTGTCTCAATGCTAAATTTCTGAAGTGACCTGGTAATGCAGTATGTCCTTCAGTGGCCCTTGTTTCAGTTTTACTGTGCTCAGTCTGACATGATTGTGGTAGGGACCACCATTGTACAGAGTGCAGCTGTTGAAGACCCCCACAGCTGCTGCACCCTTTTGCAACGACTATATGTTTACAAGTGCGTTTGTGCTGTCATCTTCAGCATTACCAGGCCGCAGTGTAATTAAACTGGAGGAGCACCGAATGACAGGATCATACCATGTGTCTTCTACATTTCACACAATCAAATTGAGTCGTATTCCATAGACCTCAAGCAAATACATCATTAGAGGGACAATATGATTTATTGATAAGTAGTTTGAATTTTATAAAAATTTTCTTTTAATGTAAAATATATATCAGCCATGCTTTACTATAAAGTCACAGCATACTTTATTTTAGTATATGAATCAGTGTTTGAATATATAAAATGAATATAACTGCAATTTATATAGTCAAAACTGACACTGTTATAGGTGATAGTTATGCTAAGAGTGTGGGCATCTACAGTGCAGTTTCCTTTTTTCTATTTTTTTTTTCTCGTTATTTTTAATGGTTATATTATGTCTCTGTACATATGTATCATCACACACCTATACTTTATGTGCCATATGGCACAAGGTGCCTGGCCTAATTCCCATGCTTTGCACTTTTCCTCAGTTTTGCTACTTTTTCCCGCATTGTGCTACTTTTTTCTCAGTTTTCTTAGTTTGCAAACAGATTGGAGTTTCTTATCCTCAGGGAGCCCTTTGTTGCCCTGGAACTACCATCTACCCCCTCATAGTCTGGCCTTTGGAACTGACGGCCTGTATGACTACCAGGTGTTCCCCGGCACAAAACCAACAAGAGTGACCAAGGCTGCCAATGGTCACACTCCATCCTTTGAACCTACCTAGATGGCGGATTCCAGCTAGGCACAGAGTTTTTGTTCAAGCCTTCTGTTGTGGTCGGGCGACTGGGTTACCGTGAGTGTGGACCTTAGTTGTGTCCAGAAGGTGCAGGGTCCATACAACCCTTGCCTGACTTCCCTCTGTGTGATGCCTTGCTGTCTTCGTTGACTTCTGCCTCTGACCTGGACACTGAAACCTGCCTCCGGACTTCGGTCCCGTGATTCTTGTGGCGGTTGTCTTTCCTCACCGTTGGAGTGGGGTTCGGTGGATGCTCATGGCTGCTTCTGCAGGGGAACACTTTTCTGGTATGTGGCGATGTGCTGCCTTTGGGGTGTGGAGTCCTTTATGCTGCTGTTCCTGCCTCTGGGGAGGATCAGTTTTGAAGGTCGGAATAGAGTTAGATTGTAACTTTCTATATAATGTGGTACTATATGGTTTCTCTTCAGAACATGGGCCACGATAAGTGGTGGCATCTGTTCACTTCATTTTGAGTTGAGAAAAAAATAAAAAAAAACGATACTTTTGGCCAGGATACAATCCTCCCACTAGGAAAACTGTAGCAATTTGCTTTTGCAGCTCTACAATAGTACTTTACAGGAAGTGTGTTTTAACTTGTAAGAAGCTGTTGCAGGTTGTACTTCTGTGAGTGACCAAAATTTTAATTCTGTCACATCCCATTTTATTCTTTCAGAATGTGACCTGCTTTCAATTCTGTAAGAATGCCTTGAATTGCAGGAAAGACACAGTTATGAAAATCTGTGTAGGCAATGAAAATACACAGTTTGTGAGTGGGGGCTAGAAAATTAAGTAGTTACTGTCATCACAGACAGATTATGCAACTGGCAACATCTACCATGTTTTGCACGTTGCGAACTTGTAGTTCAAGCTGCAATTTCTTTTTCTAGCCTTCATATAATTACAGGTTGAGTATCCCATATCCAAATATTCCGAAATACGGAATATTCCGAAATACGGACCTTTTTGAGTGAGAGTGAAATAGTAAAACCTTTGTTTTTTGATGGCTCAATGTACACAAACTTTGTTTAATACACAAAGCTATGAAAAATATTGTATTAAATGACCTTTAGGCTGTGTGTATAAGGTGTATATGAAACATAAATGAATTGTGTGAATGTAGACACACTTTGTTTAATGCACAAAGTTAGAAAAAGTATTGTATTAAATGACCTTCAGGCTGTGTGTATAAGGTGTATATGTAACATAAATGCATTCTGTGCTTAGCTTTAGGTCCCATCACCATGATATCTCATTATGGTATGCAATTATTCCAAAATACGGAAAAATCCGATATCCAAATTACTTCTGGTCCCAAGCATTTTGGATAAGGGATACTCAACCTGTATAAATAAAATGAAAGATGTTGTCGTATTTTTCAAAACCGTTCCATGGCCTATCAAAATAGAATGACACACACAGATGGAGCTACCAAGATATCCCTAATAGATGTAACTCTACTTTGATGGTTAAGGTAAAGGATGGAGTAGCGCAACCTTTGTTGTGCTACACACAGAACTGACTAACTTGATATCCCATGAATGGACAGTTGCTGAAAAGCAACTGAGATACTGAATATTTTTCAAGGAGTCACAATGGAATTTAATTATAAATAAACAATCTGTGTCTAGACAAAATGTGATCCTGTTTGTAAAAATAATGAACAAGAAAATGGAGTAAAGCAATACCAGCAGAAATTGAATCAACGGTGACAGCACTGAAGGAACAACTTGCTAGAAGATTAAAAGACCGGGAAGATAATAAGCTAAAGAATCAGACAACTCTTTTTGTATCAGAGATTTAAAAGGTACAGGAGAAAGCTAAATTTTCACGTGGCGTATGTAAATTTGACCAGTAAGCTAAGTATGCAGTTACAGAATTGTAGAAGAAATTCCAACTGCACCTGTGGAAGACGCACAGACTTCACAATCCAGTTCATGATTATGGGAAGATTTTGATAACACACAGCAAAGGATTGAACTGAAAAGTAATGCATCAAAGACTTTTTCAATTGGCAACATGGTGATTGTGTATTATGGCCTCTTCGGTTAGCTATGAGAGCATATTTTCGAAGGCAGGGCAAGTACATACAGATAGACCAAACAGACACACAACACCAAAGTTGGGACAAATCCTGTTTCTAAACCATAATCTGAACCGTTGGTTATTGTTCTATTTAAAGTTTTTTTATTACTTGAGTCTGTTTTTTGTGTGTGTGTGTGTGTGTGTGTGTGTGTGTGTGTGTGTGTGTGTGTGTGTGTGTGTGTTTTTTTCTGTTAGGTTTTTCTATGTTTCTATTATGTATTATGTCATATCAGTGGATATAATAGAAATTGTAAGAGGTACAGATGCAGATGTGCCACGTTCGTATGCTTCATGTGTGCGATTATTCACATTCACGGGAGCGTGTGCACCATGCCATCCTATGGATTGTGTGTGTGTGTGTACACAGTGTACACGCGCACCCGTTGTCACACTAGTCATGGCATACGAACAGTGTATAGCCACAATCACTTGTAAGATGATGCTTGTCCCATCTGTATTTTCTCTGTTTGGTATATTATTAAATTGTAGATGGCTTATGAAGTCTGAACCTTTTAATACACAAGATCTTACAACTGTTCAAATATAGTGAACCTGCTGTAATCTTTTACCTTGAATTAATTAGAAAAGGTCAGTTTCTGACCCCTTTTTGCAGAAGTTCCTATTTGTATTGTCGCTAAATGCCTGTCCAGCCCATATAACCTGCATACTGTAGATTGAGTATTTCGTGTGATGAGGATCTCAGAGCTCACTACACAGCCTATAGGCATAAGCATAGTGAGTTCAGTGTGTGGAGTCATTGGGCATTCACTTACATTAATGGTTGCAATTAAAAAAGATTGGGACAAAGGTGAGGGCTTTTTTTTATTAGTGTATTTTAAAAGACACTATATAATACTCTGCATTTGGGTCTTTCTCACTTGCATATTCAGTAAAATCTAATAAAATTGTATTAACTTTGTAGAGATCAACATGATACTACTAGTTTGTTGTGTAAGTGATTGCCCTTTTAAATGTTTAAAATTATCACACATATTGAACATACGTCAGTTTAACAGGTATATAATTCATCCAATGCGCTAGTATTAGTGCCTACTATATGTGTAATAGACAGCGGCAGGATGTAATGGAGTCCAAGATCGCGCTCGAGGTCTGGGATGTCGGCTGATCTTGGATGTTTTTATAAAGGAGCAAACACTTACAGGGCATGGTATTGCCTTGTAAGTGCTTGCTCCTTTTAAAAAAAATGTCCAAGACCTGCCGGCATCCCTCACCTCCAGCAATCTCAGAATCCTTTACATCCTGCCGCCGATCTATGGCCCTCATTCCGAGTTGATCGCTCGCAAGGCGAATTTAGCAGAGTTGCTCACGCTAAGCCTACGCCTACTGGGAGTGTATCTTAGCTTCTTAAAATTGCGACCGATGTATTCGCAATATTGCGATTACAAACTACTTAGCAGTTTCAGAGTAGCTTCAGACTTACTCGGCATCTGCGTTCAGTTCAGTGCTTGTCGTTCCTGGTTTGACGTCATAAACACACCCAGCGTTCGCCCAGACACTCCCCCGTTTCTCCGGCCACTCCTGCGTTTTTTCCGGAAACGGTAGCGTTTTTATCCACACGCCCCGAAAACGCTGTGTTTCCGCCCAGTAACACCCATTTCCTGTCAATCACACTACGTTCGCCAGAGCGAAGAAAAAGCCGTGAGTAAAAATACTATCTTCATTGTAAAATTACTTGGCGCAGTCGCAGTGCGAATATTGCGCATGCGTACTAAGCGGAATTTCACTGCGATGCGAAGAAAATTACCGAGCGATCAACTCGGAATGAGGGCCCATGTTTCTAATCACTTCTCTCTGCAGTTTTCCAGCGTCACTGAATTAATGCACTAATTAACTAAGTGAACTAACTGAAATGATATTGTAAGTGAACTAGATCATAATCAGAGGCGTAACTAGGGTTTTTGGAGCCCAGGGTAAAATTAGGAATGGTGATCCCCCTTCCTCTCCTAAAAAAAAAAAGGAAAGAAAAGCCTTATAAAGAAATGTGTGGGGGAAATGGGTGTGTTCACATACCAGAAGGGACGTGCCCACTGGAAATGGGGCGTGGCAACATGACACGCCACCTGTTTCACATCCCACTGGGAACATTCTTTTCAATTCAACATGCAACTTACCTGTATGATGGTTTCGCACAATATGAAACCTCTGAAGAACTGTGTCCACTGAGGCAGACAGCGTCTTCAGTTGGTAATCACTATTCATATAGGAGATCCCATTGTCCAGAAGATGCCTGTTTGTGTAGGAATATTAACAGGGTCAGCAACATGAAACAGCGGTTCAACAAGGCTCACATCCTGCCCCCTGTGTCTCTCAGCCACACCATCATCTCCCTCTCGTGTCATCTCTCAGTCACACCATCACCACCCCCTGCATCATCTCTCGGCCACACCATCACCTCCTCCTGCGACATCTCTCAGCACACCATCACCTCCCCCTGCGTCGTCATTCAGCACACCATCACCTCCCCCTGTGTCGTCATTCAGCACACGCAATTGCATTCTGTGTCTCTGTGTGTCCCCCATGCGCTGGGAGCCCATGCTGCTGCTGTCAGGGAGACTGCACTGCACCTGAGCACCCTGTGCTGGCATTCTGCCAGAGAGGGCGGGATGTATTAAAATACATTGCCGCCTACCGCAGCGATGCTAATCACATACGTACTAACATACTGTATGCGATTAACATCGCAATGTGGTAGACGAGCCCCCCTGCGATGTTGAATGGAGATACTCACACTGCTGGTGGGGGAGAGGGGGCATGGAAACACACTGGTGGGGGGGGGATGTGGGGCATAGAGACACACACTGGAGGGGGAGGGGGGCATGGATTCACACACTGCTGGTGGGGGCATGGGGACACACTGGCGGAGGGAGGGGAACATGGAGACACACACACACACTGCTGATGGGGGGTAGGAGGGCATGGAGACACACTGGTGTGAGGAGAGGGACATGGAGACACACACTGCTGATCGGAGGTAGGGGGCATGGAGTCACACTGGTGTGGGGTTGGGTACATGTAGACACACACTGCTGATGGGGAAAAGGGGGGCATGAAAACACACACTGGTGGGGGGAGAGGGACATGGAGACACACTGCTGGTGGGGGGGGAGGAGGGCATGGAGACACACACTGGTGGGAGACGCACACTGGTGGGGGGAGAGGGACATGGAGACATACTGTACATACACACACAAACTGCTGATGAGGGGTAGGAAGGCATGGAGACACACACTGGTGGGGGGGAGAGGGTCATGGAGACACATGCAGTCAGGGTCTCGCACACACACAGAGGTGCCGTCACCTTGATGACTTGTATCCTCCAGCAGCTGCTCCCTCCTCTTCCATGCTGCCAGCCAGGGCCCAAGAGAAGAGCTGTAGAAGATGCCGCTGTAGCCCCGCGCCCTACTCGGGTCAGATGAGCATGTGCTGGGCTCCACCAATCTGGGCTCAGCACATGCTCCTCTGACCCCCACTGTCAGCAGGTTACTCTCTGCTGCTGCTGCTCATTATCACAAAGCAGGCATCCTGCATCAGCAGCACATTGATGTAGGCGGGCAAGCTGGTACGATGCCCTGGTCGGCGGCGCCCTCTTCTGCTGGGCCTGCCACGATGCCCAGGGCACATGCCCTGCTCGACCCCCCATTAGATACGCCTCTGATCATAATTAACTAATCATCAAAGCGAATTGTATTTCCCATCACTAAAATCACTGCTTCTGCTCTGTTCTTGAGTAAAAATTTAAAGAAATGCACGAAAAAGAGGCATAAATGGATTTCTCCCCAACCTTTGCGAAACAATAAATAAAAGGCAAGTAAACAACTAGCAGAGACATTTCTAACTCCATCCCCATTGCAAAAGCACTGTTTGGGTAAAACGCAACCTACTTTATAAATACATCAAAGATTTCTCTAAAACATCTTTTTCTGTAGGCACCACATAAATAATGGCAATACACTGAAAGATAGCAAATAGCATTTATATTGTATACATGAGGGCCCTGTAGTACAGTCAAGACAATGAAAATGTCCTTTGAGCAAGCCAAACGTCCATGCTGTGGCCCATCTGGTGTAGGCATGTGACGAACTATATGCCAGTGACTGGATGTGATAGAGTGGGGGTCTATAGTTGCTGAAGGACCAATTTGTGGTTATATCCTATTTGTATTTTGTAAATTGTCAGTCTGTGTTATATACATATATACAAAGTATCCTGCAATATGCTATTTGTTGTGCCAAAAAAAATGGATTATCGGTTTAGATTATTACTTTTGTTTTTTAATTGTTGTATTTATTGTTTACTGTGGATTTGTACTAATTGATGGCGCATGGGATCCTGGCTGTCATGATCCCGACAGCGGGATCCTGTCCGCCAGAATGCCAGCAGTGGGGCAAGCGCTAGAAAGCCCCTTGCGGGCTCGCTGCGCTCGCCGCGTTGCTTCTGACCAATGGGATACCGACTGGCGGAATTTTAATCGCTTCCCGTTTACTGTATGTTTCATTAATAGTGTTGGTGTGTGATTGGATTTCTGTTTATTTTTGTTGTTTCCTTGTAATGCAAAAAAAATAAATCTTGCACACTACAATGTACAATGTTTTTACAGCTCACTTTCTGTATTTATTATGATATTGTGTCATACAATAAAATACATTTATTTTAAAGGGAAAGAAATAGATCATGAGTGCAATATATGTGTATACATCCCTAACGTAATGTGACCATTAGGATAAAGGTTTACATTTAGACAATATTTTTAAATAAGTACTTGGCTTGCAATATAAGTTAACAATCTTTTAAAACCCAGAAGTTGACACAACTGTGTTTGTAGGCATTATGAAAAAGCATACAGACTATGTGCTACACACACAAAATAAATTTCACTTCTCCATATACTGAGGCTACTAAAGACCATTTTATCAAGGTTTTCTGTGACAACATAATCAACTTTTCTAATGCAGCCCAATGCAGCAAGTGTAAATGAGTACATTAAACATTTGCCTTATAGCCGCTTGTGTTGACCCTGCCACTGTGATCACTCTTACCCTATTGCAGTTTGCCTCTTTTAGGTTCTCCAGGAGAACTGGAAATAAGTGAATGAGGGGAGACACATCACAAATAAGGCTAAATGTAGTAGGGTGTGATTTCGGAAAATGTGCGATTTTTACCACAAATTCGCACATTTTCCAAAAATCGCAAAGATTTGAACATATACCAAAAATTGCAAGTGAAAAATCGCATCGAGATGTTTTCACATTGAAAATTGCAAATGTAATAGGATGCAATTTTTTCACTTGCACCCAAAACCTTACCAAAAATTGTCAGAATAATAGACCAGGTTTAGACTGGCGATTTTTGGAGAAGCATGCACAGATCAGTGAGATCCGTGCATGCTTCTGTCTGTAAAAGTGGTGGCTTGCTGGGATTTGTAGTTCCACACCAAAAGACAATTATAAGGGCACGGTCGTGCCCTTATATTAAGGCTGAATTGAACAAACGGAATTCTCCCATAGGGAACTTCTGAGATGGGGGCATGGTGTTTGAGGGGCTACACCTCAAATGTTTTTAGACGTACTGAGCTGAAATTTGGCATGAACGTGTACAATCGTCAGCCGGTGCTGCTTGTCAAATTTCAGGGAAAAATAATTAAAAATTAGTAATTGGGAACAATCTAAATTTTAAACTGTCAGTTTTTTTCTGCGACTTCCTGTTTGGCTTTTTGTCAGCGTTTCCAATGTGGTCTATGGGAAGATTTTTGGGAAGGCATAACTCAGGATAGAGGGCGAATTAAGACTTTGGGTTTGTTTTATTAGATAGATCTTGTCCCACTGTAGTGCCTTTTGGGGTTAAGGTTTTTCAGAAAGTTACAGGTTTTTTTTTTATTTAGTAAAATATGCCCCATTATAAAGATAGGGCATTTTAATTTGTTGCGCCTGCGCAGTAGCTGCCAGGAGGGGGTGTACACAGGCAGGCTTCACTTGAGAGCACAAACATGACCAACCTCTCTAGGGAATTGTTTGATTTCTAGAGTAATTATCTGTATGTATGTTATTCAATATTTTGTAACTAGGGATGTTTTGGGGAAGGGTGGGGGCTTCCTAAGAAACTTTAATAGGTCTGCAATTGAAAAGAAGTTATTCAGTGTCCACTGCGAGTGGAACGAGACAGTTCAGATGACGTCACTTAATTTATTCATTTTTGACCCCAATGCAACATGGGAGTGGCAAGAACTTGAGAAATGAAGAATGCCCAGCTGCTGCTTTCCCTCCTGGAGCTGCTGCCACACACAGCTGTGGGCTGCTTCCTATTATCGAGCCAGTATGTAAACACCTGCTGCGTCCCGTACACAGTGACTACCATACCCAGCAGTAGCAGCAGTTCTTTATCCCTCCCCCACTCCCGGCTCTCCGTAGCAGCAGCTATCCTTCTGATGTCCCCGTTCTGTGCCTCCCCTCTCCTGACACTCCTTGTTCTTCAACCCACAGTCTACCCCCGCTCTCACCCGCCGGCTCCCGGTGCTGGCTTTCACTCCTCCCCAAGACACTGGTAAAACAAGATGTGCGGGGGGTCCTTAGGCTGCTCTGTCGCTGCCTGGATCTCCCCACTCTGTGGCTCCCCCCTCCGCAGCTCTCCCTGTTGTGCAACCCCTGGTCCCCTGCCTGGGCTCTCCGCATTCTACTACCTCACCCTCCATAGTAATTCTCTGTCCCACACCCCCGTCCGTCCGCTTCCCCGGCTCTTGGCAGCAGCTGCTATCCTCCATGCTCTGCCCGTTCTGCGCCTCTCCCCCCACTCGCAGCAGCACTAGTAGCAGTAGTTCTTCTCTGTCCCCCCCTCTCCCCCAGCTCTCAATAGCAGCTGCTGCTATCCTCCATGCTCTGCCCGTTCTGCGCCCCCCCCCCCCCCACAGCAGCAGTAGTTGCAGTAGCTCTTCCCTGTCCCCCGCCCCCCCCCCTCTCTCCCTCCATGCTCTGTCCGTTCTACTCCCCCCCCCAGTAGCAGTAGTTCTTCTCAGCCCCCCCCCCCCTCCCCCGGCTCTCAGTAGCACCAGCTGCTATCCTCCATGCTTTGCCCATTCTGCGCCCCCCCAGAAGCAGTAGTAGTAGCAGTAGTACTCATCAGTCCCCCTCCCCCCTTCTTTTCCCTGGCTCTCAGTAGCAGCTGCTGCTATCCTCCATGTTCTCCCCGTTCAGCCCCCCCCCCCCCCCGCAGCAGCAGCAGAAGTAGCAGTAGTACTTCTCTGCCCCCCCCCCCCTTCTCTCCCCCGGCTCTCAGTAGCAGTTGCTGCCATCCTACATGCTCTGCCCATTCTGTGCCCCCCCCCCCCCCGCAGTGACAGTAGTTTTTCTCTGTCCCCGCCCCCACTCCCCCATGGCTCTCAGTAGCAGCAGCTGCTATCCTCCATGCTCTGCCCGTTCTGCCCGTGCCCCCAACAGCAGTAGTAGTAGCAGTAGTTCTTCTCTGTCTCCCCCCTCTCTCCCCCGGCTCTCAGTAGCAGCAGCTGCTATCCTCCATGCCCTGCCCGTTCTGCTCCCCCCCCCCCAGTAGCAGTAGTTCTTCTCTGCCCCCCCCCCCCCTCTCCCCCGGCTCTCAGTAGCACCAGCTGCAATCCTCCATGCTCTGCCCATCCTGCCCCCCTCCAGCAGCAGCAGTAGTAGCAGTAGTACTCCTCTGCCCCCCCTTCCCCCTTCTCTCCCCCGGCTCTCAGTAGCACCAGCTGCAATCCTCCATGTTCTCCGCGTTCAGCGCCCCCCCCCCCCCCTCGCAGCAGCAGAAGTAGCAGTAGTACTTCTCTGCCTCCCCTCTCCCCCGGCTCTCAGTAGCAGATGCTGCTATCCTCCATGCTCTGCCCGTTCTGCGCCCCCCCCCCCCCCCCCCTCAGTAGTGGTAGCAGTAGCTCTTCTCTGTCCCCCCCTCTCTCCCCCGGCTCTCAGTAGCAGCAGCTGCTATCCTCCATGCTCTGCCCGTTCTGCGCCCCACCCTCGCAGTAGCAGTAGTTCTTCTCTGTCCGTCCGTCCCCCCTCTCCCCCGGCTCTCAGTAGCAGCAGCTGCTATCCTCCATGCTCTGCCCATTCTGCGCCCCCAACCCCGCAGCAGCAGTAGTAGCAGTAGTTCTTCTCTGACCCGTCCCCCTCTCCCCTGGCTCTCCGTAGCAGCAGCTGCTATCCTCCATGCTCTGCCCGTTCTGCGCCCCCTCCCCAGCAGCAGCATTAGTAGATCTCTGTCGTTGTCCCCCCTCTCAGTAGCAGCAGCTATCCTCCCTGTCTGTTCTGTGGCCTCCCTCCCCAGCAGCCGCTATCCTCCCTGCTCTGTCTGTTCTGTGCCCACCCCTCCCCAGCAGCAGAAGCTATCCTCCCCTGCTCACCCCATTCTGTGCCCCCCCTCACCCTATTGCAGTCTGGTCTGGGATCTGGACTCTGGCAGCTCCCATGGGACTGCTGACACCATGGCTCCTCTTCTGTGTGCATCCTGGCCTGCCTGCGTGCTGTTGGGGGATGACTCCGGAAAGCTCCCCACCCCATCAGATCCAACTGCCAGCCCGTTCTCTGATCACTTTCCCCAGCCCCTGTGCAATAAAGACTGCCCCCAGACTAGCTCCTCCTGCCCTCTCCGTATCAGATCTGCTCTGATAACCTTCCCTGCCGCTACACCCCCCTCCTCCTCCTCCCTTCCTCCTTCTGTCACTCTCTCTGGCCTAATCCCCCCCCACCCTCCCGTCTCTCTCTGGTCTAATCCCCCTGATAAAGCTAAATATTTATCGTATATAATACCCTTTATGAGGTCTAAGAACACTGTACGCTAACTACGTATGAAGTACCGTAAGGGTACGCACGTTGCATAACGATCGCTTAGCCGTGGTCGAGACGCTCAAGCGTTACGTTCGCTCACGGCCAAGAGATCACTGGCAGGCACGCTATTGGCTGCCGACTACCGTAATGATTCGCTATAGCGATGCGACCGCTCGAGACCACGAAGAGATCACCAGCGGCGCATACGCTCACAATGTAAAACCTTTATATCTAAACCATAAACAGTGTATTATGCAATAAACCCTTTGTGTAGTGATATGGTATAAATGCAACACAGTATAACCTTACTAGCTTGAAAGCAGTTTGAGCGTCACCGACGCTCTGAGAATACTTAACTCTATAAGAAATACACAGATACCTAGGCTTAGGGTCCAACGCCTAATATATATATATTTTGAATGATATACTTGCAAAAGAATTAATACAAATACAAATCATACACTACAATATAACATAGACTAACTAACCAGGTAACTATACAGTAAATACAATACAATTAAGTTTAAGAGAAAAATGAGAGAAAGAGAAGAGAGAGAGAGATATGGCCCATAATAACAAGAGAGAAACAGTATGATTACGGAGAAAAACTTACGCACAAAGGAAACGATCGCATGCGCCTCTGGACATCCAGCTCCCGATTTTCAGCAATGATAACCGTTAAAGAGTGAGAGCTGGATGTGATCGGCCTTTCTATTTATGCCCCACACACAATGCAATTCAATGGTCCCTACAATCTCATTGTTCATTGGACACAGGAATTCGGCTTCGCATTATAACAAAAGGTCATAGGTTGATTCATACAGGTGGGCTGTGACTATTTCCAACAGCTCAGGTGGGAGGGAAACTGGGTTTCCCGCCGCATGGGTAATAAAGTGCAAATAAAGTAAATGTTCATAAACTTCTTATGTCCATAACTATTCGCACGAGCGATTGATCTGCTTCAAACCAACACCGGAATATTTCTAATTAAATATTCTTCCGATGGATACTAAACACCACTGTATTACTCCTGTCTGACCCTTCGTATCAAACAAAGAGGGATTTCTCTGTTCATGAACATTCTATATTAACCAAACTTTCAGAATCTATCAAAGGGACCATGATCTACAAAATACATTATATAGTGAAAATATGTAACGATTGAGTCGCACGCTACGATCACATAAACTCTACCGTAAATACGCATACCGTGCGCCTGCGGGTGCCCGCGACTGTGAGTATGCGCACGTACGGGAGAGCGTACGCATGCGCAGCACGGACCTGTGTGAGGTGCAAATATGGTACTGTGCATAGAGATATTTTTCTGACTTTGACTGTCCACCCTTTGGCAGTCAATAATAACTGCCACCTTCTAAAACATTTCAAAAGAGAAAAATATATGTCAGGGGTTAATACATTTACATGGTTGGGTAGGGGAGGAGAGGAGAAGGTAGGAAAAGGGTATGACCTAGTGAGATAGCAGAAGCATGTGTGTATGAATCCGTGCTTGGGGGTCATGTATCATCGTGCCGTACGTGTTTTAAATCAAGCTTCGAGGTATTGCGAAGTATACATTTGAATTCCTTCTTATCCCGTGGTACGGGTCTGTGGATGGGCTGTCAAACTTTACCGAGCTCTTTTCGGCTTTGGTTGTAACAAAATGGGGGAGCACATTTTAGTTGATGATACATGAATGGGGGAGATATGTGATTGCTGATATCTGTGCCTGTATTCCCTATCGACTATGTGTGTCATTACCTGAGGGTTGTAGAAATTAAGAAAAGACATAATTACGGTAAATGCGGTGGTATTCTATGTCAGGTAAATGTACATTCGTCGATTGAGGTCTTGTTTGGTGTCTTTTGAATGCAGTCTTCTTTGTGCTTTTGCTCATAAGGTGCGAGCAAAGCTGTCAATGTCCATAGATTTACAAAAGTGTTGGGCTAGCGTAATTTTAAAATTTCTAGGGAAACTGGGGATCCATGGCATAGTTCATCAAAATCTGTGTTTCAGGTTGTCAAAACTTCTTCTTTAATCCATCTGTTGTCTGTATATCGGCTCATCAAATTCCTCGTCCAAGTGGGTCTTTTACCTTGGAGGAAACGGAAAAACAGGTGAAAGAAACGGACCGTAGAAATCGCATTTTCATCACATCATTGTTTCTACATTTGGGTCATAAATCAAGTCCATTGGAATTACAGTTTCCTCACTCCTTAAACTCATTACCCTAGTACGATGATTGCACCTCATTAAAGCCTGACCGCATCTAAATATCAAACCAATCGTTATGATAACACCTAAGATACATAGGAGAAACTTCCCAACATCCATTATAACTCCTTGGGCCCATTCTCCTAAACCGGAGAACCAATTTCGCGGGTTCAACCATGACACCCAACCAGTCAGCTCATTACTCACATCAGCAAGGGTGAGATTGTGTCTTCTGCGAAATTCCCACTTTAGTTGGAGAATATCGTCCATCTTTTGGTCTATGACCTCGACCGGGTCCTCGGTGCTATTCGTAATATATGTGCAACATTTCACGCCGTATTGTGTTGCCAGTGTGACACAATATCCGCCTGTTACTGCTGTGAGGTAATTAAGAACCATTCTATGCTGGACTAGTTCTGTTTTGTAAGCCTGAAGTTCCCTTCCAGTATACCTAAACGTGTCATCATACATTTCAGTGATATTATCTAACAAATTGGCGAGCGCAGAAATGTATTTATAATTCAACACTCCTCTAGCGGTGTGAGTGATATCTAACGCGATTAAGAATTGAATCCCGGTGGATTCACTGATCATGTCAGAGGCTGGGTGCTCTGTTCTTTCTATCAGGTGCCGTTTAACGATGTGCTCGTAATGAGTATGAGTATAAGGAGTTTGGGCAACCCGGTGTATGTCTTTCATTTTGTCATGTGATACAGTCATTACTTCAGGCAATACTTTTCCAATATAACACAATCCTTCGGAGTTTGGGGCAAGCCACTTATACGCCTTTCTCCCGCATATGAAATATGCATCATCGGGGAGAACATATGGGACGGAGTAGGACATAACCATATTACACACCTTCCATGTGAAATCTCCTAACCCTAATTCTTCCATCTGCTTAGTACACGTATCAGGTTGTACGATATGTGCACAGTATCCTGGTGATACCTCTCCAACTCTAGTAATCCTATTTCCTAAGGTATACCTATACCGGAAAGATTTTCCTCTACTGGATATGTGGCGTACAAGCTCTGTATCTGTAGGCATTCTATCTGCTCTATGCGAAAAGGTCATGGTTTGGTTACTCCATGACACTTCCCAATTTCCCGGCTTTCGGGGATTGGAGATGTTGAAACATAATAGGGACCTATCCACATGGTATTGGTGGAGCTTCAAACTAGGAGGACTGGAGATATTAAACCTCCTGTCCACCGGTCTCCCACCACTTAACTCAAGTACCTCCCCTATCGTTAAAGGAAATGGTACTAGCCCTGATTTGCTATGACCTTGAGGTACTTGAGAGCATACCCAACAATCTGTTTTATTTAACACATTACCCACTAAGGAGTGATAGTCACTCAATGGATGCCGGTCCATATGGATATTAAAACTGGATTGGCATTTCTTTATGCACCCATCCTCAATGACATTGTTACAAAGCCGACAGATACAGTTTTCTTCAGCTAACAATCCTTCACAATTCCTTCTATGGTCAATGCTATCGGATCGTTTTCTGATACTCGCCTTTGCTTGTTGATTATGTTGTTCTCGGAAAACTACGCCTCCATTTCTGTCATCAGAACCCATTCCAGAACCTCTCTCGAACTCCATGGTACTCTCGCCGGAACAGACTGCTCTGGTCAACATCATGGTCAACAGGAAAATCCGGATCACAGTCTCTTGAGGCAAGTCCATCTTAGGAGGAGACGAAGAAGAATGAGAAGGGGGGAAAAAAAATAATTTGAGGGAGAGGGGATGGGAAGTTGGAGAAAAACAATAAAAAGGGAACAGGGGATCGACAACTGCTTTTGGTCTTGTGATTTTCAATGCTCAGGTGCCGCCTCAATCTTCCTGGAACAGACACTCCAGTGATTCAACCTCTACCGTCTGTTCCTTATCACGGGACCTCTCTGGATCAGCAACCTTTTTACAGTGGGACGAATGAACCCAAGTCTCTCTCTCAGCAACCTTCAATGCTGTAGTGCTAGTCAATAAGACCTGGTATGGTCCTTCCCATCTGTCAATAAGGCAACCTGAGCGTAGAAAATTCCGTATCATTACATAATCCCCAGGTTCAATGTCATGACAATTACTATCTGGTAAATCAGGAATCACTAACTTCAGATTATCATTTTGATTCCTTAACTGTTTACTCATGTTAATCAAGTATTTTACAGTCACTTCATTGTTACACTTCAAATCATCCTGAGGGTTAATCATAACATGCGGTTGTCGACCAAACAAGATTTCAAAGGGAGACAGATTAAGAGGGGACCTGGGAGTGGTTCTGATGCTGTACAGTACAATGGGTAAAGCTTCTGGCCATGTCAATCCTGTCTCTGCCATCACTTTACTCAGTTTATTTTTAATAGTGCTGTTCACTCTTTCCACTTTCGCACTCGCCTGTGGACGGTATGGAGTGTGCAGCTTGCTATCAATTCCCATCAATTTACACATTCCTTGAAAGACATCACCTGTAAAATGGGTACCCCTATCACTTTCGATAATTCTAGGGATACCATATCTACATACAAATTCCTGCACAATTTTCTTAGCAGTAAACATAGCGGTATTTGTGGCCGCCGGAAATGCTTCGACCCAATTTGAGAAAACATCTATACAAACAAGTACATATTTCAAATTTCGACACGGGGGTAATTGAATGAAGTCAATCTGTATTACCTGGAAAGGGCCGCCGGCAGGTGGGATATGGGATGGTTCTGTAGATATTGCCTTTCCAATATTCTTTCTCAAACAGGTAAGGCATGACATGGCTCTTTTACTCGCATGAGAGGAGAATCCTGGGGCGCACCAATATGCTCTTACCAACTTGCACATCCCTTCCTTGCCTAGATGAGTCAGCCCGTGAGCTGCTTCAGCCAAACATGGAAGATATGCTCTGGGGGCCACTGGTTTACCATGTCCATCCGTCCAGAGTCCTGAGGACTCCTGGCCATATCCCTTTGCCTTCCAGACTGCCTTTTCCTGTGTGGAACACAAATTTTGCATCTCACACAACTTCTGTGTGTTGATGGTATTAAATACCATCAGTTGTGTGGTGTCTGTCTGTCTGGGGGTAGCAGCTGCTAACTTAGCTGCTTCGTCTGCTCGGCTGTTACCAAGCGATACTGGGTCTTGGCTATATGTATGTGCTTTACATTTGATAACAGCCACTCTGTCGGGTTCCTGTATCGCTGTTAGAAGCCTTTTTATGTGAGCTGCATGCGCTACCGGTGTACCAGCTGCCGTCATGAAATTTCTGAGGTGCCATAGGGCTCCGAAATCATGGACTACCCCGAATGCGTATCTAGAATCGGTGTAGATATTGGCTGATTTTCCCTTAGCCAATTCACATGCTCTGGTTAGGGCGACCAGTTCAGCAACCTGGGCTGAGTGAGGTGGGCCTAGCGGTTCCGCTTCTATGGTGCCTTGGTCATCTACGACTGCGTATCCAGTACACAAGTCTCCCGAGTCTGACTGTCTATGACAACTACCGTCCGTGTAGAACGTAAGTTCTACGTCTTCCAGTGGGTTGTCACTGATGTCAGGCCTTGCGGTAAAATTTTGGGTCAAATATTCCATACAATCATGAGTGTCTTCCTTTGTATTAAATCCTCCTTCCCCAGTACTCTCATCCTCCACCCTTTGGGTCTGTCCAGACGCACCTGGGAGATATGTTGCAGGATTTAATGCACTGCATCTCCTTATGGTGATGTTTACGGGGGCCATTAGTGCCAATTCCCATCTTGTAAACCGCGCTGATGAGACGTGCCTGGTTTGGGCAGAATTTAACAAGGCTGACACTGCATGTGGTGTATGAATTGTGAGGTTGTGACCTAGCACGACGTCTTCGCTTTTCGTTACTAGCAATGCTATCGCAGCAACGCTTCGCAAGCATGTGGGGAGGGATCGCGCTACCGTATCTAGCTGAGCGCTGTAATATGCTACTGGCCTGCTGGCATCACCGTGCTTTTGGGTTAGTACGCCTGCCGCGCAACCAGCACTTTCTGTTCCGTATAGTTCAAAGGGTTTCCCATAGTCCGGCATACCTAATGCTGGTGCCTGCGTTAGGCACTGTTTAAGTCTCTCAAATGCTGCCTCAGACTCGTCTGTATGCGAAATCCGATCAGGTTTGTTTGAGGAGACCATTTCCTGCAAAGGTAACGCTAAAATGAAAAACCCTGGGATCCAATTACGGCAATACCCACACATTCCTAAAAATGTTCTGATCTGTTGCTGGGTTTGTGGCAGAGTCATGTCTCTAATTGCTTGAATTCTATCAGCGGTCAGGTGTCTCAGTCCTTGTGTTAAACAGTGTCCCAAATATTTTACCTTAGTTTGGCATAATTGCAACTTGTCTTTGGAAACCTTGTGTCCTGTGTCTGAAAGATGAAACAGGAGCTGTTTCGTATCCTTCAGGGATGCCTCCAATGAATCAAAACACAGTAGTAGATCGTCCACGTACTGTATTAATACTGATCCACTCACTGGTTGGAAAGACTGTAAACAATCATGCAAAGCCTGAGAAAATATACTTGGGCTATCTATGAATCCTTGTGGTAATCGAGTCCATGTGTATTGGACTCCTCTGTATGTAAATGCAAACAAATATTGACTGTCAGGGTGCAGAGGTACCGAAAAGAAAGCGGAGCAGAGGTCAATAACAGTGAAAAATTTCGCAGTGGGAGGGATTTGCATTAGGATGACAGCTGGATTTGGCACTACGGGGAACTGACTCTCAACTATTTTGTTAATCCCCCTTAGATCCTGCACTAGCCTGTAACCCCTCCCCCCACTCTTTTTCACAGGGAAGATGGGACTATTAGCAGTGCTGGACGTTCTTACCAGAATGCCCTGTTGTAGCAAGCGCTCTATTACGGGATAAACTCCTAACTCCACCTCTGGCTTCAGAGGGTACTGTGGGATTTTTGGAGCTATCCTACCATCTTTTACTTGTACAACTACCGGAGCTACGTTTGCCATTAATCCAGTGTCCTGTCCATCTTTTGTCCAAAGTGACTCTGGTATCTGAGATGTCATTTCTTCTACTTGGGAGGGAGTCCTATTTGTCATAGTGGTATGTGACATTAATTTTGACGGGGAGTCTAACATGTCTCGTACTTCCTGAGCGTGATTCTCAGGTATGTCCAAGAATACACCTTCAGGAGTACAATAAATGACGCACCCCATTTTACACAGTAAGTCTCTTCCCAGGAGATTGGTCGGTGCCGATGCAGCCAGCAAAAAGGAATGCTTGGTATGTAACGGCCCTACTGTAATCTCGGCTGGTTTGCTAACAGGGTAGTGCTGGACTACTCCCGTTACCCCTATGGCTGGAATTGTCTTACCAGTGGTTCTCATGCCCACTGTCGAATTTATCACTGATTTGGCCGCCCCTGTGTCTACAAGAAAGTTTAATGATTTACCAGCTACATTGATTGCAATTTCTGGTTCACTTCCAAGGCTTGCAATCAATTTTACTGGCTGCAGATTACAGGTATGGCCACACCCCTATTGGGTATGGTGACCTCCCTGAATCCCGCTGGCAGCAACTACTTGTGAGGGAGTTAGCTGGGAACTACCAGAGGTTTGCCAATCTCTGTTTGGGGGGTATCTTTTTGTTTCCCCTGCATGTGGCTCATAACTCCGTTTCTGCGGACCCTGCTCCCAATGTCGTGTGTCGTGTCGTTGTCTAGGGGGTTGATAAGATTTTTGTACATTTCTCGATCTACAGTCTCGTGCAAAGTGTCCCTGTTTGTGACAAAAATAACATGTTACCACATTTGACTTACCCACAGGGTTTGGTGATGTTAACACAGGCTGTTTTGTGGTCAGGGCCTGTATACTTACTGCCATTAACTTATCACTTTGTTGTTCCCTGTGTCTGGTGATGTTCCTATCGTGATCAATAGCAGCCTCTCTCAAAGTAGCCACAGACAGACCTCGCCAACATGGTTGTGTGGTCTGTACCCTAGTCTTTAATGATTCTTTTAAACCATCCATCAGTACCGATACTGCTACTTCTCGATGGTTTATGTTTGTTTTAATGTCCTCTATGCCTGTATATTTTGCCATTTCTGATAATGCTCTGTGAAAATACTCTGCAGCTGTTTCTGACTCCTTCTGTTTAATGGAGAATATTTTGTTCCATTTAACTACGGCTGGGAAATACTCCTTTAACTGTAAGCTTATTCTTTTTACATTATCTTTGTTGTACACATCTGTAAGAGGTACATCCTGATCTAATCCGCAATCAGCTAAAAATTGAGTTGCGTCAACATTGGAGGGTAAACATGCTCTCAGCAATATCTGCCAGTCTTTATTGTTGGGCTCTACAGTGTTACCTAAGTCTCTGATGTATTTTTGACTGGCAACTAAATCCTTTCTAGGGTCAGGGAATTCAGACACTATGGTCCTTAATTCCATTCTGGAAAATGGGCTATACATGGCAATGTTCCTCACAGGGGTGACTCCTGATGTGTCAGTTTTCCCATTTGGAACAGCTATTACCCTAACAGGATTAACTCTAACAACATCACTCTGTGTGGGTTCTACAGCCTGTGGTGAAATGGCTTCAGCATAGTGTATGGTGCCGTACTTACCTGTAGATACGACCTCACCTATCCCTCCGCTAGGGGCCCTTGTTACTAATCTCGTGGGCGGAGCTGTGCCTACTGTGGTCTCTGCTATGGTGGCTGCTAGAGAGAGCGCTGAAATTGTTGCCAATTCGTCTTCTTGATCACACTCCTGAGGAAAGTTCAAAACAGGGTACAACTTGCACGGGTTAATACTTGCATTGGTTAATTGGTTAACATTATCTTTAACATTTACACAGTTGCTAAGTGTTTGTGTGTTACACCTTAGTGCGTCATTCTCCGCAACCAATTTCTCTCCTGATATGTATGGTGGCGGTGGGGCCGTGGCTATCAGTTTTCTGATTGAGCCAGATCCCGCCGCCTGAGCCAATCCTCTCTGTATGTCACCCTCCTGTTGCCACAACTGCAAATAATCATAATGCTTGATTCGTCTCTTTGCTGATTTAATGAGACATATCCTTCTCCTTAAATTCGTTAACACTTCTGTGCTGAAGCTACCTACTCTTGGGAATTTCTCCCCGTCATGTACTGTCATTCTCTCCCATTCATCACATAAAGCTTCTGTGTGACTTCCGTATTTCTCACACATTACATACCTTGCCGACCCAATTGGTCGGTTCACTGAATCAACCCGAACCGAGGTTGATCGCCCCCTACCTGAACAAGTGGCCCCCATAGTTCGAAAGTGTTGCTTTATCCAGCCAACCCTTACGCAAACCAAATGTCCAAAATAGGCTGACGGTGGCGGTTTACCGAGTACCCCACTCACTCGCCCACGCCGACCAATACGACCTGATCACACCGATATGGTGCTGGCGTACTCGACCTAGGGCCCCTGCGACCTGAACCTCTATTTACTGGAACCTGTGAGGGTGCTCCGAAGAACACTTACTCTTTCCAGTAACTATTGGTTGCTGGATAGTTCCTGAGTGAGCAGCGAACTTCCCTTAAAATAAAAAAAATTACACAAATCACGTTAGAATGTACAAATAGCGTTTATGACCTTCGTACACAAATAGTACCGGTCAGGTTTACTAATGTACACAATTACGTGCGGTACAATCGTTCAGCACATAAGCAACTAATCTTATGTACGGAGCGACCAGTGGAATCGAAAATTGCGGCTGCGAATTCCTTCAGCAAGAGCTTGTATGGCCTATATGGGTGTTGCACCAACCCTTTCTTGGTGTTGTGCCTGTGGACTGTATAGCGGACTTCCTTGTCTGCTGTACCTGAACCTGCTGGTCTGCTATGACCTCCTGGTCTGTTACAGTATGACCTCCTGGTCTGCTACACTCTAATGCTCAAATTGTATGTTTTAACCAGGGATGCCTCCCTAGCCACCATGTACGTCACTTACACGCATGTACCTCACGAGAACTCGACTTTTCTTGTGGTTCAACCTTTAAAATTGTAAAAACAAACACTCATTCACCGCATATACACTTTTGTTTCTATTTCTATTTCTGCGCAGAAATTTCTCTTTAGACCAGATGTGTTACAAATTAGGAGAAGGATCTATTAATTTAAATTTCGAATTTAAAATAAATTTGTGCGATTTATCGCCTGGCGTTATTTACCGCGTGGCGTTACTTATCGCGTTGAGAGGAGAGAAAAAAAACTTGTGATTTGAGTTACGTGGGCGTACCCGTACGCTCCGTTGCGTAATATACGCTGCGTGCGTCGGCCCTTGGATTGCGTACGCAAGTCTCAGTCTTTTGTTAGAGACACGTGTACGCAAAGCAAAGATCCACCGTAACACAATTTATACGTTTATCAATGTAGATGATCCTTTATCATCTACCACGCACCACACTGACTTCGCCTTGTCTCTCAGGCACAGCTGTGTGTTTGTCTATACTTTAACTATATTACCTTTACTCTTAAACTATGAAATAGTGACAAATCTCTCTAAGCACGTTTATCAACTATAGAACTGGCAAACAGGAGAGTGACATACGAAAATACACCAATGAAAAGGAAATGCAGATATATATGTGTGCGTGCGTGTGTACGCAAGACAGAAAAATAAACAGTTTTAAAAAGACACTATTGTTTTGTTCTTACCTCCGGTTCCCGGATTCCTTCAGCACCCTTTACTAAGAGAAGCAGACGCTTATCCAAACAGCACTACGAGGAATATGATCTCCCGCCCTTTGCTGCTGGATAATGTCTGCTGAAATTACCTAGTGCAGATATGTGAAGGACAGGACGAGCCCGCAATTGATAAAGCTAAATATTTATCGTATATAATACCCTTTATGAGGTCTAAGAACACTGTACGCTAACTACGTATGAAGTACCGTAAGGGTACGCACGTTGCGTAACGATCGCTTAGCCGTGGTCGAGACGCTCAAGCGTTACGTTCGCTCACGGCCAAGAGATCACTGGCAGGCACGCTATTGGCTGCCGACTACCGTAATGATTCGCTATAGCGATGCGACCGCTCGAGACCACGAAGAGATCACCAGCGGCGCATACGCTCACAATGTAAAACCTTTATATCTAAACCATAAACAGTGTATTATGCAATAAACCCTTTGTGTAGTGATATGGTATAAATGCAACACAGTATAACCTTACTAGCTTGAAAGCAGTTTGAGCGTCACCGACGCTCTGAGAATACTTAACTCTATAAGAAATACACAGATACCTAGGCTTAGGGTCCAACGCCTAATATATATATATTTTGAATGATATACTTGCAACAGAATTAATACAAATACAAATCATACACTACAATATAACATAGACTAACTAACCAGGTAACTATACAGTAAATACAATACAATTAAGTTTAAGAGAAAAATGAGAGAAAGAGAAGAGAGAGAGAGATATGGCCCATAATAACAAGAGAGAAACAGTATGATTACGGAGAAAAACTTACGCACAAAGGAAACGATCGCATGCGCCTCTGGACATCCAGCTCCCGATTTTCAGCAATGATAACCGTTGAAGAGTGAGAGCTGGATGTGATCGGCCTTTCTATTTATGCCCCACACACAATGCAATTCAATGGTCCCTACAATCTCATTGTTCATTGGACACAGGAATTCGGCTTCGCATTATAACAAAAGGTCATAGGTTGATTCATACAGGTGGGCTGTGACTATTTCCAACAGCTCAGGTGGGAGGGAAACTGGGTTTCCCGCCGCATGGGTAATAAAGTGCAAATAAAGTAAATGTTCATAAACTTCTTATGTCCATAACTATTCGCACGAGCGATTGATCTGCTTCAAACCAACACCGGAATATTTCTAATTAAATATTCTTCCGATGGATACTAAACACCACTGTATTACTCCTGTCTGACCCTTCGTATCAAACAAAGAGGGATTTCTCTGTTCATGAACATTCTATATTAACCAAACTTTCAGAATCTATCAAAGGGACCATGATCTACAAAATACATTATATAGTGAAAATATGTAACGATTGAGTCGCACGCTACGATCACATAAACTCTACCGTAAATACGCATACCGTGCGCCTGCGGGTGCCCGCGACTGTGAGTATGCGCACGTACGGGAGAGCGTACGCATGCGCAGCACGGACCTGTGTGAGGTGCAAATATGGTAGTGTGCATAGAGATATTTTTCTGACTTTGACACCCCCACCCTCCCGTCTCTCTGGTCTAATCCCTCCTGTCTCTCTCTGGTCTAATTGCGCCCCACCCATCCCTTCTCTCTCTGGTCTAATTCTCCCCACCCTCCCGTCTCTCTCTGGTCTAATGCCCCCCACCTCTCTCTGACCTAATCCCCTCTCCCCTCCTTCCATCTCTCTCTGGTCTAATTCCGCCCCACCTTCCCGTCTCTCACTGGCCTAATTCTCGACCACTTCCCGTCTCTCTCTCTAGCCTAATCCCCCCTTCCTCCTGTTTCTCTCTGGCCTAATCCTCCCCCTCCTCCCGTCTCTCTCTGGCCTAATCATCCCCTCCTCCCGTCTGTCTCTGGCCTAATCCCCCCTCTTCCCGTCTCTCTCTGGCCTAATCCTCTCCTCCTCCCATCTCTCTGGCCTAATCCCTCCCCTCCTCCCGTCTCTCTCTGTCCTAATGTCCCCCCACCTCCTTCCGTCTCTCTCTGGCCTAATGCCCCCCACCTCTCTCTGACCTAATCCCCTCTCCCCTCCTTCCACCTCTCTCTGGTTTAATACTTCCCCTTCTCCCACCTCTATCTGGCCTAATCTCCCTCCCCTCCTCCCGTCTCTCTCTGGTCTAATCCCCCCCACCCACCCTCCCGTCTCTCTCTAGTCTAATCCCCCCCCCCTCTTCCCCGTCTCTCTCTGGTCTAATCCCCCCGCCCTCCTGTCTCTCTGGTCTAATTCCCTCTCCCATCTCTGTCTGGCCTAATTCCCCCTCCTCACGTATCTCTTTGGCCTAATTCCCCCCCACTTCCCGTCTCTCTCTAGCCTAATCCCCCCTTCCTCCTGTTTCTCTCTGGCCTAATCCTCCCCCTCCTCCCGTCTCTCTCTGGCCTAATGCCTCCCACCTCTCTCTGGCCTAATCCCCCTCCCCTCCTCCCGTCTCTCTCTGGCCTAATACTCCCCTCCTCCCATTTCTCTCTGACCAAATGCCTCCGCCTCCTGCTGTCTCTCTATGGCCTAACCCCTCCTCATGCTGTCTCTGGCCTAACCCCCTCATGCTGTCTCTCTCTGGCCTAACACCCTCTCCTCCCATCCTTCACTGGCTTAACCCCCTCCTCCCATCTCTCACTGGTCTAAACCCCCCTCCCCCATCCTGTCTCTTTATGACCTAATCCACCCCTTTCTCCTGTCCCCTTATGGCCTAATCCCCTTCCTCCTGTGCAATGCAGCTGGAAAAGGAGAGGCTGGCGGCTCAGGACAGGGGGACAGCCGGGGGCATACTCTCTCAATGGACATTTAAAGAGCCCGTAGGAGCAGTGGGGAACGAGCCGCCTGACCCCACAATCCCGAAACAGGAGGACAGAATTAGAGGTGCGAGCGCATGGCCTAATGTGTGTGTGTGTGTGTGTGTGTGTGTGTGTGTGTGTGTGTGTGTGTGTGTGTGATTTCGCTGTGCGTATATGTGTGTGTGTGAGTCAGGCTGCTGTGCGTATTTATGTAAGTGTGTGTGTGTGTGTCAGACCGCTGTGCGTATATGTGTGTGTGTCAAGCTGCTGTGTGTATATGTGTGTGTCAAGCTGCTGTGCGTATATGTTCGTGCCTATATTTGCGTGTGTGTGTCTGGTCACTGTGCGTACAGTATGTTTGCATATGTGTGTGTTTCAGGCCCCTGTGCATATATGTGAGATTGTGTCAGGCTGCTGTGTGTATATGTGTGTGTGTCAAGCTTCTGTGCGTATAGATGTGTGTGTGTGACAAGCTGCTGTGCGTATATGTTTGAGCATGTATCAGGCTGCTGTGCATATGTGTGTATGCATCAGGCCGCTGTACATATGAGTGTTCCAGGCCGCTGTGCTGTGCATATGTGTGTGTGTGTCAGTCCACTGTGCGTAAACGTGCGTGTGTACGTTCCAGGCCGCTGTACGTAAATGTGCATGTCAGGCCACTGTTCATATGTTTGTGTGTGTCACGCCGATGTGTGTCCTCAAAGCTCCTGATCGGGGTCTTCCAGCAGTCCCCTTCCGCAGTGGTCCCAAGCTAGCCCGAAGCACAGGATCAGGATGACGAGGGGAACCTGGCCCGGATCTGTGAGGAACACGTGAAGGCGTTGCGGGAAGCCAAGGACACGCTGAACCGGCTGCCCGAGGACATGATTGGGGACTTGCAGCGGGACAAAGAGAGGCTGGCGGCTCAGGGCATGGGGACTGCCGGGGGGCAGACTCCCTCCACAGGCATTTAAAGAGCCCGTAGGAGCAGTGGGAAAGCAGCCGTCTAACCCCACAATCCAGAAACAGGAGGACAGAATTATAGAGGTGAGAGCATGGTGTAAATGTGTGTGTGTGTCATTTTGCTGTGTGTGTGTGTGTGTGTGTGTGTGTATATATATATATATATATATATATGTGTGTGTGTGTGTGTGTGTGTGTCAGGCTGCTGTGCGTATATATGTAAGTGTGTTAGGCTGCTGTGCATATATGTGTGTGTTTGTGTGTCAAACCACTGTGTGTGTGTTTGTTTGCTTGTTTGTTTCTGGTCTCTGTGCGTATGTTTGCATATGTGTGTGTGTCAGACCACTGTGTGTGTTTGCTTGTTTGTTTCTGGTCTCTGTGCGTATGTTTGCATATGTGTGTGTGTCAGACCACTGTGTGTGTTTGCTTGTTTGTTTCTGGTTTCTGGTCTCTGTGCGTATGTTTGCATATGTGTGTGTGTCAGACCTCTGTGTGTGTTTGCTTGTTTGTTTCTGGTCTCTGTGCGTATGTTTGCATATGTGTGTGTGTCAGACCACTGTGTGTGTTTGCTTGTTTGTTTCTGGTCTCTGTGCGTATGTTTGCATATGTGTGTGTGTCAGGCCGCTGTGTGTGTCAGACTGCTGTGCGTATATGTTCATGTGTGTGTCAGACCACTGTGCGTGTCAGGCAGCTGTGCATATGTGTGTGTGCATCAGGCAGCTGTACGTATGTGTGTGTGTCAGGCCGCTGTGCATATATGTGTGTGTGTCAGGATGCTGTGCTTTTTTGTGTATGTGTGTCAGGTCGCTGTGCGTGTGTGCGTTTCAGGCCGCTGTGCGTAAATGTGCATGTCAGGCCACTGTGCATATTGTTTGTGTGTGTCAGGCCGATGTGCGTATGTGTGTGCATATATATCCCCAAAGCTCCTGATCGGGGTCTTTTTCCAGCAGTCCCCTTCCGCATTTGTCCCCGGCTGGCCTCGAAGCACAGGATCAGGATGACGAGGGGAGCCTGGCCTGGATCTGTGAGGAACACGTGAAGGCGCTGCAGGAAGCCAAGGACATTCTGATCCGGCTGCCCGAAGACATGATGAGGGACTTGCAGTGGGGCAAAGAGAGGCTAGTGGCTCAGGGCAGGGGGACTGCCAGGGTCAGACTCCCTCCACGGACGTTTAAAGAGCCCGTAGGAGCAGTGGGAGTGGAGCCAGCTGACTCCGCAGTCCAGCAACAGGAGGACTGAATTACAGAGGTGAGAGAGTCTGGTGCTGCCCCTCATATGTCATATGTGTGTGTCATGTAAGTGTGTGTGTCAGGCCACTGTGGGTGTGTATGTGTGACTGGATGATTGTGTGTGTCAGGCCGCTGTGCATAGATATGCGTGTATGTGTCAGGCCATTGTGCGTATGTGTCTCATGTCCCACTGGTTTGAACTGGTGGTTCAAACCAGTGGGATTTCAGGAAACTCAACACCACGTTAAGATCCCAAGGTGCCACCGGGGGCACAAAAGGGGGCTGAATACGCAGCACTCCCTTCACAAACGTCTGAACTTCAGGTAGAGAAGCCAGCTCTTTTTGAAACAAAATGGATAGGGCCGAAATCTGGACCTTAATGGAACCCAATTTTAGGCCCAAAGTCACTCCTGACTGTAGGAAGTGAAGGAAACGGCCCAGCTGGAATTCCACCGTAGGGGCATTCCTGGCCTCACACCAAGCAACATATTTTCGCCATATACGGTGATAATGTTTTGCTGTCACATCCTTCCTAGCCTTTATCAGCGTAGGAATGACCTCATCTGGAATGCCTTTTTCCGCTAGGATCCGGCGTTCAACCGCCATGCCGTCAAACGCAGCCGCGGTAAGTCTTGGAACAGACAGGGCCCTTGTTGCAACAAGTCCTGTCTTAGAGGAAGAGGCCACGGGTCCTCTGTGAGCATTTCTTGCAGATCTGGATACCAAGTCCTTCTTGGCCAATCCGGAACAATGAGTATTGTTCTCACTCCTCTTTTTCTTATGATTCTCAACACCTTGGGTATGAGAGGAAGAGGAGGAAATACATAGACCGATTGGAACACCCACGGTGTCACCAGGGCGTCTACAGCTATCGCCTGAGGGTCTCTTGACCTGGGCCCTCATTCCGAGATGTTCGCTCGCAAGCTGCTTTTAGCAGCTTTACACACGCTAAGCCGCCGCCTACTGGGAGTGAATCTTAGCTTCTTAAAATTGCGAACGAAAGATTCGCAATATTGCGAAAAGACATCTCTGTGCAGTTTCTGAGTAGCTCGAGACTTACTCTGCCAGTGCGATCAGTTCAGTGCTTGTCGTTCCTGGTTTGACGTCACAAACACACCCAGCGTTCGTCCAGACACTCCTCCGTTTCTCCAGCCACTCCCGCGTTTTTCCCAGAAACGGTAGCGTTTTTTCCCACACGCCCATAAAACGGCCTGTTTCCGCCCAGAAACACCCACTTCCTGTCAATCACATTACGATCACCAGAACGAAGAAAAAAACGTGAGTAAAATTCCTAACTGCATAGCAAATTTACTTGGCGCAGTCGCAGTGCGAACATTGCGCATGCGCACTAAGCGTAAAATCGCTGCGATGCGAAGAAATTTACCGAGCGAACAACTCGGAATGACCCCCCTGGTGCAATACCTCTGTAGTTTCTTGTTGAGGCGGGATACCATCATGTCCACCTGTGGCAGTTCCCACCGACTTGCAACCTGTGCGAAGACTTCTTGATAAAGTCCCCACTCCCCCGGGTGGAGGTCGTGCCTGCTGAGGAAGTCTGCTTCCCAGTTGTCTACCCCCGGGATGAACACTGCTGACAGTGCGCTTACATGATTCTCCGCCCAGCGAAAAATTCTGGCGGCTTCCGCCATCGCCACCCTGCTCCTTGTGCTGCCTTGTCGGTTTACATGAGCCACATCGGTGATGTTGTCTGACTGAATCAGAACTGGTTGACCGCGAAGCAGGGTCTTTGCTTGACGTAGTGCGTTGTAAATGGCCCTTAGTTCCAGGATGTTGATGTCAAGGCAAGTCTCCTGACTTGACCACAGACCTTGGAAATTTCTTCCCTGTGTGACTGCCCCCCACCCTCGGAGGCTTGCATCCGTGGTCACCAGGACCCAGTCCTGAATGCCGAATCTGCGGCCCTCGAGAAGGTGAGCACTCTGCAGCCACCACAGAAGAGACCCCCTGGCCCTGGGGGATAGGGTGATTAACCGATGCATCTGAAGATGTGATCCGGACCACTTGTCCAGTAAGTCCCATTGAAAGGTCCTCGCATGGAACCTGCCGAAGGGAATGGCCTCGTATGATGCCACCATCTTTCCCAGGACTCGAGTGCAGTGATGCACTGACCCTGTTTTGGTTTTAATAGGTCCCTGACCAGTGTCATGAGTTCCTGAACCTTCTCTATCGGGATATAAACTCTTTTCTGGCCTGTGTCCAGAATCATGCCCAGGAAAGGCAGAGGAGTCGTAGGAACCAACTGCGACTTTGGAATATTCAGAATCCAGCCGTGTTGCCGTAACACTTCCAGAGAACGTGCTACGCTGATCAGCAACTGCTCTCTTGACCTCGCTTTTATGAGGAGATCGTCCAAGTATGGGATAATTGTGACCCCTTGCTTCCGCAGGAGTACCATCATTTCCGCCATTGCCTTGGTAAATATTCTCGGAGCCGTGGAGAGACCAAACGGCAACGTATGAAATTGGTAATGACAATCCTGTACCACAAATCTGAGGTACGCCTGATGAGGTGGATAAATGGGGACATGAAGGTATGCATCCTTTATGTCCAGAGACACCATAAAATCCCCCCCTTCCAGGCTTGCAATGACCGCTCTCAGCGATTCCATCTTGAACCGGAACCTTTTTAGGTACATGTTAAGGGATTTTAAATTCAATATGGGTCTGACCGTCCGGTTTCGGTACCACAAACATGGTCGAATAATAACCCTTTCCTTGTTGAAGGAGGGGAACCTTGACCACCACCTGTTGAAGATACAATTTGTGAATTGCCGTTAACACTATTTCCCTCTCTAAGGGGGAAGCTGGCAGGGCCGACTTGAGGTATCGGTGAGGGGGCATCTCTTCGAATTCCAGCTTGTATCCCTGAGACACAATATCTATTGCCCAGGGATCCAACTGGGAGTGAACCCACTTGTGGCTGAAATTTCGGAGACGCGCCCCCACCGGGCCTAGCTCCGCCTGTGGAGCCCCAGCGTCATGCGGTGGTTTTAGTGGAAGCCGGGGAGGACTTCCGTTCCTGGGAACTAGCTGTGTTGTGCAGCTTCTTTCCTCTGCCCCTGCCTCTGGCAAGAAAAGACGCACCTCGGACTTTCTTGTTTTTCTGTGATCGAAAGGACTGCATTTGGTAATACAGTGCTTTCTTAGGTTGTGAGGAAACATATGGCAAAAAATTTGACTTCCCAGCCGTAGCTCTGGAGACCAGGTCTGAGAGACCCTCCCTAAACAATTCCTCACCCTTGTAAGGTAAAACCTCCATGTGCCTTTTTGAGTCGGCATCACCTGTCCATTGCCGAGTCCACAGGACCCTTCTGGCAGAAATCGACATAGCATTTATTCTAGAACCTAGTAGGCTAATGTCTCTCTGAGCATCTCTCATATAAAGGACAGCGTCTTTAATATGCCCCAGGGTCATTAATATAGTGTTCTTGTCTAAGGTATCAAGTTCCTCAGATAAGGTATCCGTCCATGCTGCTACAGCACTACACACCCAAGCCGACGCGATTGCCGGCCTCAGTAAGGTACCTGAATGTGTATAAATGGACTTCAGGGTAACCTCATGTTTGCGATCCGCAGCATCTTTGAGGGTAGCCGTATTCTGTGACGGCAGGGCTACCTTCTTGGATAAGCGTGTCCAAGCTTTGTCCACCCTAGGGGAGGATTCCCAGCGTAACCTGTCCGTTGGCGGGAAAGGATACGCCATAAGAATCTTTTTGGAAATCTGCAGTTTTTTATCTGGAGATTCCCAAGCCTTTTCACATAACTCATTGAGCTCGTGTGAGGGGGGAAAAGTTACCTGCGGCTTCTTTTCCCCATACATATGAACCCTCCTGTCAGGGACTGGGGTTTCCTCTGTGATGTGCAACACATCCTTAATAGCTATAATCATATAACGGATGGATTTAGCCAATTTTGGCTGTATCTTTGCATCATCGTAATCGACACTGGAGTCAGAATCCATGTCGGTATCCGTGTCAATAATTTGGGATAGTGGGCGCTTCTGAGACCCTGACGGCCTCTGCGACATAGGATCAGGCATGGGTTGGGACCCTGACTGTCCTGAGGTTTCAGCTTTGTCTAACCTTTTATGCAAGGAATTAACATTATCATTTAAAACCTTCCACATATCCATCCAATCAGGTGTCGGTGCCGTCGGCAGAGACACCACATTCATTTGCTCCCGCTCTGCTTCCACATAGCCTTCCTCATCAGACATGTCGACACAAGCGTACCGACACACCACACACACAGGGAATGCCCTTTTTGAAGACAGTTCCCCCACAAGGCCCTTTGGTGAGACAGAGAGAGAGTATGCCAGCACACACCCCAGCGCTATATAACCCAGGAATAACACAGTAACTTAATGTTAACCCAGTAGCTGCTGTATATTGTGTTTTTAGCGCCTAATTATGTGCCCCCCCTCTCCTTTTACCCTTTTCTGCCGTGATCTGCAGTGGAGAGCCTGGGGAGCTTCTTCTCAGCGGAGCTGTGGAGAAAAAATGGCGCTGGTGAGTGCTGAGGGAGAAGCCCCGCCCCCTCGACGGCGGGCTTCTGTCCCGCTAAAATACATATCTTTTTGGCGGGGGCTCATACATATATACAGTGCCCAACTGTATATATGAGTACTTTTGCCAACAGAGGTCCATATGCTGCCCAGGGCGCCCCCCCCTGCGCCCTGCACCCTTACAGTGACCGGAGTATGTGAGGTGTGTTTGGAGCAATGGCGCACAGCTGCAGTGCTGTGCGTTACCTCATGTGAAGAACGGAGTCTTCTACCGCCGATTTCGAAGTCTTCTTGCTTCTCATACTCACCCGGCTTCTGTCTTCCGGCTCTGCGAGGGGGACGGCGGCGTGGCTCTGGGATCGGACGATGAGGGTGAGATCCTGTGTACGAGCCCTCTGGAGCTAATGGTGTCCAGTAGTCTAAGAAGCAGGACCTAGCTTCAGAGAGTAGGGCTGCTTCTCTCCCCTCTGTCCCACGATGCAGGGAGGCTGTTGCCAGCAGAGCTCCCTGAAAATAAAAAAAACTAACAAAATACTTTCTTACGGCAAGCTCAAGAGAGCTCACTGAACAGCACCCAGCTCGTCCGGCACAGATTCAAACTGAGGTCTGGAGGAGGGACATAGAGGGAGGAGCCAGAGCACACCAGAATCTAAATTCTTTCTTAAAGTGCCCATGTCTCCTGCGGAGCCCGTCTATTCCCCATGGTCCTTACGGAGTCCCCAGCATCCACTAGGACGTTAGAAAAAAATAGCGTGGCGCGCAGCATGGCGAGCGCAGCGAGCTCGCAAGGGGCTCATTTTCACTCCCCACACTTGACGGTAAGCTGGCGGTTGGGCTCCCGGCGCCGGTATGCTGGTCGCCGGGAGCCCGACCGCCGGTCTACCATACTACACCCAGCGTATACGGTGTCCATGTTGACCTATATCGACATACACACAAAAACACTGAAAAACTTGTGTCGACTTTTTGACCTGTCGACATTTTAAATGTCTGTATTTTGACCTTGTCTGTATTTTAAATTTCAATAATTTGACCTTGTTGGTATTATGACCTTGTCGGGATTTTGACTGTCGGTCAATTGTTGACGATATTTTGGCCGTCTGTATTTTGGTTGTAGGTGTTTCATACTAAGCCCATATAGGGTGGGGGGAGGGGAGGCGGCGAGCGCATACAGACGCTCCCATTCACTTTGAATGGGGCGCATGCGCGTCTACGACGCACGCGCGTCCCATTCGTGCCTGGTGGTCTGGCTCCACCTGTATGTGTAAAAACAAAAAATCGGTACATAGTATAACAATATTAAACATATGGTCCATACACACTAGAAGATTTTATCGATAGATATGAACGATAACGATGGTTGTGAACAATCAAAATGTTCAAATTGTTCTAGTGTGTACACCGCAAACGATGAATGATGCGCGCACCCGTGTTCGTTTTAAGCAGGTTGTCAGTCGTCCATGCATGCAGCTCAATCCCAGCAGAGCAGATCGTTCGTCGTTCAGATTGTTTGAAAAATCGCTTAGCGGGTGCACTCAGTCTCGTTTGTTCAAGGGAAATTGCTCATCTTCCACATTGTTCATCTTTCATGTCTTCTAGTGTGTAAGGGCCCATAGATATTCTTCAGTAACTAGAACAAGAATTGATCAGAAAATACCAGATTTATTTATTTTTTAAATACTGTACACATCACTTTTTGTGCCTTTATTGTGTTCTGTATGTCCTGAGGAAAGTTCTCAGTCCCATCAAAGTGTTTCACAAGAATAAAAAAGAGAAATATAGGCCAATATGAAAAATCTCTTGGCTGTTCAATGTCAAATTACATGTGGAAAGCAGCAGGCAAGGTAACTAATTCCAAAAAATTGTATCAATGGTGTATAGTAGCATGTCCCAGTGCGTTTCATCTCCTAAGGCTTCATCCCTCTGAGGGTAATTCCTGCATGTAAAATAATTTATTTTTTTTAATACTAGGTAGAAGATCCAAGTCCCCAAATGATAAGGAACACTGTGAAATCCCTATAGGCTTGAAGCCATATATAGTAAGTTTGTTTTTATTTATTTGTTACCAGTTATTTATATTGCACACACTTTTTCTACAGTGCTTTATAGAGAATATTATATCCTTTAACATCAGTCCCTGCGACTGTAAAGCTTGCAATCACTATACAAGTCTATTTTTGGCGTGTGGGAGGAAACTGGAGTACCTGGGGAAACCCACACAAGCAGGGGGATAATATAAATAAACACAGTTAGGACTATGGTGGGAATCAAACTCAAGACCTCAGTGCTGCAAGCCAGTAATGCTAACCATTACACCATACATGTTGAATTTCAGCGACAGTAGGATAGTTGATTTTGACTATTATTACTTTCAAATGTATTTAATAAAATAATTACTGTAAAACTACTGTATGTTGCTAAAGGGATAGTTTAAATACATAAACTAGTGAGTCCATAAGACTCATTTACTATATTGTATAGTGATTCAAAATTGCACTGAACCATAGTAAATAATAAGCAGTTAGTTTGTAGTGTAAGTCATACATTGAAAGCAAGTGTCTGGTTAATTTTGTGCAAACTTTTAACCTAAATACAATATTACTAAATTGAGTCTTAGTTACTTAAATGAGATTGTTTTCCTGTTTTGGTATTCTGAGCAAACATAGCCATACTAGAGGTGAGAACTTCTGGAAGTTTTTGGAATTACGTTTGTTAATGGTGCTAACAATAGGCAGGGGTCAACCTCTATTTCAGGTGTTTGTAATTTCGATCGCAATGGAATTGCGATAGAAAGGCGTGGTGCTGCCACACATGCAAGGTGGCCTTGCCCTGTGCTGGGTGGCACCCAGACTGTGATGTTAGTAGTAGCAGATTTTGCTGAGATTGCAAAATCTGCAACCCACTCTGAATAACCCCTTATAGCCATCACACTTGTGAATGAATTACCATCCATTGCAGGCGTCAATACGCAAGTAGCCAATCAGATGTGCTAGATAATGCTGTACAGTAGGTGTCATTGTCATTTTCATGTATTGTTATACCAGCCCTTCAATACCTACAAAAGATACACCTCTTAAGAAGCATCCTTGAGGAAGTTTCTAAGATAAGATCATATCTTGTGTGACTATGCCCATTCTGTACTTGACTAATGTTTGCCCACACTTGTTATGCTTTTCCAGGCTCAGATATACATAAACCTAAATATGGATGCATTTTTGTATCACAGCCTAGACCCAGCGATATAATACCGGGATTTACAGCACTGAGTAGCAGGGAGGGCAGGCCCACAGTGAGGCAAATCATATCGAATGACGTCAAGAGGCCTCCAGAACATCTGCTTCATTAGGGAAGTAGAAGTTATCAGGGAGGCTTGTCTTCTTCTCAAGGAGTCCGGAAATGCCCCTTTTTTCCATGAGTCTCCCGGGAATTCCAGGAGATTAACGTATGCCACACATACAGACCAACAGATGTCACCTTATCATCATATATGATTATGATTCAGTGAGTTTCAACTAAATTATTATCAGACAAGTGGATTTTCTAATCCCATGCTGCAACAATGTGAAAGTTACATAGCTGCAGAAATTTGATGGTATGTGGTCAGCACCAAGAAGCCTGTTTTGAGAAGTGTATTTTGTATTGTTATTTCATGTGTAACATGTTATTCTTCTCTGACAGAACCATACCAAAGATATAGATGTTTCAACTGCTAGCTCTGAAACCAATTATTTTACACCAGAATATGGTTTCTCTGCTGAGAATTCAGACCAGGAGGTAGGAGTAGCGGACAAGTATATGTAAACTGCTGATACTATTATAGCATTTTAAATATGTCAACATGTATGTCTATGTTGATGTTGTCTGTTGAAATCCTGAATGTAATCATTCAGAACATGTTAACATTATGGTGCTAGCATCCTGACTGGCACCTGTCTAGTAAAGCTATCCAGGCTTCTTGTAATATTAATTTAATGTAACAGACATAGGGCCGTATTCAATAGCTGTCGGGTCCTTTCCGACGGAAAGAACCCGACAGCACTCTATTCAATGCTGGGCCAAACCTGACAGGTTTGGCATGGTCCCGACAGTGTCAATCTGACTTTTTTAAAAATCGGATTGACATTGTCGGAAACGGGGCTAAAACCTGATGGGTTTGGCCGCACTTCCGACATTACATGCAGCACGGCGGCTGAAGCCACTGATCCGAGTGTATTCTGACAGCCTTCTGACAAGTTGGATTTCTCGACTTTTCGGAAAAAAGCTGCCGGTAATTAATAATTGGGACCCCTTGCAACCTCAGTCAGTCGGAAGCTGCAGTCTTTCCGACAAGACGGCAGCTTCCGACTCTTACTGAATACACCCCATACTGTACTAGTGATTTCTATATTATCAGTGGGAAGGGTCTGGATTCAGTCACACAGTTTTAAATGGCTATTGATCATCATCAATGCACATTTGCATGTCGGGGAAAGTTGCATACACAGGCGCTCAACTGCTAGCATAGGAGGCCATAAGGAGAAACTGCACCTGCCATAGGGTTGGTGCAAATTTCATTGGTGCACCCTCTGGCGGCATCCTAAGGACTCGCTAATCGTTATCACTGTGTACACGGATACTGAAAGTGGGCATCTCAGTCCCTGCACATTCGGACACACCGTTGAACACAAATGAAGGAGTTGGTAGCAGCAGTTGCATAGAGTCGTGGACATGTGACCACCAATAGGTGCAGCTGCAGGTTCTTCTGTGTCCACCTCAATCAGGCCCTATGCATCTTATTGGCATCACTAATACGACAAAAGTATAGAGCACCAGGACACTTGTGCTGGCATTGCATACAGATTCTGTATTCAACTCAGACGCTAACCTGGGTTAAAAGGCAAAAGACTGAGGACTGATATGAGTGCATCATGCCAATCTGCAACTGTACCATTTCCTTTGGGACATTAATACTAATCCTAAGCACCTAGGTCACAATAAGTAGCTCTGATTACAACTAGGATGAGACACTTAATTAAGAAATAAGTACAGGAATCACAACCTTAGATGAAGTCATAACATATTTCCTATGAAAGCACTTTTGTTGTACCATATACTATTAACATTATTTTATTCCACTGCATTAATCGCTGTGCATGTATGTATGCTTTCAAACGGATATGTGAATACAGAAACAAACCATCCAAATACATCTGTCTACATTAACAGGTCTGAGAGAGTGTTTTCCAGTGCACCTATTGTGTTGCTTTTAAATATATAGTAACATAGTTTCTAAGGTTGAAAAAAGACAATTTGTCCATTGAGTTCAACCTGTTTTGTGGTCTCCTACACTGAACTATTTTTAACTGTGCGGAGTGTTTAGCCGTAAACTAAAATACTCCGTTTTTTTATTACTATAGTACATGATTTACCCACCGTAACCCTGTATATCCTTATCCATTAGGAATTTATCAAACCCATTTTTAAAAGTAGTGACCGAATCCGCCATTACTACTCTCTCAGGCAGGAAATTCCATTTACGTATTGTCCTTACTGTGAAGAAACCTTTCTGTCTCTTTGTGCGAAATCTCCTCTTCTCCAACCTAAGCGGGTGTCCACATGTCCTTTTTGATGATCTTACCAAAAACAATTCCCCTGCTAGCTCTGTGTATTGACCCCTTATTTATTTGTCCCCTCTTAATCTCCTTTTTTCCAATGTGAACATGCCTAGCCTAGTAAACCTTTCCTCGTATTCTAGAGTCTCCATTCCCTTTATCATTTGGTCGCTCATCTCTGAACCTTTTCTAATTCCAGAATATCCTTTTTGTAGTATTGTGCCCATAATTGTACACAGTATTCAAGATGTGGCCTCACTAGTGATTTATTAAGTGGGAGTATAACACTCTCATCCCTTGCATCAATTCCCCATTTAATGCATGCTAATACCTTGTTTGCCTTTTTTGCTGCATTCGTACTTTGGGTACTACTGTTAAGTTAAATCTTTTTCCAGTTCAGAATTCCCTAGTGTCTCCCCGTTTATTATGTAGGTAGTGTTCGTATTCTTGCTACCGAAGTGCATTACATTTTTCTATATTGAACCTCATTCTCCATGCTTTCAGTTTAAATAAGCCGTTCTGAAGAGACTCAGCATCCTCCACTGAATTTATAACCTTATACAATTTGGTATCGTCTGCAAAAATTGACACCATGCTCTCTAGACCTGCTACTACAGATGTGTCCACCATTACCTTTCTGAAAACAGTGCCATGGCAGTCAAATTGGCAGGCCATAAATTCCCTGTGTTGTTGTGCTATGATGTTGTGCCATGGCGATTCATAGTTTCACCGCTGGGTGGACAGTGCATCACGTAAAGTAGCTTTCCACCTATATATGCTGTAGAATAGATACTGCAATCTGATCGTATGCAGGTCGTTCTTATGTATGGCCAGCTTTAGAGTCTAATTCCTAATTGTGTAGGTGTGAAAATCTCAGTGTGAGAGGCCTTTGAAGTAGACTCCATGTATACTGGCTGGGGGATGTTATGTTGCTCAGAGCACACATCTGGGTAGCGCTGAGTAATGAACTAGTAATACCTCTAGCATCTGACTCCTAGAAGGCAGCTGCCATTTTTAAAGCTGCCTAAGCATCTATTGTGTCGGTGCTGCCCCCCCCTCCCAGGACTCAGCCATCCAGGCTGCAGCCTGATCAGCCTATTGGTTGATCAGGCCCTGGGTCTCATGTTTCTTCACCCACTTATATGGCAGACAGAGCACCCAGTGACTTATTATGGAGCACAGCCCCTGCACTGGATTGATTTATGGCAGACAAGCGCAGCACCCACTTGTTTGGCAGACAGAGCACCCAGTGACTTATTATGGCAGCACAGCCCCAGCATTGGACTGATTTGTGGCAGACAGGCACAGCACCCACTTGTATGGCAGACAGAGCAGACAGTGACTTATTATGGCAGCACAGCCCCAGCACTGGACTGATTTGTGACAGCACAGGACAACAGCACCGACAGCAGAACCAGCACCTGCACCACGCTACCCTTCCCGCCACCCTCCCACAGACAGACAACAGACACGTCTGTCCTGCTCCCTGTCCAATGCTGGAGTGATCATTGCGGCAAGAAGTGTGGAATAGTATATAGTCCAGATCTCGCGAGAATCCGAAAGCGGGATGATGACGTTTTGCCTGGTTCCAGGATCTGAGTCTGGCAGGAAAACCTGAGCTTGTAGATGTGAGCCCGCTCATCCCTACCTACTATAAATATGAGCAGCATTTGATGATGAAAGAGGGAGAGAAAGCAGTTTTTTTTTCTCAATTCAGTGTGTAATCCAGAGATGATTATGGGTTCATGAACAAAGCCTAAATTGTCTCAGTTACTGTATTGCTATAACCTATTGCTTCTCTTTAATCCAATGGATATATTAAACTTTTCTTTTCTGCTGCTGAATAATGGGGCCTACACACGGGTTGACTGCAGTCAGTGCTAGATCGCTCAGATCACTCAGCACACATCACTGCACCAACGATGTGTGCTGAGCGATCTGTCACTGCCTGTGTTCTCAATAGAGAAAGCACGGGAGATGACTAGATATTTCAAGCATGCTTGAACTATCTAGACGGGCGATAACGACGCGCATCACTATTGCTATAGTCCACACACAGAGCGATTTGTGCTGAATTTCTAAGCGATTCAGTCAAATCACTTAGAAAAGCAGCCTAAATCGCTACGTGCGTAGGCCCCATTGGTCAATTTTTCCAGGACAAAGCAGGCTTGTGAAAAGTTGTTAAGCATCGGCATTGAATGGTGAGCGCTGATGCGTACTCCAGCTTCATCATCGGTGGCTGCCGTTCATCTGCTGGTATTACCAGCAGATGAACGTCAGGGTGGACGGCTTTCCATAGCATCCTGCTATGGAAAGCCATTCATTTCCGCTGACATCGCTGGGCAGGGGGAAAATCGCTCAGTGTGTATGCGCTGAGTGATTTTCAGCCCAGCAATGTCAGCGATCACACGGGCCTCCTACTCTTAAAGCGACCCTGCTTTCATCTATTGTTTGCCTCAGCACACAGGGGGAATGAGAAATTAATTTGGAGACAGTTGGTAAGATGTACTAAGCCTTAAAAAGTGATAAAGTGGATGGTGATAAGCCATCAACCAATCAGCTCCTAACTGTCATTTTCCAAACACAACCTGTGATATGGCAGTAAGGAGCTGATTGGCTGGTACTTTATCACTCCCCATTTTATCACTTTTTAAGCTTAGTGCATCAGGCCCAGTGCACCGTCCCCAGACAGACAACTAATTAGGTTTCCATTTGCCCTCCCCTGCCTTTTGTTAATGCTATTTGATGTTTTATTGAGACTTTTGTACAGTCTCTTACTCACAAAGTAGCACATGCACTGTAAAGGGTCAAATACTCCTGGCACTTTTTGTGGTGCTCCCAGAAAAAATAGTTCAATAAACTGTATAAATGTAAAATCTTTACATAGGAGATAAGGACAAAAAAAGACTATAAGTCTGTCCTGGGGCACACTTGTCAAAAAGATTAATAAAATCTAACTTTTAATATTCACAATTAAAATAGATCATCTCACAAAGCGACATGTAAAAATTGTAATCATAAACTTTTGGTACAGTAGTCAAAATTTGTAATCACACACTTTTTGATACGGTAATCCAATATATCATAACGAAATATGGGCCTAATTCAGATCTGTTCGCTCGCTAGTGTTTTTCGTTGCACAGCGATCATGTAACTACTGCGCATGCGTATGCACCGAAATGTGCAGGTGCGTCGTACGGGTACAAAACGGATCGTTCCTGTGCACTGGTTCTAGCGGAGAATCCATTCGCACAGCCGATCTCAAGGAGATTGACAGGAAGAGGGCGTTTGTGGGTGTCAACTAACCGTTTTCTGGGAGTGTTTGGAAAAACGCAGGCGTGTCGAGGCGTTTGCAGGGCGGGTGTATGACGTCAATTCCGGGCTTGAATAGGCTGAAGTGATCGCAGCAGCTGAGTAAGGTCAGAGCTACTCAGAAACTGCACAAGCTGTTTTTGTACAGGGCGGATGCACACGCGTTCGCACACTTGCAAAGCTAAAATACACTCCCTTATAGGCAGCGTCTATCTGTTCGCAGCGCTGCAAAAAATAGCTAGCGAGCGAACAGATCTGAATTAGGCCCAATATGCGGTATTGAAATATCAAAAACTCTCTCAGAGGTGTATTACCTCGTTACAATACTTTGAGAGAATTGGCTTCTCTATACTCACACCTCATACTTGCCTACCTGACCCTCTCCATGAGGGAGAAAATGCTCTGTTCCTGGACTTTCCTGGTAATGTACGATTGCCATCACCTGTGGTGAGCTAGGTAATTGATAAGAAAGGTGTTTCACCACAGGTGATGGCAATCATACATTACCAGGAAAGCCCAGGAACAGAGCATTTTCTCCCTCATGGAGAGGGTCAGGTAGGCAAGTATGTCACACCTTAACCACCAAACAATTGCAAAAAATGACAAATAGTGCCTTTTAATTAGTATAATTTTCATATTGTATGAACTCTCCATTAGCCCATCATAAATCATAAGGGAAGAGATTTTTGCAGACATATAGGCAGAATTGTACCAGAACAAAAAAGGGGGTAGGGGACTCCTATCACACAGGCGCCTGGAAAAGCTGCCCTGAATTGGGCTCCTTCCCAAAGTGACACTTTCAAACAGAGAATGGACAAAAATTGGTTGGAAGAAGCGTCACACTGTTTGGCAGGCAATGGCGTCGGCAGCTTGAAGCTTCCCCCATGCGAGGGTACGCCGTACACTTTTACGGTGTCCATGATAACATATGTCGACATAGCCACCAAAAAATCATGAAAAACTCATTGCGACTTTTTTTGTGTCTACCTTTTCTATATTGACCTATTGCTTGTGTCGACCTTTCAACACTGTCTACCTAAACCATGTTGACCTTTCTGATGTGTCAACATATGGCCTGTCGATCAATATTGGTCGACCTAATGACTGTTGATCTTCTTATTGTCGACAATATGACCCATTCCAATTACATGCAGCTGGCTCAGCAAGATCGCTCAGCATATAGCACTGGACAGCGATGTGTCAACGATGTGTGCTGAGCGATCTGTCAGGGCCAGTGAACACTGGCCCTGACACATACCTCCCAACATGACCCTCTCCAGGAGGGACACAATGCTCTGCTCCTGGACTTTTTTCTTTATTTATGATTGTCTGCACCTGTGTTCAACAGATTAATGGATAAGAAAGGTGTTTCAGCACAGGTGATGGCAATAATAAATTAAGAGGAAAGTTCAGGAGCAGAGCATTCTGTCCCTCCTGGAGAGGGTCATGTTGGGAGGTATGCTGACAGGCGATCTGACTAGATTTATCCTGCATGCAGGATCTTAATCGCCGGGCGATAGCGACATCTGAACATCTGTGTACTTGGGATATGCAGTACCTATCAGCCACATAATCACTGTTGAAGTCTTGTTCCAGTTTAGGAAATATAGCATCATAATTATTTACAGTTTCTTATATAGTGCAGCATAATTCTTTCCCATTGGTCCACTTAAAAACTATTCGTAATTTTGTGTGCACTGTGAGTGTGTAGAGTGATTGCTATCACACAGAGCTGCCACTGCTGTGATTGGGGAGGGTGGGGGAAGGGAATTTCTTGAGCTGTGTGCACTGTGAGTGATTGTGGTCATTCTGTTGGTGGAGGGGAGAGCACACAGACTTCCATAATGCCTGGTGCTCAGACCTGCATTAAATGCATCGCTCACTACAAGGATACTAAAGGTTATGATTTGTGACATGTATAGACAAGGGGGTTTATTTACTAAAGTCCCGATTTTGTCCGAATTTGTTTTTCTTTTCTAGGTGTCAACACAGGAATTTACTAAGTTAAAATCTCGGCAGTGTTTGGGCTATTCGTAATGGTTTTCATGGCAGAGGACAGAAATACGAATGAATAGACCATCGGTCAAACACGGCTGTTTGTTCATACAACACGGGAATTTACTATTCATTCGTATTTGGGTGTTTGTCCCTGAATGTTCAATTGCGGTTGTATTTTTTTTCTATTCGTAAAGAAAAGCAGCAAAAAAGTAGACCTGCTTTTTCCTGGCGTGTTTGGATAATCATGCACGGATCAGTGAGATCTGTGCATGGTTATCTATGGGAATGGGTCAGTTTAGGAAAAAATTGTGTAGGGTTCCCCCATATTTAAACAACCAGCACCGGGCTCTGCGTCTGGTCCTGGTTCAAAAAATACGGGGGACAAAAGACGTAGGGATCCCCCGTATTTTTTAAACCAGCACCGGGCTCCACTAGCCAGAGAGATAATGCCACAGCCGGGGGACACTTTTATACTGGTCCCTGCGGCTGTGGCATTACCCCCCCCCCCAACTAGTCACCGCTGGCCGGTAACCCTGGAAGAGTGGGGACCCCTTAAATCAAGCGGTCCCCCGCTCCAGCCACCCAAGGACCAGGGGTGAAGCGCGAGGCTGCCCCCCCCCCCATCCGTGGTCGGTGGATGGAAGGCTGTTAGCCTTTGTGTAAAATGAAAGAATATTGTTTTTTGTAGAAGAACTACAAGACCCAGCAAGCCTCCCCGCAAGCTGGTACTTAGAGAACCACAAGTACCAGCGTGCGGGAAAATAACGGGCCCGCTGGTACCTGTAATTCTACTACAAAAAAAATACCCCCAAAAAAACACAACACACACACCGTGACAGTACAACTTTAATTGACATACATGCACACTTACACACACACATACTTACCTATGTTGACACGGAGCACCTCCCTACACAATTTTTCCCCTGTATTTTTACAACCAGGACCGGCTCAAAGAGCTCAAGGCTGGTTACGCATAAGAGGGGAGACCACACACATGTTTTTTTTTTTTCATTTTTAACCCTTTCATTACTTCATAGAATATACACAATGAAGCCCTGCACGGATCTCACTGATCCGGCCGAGATTCATTGTGTTATGTCCGGCAGTATTTTACCAATCACTCCAATAAAACACTGCGCGACAATACGAATCACATCGACATCGGAAAATACGAAAATAGAAAACTCGGCAGCTTAGTAACTTACTGTAGATGGATTCAAAAAGTTGCAGTAAAATACGTCCGATAAAATTCGAGATCAAACTCCCTAAAAAACAGCACAAACACGAATATTAGTAAATAAACCCCAAGGATGGAAAAAGTAAAAAAAATATGAAAAAATTCCATAAACCTTGTGTTGACCATATGTGTGTGTTGACCATTTCCATGTCGACCATTTGCTGCTGTGAGTAGTTTTTTCCTGATTTGGGAGCAGCCGGTATATAATGAGATGCCCAAGCTCATGGTAGTATTATGTAGTTTGATTGGTGGTGATATCTGCGCTCACCTGATGTCTAGGTGTATGTGTCTTACATTATTACCAGTTATTTATATAGCGCACACATATTCCACAGCACTTTACAGAGAATATTTGGACATTCACATCAGTCCCTGCCCCAGTGGAGCTTACACTCTATATTCCCTACCACATGTACACACACACATTCGCGCAAGGGTTAATTTTGTTAGAAGCCAATTAACCTACCAGTATATTTTTGGATTGTGGGAGGAAACCAGAGTACCCGAGGAAACTCACTCAAGTACGGGAAGAATATACAAACTCCACACATTGGGGGTCATTCCAGTTGTTCGTTCGCTAGCAGATTTTAGCAGAATTGCACACGCTAGGCCGCCGCCCTCTGGGAGTGTATCTTAGCTTAGCAGAATAGCGAACGAAAGATTAGCAGAATTGCGAATAGAAAATTCTTAGCAGTTTCTGAGTAGCTCGAGACTTACTCATAGATTGCGATCAGCTCAGGCCGCTTCGTTCCTGGTTTGACGTCACAAACACGCCCTGCGTTCGGCCAGCCACTCCCCCGTTTCTCCAGACACTCCCGAGTTTTTCCCTGACACGCCTGCGTTTTTCCGCACACTCCCAGAAAACGGCCAGTTTCCGCCCAGAAACACCCACTTCCTGTCAATCACACTACGATCACTTCAAATATGAAAATTCTTCGTTCGGACGTGAGTAAATCTACTAAGTTTTGTGCTAAAATACTTACCGCATGCGCACTGCGTACCATGCGCATGCGCATTTTTGCCTTAATCGCTCCGTTGCGAAAATCGTCAACGAGCGAACAACTCGGAATGACCCCCATTATATGGAGTGTACAATGGTGTATTTGTAGTGTTATTTATTGAGACACAATGCCCAGGTCACATGCATATTAATTAGACAGGTAAAAAGGGAGGTTTTGAAACCGCACAGGACCTGTGTTTGGTTCACACTAAGATTAGTTAGAAATTCAAAAAACCAACATAAAGGCAATAAAGGGTCAAATACTCCTGGCACTTGGTTGGTGGTGCTCCCAGAAAAAATAATTCAATAAACTGTATAAATGGAAAATCTTTACATAGGAGGTAAAGACAATAGGAGACTTTAAGTATATCCTGGGGCACACTTGTCAAAAATTATTAATAAAAAATAACTTTTAATATTCAAAATTAAAATAGATCATCTCCCAAAGCGACATGTAAAAATTGTTATCATAAACTTTTGTACAGTAATGAAAATTTGTAATCACAAACTTTTTGATAAGGTAATCCTATGTATCATAGTGAAATATATATGGTATTGAAATACCAAAAAATCTCTGTATACTCACACCTCAACCATCAAACAATTGCAAAAAATGACAAGTATCAATAGTGCCTTTTAATTCGTATCATAATTTCCATATCGGATCTCTGTGTGGAGTTTGTATGAACTCTCCATCAGCACATTATCAGTCATAAGGGAAAATATATTTTCAAACATATAGGCAACATTGAGCCAGGCACCTGTTGGAAGTTAGTATGGGAGATGTATTGGAGATATATTAATACTTCACAATTAGCTGCCGCAGCTGATATTCCCGTGTGCATGATGGATAAATTGCCCTGCACATACAGATCATAGCAGCAATTTTGTTAGCAGATGGGCAAAACCATGGGGGTCATTCAGACCTGATCGCACGTTTTTTCCGCTGCAATCGGGTCATAACTGTGCATGCGTATGCACCGCAATGCGCCGGTGCATCGCACAGGTACTAAGTGGATCATTGCTGAGCGATGGATTTAACGAAGAATCCATTCGCACAGACGATCGCAAGGAGATTGACAGGAAAAAGGCGTTTGTGGGTGTCAACTGACCGTTTTCTGGGAGTGTTTGGAAAAACGCAGGCGTGTCCAAGCGTTTGCAGGGGGGTGTCTGATGTCAATTCCGTGCGATCAATTTAGCCCATTCGTGTCCAGAATTGATGTCAGACACCTGCCCTGCAAACGCTTGGACACGCCTGCGTTTTTCCAAACACTTCCAGAAAACGGTCAGTTGCCACCCACAAACGCCTTATTCCTGTCAATCTCTTTGCGATCGGCTGTGCGAATCGATTCTTCGTTAAATCCATCGCTCAGCAATGATCCGCTTTGTACCCATACGATGCGCATTGCGGTGCATACGCATGCGCAGTTTTGACGATCAGGTCTGAATCACCCTCTCTAGAATCTTTCTCTCAGACTTTTTGCTTACTCCGTTTCTGAAAATGCCACCTGCTGTCTGAAAAGTGGTACTGCACTATATTTCAGACGATTTACACATGGCCTGCCATGTATATCTTGGGAGGAAAGCTTATCTAGTGCCATGAACGGCAGGCCATGATACCTTTTTCAGAAAGGTAATCGTGGACACATCTGTAGGTCATTTATGAAAATGTTGAACAATAGTGGTCCAAGTACAGACCCCTGTGGCACACTGCTGAGTACCTCAGTCCATTTCGAAAAAGTTCCATTTACCACCACTCGCTGCTCCCTTTTATCCAACCAATTACTCACCCAAGTGCATAATGTGTTCCCTAGCTCAAGTTCTCATACCTGGAGATTAGCCTCGTGAGGTACTGTGAGGTTTGCACTGTTTCATAAAAGCCTATTAAGTTAATTTGACATGATCTATCCTTTACAAATCCATGTTGGTTCCTATTAATAACCTTATTGGTTTCAAGGAACTCTTGTATTTTATCCCTTAAAATACCTTCCAGTACTTTCCCCAATATAGATGTAAGACTTACTGGTCTGTAATTAACCGGTACACATTTACTTCCCTTTTTAAATATTGGCACTACTTCCGCTATAAGCCAGTCTTTGGGAGTCATGCCTGATGTAAGTGAGTCAATGAAAATCAAATATAGGGGGTTTTAGGGTTCTTAATCATTTAGTGTGTTTAAAAACCTATTACCCCTAGAAGTATCACATGAATCATTTGTCCAACTAATCTCTGGATAGTTAAAATTGCCCAACACTATTACATCTCCAAATCTGCCACTTTTTCAATTTGCTTCAGTAACAATTCCTCATCAGACACATTAATATCAGGCGGCTCACTATTCTCACTGCTTGACCCATAATTTCTAGCTAAACCCTCCCCCCAGGCACCTAGTTTAAAATCTCCTCTAGCCTTCTAACCATCCTTCCCCCCCAGCACTGCTGCCATCGCAACAAAAAAGATGTCGCCTGACTGAGAAGTCCGCCCAGTGTTCCAAGAACACAAACCCCTCTTTACTACATCAGTCTCTAAGCCACACATTTACCTCCCTAATCTCCCTCTGCCTCCCTGTGCTAGTGCGTGGCACAGGTAATATTTCTGAGAATATTACCCTATATGTCCTTGCCTTTAGTTTCTGGCTTTTTAGATCATCCCCAATCCTTATGTCCTTTACTAAGTTTGCCATTTCTCAGCTTTACCTTCCACTGCTGTTTATCTATCCCTATAGACTCCGACTTCAGCCGGATCTCCTTGAAATGTGCAATAACTCAACCACTTGAAGCATATTTTCCTCTTACGCAAAAGAAAATGTCAAATTTTGTACTTATGCATATGGTGCTTTCTTGTGACTACAGTATCAAACATTTTACTGGACCTCCCAAATTTGTTTATTAAGGTCCACATAAATAAGTGCTCATTCTTCGACTGATATGCTAATATTTCAAGTTTAATTTAAGTCTGCCACAGAACAAAGTCATACGGAACATTTGTATAATTGAATTAGTTACATTATTATTATATTTTTTATCATTTAGACATTGAATGTGTGTGAGAAGTCAGACAAAGTCATAGAAGGGTGTTCTGCAATGTGTTCAGAGGATAATGAAATCTCTAGTCAAGGTAAAAACACCTACCAATTTATGGTTGCTGATCCTTGCAATACAGTGTCAGACAATTTAATGTAACTATTGTGTTCAATTATTAAAGCATTCTCTTTCTGCTTTGTCTTGCAGTACATTCACTACTTGTCTGTCAGTAAATTGAATGTGTCAGCAGTAAAGTTTTCTAGTTCAATATTTTGGATCAAAAAGAAAAATTATGTTTTTTTAGGACTAAATAATTATGTTTGCTGTTTTCCACTATTCACGTAATATTTTTAATATAATGTAATATCATTATCATCACACAAATTACTAGTATATGACGGTAACTCTTCCAGCATTGGGATTTAACTAAATTGAAGACATGTCTCCAGTTTAACGGTTGCCTCTCATAAAGCCCAACAGGCACAGTATGGAATAAGTAGTTAGATGGAGTATGGTTGTTTCTGTGCTATTTTCACCCGGTGTAAATATTATTTCTCATACGTCCTAGAGGATGCTGGGGATGCTTCAAGAACCATGGGGTATAGACGGGATCCGCAGGAGACATGGGCACTTCAAGACTTTAAATGGGTGAAAACTGGCTCCTCCCTCTATGCCCTCCTCCAGACTCCAGTTAGATTCTGTGCCCAGAGAGACTGGTCACACACTGAGGAGCTCTCCTGAGTTTCTCGGAAAAAGACTTTTGTTAGGTTTATTATTTTCAGGGAGACCTGCTGGCAACAGGCTCCCTGCATCGTGGGACTGAGGGGAGAGAAGCAGACCTACTTCTCTGAGTTCAAAGGCTCTGCTTCTTAGGCTACTGGACACCATTAACTCCAGAGGGTTTGATCACTTGGTCCGCCTAGCTGCTTGTTCCCGGAGCTGCGCCGTCACCCCCCTCACAGAGCCGGAAGACAGAAGCCGGGTGAGTATGAGAAGATCAGAAGACTTCAGTGACTGCAGAAGACGCGTTTGAGGTACCCCGCAGTGGCCGTGCTGCGCGACATGCTCCCACATATAACACGGCACTGCAGGGTGCAGGAAGGGGGCGCCCTGGGCAGCATGAAGACCTCAAACAGCACTGGCATAAGTTAAAACAGTGCCTAGGCACTAGTTAAGGGATCCCCGCCAGTATAGATATAAATTTAAGTGGGACTAAAGCGCGCCATGTAGTGGGCGGGGCTTAGCCCACACAGCTCTGACCAGCGCCATTTTCTCTTCACAGAAGCTGCAGAGACGCTGGCCCTGACCTCCACACTGCTGTGCAAGTAACAGGGTGCAAAACGGGGGGCACAAGTGATTTGGTGCTAATTGATATATAATATAAAGCGCTAACAGGTCTGGGCAATCTTTTTACTCGCTTCAGTACCGGGATAGGCGCTGGGTTGTGAGCTGGCAGGACTCTCTCTGTGTCTCTCTAACAGGCTTTGTTGTGGGTCTGTCTCCTATAGCCCCAGTGTGGTTGTGGGTGTCGATACGTGGGTGTCGACATGTCTGAGGCTGAGTGCTCTTCCCAGGAGGAGGTTGGAGTGGGGACAGAAAAGACTGTGAGAGTGACCGTGTCGGCACAGCCGACGGACGATTGGGTAAATATGTTGAGTGTTCTGAATGCAAATGTGACTCGGTTGTCTAAGAGGTCTGATAAATCTGAGTCTAAGAACCAGACATGGAGAAAATCCATGGAGAAAATCCATGGAGGATGCGTTGTCACAAGCTCAGACCCCTTCGGGGTCACAGAAACGTGCTTTTACCCAGATAGCAGATACAGATACCGACACGGACTCTGATTCCAGTGTCGACTATAGTGATGCCAGATTGATTCCAAAACTGGCTAAGAGCATTCAGTACATGATTGTGGCAATAAAAGAAATGTTGCATATAACAGAGGACCCTGCTGTCCCTGATACTAGGGTCTGTATGTATCAAGGAAAGAAACCTGAGGTGACGTTTCCTCCCTCTCATGAACTGAACGCTCTTTTTGAAAAGGCTTGGGAAAATCCTGACAAGAAGATACAGGTTCCCAAAAGAATTCCAGTGGCATATCCGTTTCCTTTTGGGGACAGGGAAAAGTGGGAGTCAACCCCCACAGTAGACAAAGCTTTATCGCGTCTATCCAAAAAGGTGGCGCTTCCGTCTCCTGACACGGCAGCCCTAAAGAATCCTGCGGATCGTAAGCAGGAAAATACACTAATATCCATTTATGTCACTACGGTTCGCTACTCAGGCCTGCCGTTGCTTCGGCATGGGTGAGTAGCGCTATTGAAAAGTGGGCAGATAACTTGTCATCTGAGATAGATAACCTAGACAGGGATAATGTGCTTTTGACTCTAGGTCATATCAGGGACGCTGCAGCATATTTAAAAGAAGCTGTAAGGGATATTGGCCTTTTGGGATCAAGGGCCAATGCCATGGCAGTCTCGGCAAGGAGAGCATTGTAGATTAATCAATGGAATGCTGATGCTGACTCCAAGAAGGCGATGGAGTCGTTATCCTTTTTTCACAGTAGTGTCTTGTTTGGTGACGGCCTCACTGAGCTGGTATCTACGGCTACCGCAGGTAAGTCGTCATTTTTACCTTATGTTGCTGCACAACAGAAGAAAACGCCCCACTATCAGATGCAGTACTTTCGGCCCAATAAATACAAGAAAGGACGAGGCTCCTCCTTCCTTGCTGCGAGAGGTAGAGGAAGGGGAAAAAGGTCACTGGCTGTGGCAAGTTCCCAAGAGCAGAAGTCCTCTCCGGCTTCTACCAAATCCACCGCATGACGCTGGGGCTCCTCTGCGGGAGTCCGCCCCAGTGGGGGCACGTCTGAGGCTCTTCAGTCAGGTCTGGGTGCACTCGGACCTAGATCCTTGGATATTAGAAATAGTAGACCAAGGGTACAAATTAGAGTTTCAGGACATGCCCCCTCACCGATTTTTCAAATTGGCCTTGCCAGTTTCTCTTCCAGAAAGAGAGGTGGTATGCGCTGCGATACTAAAGCTGTGTCAAAATCAAGTCATTGTCACAGTACCCCCGTCACAACAGGGGGAGGGTTTTTATTCGAGACTGTTTGTTGTACCGAAGCGGGATGGCTCGGTCAGACCGATTCTGAACCTAAAATCTCTCAATTTCCTTATAAAAATATTCAAATTCAAGATGGAATCTCTCCGAGCAGTGATCTGTAGTCTGGAGGAGGGCGATTTTATGGTGTCGGTCGACATAAAGGATGCCTACATACACGGTCCCATATATCCTCCACATCAGGTATACCTGAGGTTTGCTGTTCAGGATTGTCATTACCAATTTCAGACGTTGCCGTTTGGTCTGTCCACGGCTCCGACGGAAATGATGGTTCTCCTGTGCAATCAGGGAGTCACAATTATCCCGTACTTGGACGATCTCCTGATAAAGTCGAGATCCAAGGAACAATTGCTGAAAAACGTTGCACTCTCTCTGACGATTCTACAACAACATGGTTGGCTCCTAAACTTGCCAAAATCACAGTTGGTTCCGACGACACGGTTGTCGTTCCTGGGTATGCTTCTGGATACAGAATTACAGAGAGTTTTTCTTCCAGTGGAAAAGGCTCTGGAAATACAGAACATGGTAAAACAGATTCTGAAACCGGCAAGAGTGTCGATTCTTCAATGCACTCGGTTGCTGGGGAAGATGGTGGCGGCCTACGAGGCCATTCAGTATGGCAGGTTCCATACCAGAGTGTTTCAGTGGGACCTGCTGGACAAGTAGTCCGGGTCTCACCTGGACATGCACCGGAAAATATTCCTATCTTCCAGGACCAGGATCTCCCTTCTGTGGTGGCTGCACAGTTCTCACCTTCTGGAGGGACGCAGGTTCGGGATTCAGGATTGGATCCTGGTGGTCACCGATGCAAGTCTCCGAGGCTGGGAAGCAGTCACACAGGGGAGAAATTTTCAGGGAAAATGGTCACGCCAGGAAGCTTGTCTGCACATAAACTTTCTGGAATTAAGGGCCATTTACAACGGCATTCTGCAAGTAGATCATCTTTTTCGCGGTCTGCCCGTCTTGATTCAGACAGACAACATAACAGCAGTGGCGTACATAAACCGCCAGGGCGGAACAAGGAGCAGAGCGGCAATGGCCGAGGCCACGAGAATTCTTCGCTGGGCGGAGAAACATGCAAGCGCTCTGTCAGCGGTCTTCATTCCAGGAGTGGACAACTGGGAAGCAGACTTCCTCAGCAGACAAGATCTCCATCCAGGAGAGTGGGGTCTTCATCAAGAGGTCTTTGCAGAAGTGACAAGTCGTTGGGGAATTCCTCAAATAGACATGATGGCGTCCCGCCTCAACAAGAAACTTCAGAGATATTGTTCCAGGTCAAGGGACCCTCAAGCGATGGGGGTTGAAAACCTAGTGACACCGCGGGTGTTTCCGTCGGTATATGTGTTCCCTCCACTTCCACTCATTCCAAAGATGATAAAGATCATAAGAAGAACAAGGGTTCAGGCGATACTCATTGTTCCAGACTGGCAAAGGAGGGCCTGGTATCCAGATCTTCAGGAGTTGCTCATAGAAGATCCCTGGAAACAGGGTCCATGCGTGTATCAAGACTTACCGCCGCTGCGTTTGACGGCATGGCGGTTGAGCGCCAAATCCTAGCCCGGAAGGGTATTCCCAGTGAAGTAATTCCCACACTTCTTCAGGCTAGAAAAGTAACAGCAAAGCATTACCACCGTATTTGGAGGAAATATGTGTCTTGGTGTGAATCCAAGAAGGCTCCTATGGAGAAATTTCAGCTGGGGCGTTTGCTTCATTTTTTTACAAGCTGGAGTGGATGCGGGCCTAAAGTTGGGCTCAATTAAAGTACTAATTTTGGCCTTATCGATATTCTTTCAGAAAGAATTGGCTTCCCTGCCAGAAGTTTAGACCTTCATGAAAGGCGTACTACACATCCAACCTCCCTTTGTGCCCCCAGTGGCGCCTTGGGATTTGAATGTGGTGTTGCAGATCCTGCAATCTCATTGGTTTGAACCTTTGCGTAAGGTTGAGTTAAAGTTCCTTACTTGGAAGGTAGTCATGTTGTTGGCCTTGGCTTCCGCAAGGCGGGTCTCTGAATTGGCGGCTTTGTCTCACAAAAGTCCCTATTTAATCTTCCATGCTGATAGAGCGGAGTTGAGAACTCGTCAGCAATTTTTGCCAAAGGTGGTTTCATCGTTTCACGTAAACCAGCCTATTGTGGTGCCTGTGGCTACTGACACTTTGGCGGAATCAACGTCTCTCGATGTAGTCAGAGCTTTGAAAATCTATGTCGCCAGAACGGCTCAAATTAGGAAAACAGAGGCTCTGTTTGTCCTGTGGGCTCCCAACAAGATTGGGGCTCCTACTTCCAAGCAGACTATTGCACGTTGGATCTGTAATACGATTCAGCCATCTCACTCTACGGCAGGTTTGCCGTTACCAAAATCTGTGAAGGCCCATTCTACCAGAAAGGTGGGCTCATCCTGGGCGGCTGCCCGGGGGGTCTCGGCATTACAGCTTTGCCGAGCAGCTACTTGGTCGGGATCAAACACCTTTACAAAGTTTTCCAAGTTTGATACCCTGGCTGAGGAGGACCTCTTGTTTGGTCAATCGGTGCTGCAGAGTAATCCGCAATCCCCCTCCCGTTCTAGAGCTTTGGTATAAACCCCATGGTTCTTAAAGCATCCCCAGCATCCTCTAGGACGTATAAGAAAATAGGATTTTAATACCTACCGGTAAATCCTTTTCTCTTAGTCCGTAGAGGATGCTGGGCGCCCGTCCCAGTGCGGGCTGTATCTGCAGTTTGGTTGTAGTTACACTCATGTTGAGTTAAGTTCAGTCAGTCTGTGACTGTTGTTGGTAATGCCGTTGTATGCGTTGTTGTTGTTGAATGCCATGTTGTACGGCGTGGTTTGAGGTGTGAGCTGGTATGTATCTCACCTTAGTTAAAAACGTTAAATAAATCCTTTTCCTCGAAATGTCCGTCTCCCTAGGCACAGTTCCTATAACTGGAGTCTGGAGGAGGGGCATAGAGGGAGGAGTCAGTTCACACTCATTTAAAGTCTTAAAGTGCCCATGTCTCCTGCGGATCCTGTCTATACCCCATGGTTCTTGAAGCATCCCCAGCATCCTCTACGGACTAAGAGAAAAGGATTTACTGGTAGGTATTAAAATCCTATTTCTCTAACGTCCTAGTGGATGCTGGGGACTCCGTCAGGACCATGGGGAATAGCGGCTCCGCAGGAGACAGGGCACAAAAGCAAGCTTTTAGGATCACATGGTGTGTACTGGCTCCTCCCCCCATGACCCTCCTCCAAGCCTCAGTTAGGTTTTTGTGCCCGGCCGAGAAGGGTGCAATCTAGGTGGCTCTCTTAAAGAGTTACTTAGAAAAAGTTTTTAGGTTCTTTATTTTCAGTGAGTCCTGCTGGCAACAGGCTCACTGCATCGAGGGACTTAGGGGAGAGATTTTCAACTCACCTGCGTGCAGGATGGATTGGATTCTTAGGCTACTGGACATAGCTCCAGAGGGAGTCGGAACACAGGGCTCGCCCTGGGGTTCGTCCCGGAGCCGCGCCGCCGACCCCCCTTGCAGACGCTGAAGATGAAGAGGTCCGGAACCAGGCGGCAGAAGACTCTCAGTCTTCATCAGGTAGCGCACAGCACTGCAGCTGTGCGCCATTGTTGTCAGCACACTTCACACAGCGGTCACAGAGGGTGCAGGGCGCTGGAGGGGGGCGCCCTGGGCAGCAATGTATAATACCTGTATGGCGAAAAATACATCACATATAGCCCTTGAGGCTATATGGATGTATTTAACCCCTGCCAGATATCTAAAACTCCGGAGAAGAAGCCCGCCGAAAAGGGGGCGGGGCCTATTCTCCTCAGCACACAGCGCCATTTTCCCTCACAGAAAGGCTGGTGGGAAGGCTCCCATGCTCTCCCCTGCACTGCACTACAGAAACAGGGTTAAAACAGAGAGGGGGGGCACTGATTTGGCGATATGTATATATATATATTAAAATGCTATAAGGGAGGAACACTTATATAAAGGTTGTCCCTGGATAATTATAGCGTTTTGGTGTGTGCTGGCAAACTCTCCCTCTGTCTCCCCAAAGGGCTAGTGGGTCCTGTCCTCTATCAGAGCATTCCCTATGTGTGTGCTGTATGTCGGTACGTGTGTGTCGACATGTATGAGGAAAATATTGGTGAGGAGGCGGAGCAAATTGCCTGTAATGGTGATGTCACTCTCTAGGGAGTCGACACCGGAATGGATGGCTTATTTATGGAAATTACGTGACAATGTCAACACGCTGCAAGCCGGTTGACGACATGAGAGGGCCGGCGAACAAATTAGTATCTGTCCAGGCGTCTCAAACACCGTCAGGGGCTGTAAAATGCCCATTTACCTCAGTCGGTCGACACAGACCCAGACACGGACACTGATTTCAGTGTCGACGGTGAAGAAACAAACGTATTTTCTTTTAGGGCCACACGTTAAGGGCAATGAAGGAGGTGTTACATATTTCTGATACTCCAAGTACCACAAAAAAGGGTATTATGTGTGAGGTGAAAAAACTACCTGTAGTTTTTCCTGAATCAGATAAATTAAATGAAGTGTGTGATGATGCGTGGGTTTCCCCCGATAGAAAATTATTGGCGGTATACCCTTTCCCGCCAGAAGTTAAGGCGCGGTGGGAAACACCCCTCAGGGTGGATAAGGCGCTCACACGCTTATCAGAACAAGTAGCGGTACCATCTACGGATAGGGCCGTACTTAAGGAGCCAGCTGATAGGAGGCTGAAAAATATCCTAAAAAGTATACACACACATGCTGGTGTTATACTGCGACCAGCGATCGCCTCAGCCTGGATGTGCAGAGCTGAGGTGGCTTGGTCGGATTCCCTGACTAAAAATATTGATACCTTTGACAGGGACAGTATTTTATTGACTATAGAGCATTTAAAGGATGCATTTCTATATATGCGAGATGCGCAGAGGGATATTTGCACTCTGGCATCAAGAGTAAATGCGATGTCCATATCTGCAAGAAGATGTTTATGGACACGACAGTGGTCAGGTGATGCAGATTCCAAACGGCACAAAGATGTATTGCCGTATAAAGGGGAGGAGTTATTTGGGGTCGGTCCATGGGACCTGGTGGCCAGGGCAACTGCTGGAAAATCCACCGTTTTTTACCCTAAGTCACATCTCTGCAGAAAAAGACACCGTCTTTTCAGCCTCAGTCCTTTCGTCCCTATAAGAGTCATATCTGCCCAGAGATAGAGGAAAGGGAAGAAGACTGCAGCAGGCAGCCCATTCCCAGGAACAGAAGCCTTCCACCGCTTCTACCAAGTTCTCAGCATGACGCTGGGACCGTACAGGACCCCTGGATCCTACAAGTAGTATCCAAGGGGTACAGATTGGAATGTCGAGAGGTTTCCCCCCTCGCAGGTTCCTGTAGTCTGCTGTACCAATGTCTCCCTCCGACAGGGAGGCAGTATTGAAAACAATTCACAAGCTGTATTCCCAGCAGGTGATAATAAAATTACCCCTCCGACAACAAGGAAAGGGGTATTACTCCACACTATATGGTGGTACTGAAGGCTAGGTGAGACCTATTCTAAATCTGAAAAATTTGAACACTTACAAGGGTTCAAATCCAGATGGAGTCACTCAGAGCAGTGATAGCAAAGAACAAGGGGACTATATGGTGTCCCGGGACATCAGGGATGCTTACCTCCATGTCCCAAAATTTGCCTTTTCTCACCAAGGGTACCTCAGGTTCGTGGTACAGAACTGTCACTATCAGTTTCAAGACGATGCCGTTGGATTGTCCAAGGCACCCCGGGTCCTTACCAAGGTAATGACCGAAATGAGGATTCGTCTTCAAAGAAAATGGACGACCTCCTGATAAGAACAAGGTCCAGAGAACAGTTGGAGGTCGGAGTAGCACTATCTCAAGTAGTTCTACGACAGCACGGGTGGATTCTAAATATTCCAAAACCGCAGTTGTTCCGACGACACGTCTGCTGGTCCTAGGGATGATTCTGGACACAGTCCAGGAAAAGGTGTTTCTCCCAGAGGAGAAAGCCAGGGAGTTATCCGAGCTAATCGGGATCCTCCTAAAACCAGGAAAAGTGTCAGTGCATCATTGCACAAGAGTCCTGGTAAAAATGGTGGCTTATTACGAAGCGCTTCCATTCGGCAGATTTCACGCAAGAACTCTTCAGTGGGATCTGCTGGACAAATGGTCCGGATCGCATCTTCAGATGCATCAGCGGATAACCCTATATCCAAGGACAAGGGTGTCTCTCCTGTGGTGATTACAGAGTGCTCATCTTCTAGAGGGCCGCAGATTCGGCATTCAGGATTGGATGCTCGTGACCACGGAGGCCAGCCTGAGAGGCTGGGGAGCAGTCACACAAGGAGTGTGATCAAGTCTGGAGAATTCTCTCCACATAAATATACTGGAGCTAAGAGCAAATTTATAATGCTCTAAGCTTAGCAAGACCTCTGCTTCAAGGTCAGCCGGTATTGATCCAGTGGGATAACATCACGGCAGTCGCCCACGTAAACAGAAAGGGCGGCACAAGAAGCAGGAGGGCAGTGGCAAAACTGCAAGGATTTTTCGCTAGGCGGAAAATCATGTGATAGCACTGTCAGCAGTGTTCATTCCGGGAGTGGACGACTGGGAAGCAGACTTCCTCAGCAGGCACGACCTCCACCCGGGAGAGTGGGAACTTCATCGGGACAGGTATTGCGCCAGGTCACGAGACCTTCAGGCGATAGCTGTGGACGTCCTGGTAACACCGTGGGTGTAACAGTCGGTGTATGTGTTCCCTCCTCTGCTTCTCATAACCAAGGTATTGAGAATTATAAGACATAGAGGAGTAAGAACTATACTCGTGGCTCCGGATTGGCCAAGAGGGACTTGGTAACCGGAACTTCAAGAGATGCTCACAGAGGACTAATGGCCTCGGGAGCTAAGAAGGGATTTGCTTTCAGCAAGTACCATGTCTGTTCCAAGAGGAACCGTGGCATCGGCCTTTAAGAAAGGACCTGCTCCAGCAGGGACCTTGTCTGTTCCAAGACTTACCGCGACTGCGTTTGACGGCATGGCGGTTTGAACGCCGGATCCTAAGGGAAAAGGCATTCCGGAAGAGGTCATACCTACCCTGGTCAAAGCCAGGAAGGAGGTGACCGCACAACGTTATCACCACATGTGGTAAAAATATGTTGCGTGGGTGAGGCCAGGAAGGCCCCACGAAAAAAAAAATTCAACTAGGTCGATTTCTGCACTTCCTGCAAACAGGAGTGTCTATGAGCCTCAAATTGGGGTCCATTAAGGTTCAAGTTTCGGCCCTATAGATTTTCTTCCAGAAAGAATTGGCTTCAGTTCCTGAAGTCCAGACGTTTGTCAAGGGAGTATTGCATATACAGCCCTTGTGTGCCTCCAGTGGCACCGTGGGATCTCAACGTAGTGTTGGGATTCCTCAAATCATATTGGTTTGAACCACTCAAATCTGTGGATTTGAAATATCTCACATGGAAAGTGACCATGCTGTTGGCCCTGGCCTCGGCCAGGCGATTGTAAAAATTGGCGGCTTTGTCTTACAAAAGCCCATATTTGATTTTCCATTCGGACAGGGCAGAACTGCGGACTCGTCCCCAGTTTCTTCCTAAGGTGGTGTCAGCGTTTCACCTGAAACAACCTATTGTGGTGCCTGCGGCTACTAGGGACTTGGAGGACTCCAAGTTGCTAGACGTTGTCAGGGCCCTGAAAATATATATATATATATATAATTCCAGGACGGCTGGAGTCAGAAAGTCTGACTTGCTGTTTATATTGTAGGCACCCAAAAAGCTGGGTGCTCCTGCTTCTAAGCAGACTATTGCTCGTTGGATTTGTAGTACGATTCAGCTTGCACATTCTGTGGCAGGCCTGCCACAGCCAAAATCTGTAAATGCCCATTCCACAAGGAAGGTGGGCTCATCTTGGGCGGCTGCCCGAGGGGTCTCGGCTTTACAACTTTGCCGAGCAGCTACTTGGTCAGGGGAAAACACGTTTGCTAAATTCTACAAATTTGATACCCTGGCTGAGGAGGACCTGGAGTTCTCTCATTCGGTGCTGCAGAGTCATCCGCACTCTCCCGCCCGTTTGGGAGCTTTGGTATAATCCCCATGGTCCTGACGGAGTCCCCAGCATCCACTAGGACGTTAGAGAAAATAAGATTTTACTTACCGATAAATCTATTTCTCATAGTCCGTAGTGGATGCTGGGCGCCCATCCCAAGTGCGGATTGTCTGCATTACTTGTACATAGTTATTGTTACAAAAAAATCGGGTTATTATTGTTGTGAGCCATCTTTTTTAGAGGCTACTTCATTGTTATCATACTGTTAACTGGGTTCAAATCACAAGTTGTACGGTGTGATTGGTGTGGCTGGTATGAGTCTTACCCGGGATTCAAGATCCTTCCTTATTGGACTATACAGATTGTGTCTCAGGGATACAAGCTGGAATTCGAAGTGATGCCCCCTCACCGTTACCTCAAATCGGCCCTGCCAGCTTCCCCCATGGAACGGGAAGTAGTGTTAGCGGCAATTCACAAGTTATATCTCCAGCAGGTGGTGGTAAAGGTTCCCCTACTTCAACAGGGAAGGGGATACTATTCCACAATGTTTGTGGTACCGAAACCGGACGGTTCGGTCAGACCCATATTGAATTTAAAGTCCCTGAACATTTATCTGAAAAGATTCAAGTTCAAAATGGAATCGCTCAGAGCGGTCATTGCAAGCCTGGAAGAGGGGGATTTTATGGTATCTCTGGACATCAAGGATGCTTACTTGCATGTCCCCATTTATCCACCTCATCAGGAGTACCTCAGATTTGTGGTACAGGACTGTCATTACCAATTCCAGATGTTGCCGTTTGGGCTCTCCACGGCACCGAGAATATTTACCAAGGTAATGGCAGAAATGATGGTGCTCCTTCGAAAGCAAGGAGTCACAATTATCCCATACTTGGACGATCTCCTCATAAAGGCGAGGTCCAGAGAGCAGTTGCTGATCAGCGTAGCACACTCTCAGGAAGTGTTGCAACAGCACGGCTGGATTCTGAATATCCCAAAGTCACAGCTGATTCCTACAACGCGTCTGCCCTTTCTGGGCATGATTCTGGACACGGACCAGAAGAAGGTGTTTCTCCCGGCGGAGAAGGCTCAAGAGCTCGTGACTCTAGTCAGAGACCTCTTGAGACCGAAACAGGTGTCGGTGCATCGCTGCACACGAGTCCTGGGAAAGATGGTGGCATCATACGAAGCCATTCCCTTCGGCAGGTTCCATGCGAGGATCTTTCAATGGGATCTGTTGGACAAGTGGTCCGGATCGCATCTTCAGATGCATCGGCTGATCACCCTATCCCCCAGGGCCAGGGTGTCTCTTCTGTGGTGGCTGCAGAGTGCTCACCTTCTCGAGGGCCGCAGGTTCGGCATACAGGACTGGGTCCTGGTGACCACGGATGCGAGCCTCCGAGGATGGGGGGCAGTCACTCAGGGAAGAAACTTCCAAGGGTTGTGGTCAAGTCAGGAGGCTTGTCTGCACATAAATATCCTGGAACTAAGGGCCATATACAACGCCCTGAGTCAAGTGGAGCCTCTGCTTCGCAATCAACTGGTGCTGATTCAGTCAGACAACATCACCGCTGTGGCTCATGTAAACCGCCAGGGCGGCACAAGAAGCAGAGTGGCGATGGTGGAAGCCACCAGGATTCTTCGTTGGGCGGAGAATCACGTTCAAGCACTGTCAGCAGTGTTCATTCCGGGAGTGGACAACTGGGAAGCAGACTTCCTCAGCAGGCACGACCTCCACCCGGGAGAGTGGGGACTTCATCACGAAGTCTTCACTCAGATCACAAATCGATGGGAACTGCCACAGGTGGACATGATGGCATCCCGTCTCAACAAAAAGCTACAAAGGTATTGCGCCAGGTCAAGAGACCCTCAGGCGATAGCTGTGGACGCACTAGTAACACCGTGGGTGTTCCAGTCGGTCTATGTGTTTCCTCCTCTTCCTCTCATACCCAAGGTGCTGAGAATCGTAAGAAAAAGATGAGTGAGAACAATACTCATTGTTCCGGATTGGCCAAGAAGGACTTGGTACCCGGAACTGCAAGAAATGCTCACAGAGGACCCATGGCCTCTGCCTCTCAGACTGGACCAGTTGCAACAGGGGCCCTGTCTGTTCCAAGACTTACCGCGGCTGCGTTTGACGGCATGGCGGTTGAACGCAGGATCCTAGCGGAAAAAGGCATTCCGGATGAAGTTATTCCTACGCTGATAAAGGCTAGGAAGGACGTGACAGCAAAACACTATCACCGTATATGGCGAAAATATGTTGCCTGGTGTGAGGCCAGGAAGGCCCCTACAGAGAAATTCCAGCTGTGCCGGTTCCTGCACTTCCTACAGTCTGGAGTGACTATGGGCTTGAAGTTGGGGTCCATAAAGGTCCAGATTTCGGCCCTATCCATTTTCTTTCAAAAGGAACTGGCTTCTCTTCCTTAAGTTCAGACGTTTGTTAAGGGAGTGCTGCATATTCAGCCCCCTTTTGTGCCACCAGTGGCACCTTGGGATCTCAACGTGGTGTTGGGTTTCCTAAAATCCCACTGGTTTGAGCCACTTAAGACCGTGGAGCTATAGTATCTCACGTGGAAAGTGGTCATGCTATTGGCCTTAGCTTCGGCTAGGCGTGTATCAGAATTGGCGGCTTTGTCATGTAAAAGCCCCTATCTGGTTTTCCATATGGACAGGGCAGAATTACGGACTCGTCCGCAATTTCTGCAGAAGGTGGTGTCATCTTTTCATTTGAACCAACCTATTGTGGTGCCGGCGGCTACTCGTGACTTGGAGGATTCCAAGTTGCTTGATGTAGTCAGGGCTTTGACTATCTATGTAGCCAGGACGGCTGGAGTCAGGAAAACTGACTCGCTGTTTATCCTGTATGCATCCAACAAGCGGGGTGCTCCTGCTTCAAAGCAAACCATTGCTCGCTGGATCTGTAACACGATTCAGCAGGCTCATTCTGCGGCTGGATTGCCGCATCCAAAATCAGTGAAAGCCCATTCCACAAGGAAAGTGGGCTCTTCTTGGGCGGCTGCCCGAGGGGTCTCGGCATTACAGCTTTGCCGAGCAGCTACTTGGTCGGGTTCAAACACATTTGCTAAGTTCTACAAGTTTGATACCCTGGCTGAGGAGGACCTTGTGTTTGCCCATTCGGTGCTGCAGAGTCATCCGCACTCTTCCGCCCGTTTGGGAGCTTTGGTATAATCCCCATGGTCCTTACGGAGTCCCCAGCATCCACTAGGACGTTAGAGAAAATAAGATTTTACTCACCGGTAAATCTATTTCTCGTAGTCCGTAGGGGATGCTGGGCGCTCATCCCAAGTTCGGACTTTCTGCAATACGTGTATATAGTTATTGCTTAATAAAGGGTTATGTTATGTTGGCATCCATTGTTTGATGCTCTGTTGTTGTTCATACTGTTGACTGGGTAAGTTTATCACAAGTTATACGGTGTGATTGGTGTGGCTGGTATGAGTCTTACCCTGGATTCCAAAATCATTTCCTTGTAATGTCAGCTCTTCCGGGCACAGTTTCCTTAACTGGGGTCTGGAGGAGGGGCATAGAGGGAGGAGCCAGTGCACACCAGTAGTACTAAATCTTTCTTAGAGTGCCCAGTCTCCTGCGGAGCCCGTCTATTCCCCATGGTCTTTACGGAGTCCCCAGCATCCACTACGGACTACGAGAAATAGATTTACCGGTGAGTAAAATCTTATTTTTTAAGCAGACCAGTTAACTTGTCCAACCCAATAATTCTGGAGTCACAAAAGTAGGCAGACACTGTGGGGTTTATTTACTAAAAGGTTGATATTCATCAATTTTTTATCAATTTGAAATGAATGAAAATTGATCTAGTTTTATCTTTTGCTTCTTATCTTCCTTTCCTCATCGTCTACTTTCACTGAGCTCTGCATTGGTTCTGACTATACATTGCCTCATACATATACTGTAAATCTTTGTTTATTGCACCAGTTTATTATAAACTTGTACTACTCACATTACTCTGCAGACAACAGAGTACCAGCGGTAATATTGATCTCTATGGGAAAAGGGACTACTATAGATATCCACAGGCTCGTTCTCTCAGTTTGGACAAATGCTGGGTGCAGTGTTCATAGTGTGAAACAATTCCATTGGAGACTAAAGGCTGATCATCCATTGCCATAGAGACTGTGTACCATGAGACAGTACCAGGGTCATCAACCTGGACGTGGTTCAATATCCAAAGTGTCTGATAATCTTGGTAATACCTTGTTTTGCAGTACACAATCCGTCCGTTATTTAGGTCACAAAAGGGTTCTTTGCTCCATAATTGGCATGATTCTATTGTAATTTTAGATTATTTTACTATCCGCTAGTATTTGCTTACCTGGTGTTCCTAGTGGTTTTCACCAGTCACTCCTGCAAGGAGCGTATACTGTATGACCAATTCCATCCAACTTGCATCAAACCCTACATGTTCTCACTAAGGATTCTTTATATTCCACATGTCTAAATCTTACATAGTGTTTGATAACTGATATACAGGTAAGCTGTATTCATCACATGAGGTCGCAAGTTCACACATTTTTAGAAATGTATTTCTCACAGAATTGTTGTGAATGATGGTGTTTGATTTATGCAGAAAATAAATCATTTATGTATTGGACTGGAGACAGAACATTTCAAAGGAATATGCCAGAGGTCACCAAACTTACTCTATCTTCAAATACAAGGTAAATTATAACTAATAGAACTACAGCATATTCTTTCTAATGTCTCGTTTTATGTTTACAGTTATTCATCTTTGCTTCTTAGCTCTACCGTGTTTAAACATGTTTACTGATGTACATTTTGTCTTTCAATGGCATCATAATGGCATGTTTAAGGAGTGCTACATACTGTGCATGGCAAAACATTCCTGTGATGCACAGTAGGAGGGGGAGCAAATAAGGACACATAGCAGAGTTAACATGAGGAAAAGAATAATGACACAAACATATGGTGGTAGATGAGATGTAGAGATGTTGACCAGGTGTGAGAAGCAGATATTTGGTAACGTTGGCTGGAGAACTTTTGGATAGCATAAAATATGTGGGATCAGACACAGAGAAGCTTATTAGAGATACAGAACAAAATGTTGTGGAGTACATAAGTGATGCAGGTCATACAATAGTCAGGATCCTGACTTAAGGAGACACAAATGTTCTATGGTGCCTATATAGGGAGGCTTTAAACTCACAACTGGGTAGTTGTCATAGGCACATTTATTCCTACCTAGTGAACTTTCCCTCGCACCAATCTTCCTCCAAACAACTGGCAGACAGTATTATCTCTGGCTGATATTATCACTGCCAGTCCTACACTGATGTTTAGCTAGCTAATGAGGGATATAGGTATGAAGCAGTGATAAGAATGGAGAAGTGTGTCATGGCAACCACTCAGATTTCAAGTAACCATTTATCAAGTGCATTCTATAACATTATACGTAGCAGCTGACTGGTTGCCATGGCAGACTTCTCCACTGGCTCACTTCACTCTTTTTACTGCTTCATGCATCTCCCCCAAAGTTCACTGTGGGACAGGATATACACTGTAAGCCAATAGACTTATAGCTGCTGTCAGTGCGACCTCCTGGGAAGAAGCAACACACATACTGTAGCAATCAGAGGAGAAAAGATGATGACCCTTAGTACTGTATTTGGTATCAGATATTGTACTGCACATAAGCTGTATGTCAGATTTTGCGCTCCTTTTTAGCTTTGGCACCATGTATAGCTGTACACATTTGTAAATCGGCAACATTAAGTGCCCCAGTAATATTGTTAAAGTGTCTCTGTTCTGTAAGCAGGATTAAATAAGTATAAGACCGTGCCATGCATGTGCCTCTGGTCTGGATGCCATCCATCCCGTTAGACTCCCTCAAACCCTTACCTCCTCCTTCAAATACACTGCCATTGCTTTCTGCTCCTCTCTTTGGTGCATGCAGCTCCCCCCTTCTTGAGCAAAGCAAAGTGAGACAAGACATACCTCCTAACTGCTCCTCCAGCTTTCTACCATGTATGTCACTCACTAATGTTAATTCATAAATACTGAATGTCACTGATATAAAAACCAAAGTATTATTATTTGCTATACTTGCCTACTCTTCCGGAAATATCAGGGAAGATCAAACATTTTGGGAAGTTCTCCCAGAAGAGCAGGCACCTTCCTGGGCCATGATGCAGTAAATCGTGTCACCATGTACCCCCTGAATTTGCTCCTTGGGCTTCCTCTCTGGGACTTCTAAGAATGGATATCCCCAAAGTTAGCAAGTATATAATACATGCATACAGCATAATACCTGTCTTTCACAGTCACTGGCATATAAACAGCAGTAATATATGCAGTACCATGTGCTTATCCTGTCCGTCACTGACACACACCTTCCTTGCTTTTCACATGCCCTATGCATCTTTCATATAACTCCATTCCCTGACAGCTGCAGGACTCAAGGGGGATTTATAAAAAATAAATGTAATTAAAACAAATATAACTGTGTATATCCATGCCCCAGCAGAGATTAAGGTGCATACACACTGTGCAATGTATTCTTGCGATTTTGACTATATAGTCAAAATCGCAAGAAAAGTTAGCACATATCGCACCGTGGTGGTCATTCCGAGTTGATTGCTCGCTAGCCGTTCTTAGCAGCCGTGCAGACGCTATGCCGCCTCCCACTGGGAGTGTACTTTAGCTTAGCAGAAGTGTGAACGAAAGGATCGCAGAGCGGCTACAATTTTTTTTTGTGCAGTTTCAAAACCTACTCATCGCTTGCGATCACTTCAGACCATTCAGTTCCTGATTTGACGTCATGAACACGCCCTGCATTTGCCCAGCCACGCCTGCGTTTTTTCGAACACTCCCTGAAAGCGGTCAGTTGACACCCAGAAACGCCCCCTTCCTGTTAATCACTCTGCGGCAGCCAGTGCGACCGAAAAGTATCGCTAGACCCAGTGTGAAACGACATTGTTCGTTGTAATAGTACGTCGCGCGTGCGCATTGCGCCGCTTACGCATGCGCATAAATGCCTTTTTTTGCCTCATCGCTGCACAGCGAACGAATGCAGCTAGCGATCAACTCGGAATGACCACCCATGTGTACACAGCTTGCAATATTGATGCGCGGGATCGGTATCGCAAGAAAAAATAGACTGTGCAGGCAAGGCAGTTTTGACTATATTGTGTGTAATCTAGTACAAAGTATAGTAAAAAATGGCCATAGCCAAAATCTCTCAGTATGTATAGACAAAATCGGTGCTTCTGGGCTCTGGGGGAGTTAAAGGGAAATCGCATAGTCAAAATCGGGCATAGTCAATATTACCCCTTTCACATCGCAAAAATAACCCGGTATCGACCCAGCATATTGCCGGGTCGACACGGGTTAGTGTGCAATGTGAAAGGGGCCTTGGAGAATTCCCGGGTCACTTGACCCGGCAATTCAACCCGGGTAATAAGAAGGGTTATTCCTGGGTTGAATACAGGGTCAGTGGCAGTGTAAACGGGTTCCCAGGTCGATATGACCCGGTCCCATTTACTACATAGGGAGAGGCAGTGCGGTGATGAGCTCATCTCCCAGCGCCGCCCCCGCTGCCGGCTTCGTCCCCGCCACTATGGCAAACCGACCCGGGTCAGGAAGCCAGCGCTGAGGCTCCAATGCCAGATCCCACCTGGGAAGGACCGGTTTCCAATTCCCTGGTGGGATCCGGCATTGGAGATGTGAAAGGGGTATATCTCACTGTGTGTATGCACCTTTATAGTTTATATTACCTACCACATGGAACCAAACAAGGCTATTGTTGACAAAGGCCAATTAACCTACCAATACACTAGCATGCAAAAGTCTTTGGACAATAAAAGACAGTGGTGGTCATTATGAGTTGTTCGCTCGTTGCCGATTTTCGCTGCTATGCTGCGTTTTGTTGCTTAATGCGCATGTGCATGGTACGCAGCGCGCATGCGCTTAGTTATTTAACACAAAACTTAGTAGATTTGCTGGTGTTCATGCGGCGCTTTTCAATCGCACTGCTGATCGGAGAATGATTGACCGGAAAGGGGCGTTTCTGGGTGGTTACTGAGCGTTTTCCGGGAGTGTGCTAAAAAACGCAGGCGTGTCAGGGAAAAACGCGGGAGTGTCTGGAGAAACGGGGGATTGGCTGGCCGAACGCAGGGCGTATTTGTGACGTCAAACCAGGAACTAAACGGACTGAGCTGATCGCAATCTAGGAGTAGGTCTGGAGCTACTCAGAAACTGCAAGAAAATATTTAGTAGCAATTCTGCTAATCTTTCGTTCGCTATTCTGCTAAGCTAAGATACACTCCCAGAGGGCGGCGGCCTAGCGTGTGCAATGCTGCTAAAAGCAGCTAGCGAGCGAACAACTCGGAATGACCACCAAAATGTAGTGAAATAATGAAAATATTTATTCATGATAATGTTTCACATGCTGTTGTAACTAAACATTTTCAAAATTATTTATAATGTTATAGTATAACATAAATTTCAGATTAAATTTGGTTTTCATCACTGTCTTACTTTGGCGCGTATCACTGCTACATAATTTGGGCATTCGAGACAACAACATTTCTAAAGTTTTGTAAATTAAACCTTTCCAGGCCTCGTTGTGGCATTCCCATAAGTTTTTAGCATTTGCTGGAGCCATTACACAAATCTTTCTGTCTTAGGGGGTTATTCAGACCTGATCGCTAGGGTGCGTTTTTTGCAGCCCTACGGTCAGACAGTCACCGCCTACAGGGGGAGGGGAAAAGTGCTGTGCAGGTGTGTGATCGCATTTGTAGCAGAGCTGCACAAACATCACTGTGTGCAGTCTCTGCTCAGGTTAGGGCTTACTTATACCGCATTCAGATCGCAAATGCCGGATCCCACCCGGTAAAAGAAACATGTCCTTACCGGGTGGGATCCGGCATTTGCTCCCCTCTGCTGGCTTTCCGACCCGGCAATATACTAAGTCGGTTGCCATAGCAGCGGGGGGGGGGCAGCAGCAGCAGGGGTGGGGGTGGAGGCGGCACTGGGAGATGAGCTCATCTCCTGCGCCGCCTCTCCCTATGCTGTGAATGGGAACCGTGTCGCATCGACGCGGCTCCCATTCACACTGCACCTGACCCGGTATTCAACCCGGGTATAATCCTTCTTTTATACCGGGTTGAATTACCGGGTCAGGCGACCCGCTATTTCGCCGAAAGTGCTTTCACATCGCACACTGACCCGTGTCGACACGGCAATATGCCGTGTCGATACCGGGTTATTTGTGCGATGTGAAAGGGGTATTAGCCGCTGCGATGCATTCTTAGTGATCGGGGCCAGAGCTGACGTCAGACACCCTCCCTCCAAACGCCTGAGCCCACCTGCGTTTTTCCATACACTCCTGTAAAACGGTCAGTTGCCACCCAGAAACGGCCTCTTCCTGTCAATCACCTTGCGATCGCCCGTGCGATTGCTTTTTTCGCACCATCCCATCACTAGGCACCAATGCCTGGTGCAGTCGTCCGATGCGCCGGTGCATTGCATTGCATGTGCAGTTCAGATTTGATCGCCCGCTGTACAATAACGCACAGCAGCAATCATGTCTGAATTACCCCCTTAATTCATCCCAGAGTTTCTCAATGGGTTTGATATCAGGTGACTGGGGAGACTGTGCCATAATTTGTAGAACTTTCTGCTTTTTTTTTACTTTTCACATAATTGATATACAGTTTACATGTGTGCTTAGGGTCATTATCTTGTTGCATGATGAATCACTTTTCAATATTTCAACTTTGTACAGTGTGATGTAAATACTGTGGTATTGTTTCTTATCCATAGTTGATGTTATTTGAACTAAATATCCAACTTTTTCTCCACCGCAACCACCCCAAATCATGACATGACCACCACCATGTTTAACTGTATGACTTATTGTCACAACCCGGTATTGTTTTCCATGTCGCTGGGTCACTTACCGCTCCTGCCATGCTGTGATCCACTCTCATGGCAAGGTGCCAGTGCCCTTTGTCTATTATAGGATGCTTAGGCTTCAGTCTGATCTGGTCTAGTTGGTACGATCCGGCATCTCTCTGCCAAGACCCGGGTTCGATTCCAAGGGATTGCATATACTTTGTCTCTACATCTCTAATGTATTCTTAAGACCAGCCAGTTACACATATAGTCCTCTAGTCACCCACACAGACTTTACGCAGACTCCGGGTTCACAAACTATACAAGCGTGACACTTAATCATCTAACACACATTCTCCGACCATTTTTCAAACATACAGACGTCTTCTGGTTCTAAAAAAGTGTCCAATACCATTGTCATTTGGTCATTTTACTTTATTAACAGACCTCAACAATGGTTTTCCGCAAGCAATGCGACCATTTAGCAGTACATGACGCAGATGTCTTTTAACTGTATCAACTGATAAAGGCATTTGTCTAATTTTATTGAGTTCTTCTTTGTTTGCAGTGCTGGGAGTTTTTGGTTTCACTTACTCTTTACGATAATGTATTTATCTTCCCTTTTTGATGTATACCTGGGTCGCCCACAATATTTTTTTTTAGTCATGTGTGTACCTGTTTCTTTGTATCAAGCTAATGTGTACTTAACACTAGATCATGGAATTTTTTATTTTTTAACAATTTGTCGATGAGTATATTCTTCTTCAGAAAGCACATTTGCATCTTTTCTTCATTTTGAAAAAGTTTCCTTTATTATATTTTCAACACTATAGGAAAGGAAAGGAAAATAAAAAAGTAAGATATAAAATATTCAATTCATAAAAATAATATTTTATTAAAAAGAATCTCTCTCTCTATATATATATATATATATATATACTGTATGTATGTATGTATTTTTATATATATATATATATATATATATGCGAAAGCCCTCACTCACTCACTCACTCACTGACTCACTAATTCTCTTACTTCCCGATATGTTAGGAAGCTGAAATTAAACATAGGTATTCCTCAGGTGGGAAAACAGGAAAACTACATAAGTAGAATTTTAATAAACCTCCCCTAGGGGATGAAAAGTGGGTTGACATAATTACGTCATTACGTGGCTTGCGTTGCGGGAACGATAACTCCCAAACAGACAATCGGATCAAAGTTTGGATTGCACCTCCAGTGTGTAGAATTACATATAAACTACAAAAATATTCTTATCACTTTTTACCATATCTGCTACGGGTGCTCCTCGGGTAACGCCAAGAACCATGGATTAATATTAATTACATTAAGGCGTCTCAAATTTACAGCTCTGTAGATTTACCAAATTCACTCACTTATAGTTACGACCATGAAAATCAGAAACTCCCATGCAAAGAACAGGTAGAAAAGCTAAGTTTTTCAATAAAATGAATCAACGTACATACCAGATTTATTAATGACCAGCTCTAAACTACGTACCTTAGCATATCAGTAAAATCTTGGGACTGCAAAGAAAATGAAATATGCTTGTGCAAATAATATGGTAAATGGTATATTTGAAATAAAGTCCTATAGGTTTTTTCTAATCATAAGGATTTTAGGGAGCAATTAACGTTCCATACAGAGAAGAACAGGTCAAACTGTAACCCATAAAATAAAGACTACACAGTGCTACAAATTCATATTATATTTAAAAAAACATGTATTGCTAATGCTGTTAGTGGCTCTGGGGCTTGACCTAAGAATCGTATCTATTACAGTTTAAACACGCTGTGCACCATTTCGATATGTGACAGTTTTTCCGGATCAAGCACTCCAATTCACTAAGAATTGTGTTTGGCGATAGTCTGATCATATTCAGTCATGTTTAGTCGTGTGCGAGTTCAGTCATATTGTGCCTGTGAGCAACATATTGTGCAGAAATCCGAGTAATCTGTGCAGTGCTTTTCAGTGTCACAGTGTAAAGAAATGGTTACAAATAAAAATGTTGCGCCCCCCCCCCCCCAAAAAAAAAAAAAAATTATAGCCAATACCAGGTCAACGGGCCAGCCACTGATTGTCCAAGAGTTAGACCACTTTCAGCCAACCAGTGTTCCTATGGCAGTATCCACTGATTGGCTGGGTATGCGTGAAGTGCAGAGAACCATGTGGGTTCTGTCATTCTTTAAGATAGCACTACAGTGCTTATGTCTGGTGGATCGGGAAATCCTTTTTTATTTTACCAAAGACTGGGTGTAATTCAGAGCTGATCATAGATGTACTAAATTTAGCACATCTACAATCAGATTCTCAGACATGCGGGGGGACGCCCCGCATATCAGACCCTGCTTCCTCTGCACAGGTGCGAAAGAATCGCATGGCTGCAATGCTTTTGCACTCACCGAGTAGCTCCCTGCCTGTGCAGCCTAGCTGCGCTGGCAGGCAGCTAGCAGCTGCGTTCCGGTTCGCAGCTGCTGTGCGTGATATCACGCAGCCGCCGCTGCCTGCCACCGCAATGGTCCAGACACGTCTGCGTTGTCCGGACCGCGCCCCACCAACAGCTTTCTAACACCGTTGGCACACCCCTCTGTTGGTCAGTCAAGCAGAGGCGATTGCAGCCCTGAGATGCTTATGCATCTCACTGGGCTTCACGTGGTGGCATGCGCAGTGTGCCAGCTGTGCGTGCGCACTCCCCAAAGGGCTTCAGACTGCGATCTCTGCCAATGCAGCGATTGGGTCTGAATTAGGCCCACTGTGGATTACTACTGGAGAAGGGAAACTATCCGCACAATGAACAAGGCGAGTATCTAGTGTACAATAAGTGTGTGTGTGTGTGTGTGTGTGTGTGTGTGTGTGTGTGTGTGTGTGTGTGCAATAAAGGACTACAACATTCAGTTTGTGTAGGGTCTTTTCTTTGTTTATATATTTCCTTTACAGTGGGACTACAGGTGCCAGCAGGCCCTTAGTGCCCTGCCATACTGGCACTTGTGATTCTCCAAGTGCCTACATGTGGGGCAGCCTTACTGGAACCTGTAGTCCCACTATGGAACAATATTACTCCTACATTTGACTGCTCCACAGCATCTTCTAGTTTGGTCCAAGTTCATTTTATGTTTAGAAACATGATTTTCATTAAATCTGCGTGATCTATTCCTGCTTATGGAAAGTACTTTTCTCTATCGTCCTAAGTGGATGCTGGGGTTCCTGAAAGGACCATGGGGAATAGCGGCTCCGCAGGAGACAGGGCACAAAAGTAAAGCTTTTACAGGTCAGGTGGTGTGTACTGGCTCCTCCCCCTATGACCCTCCTCCAGACTCCAGTTAGATTTTTGTGCCCGGCCGAGAAGGGTGCAATTCTAGGTGGCTCTCATAAAGAGCTGCTTAGAGAGTTTAGCTTAGGTTTTTTATTTTACAGTGATTCCTGCTGGCAACAGGATCACTGCAACGAGGGACAGAGGGGAGAAGAAGTGAACTCACCTGCGTGCAGGATGGATTGGCTTCTTGGCTACTGGACATGAAGCTCCAGAGGGACGATCACAGGTACAGCCTGGATGGTCACCGGAGCCACGCCGCCGGCCCCCTCACAGATGCTGAAGCAAGAAGAGGTCCAGAATCGGCGGCTGAAGACTCCTGCAGTCTTCTTAAGGTAGCGCACAGCACTGCAGCTGTGCGCCATTTTCCTCTCAGCACACTTCACACGGCAGTCACTGAGGGTGCAGGGCGCTGGGGGGGGGCGCCCTGGGAGGCAAATGTAAACCTTTAAAAAGGCTAAAAATACCTCACATATAGCCCCAGAGGCTATATGGAGATATTTACCCCTGCCTAAATGTACTAAATAGCGGGAGACGAGCCCGCCGGAAAAGGGGCGGGGCCTATCTCCTCAGCACACGGCGCCATTTTCTGTCACAGCTCCGCTGGTCAGGAAGGCTCCCAGGTCTCTCCCCTGCACTGCACTACAGAAACAGGGTATAACAGAGAGGGGGGGCAAAATAAATGGCAATATATTAATATAAAAGCAGCTATAAGGGAGCACTTAATCATAAGGCTATCCCTGTCATATATAGCGCTTTTTGGTGTGTGCTGGCAGACTCTCCCTCTGTCTCCCCAAAGGGCTAGTGGGTCCTGTCTTCGTATAGAGCATTCCCTGTGTGTCTGCTGTGTGTCGGTACGTGTGTGTCGACATGTATGAGGACGTTATTGGTGTGGAGGCGGAGCAATTGCCAAATATGAGGATGTCACCTTCTAGGGGGTCGACACCAGAATGGATGCCTTATTTGTGGAATTACGGGATAGCGTCAACTCGCTTAAGCAGTCGTTTGCCGACATGAGGCGGCCGGACACTCACTTAGTGCCTGTCCAGGCGCCTCAAACACCGTCAGGGGCTGTAAAACGCCCCTTGCCTCAGTCGGTCGACACAGACCCAGACACAGGCACTGATTCCGGTAGTGAAGGTGACGAATCAACCGTATTTTCCAAAAGGGCCACACGTTATATGATTTTGGCAATAAAGGAGATGTTACATTTAGCTGATACTACAGGTACCACTAAACGGGGTATTATGTGGGGTGTGAAAAAACTACCAGTAGTTTTTACCAAATCAGAAGAATTAAATGACGTGTGTGATGAAGCGTGGGGTGCCCCGATAAAAAACTGCTAATTTCAAAGAAGTTATTGGCTTTATACCCTTTCCCGCCAGAGGTTAGGGAGCGCTGGGAAACACCTCCTAGGGTGGACAAAGCGCTAACACGCTTATCAAAACAAGTGGCGTTACCCTCTCCTGAGACGGCCGCACTTAAAGATCCATCAGATAGGAGGATGGAAAATATCCAAAAAGGTATATACACACATGCAGGTGTTATACTACGACCAGCTATTGCGACTGCCTGGATGTGCAGTGCTGGGGTAGTTTGGTCAGAGTCCCTGATCGAAAATATTGATACCCTGGACAGGGACAATATTTTACTGTCGTTAGAACAAATAAAGGATGCATTTCTTTATATGCGTGATGCACAGAGAGATATCTGCACACTGGCATCACGGGTAAGTGCTATGTCCATTTCGGCCAGAAGAGCTTTATGGACACGACAGTGGACAGGCGATGCGTAGAGGAGTTATTTGGGGTCGGTCTATCGGATTTGGTGGCCACGGCTACGGCCGGGAAATCCACCTTTCTACCTCAAGTCACTCCCCAACAGAAAAAGGCACCGACCTTTCAACCGCAGCCTTTTCGTTCCTTTAAAAATAAGAGAGCAAAGGGCTATTCATATCTGCCACGAGGCAGAGGACGAGGGAAGAGACAGCAACAGGCAGCTCCTTCCCAGGAACAGAAGCCCTCCCCGGCTTCTACAAAAGCCTCAGCATGACGCTGGGGCTTCGCAAGCGGACTCGGGGGCGGTAGGCGGTCGTCTCAAGAATTACAGCGCGCAGTGGGCTCACTCGCAGGTAAATCCCTGGATCCTGCAGATAATATCTCAGGGGTACAGGTTGAAATTAGAGACAGAGCCACCTCGCCGTTTCCTGAAGTCTGCTTTACCAACGTCCCCCTCAGAAAGGGAGACGGTTTTGGAAGCCATTCACAAGCTGTATTCTCAGCAGGTGATAGTCAAGGTACCTCTTCTACAACAAGGGAAGGGGTATTATTCCACTCTTTTTGTGGTACCGAAGCCGGATGGCTCGGTAAGGCCTATTCTAAATCTGAAGTCCTTGAACCTGTACATAAAGAAGTTCAAGTTCAAGATGGAGTCACTCAGAGCAGTGATAAGCGAACCTGGAAGAAGGGGACTTTATGGTATCCTTGGACATCAAGGATGCGTATCTCCACGTTCCAATTACCCCTCACACCAGGGGTACCTCAGGTTCGTTGTACAAAACTGTCACTATCAGTTTCAGACGCTGCCGTTTGGTTTGTCCACGGCACCTCGGGTCTTTACAAAGGTAATGGCCGAGATAATATTTCTTCTTCGAAGAAAAGGCGTATTAATTATCCCATACTTGGACGATCTCCTAATAAGGGCAAGGTCCAGAGAACAGCTAGAGATGGGTTTAGCACTATCTCAAGAGGTGCTAAAGCAGCACGGATGGATTCTGAATATTCCAAAATCCCAATTAATGCCGACAACTCGTCTGCTGTTCCTGGGGATGATTCTGGACACAGTTCAGAAAAGGTTTTTCTTCCCGAAGAAAAAGCCAAGGAGTTATCTGACCTGGTCAGGAACCTCCTAAAACCAGGAAAGGTGTCTGTACATCAATGCACAAGAGTCCTGGGAAAAAAAAAATGGTAGCTTCTTACGAAGCAATCCCTTTCGGCAGATTCCATGCAAAGGGATCTGTTGGACAAATGGTCAGGGTCGCATCTTCAGATGCACCTGCGGATAACCCTGTCGCCGAGGACAAGGGTATCCTTTCTGTGGTGGTTGCAGGAGGCTCATCTATTGGAGGGCCGCAGATTCGGCATGCAGGATTGGATCCTGGTGACCACGGGTGCCAGCCAGAGAGGCTGGGGAGCAGTCACACAGGGAAGAAATTTCCAGGGAGTGTGGTCGAGCCTGAAAAAGTCTCTTCACATAAGCATTCTGGAACTAAGAGCAATCTACAATGCTCTAAGCCAGGCGGAACCTCTGCTTCAAGGAAGACCGGTGTTGATCCAGTCGGACAACATCACGGCAGTCGCCCATGTAAACAGACAGGGCGGCACAAGAAGCAGGAGGGCAATGGCAGAAGCTGCCAGGATCCTTCGCTGGGCGGAGAATCACGTGATAGCACTGTCAGCAGTATTCATCCCGGGCGTGGACAACTGGGAAGCAGACTTCCTCAGCAGACACGACCTTCACCCGGGAGAGTGGAGACTTCATCCAGAAGTTTTCCACATGCTATTAAACCGTTGGGTAAAACCAATGGTGGACATGATGGCGTCTCGCCTCAACAAAACACTGGACAGGTATTGCGCCAGGTCAAGAGATCCGCAGGCAATAGCTGTGGACGCGCTGGTAACACCTTGGGTGTACCAGTCGGTATATGTGTTTCCTCCTCTGCCTCTCATACCAAAGGTATTGAGGATTATACGGCAAAGTGGAGTAAGACTAGTGGCTCCGGATTGGCCAAGAAGGACTTGGTACCCGGAACTTCAAGAGATGGTCACGGACGATCCGTGGCCTCTACTTCTGAGAAGGGACCTGCTTCAGCAGGGTACTTGTCTTTTTCAAGACTTACCGCGGCTGCGTTTGACGGCATGGCGTTTGAATGCCAGATCCTAAAAGGAAAAGGCATTCCAGAAGAAGTCATTCCTACCTTGATCAAGGCAAGGAAGGAAGTCACCGCGAAGCTTTATCGCCGTATTTGGCGAAAATATGTTGCGTGGTGCGAGCAGCGGAGTGCTCCGATGGAGGAATTTCAACTGGGTCGTTTTCCTACATTTCCTGCAATCAGGATTGTCTATGGGTCTCAAATTGGGATCTATTAAGGTTCAAATTTCGGCCCTATCAATATTCTTCCAAAAAGAATTGGCCTCAGTCCCTGAGGTCCAGATTTTTATCACAGGAGTACTGCATATACAGCCTCCTGTGGTGCCTAAGGTGGCACCGTGGGATCTAAATGTAGTTTTAGATTTCCTCAAATCAAATTGGTTTGAACCACTAAAGAAGGTGGATTTGAAATATCTCACATGGAAAGTGACTATGTTACTGGCCCTGGCTTCGGCCGGGAGAGTATCTGAACTGGCGGCTTTGTTTTATAAAAGCCCTTATTTAATTTTCCATTCGACATAGGGCAGAGCTGCGGACGCGTCCGCATTTTCTCCCTAAGGTGGTATCAGCGTTTCACCTGAACCAGCCTATTGTAGTGCCTGCGGCTACAGACGACTTGAAGGACTCCAAGTTGTTGGACGTTGTCAGAGCCTTAAAAATATACATTTAAAGGACGGCTGGAGTCAGAAAATCTGACTCGCTGTTTATACTGTATGCACCCAACAAGTTGGGTGCACCTGCTTCTAAGCAGTTGATTGCTCGTTGGATTTGTAACAAAATTCAACTTGTACATTCTGTGGCAGGCCTGCCACAGCCTAAATCTGTTAAGGCCCATTCCGCAAGGAAGATGGGCTCATCTTGGGCGGCTGCCCGAGGGGTCTCGGCATTACTACTCTGCCGAGCAGCTACGTGGTCAGGGGAGAACACGTTTGTAAATTTTTACAAATTTGATACCCTGGCAAAGGAGGACCTGGAGTTCTCTCATTCGGTGCTGCAGAGTCATCCGCACTCTCCCGCCCGTTTGGGAGCTTTGGTATAATCCCCATGGTCCTTTCAGGAACCCCAGCATCCACTTAGGACGATAGAGAAAATAAGAATTTACTTACCGATAATTCTATTTCTCGGAGTCCGTAGTGGATGCTGGGCGCCCATCCCAAGTGCGGATTATCTGCAATACTTGTACATAGTTATTGTTAACTAATTCGGGTTATTGTTTAGGAAGCCATCTTTCAGAGGCTCCTCTGTTATCATACTGTTAACTGGGTTTAGATCACAAGTTGTACGGTGTGATTGGTGTGGCTGGTATGAGTCTTACCCGGGATTCAAAATCCTCCCTTATTGTGTACGCTCGTCCGGGCACAGTACCTAACTGGAGTCTGGAGGAGGGTCATAGGGGGAGGAGCCAGTACACACCACCTGACCTGTAAAAGCTTTACTTTTGTGCCCTGTCTCCTGCGGAGCCGCTATTCCCCATGGTCCTTTCAGGAACCCCAGCATCCACTACGGACTCCGAGAAATAGAATTATCGGTAAGTAAATTCTTATTTTGAGTTGGTTCGATGGTGTGTTGAATGCTATTTGCGTGTTTGGCCATGTGTTCCAGATACATGTGGATGTCTCTCTCCGCCCCCCCCCCCCCCCCTTTTTTTTTTTTTTTGCTTTAGTAAACCACAGTTTGAAAAACAGACTAAATTGGAATGAGAATGCAATCTTGGCGAAACACTATTCTTAGTATATTTACCCCTTGTTGTTTATTAAACTGGTGCTGAAGAAACAGAAAGCAGCTGTGTGGAGCATATGCTGTCAGTAGTAAACATATAGCATGGTTGCCTCCATGAAGCTATGGAAGTGTGATTAGCCACCTTCAGAATTTTATACTGATTAATACGTCTATGGTGCACAGAAGTGGGACTGAGCAGTTCAGCGGTGAAAACTGGATTTGATCTTGCATAAAGATGAATCATTCAAATATATAGTGTTCAGAGAAAGAAATTTTCCTCATGGTACCTACACACCTCGGAATTGAAAGGGAAATAGAATATTGAATTGTGTACTGCAGGTCACACTTAACAACTTTATTTAGATTCAGCATTCCACAGTTACAGTAATCGTATCCTCATGCGCCCACCTAATTCTCTAGAGAAGTGGTCAAGATGCAGCAGGGTTGTCTACTCTTTTGTTAGGACGCCCCCACATTTTGAGTTTCCCAGAAATTCTGGCAGCGTGGGCAAGTATAACGTACAGTAGGTTAGATTTTCTCCTGATAGATTTCCACACACATAATAAATATATGTAAAGGTTTTAGGACCCCTTCTGCACATATTTAATCATACTCTGAATCTAACACAACTAGATCATCAATAAAAGATTAGAGTTAGACATGGAGAAGAAGTAAGTATAGTTAAAGCTGGGTTCACACTTATCGATGTTTACCCAGCCTGACATCGCGTGTGACTTGACGCAGTAAGTGCATACACATTTGCCGGGTCCGGCGGGAGAAGCCACGTAACATGCTGCATTCTCCATCGGTCCTGCTGCAGGGCCGGCAGAGGATGTTGCTAGCGACCCACGGGAGCGCACATATCATGGGTACACACTAGAAGATATACCCAATATGTCGCTCCGATATGCAGGATCAGGCGACATATTGTCTAGTGTGTACTCAGCTTAACACTGATTCCTAGTTTAAAATCAGTCTGTACAGTAAATGCATAGTGAAAAGGAGTACTGTTAGCACTAATACTAATGTTTCAACCCTAGCTCAATCACAATGACCTTATCACTATAGTTATTTGTAATGAAACATTTTATCTAGTTATATCACAGTATATTTTTTCCTAGTTAATATAATAAATTCATTTTATGCACGTGTGTTTTGTAGGGACATCTATGCATCTGTTGTAGGGACTGATGTTCGTTCTTTTGAAAACCTAGCAAGATCCCTGTTATGCAGATCCCTTACTTGGTAGTACACAGCTAACGATGTAAATTGTTTATGTAAGCATTGCCTTTAAACACTGCTATGCATTATATAGGTCCACTATAGATGTTGAGGAATTATCGAGCATTTCATGTGATTATAAAACTCCTTCAAAGAATCTTACAGCTTCCATATCCACTGAGGCTTCTGCCAGACACAGCACGCCCAACAATCCAGGTACCATTGCCATGTAATATATGAACAATTATCGTGGTTTTTGATCCTATATGTACTGTACTGTATTTATCTTGTGCTCAGAGGTAACACCAATTACTTCTTAATGGCAATCTTTTTATAATGCTACTGTAGATGTGTGTGGAACATGTGATGATTACATTGGTAAAATATCTACCATCAGGAATATACAGTACATAAGGTACTTCTTGAGTTGTTTTGGGCAGGTCTAAAAAATGAGAAGCAACTATGGTGGCCAATTCCGGGATCGGTATCGGCGGGATCCCGGGATTTAGGCCTAAAATTGTGCAAGATTCAATCCCGAGATTGGAGCTTCCAATTAACAACCCATTCCCAGGTATCCCGGAAGTCCTGGGATTGCTTGTTTTTCAATCCTGATCCCCTGGATTGAAAAAACAGCCCTGGTTTGTCCTTCCTAGAAGTAACTTTTTTTTTTATTGTTGTATTTATTTATTTATTTTCTCAAAATAATGGTATGAATACAGGTCAGCTTCATTTGCATTTTGGCTTCATACGTCTCTACATGGTAATATATTTTTTTATTTAATTTTTTTTTTTACTTGTTAGACCTATTCTCTGTATAACTACCCGTATATACTCGAGTATAAGTCGACCCGAATATAAGCCGAGGCACCTAATTTTACCACAAAAACCTGGGAAAACTTATTGACTCGAGTATAAGCCTAGGGTGGGAAATGCAGCTCTAGCCGTACACAGCCCTCATATTGCCAGATATGCCCCCACAGTGCCAGATATGCCCTCATAGTGCCAGATATGCCCCCACAGTGCCAGATATGCCCTCATACTGCCAGATATTCCCCCACAGTGCCAGATATGCCCTTATAGTGCCAGATATTCCCCCACAGTGCCAGATATGCCCTCATACTGTCAGATATGCTTCCTCAGTGCCACATATGCGCCCCCCCGAAGCGCCAAATATGCTCCCCAGATACAACTTACCCTCCCCGCTCCCCCACTGTTTTGTGAAGGAGGGACACGGAGGGCACAGTGTGCACCTCTCCTGTGTCCCTCCAGCGTCTCCGGCGGCAGCGGCGGGTCTATTAAATGAAGTGCCGGTTCGTGAGCAAATCAGAGCTCACGAACGGGTACTTCATTTAATAGACCCACCGCTGACGCAGGAGGGACACAGGAGAGGCGCGCGCTGTGCCCTCGGTGTCCCTCCTTCCCAGGCACTGACTCGAGTATAAGCCGAGGGGGCTTTTTCAGCATTAAATAAAAGTGCTGAAAAAGTCGGCTTATACTCGAGTATATACGGTATATGTGTGCCACATTTGCCAATCCCCTGCACTGATAAGCGAGTCCAGTGTTTCCGCCTCCAACCTCCCTCTCCTAAGAAGACCTTTGAAATGCTGCTTGCACACATGGCAGGTGTTCCCCGTGGTCCATGGGAACACACCTGCCAATCTCCCGGCAGTTGGGATATAGGTGCAATGACATGGAGAGAGCCTTCAAATCAGGACTGTTCCACCTCCAGCAATACAGATGGGGATGAGGGGTGAGCCTGGTAGAATCATGGCCAGGGGCGGATTGGGAACCAAAAGCGGCCCTGGAAATTTTTTTACTAGTGGCCCCACATGGGCAGCACCAGAGGTGTAAGGTCTAGCCATGGGCCATGGCAGCAGCACCCTCCCCCCAAAACTTTCCAGATAGTGGGCATATCCAGCATCAAGGTGGAAGTTAAAAAGAAATAAAATTAAATATTATGAGCACATTATATGATACACCTTCAGAATTTAGGAAACTATATAATTCTTTAGAAAGATATTTCTCTAACGTCCTAGTGGATGCTGGGACTCCGTCAGGACCATGGGGAATAGCGGGCTCCGCAGGAGACAGGGCACATCTAAAAAAGCTTTTAGGTCACATGGTGCGTACTGGCTCCTCCCCCTATGACCCTCCTCCAAGCCTCAGTTAGGTTTTTGTGCCCGTCCGAGAGGGTGCAATCTAGGTGGCTCTCCTAAAGAGCTGTTTAGAAAAGTTTTTTTTTAGGTTTCAATCTCAGTGATTCCTGCTGGCAACAGGATCACTGCATCGAGGGACTTAGGGGAGAGATTTCCAACTCACCTGCGTGCAGGATGGATTGGAGTCTTAGGCTACTGGACACTTAGCTCCAGAGGGAGTCGGAACACAGGTCAGCCTGGGGTTCGTCCCGGAGCCGCGCCGCCGATCCCACTTACAGACGCTGAAGAGACGGCAGAACGGAGGTCCGGAAAGCAGGCGGCAGAAGACTCCTCAGTCTTCTTGAAGGTAGCGCACAGCACGGCAGCTGTGCGCCATTGTTGTCACACGGCTCACTGACTCAGTCACGGAGGGTGCAGGGCGCTGCTGGGGGCGCCCTGGGCAGCAATATAATTACCTTTAGTGGCAAAATAAATACATCACATATAGCCATTAAGGCTATATGTATGTATTTTAACCCAGGCCAGTTTCTTAAAAACCGGGGAAAAGCCCGCCGAAAAAGGGGCGGAGCTTATTCTCCTCAGCACTCAGCGCCATTTTCCTGCTCAGCTCCGCTGGTGAGGAAGGCTCCCAGGTCTCTCCCCTGCACTGCACTACAGAAACAGGGTAACAAAGAGAAGGGGGGCATAAATTGGCGATATTTATATATTAAGAGCGCATATATAGTAAACAACACCTTCTAGGGTTGTTTATATACATTTATAGCGCTTTTGGTGTGTGCTGGCAAACTCTCCCTCTGTCTCCCCAAAGGGCTAGGGGGTCCTGTCTTCGATTAGAGCATTCCCTGTGTGGCTGCTGTGTGTCGGTACGTGTGTGTCGACATGTATGAGGACGATGTTGGTGTGGAGGCAGAGCAATTGCCGATGATGGTAATGTCACCCCCTAGGGAGTCGACACCGGAATGGATGGCTTTAGTTATGGAATTACGTGATAATGTCAGCACATTACAAAAGTCAGTTGACAAAATAAGACGCCCGGCAAACCAGTTAGTACCGGTTCAGGCGTCTCAGACACCGTCAGGGGCTGTAAAACGTCCTTTACCTCAGTCAGTCGACACGGGTACCGACACAGATGAATCTAGTGTCGACGGTGAAGAAACAAACGTATTTTCCAATAGGGCCACACGTTATATGATCACGGCAATGAAGGAGGCTTTGCAGATCTCTGATACTGCTGGTACCTCAAAAAGGGGTATTATGTGGGGGGTGAAAAAACTACCTGTATTTTTTCCAGAATCAGAGGAATTGAATGACGTGTGTGATGAAGCGTGGGTTAACCCCGATAGAAAACTGCTAATTTCCAAGAAGTTATTGGCATTATACCCTTTCCCACCAGAGGTTAGGGCGCGCTGGGAAACACCCCCTAGGGTGGATAAGGCGCTCACACGTTTATCAAAGCAAGTGGCGTTGCCGTCTCCTGATACGGCCGCCCTCAAGGATCCAGCAGATAGGAGGCTGGAAACTACACTGAAGAGTATATACACACATACTGGTGTTATACTGCGACCGGCAATAGCCTCAGCCTGGATGTGCAGTGCTGGGGTAGTGTGGTTGGATTCTCTGACTGAAAATATTGATACCCTGGATAGGGACAGTATTTTATTGACTCTAGAGCAATTAAAGGATGCTTTCCTTTATATGCGAGATGCTCAGAGGGATGTTTGTACTCTAGCATCAAGAGTAAGCGCGATGTCCATATCTGCCAGAAGAAGTTTATGGACGCGACAGTGGTCAGGTGATGCGGATTCCAAGAGGCATATGGAAGTATTGCCATATAAAGGAGAGGAATTGTTTGGGGTCGGTCTTTCGGACCTGGTGGCCACGGCAACTGCCGGCAAATCCACTTTTTTACCTCAGACCCCCTCCCAACAGAAAAAGACACCGTCTTTTCAGCCGCAGTCCTTTCGCTCCTATAAAAAGCGACCAAAAGGACAGTCTTATCTGCCGCGAGGCAGAGGAAAGGGTAAGAAAGGGCAGCAAGCAGCCCCTGCCCAGGAACAGAAGCCCGCCCCGGCTTCTACAAAGCCATCAGCATGACGCTGGGGCTTTACAAGCGGACTCAGGAACGGTGGGGGGTCGACTCAAGATTTTCAGCAATCAATGGGTTCACTCACAAGTGGACCCGTGGGTCCTGCAGATAGTATCTCAGGGTTACATGCTGGAGTTCGAAAGGTCTCCCCCTCGCCGGTTCCTAAAGTCTGCTTTACCAACGTCTCCCTCAGAAAGGACGTCGGTTTTGGAAGCCATTCACAAGCTGTATTCTCAGCAGGTGATAGTCAAGGTACCCCTCCTACAACAGGGAAAGGGGTATTATTCCACACTATTTGTGGTACCGAAACCGGACGGTTCGGTAAGGCCTATTCTAAATCTGAAATCCTTGAACCTGTACATAAAGAAATTCAAGTTCAAGATGGAGTCACTCAGAGCAGTGATAGCGAATCTGGAAGAAGGAGACTTCATGGTGTCCTTGGACATAAAAGATGCTTATCTACATGTCCCGATTTACCCCTCACACCAAGGGTATCTCAGGTTCGTGATACAAGACTGTCATTATCAGTTTCAAACGCTGCCGTTTGGGTTGTCCACGGCCCCTCGGGTCTTTACCAAGGTAATGACCGAAATGATGGTTCTTCTACGAAGAAAAGGCGTATTAATTATCCCTTACTTGGACGATCTCCTGATAAGGGCAAAGTCCAGAGAACAGCTGGAAGTCGGTGTAGCGCTAACACAAGTAGTGCTTCAGCAACACGGGTGGATTCTAAATCTTCCAAAATCTCAATTGACCCCGACAACACATCTGCTGTTCCTGGGCATGATTCTGGACACGGTTCAGAAAAAGGTATTTCTCCCGGAAGAGAAAGCAAGGGAGTTATCCGAACTTGTCAAGAACCTCCTAAAACCAGGAACTGTGTCAGTACATCAATGCACAAGAGTCCTGGGAAAGATGGTGGCTTCGTACGAAGCGATTCCATTCGGCAGATTCCATGCACGAACATTTCAGTGGGATCTGCTGGACAAATGGTCCGGATCGCATCTGCACATGCATCAGCGGATAACACTGTCACCGAGAACAAGGTTGTCTCTCCTGTGGTGGTTGCAGACTGCCCATCTGTTAGTGGGCCGCAGATTCGGCATACAGGACTGGGTCCTGGTGACTACGGATGCCAGCCTACGAGGTTGGGGAGCAGTCACAAAGGGAAGAAACTTCCAGGGCGTGTGGTCAAACCTGGAGACGTCTCTTCACATAAATATACTGGAGCTAAGAGCGATCTACAATGCTCTAAGCCTGGCAAAATCGCTGCTTCAGGGTCAGCCGGTGTTGATCCAGTCCGACAACATCACGGCAGTCGCCCACGTAAACCGACAAGGCGGCACGAGAAGCAGGAGTGCAATGGCAGAAGCTGCAAGGATTCTGCGCTGGGCGGAGAATCATGTCGTAGCACTGTCAGCAGTGTTCATCCCGGGAGTGGACAACTGGGAAGCAGATTTCCTCAGCAGACACGACCTTCACCCGGGAGAGTGGGGACTTCATCCAGAAGTTTTCCACATGATTGTGAACCGTTGGGAAAAACCAAAGGTGGACATGATGGCGTCTCGCCTCAACAAAAAATTGGACAGGTATTGCGCCAGGTCAAGAGACCCTCAGGCAATAGCTGTGGACGCTCTGGTAACACCGTGGGTGTACCAGTCAGTGTATGTGTTCCCTCCTCTGCCTCTCATACCAAAGGTACTGAGAATTATACGGAAAAGAGGAGTAAGAACAATACTGGTAGCTCCGGACTGGCCAAGAAGAACTTGGTATCCGGAACTTCAAGAGATGCTCACGGAGGATCCGTGGCCTCTACCTCTAAGAAGGGATCTGCTTCAGCAGGGACCTTGTATGTTCCAAGACTTACCGCGGCTGCGTTTGACGGCATGGCGGTTGAACGCCGGATTCTAAAAGAGAAGGGCATTCCTGAGGAAGTTATTCCTACTTTAATTAAAGCCAGGAAAGAAGTGACCGCACAACATTATCACCGCATTTGGAGAAAATATGTTGCGTGGTGTGAGGCCAAGAAGGCTCCAACGGAAGAATTTCAATTGGGTCGATTCTTACATTTCCTGCAAGCAGGATTGTTTATGGGCCTCAAATTGGGGTCCATTAAAGTTCAAATTTCGGCCTTATCAATTTTCTTCCAGAAGGAATTGGCGTCAGTGCCTGAAGTACAAACTTTTGTCAAAGGTGTACTACATATACAACCCCCAATAGTGCCTCCAGTGGCACCGTGGGATTTGAACGTGGTTCTAAATTTTCTCAAATCTCATTGGTTTGAGCCTTTAAAATCGGTAGATTTAAAATACCTTACATGGAAGGTAACCATGCTGTTGGCCCTGGCTTCAGCCAGGAGAGTTTCGGAGTTGGCAGCTTTGTCATACAAAAGCCCATATCTGATATTCCATTGGGACAGGGCAGAATTGAGGACACGTCCTCAATTTCTCCCTAAGGTGGTTTCGGCATTTCACTTGAACCAGCCTATTGTGGTGCCTGCGGCTACTAGCGACTTGGAGGACTCCAAGTTACTGGACGTTGTCAGAGCATTAAAAATATATATTTCAAGGACAGCTGGAGTCAGAAAATCTGACTCGTTGTTTACATTGTATGCACCCAACAAGTTGGGTGCTCCTGCGTCTAAACAGACGATTGCACGTTGGATATGTAGTACAATCCAACTTGCACATTCTGTGGCAGGCCTGCCACAGCCTAAATCTGTAAAGGCCCATTCCACAAGGAAAGTGGGCTCATCCTGGGCGGCTGCCCGAGGAGTCTCGGCATTACAACTTTGCCGAGCAGCTACGTGGTCAGGGGAGAACACGTTTGTAAAATTTTACAAATTTGATACTCTGGCTAAAGAGGACCTGGAGTTCTCTCATTTGGTGCTGCAGAGTCATCCGCACTCTCCCGCCCGTTTGGGAGCTTTGGTATAATCCCCATGGTCCTTACGGAGTCCCAGCATCCATTAGGACGTTAGAGAAAATAAGAATTTACTTACCGATAATTCTATTTCTCATAGTCCGTAGTGGATGCTGGGCGCCCATCCCAAGTGCGGATTGTCTGCAATGCTTGTACATAGTTATTGTTACAAAAATCGGGTTATTACTGTTGTTGTGAGCCATCTGTTCAGAGGCTACTTCGTTTGTGTTATCATACTGTTAACTGGGTTCAGATCACAAGTTGTACGGTGTGATTGGTGTGGCTGGTATGAGTCTTACCCGGGATTCAAGATCCTTCCTTATTGTGTACGCTCGTCCGGGCACAGTACCTAACTGAGGCTTGGAGGAGGGTCATAGGGGGAGGAGCCAGTACGCACCATGTGACCTAAAAGCTTTTTTAGATGTGCCCTGTCTCCTGCGGAGCCCGCTATTCCCCATGGTCCTGACGGAGTCCCAGCATCCACTACGGACTATGAGAAATAGAATTATCGGTAAGTAAATTCTTATTATTTTCTTGCTTATTACACCAACCGTATCCCAATCACTATTCACTCAATCTTATATGTCAGCCAAGCAGGCAGACAGAGCATACACTAGATCATCTGCAATCACAGGCTAAGTAGCAAAGTAATTTTAATATATGCAAATTATTTAGCATCTTATTCATTATGTCTATAAAAAGGACCACATGTCTTCAAACAAAACAGGCCCCACGGGTGCGTCGGCTCACCGGGACTCTTCCCTACGAACCCTATGGCCAATCCGCCTCTGATCACGGCCCTGACGTTAATGGAGTTTTTTAAGAACTTTTCATCTGCCATGATTATTGACCAGCAAGTATTGCTTAATTTTGTGAAAATAAAGTTTAAAGTCAGATAATAAAGAACAATTGACTCAATGAAATGCAGCTTAATCATCAAAACAATATTCATATTTTGTGATGTAAAAATTGTGAAAATGTGATTAATAAAGAAACGTATCCATTTTAAGTAACCACTTATATTTAAATATAGGCATTCAAATTGTGTTTTTATTTTCCAAAATAAAATGTAGAACATTTTTTTCTTACAGATAAGATAGAATCGGGCTGTAAAGTAATATTTTCACAGGAGAACAGACTGAGATGCTCTGACACTTCATGCTGGACAAGTCTTGACTCTTCACCATCAAATGAGAACATTTCCACAAGAACCTCAGAAGATTTTTTATCTGCTTTAGCAACAGTAAGTAAAAGTAGTTTAGCTGGTAGCGATATGATAAATAATTTCTGGTACTAGAAATATGGAAGAAAATAAATGTATGTTTCAGCCCTTGAAGTAAAACTGAACACACTGAGTTTCAGAATTCCTAACCACCTGCTCAAAGACAAAACCCAAATTGATCTGCTAAACTACATTTGGCTAGCAAAACCCTTTCACATGCACTCATTTTTACATTTCACCCTAAGCACTGATTCATTATACATTGTTTTCCCTTTCTACCATCCATTTTACATTATTCTTTGCCACATTTATGTGATTTTCTTTGTCTTGACATTTTTTGGCATGAAGCCTGCAGTTACCATTTTCTGTTAGACATTTTAGTTGCAGTTTGCTGCTAGGTATATGTATAAATACAAGGTCCAAAATTTACTAGTATTCGTGTTTTAGCCATTTTTAAGGGTGTTTGAACTCGAATGGTATCGGGTGCATTTTACTGCAACTTTTTGAATCCTGATACGGTCATTTACTAAGCTGCCGAGATTTCCTCATTCGTCTTTTCCGATGTCGATGTGATTCGTAATGTCAGGCAGTGTTTTACGGGAGTGATGAGTAAAACACTGCCTGACAAAACACAAGGAATCCCGGCCGGATCTGTGAGATCCGTGCAGGGCTTTATTGTGTACCTTAAAAAAGAGTTTAAAGAGTTAAAAAACAGAAAAAAATTGCGTGGGGTCCCCCCTCCTAAGCAAAACCAGCCTCGGGCTCTTTGAGTTGGTCCTGGTTGCAAAAATATGGGGAAAAAATTGACAGAGGTTCCCCCATATTTTAACAACCAGCACCGGGCTCTGCGCCTGGTCCTGGTTCCAAAAATACGGGGGACAAAAAGCGTAGGGGTCCCCCGTATTTTTGAAACCAGCACCGGGCTCCACTAGCCAGGTACATAATGCCACAGCCGGGGGACACTTTTACACTGGTCCCTGCGGCCCTGGCATTACATACCCAACTAGTCACCCCTGGCCGGGGTACCCTGGAGGAGTGGGAACCCCTTAAATCAAGGGGTCCCCCCCCCTCCAGCCACCCAAGGGCCAGGGGTGAAGCCTGAGGCTGTCCCCCCCATCCAAGGGCGGCGGATGGGGGGCTGGTAGCCTTGTGAAAAAATGTGAATATTGTTTTTAGTAGCAGTACTACAAGTCCCAGCAAGCATCCCCCGCAAGCTGGTACTTGGAGAACCACAAGTACCAGCATGCGGTGGAAAACCGGGCCCGCTGGTACCTGTAGTACTACTACTAAAAAAAATACCCCCAAAAAAACAGGACACACACACCGTGAAAGTATAATTTTATTACATACATGCACACCTCCATACAAACATACTTACCTATGTTCCCACAAGGCTCGGTCCACTTCTCCATGTAGAATCCTTGGGGTACCTGTGAAAAAAATTATACTCACATAATCCAGTGTAGAATCAGACCTTTGTATAATCCACGTACTTGGCAAAATAATAAAACGGAAACCCGACCACGCACTGAAAGGGGCCCCATGTTTACACATGGGACCCCTTTCCCCGACTGCCAGGACCCCCCCTGACTCCTGTCAAAGAGGGTCCCTTCAGCCAATCAGGGGGCGCCACGTCGTGGCACTCTCCTGATTGGCTGTGTGCTCCTGTAGTGTCTGTGAGGCAGCACACGGCAACAGATACAATGTAGTGCCTATGCGCTCCATTGTAGGCAATGGTGGGAACTTTGCGGTCAGCGGTGAGGTTACTTTCGGTCCACATTAGTACCATGGGGTATAGATGGGTCCACCAGGAGCCATTGGCACTTGTGTGGGCTGGCTCCTCCCTCTATGCCCCTCCTACCAGACTCGGAGGAGCCGGTCACAGCTAGGGGAGCTCTACAGAGTTCTCTTAGGAAAAGTAATTTTTCTTTATTTCAGAGTTTATTTTTTTACAGGGAGGCTGCTGGCGACAGCCTCCCTGCAGCGTGGGACTGAGGGGGGGAGCAGTGTCCGCCCTGCAGGGTCTTGAGCCACTGCCCCCGCTGACTGGACGTTGAGCTCCAGAGGGGTCTGATCGTGCCCCGCCGCAGGGGACAAAAAAGAAATGCACAGTACTGTCAATGTCAGTATCAGAACAAGTAAAAAAGGTAAAAAAGGATAAGATATCTTAACTTAAGAGGATGGGTTAAATCTGGTGCTACCAGATTTAACCCAGGATAACCCAGGATATCTTAAGTTAAGATATCTTATCCTTTTTAACCTTTTTTACTTGTTCTGATACTGACATTGACAGTACTGTGCATTTCTTTTTTGTCTTTTTTTATCACTCATGCACTTTTAGAGGTAGAAATTGTATTTCTATCCAACTCCAGAGATTTTTTTATTATTTATCTGTGGTTTTGACATTTCATTTTTTATTGGTGTGCTTTAAATAAATTTTGTATATATATCTTTTTTACACAAGTTGGTCTCCCTATATTGCATGTGACACCATTGGTCGCTTTTAACACCTTATCCATTGTCATATATATATATATATATATATATATATATATATATATTCTAATTCTAGGGACTCCATTAATTTTTATGAGCATAGTCTCACCTCTATTTGAAAAATCTTTAATCATTTTTAGAACCTGGATTAATAAATCTCTTTTTTGCAACAATTTCTCCTAATCCTACCCATATGCCATTTAGATATGTTAGATATCCATGATCTCTGTGATGGAGGAAAGAGCTGGAATCCACAGGTGCATTGTAACTTTCCCATCACTAACCATAGATGATCTGTGGTTAGTTCTCTAAGGGGCCCTACTCACTGGCCGACCCGCTGCCGAGCTGCCCGACGGCGGATACGGCCGACGAGCGACCCGGCGGCGGGGGTGCAGTGACGGGGGGAGTGAAGTTTCTTCACTCCCCCCGTCACGCGGCTGCATTGAAGTGCAGGCAAATATGGACGAGATCGTCCATATTGGCCTGCATGTACAGCCGACGGGAGACCAGCGATGAACGAGCGCGGGGACGCGCATCGTTCATCGCTGGAGTCTCCACACTGAAAGATATGAACGAGTTCTCGTTCATTTATGAACGAGATCGTTCATATCTTTCAGAAAATCGGCCAGTGTGTAGGGCCTATAAGATGTTTGGAACAACCTCCCTGCTGAGTTCCTTGAAATAAGCAGGTGTTCCTAGAAGATTTGATGTTGTTTTGAAGGCAGAGGGTGATTTGAGTTAGATTTCTCTTCTGTTCATTCACTTTGTTAATTGATAAAAATAAACTATTAACACTTCTATTTTTGAAAGCATTCTTACTTTGCAGCATTTTTTAGATAAATCTCAGAGGCTCTGGACTTACCATAATAATTAATAACAAAAAACAGTGTGGTTTTGGTTCATGAATTGATCAATGCATTTAAGCTTGCAGCCCCCGACAATGGACCCCACTTTACTGCAAACCCCTACTCTATTGTTCAAAATGATAACCATGGAAATAGCTGTCACATTAGTGTTAAACTTTAGGTATGCTACCTGGTTTAAAGTTTACAGCAACTTTGCTTTTAAAGTTGAGCCAGTCACAAAGAACACCTGTTGTAAAGCACCTAGGAAAACAGCTGACACAAATTAGATTAAATAAGTTAAAATATGTGCAGGAGAAAATTTTAGAAAAAAAAAAGATTAATTAAAGCAATTTATCAAATAAACAAAAAGCAGTAATTCATGGCACTCACCAATCCCAGATGTGGGGTGCCACATGGCATGTGACGATATTGTTTAAATAAAAACTCACCAAAATATCCAACTCAGCATGGGCCTGTTTATGCAGCCAACTATGTTACCCTGCTCTGTAGCATTCTATTAATGAAACGTACTGCTCGCTCCACAATTTGAAATTTATAAGCAATTCATGTTTTGTCTTGCATTTTAAAAATGAATCGCTGCAGCTCCTACCAAATGTGCAGCTACGGCATCCTCTTTCTAAAAGAGGCTGAGGTCACCTCTTACAGCTAGAATTTTAAGCAACCATTACAGTAAAACACTTTTATATACAGTATGACCATGATCATTCTGGGCTGTTACTTGGTTAATATATGCACTGCCGCCGAGAAGGGGGTACTAATGACCCTGTGTCTGATATAGGGGTCCGAGGGGGCCCTTGAGTCTGCCACCATTAGTCCACCCCCCTGCCTGTCAGCAGCAGCAGCTTCATTCTTCAGCCAGGAGGCTGCTGCCGCTTAGGAGCGGCACTCTCTTCTACCTGTGCAGGGGGGTGGGGAGTTGCGATCACACTGATTGCGCCCTCCTTTTGATTTACCCCTGGCTGAGGGGCACGATAACGCCCCCCAAAATCGCACTGACAGTATTTTTTTATAATATTTTGTATAAGGGGGCATGGCCATGCGTCCTGTGATTAGGCCCTACATGCAAAAAAATTACCTGGCCCACCACAGCTCTCTACACCCCTGAATATATGCCATACTTTGGTGAGAAAAAACTAGCGCTATTGTGACCGTGGCACCTGTGAAAAAAGATTAGTTATAAAAGAAAACAACAGTGTGTTTACAGCTCTTTTTTGGAGCAATTAGGTGGTATGACATTTAAGCTTCTCCGGAGGTTGTGAACCTAGCAGTCCCCACCTTCCAGTCGCCGCAGGATTCCTCAGCCTGAGTGTGGTAAACGGCTGTCCGCGGCCTCGGATTTTGTGGAACTTTACCGCCGCTGTGTCCAGTGGGGAAGCAGGGAAGCTGAAGGATGATGTCACTCGGCAACCGCTGGGACCGCCGGACGGCAGTGTGTTACATAGTAACATAGTATTCGAGGTTGAAAAGAGGCAAAATGCCCATCGCGTTCAACCTGTATTTTGTATTAAGTTGAGTTGATTTTAATGTACCTGCTGAAGAATGTTTTATGACTAGTTAAACAACTATAAATCACGTTACACCCGGATTAACAACTTCAATATTTTAAGTGTTGTAACCTTGGATATCCTTTTCAATCAGAAATTCATCCAAATCCCTTTTACATGCATTTACAGTGTCCACCATTACCACCTTCCCTGGCAAGGAATTCCAAATCCTTATTGCCCTAACAGTGAAGAACCCTTTCCTTCGTTGCGTGCAGAAATTTCTCTCCTTCAGCCTCAGCGAGTGCCCGCGTGTCCTAAACAGAGTTCTTTTAATAAATAATTCCTCTGATAACTCTTTGTAGTGCCCCTTTACATATTTGAGGACATTAATAAAGTCTCCTATTAGACGCCTCTTTTCCAGTGTATACATGTTCAACCTAGTAAGCCTTTCCTCGTAATCCAGTCCCTCTAGCCCTTTAATCTATCAGCTCGCCTTTGAACCCTCTCGAGTTCACCGATATCTTTTTTTTATACAGTGGTGCTCAAAACTGAACACAATATTCCAGGTTCGGGCGTACCAATGATTTGTACAGCGGCAGAATTACATCCTCGTCCCTTGTCTCAATTCCCCGTTTTATGCACGCTAACACCTTACTTGCCTTCTTTACTGCGCTTTGAGATTGCATACGGTTATTAAGCTTTTTATCAATGAGTACCCCCAAATCCTTTTCCAAAACTGTTACCCCTAGACTTTCCCCGTTTAATATGTAGGATGCAAGTTTGTTTTTTGTCCCAAAATGCATATCCTTGCATTTTTCTATATTGAACCTCATTCTCCATTTAGACGTCCAGATTTCAAGTTTAGATAAGTCATTCTGCTAGAGACTCCACATCTATTTCTGAATTAATTACCCTACACAGTTTAGTATCATCTGCAAAGATTGACACTGTGCTTTCCAGGCCTATTTCTAGGTCATTGATAAATATGTTGAACAGTAGTGGCCGAGTACGGACTCCTGTGGTATTCCGCTGACTACTGGTGTCCAGCTTGAGGACTTCCCGTTGACCACTACTCGTTGTACCCTGTTCTCCAGCCAGTTACTTATCCATGGCCCTCATTCCGAGTCGTTCGCTCTGTATTTTTCATCGCATCGCAGTGAAATTCCGCTTAGTACGCATGCGCAATAATCGCACTGCGACTGCGCCAAGTAATTTTACAATGGAGATAGTATTTTTACTCACGGCTTTTTCATCGCTCCGGCGATCGTAATGTGATTGACAGGAAATGGGTGTTACTGGGCGGAAACAGGCCGTTTTATGGGCGTGCGGGAAAAAACGCTACCGTTTCCGGAAAAAACGCAGGAGTGGCCGGGGAAACGGGGGAGTGTCTGGGCGAACGCTGGGTGTGTTTGTGACGTCAAAACAGGAACGACAAGCACTGAACTGATCGCAGATGCCGAGTAAGTCTGAAGCTACTCTGAAACTGCTAAGTAGTTTGTAATCGCAATATTGCGAATACATCGGTCGCAATTTTAAGAAGCTAAGATACACTCCCAGTAGGCGTAGGCTTAGCGTGAGCAACTCTGCTAAAATCGCCTTGCGACCGATCAACTCGGAATGAGGGCCCATGTACAAACAGTTTTTCCTAGGCCAAGCTCTTTTAATTTGGTTATTAATCTCCTGTGAGGCACTGTATCGAAGGCATTTGCAAAATCTAAGTAGACCACATCCACTGCTTTTCCTTGGTCAAGATTGTCGCTCACTTCCTCGTAGAAGTTAACCAAGTTAGTTTGACATGATCTGTCTCTCACAAACCCATGCTGGTTCTTGCTAATAATCTTAGTAGTCTGCAGATACTCCTGTATGCTATCCCTTAGAATTCCTTCCAATATTTTCCCCACTATAGATGTCAAACTAATCGGCCTGTAGTTACCCGGATGATTTTTGGATCCCTTTTTAAATAATGGCTCTACCTCTGCTATATGCCAATCCTTCGGTACCATGCCAGATCTAATTGAACTATTTAAAATCAAGTACAGGGGTCTTGCTAGTTGTGACCTAAGCTCCATAAGAACCCTCAGATGAAGTCCGTATGGGCCAGGTGATTTATTAATCTTTATTTTGCGTAATCTCTCCCTGACTACATCTTCACTTAAACAAGTATCTAACCACGAATCCTTACTGTCACTATCGCTATGCACTACTACTCCCACCATCAGTTCTTCTCTGGTGAACACTGATGAAAAAAATGTGTTCAGTATTTCTGCTTTTTATTCGTCATCATTTAACAATACTCCAAATTCATCTTTTAATGGACCTATATTCTCCTTTTTTAACCTTTTACTGTTTATGTATTTAAAAAAAAAATTAGGATTGGTTTTACTCTCTATAGCAATTTGCTTTTCGTTTTCAACTTTAGCTGCTCTTATTGCATTTTTGCTTCTTTTATTGCATTCCTTGTAGTACTGGAATGAATCCTCCTTTCCATTAGATTTAAATGCTTTGAAAGCACGCCTCTTTTTATCGATTTCGGCCATGACCACCTTGTTAAGCCACATCGGTTTGAGTTTGGTACTCCTGCGCTTACTGCTCATGGGGATAAATTTGTGAATATTGCTAACTAGCAACCCTTTTAAAGCATAATGCACATATCAGCATACTGAAGTTAGCCTGAACCCTTTTAGCTATGTTTCCTGAAACTGATGTCGAATGTGATCATATAGTGATCACCTTTACCCAAGATCTCCCCAACTTTAGTATCCGATATGATGTCCACATTATTAATAATTACTAGATCTAGAATAGTTGTACCCCTAGTTGTGTCCTTGACTACTTGAGACAAGTAGTGATCTTTTAACATATTTAAGAACCTGTTGCCCCTAGCTTTAACACATGAATCATTACTCCAATTAATATCAGAATAGTTAAAATCCCCAATCACTAGGATGTCCCCCAATCCCGCAGCCCTTTCGATTTGCTGCAACAGTTGTTCTTCCTCATGTATGCTAATATCTGGCTGTTTGTAGCTCGTGCCTATAACTAATTTTTTTGCATCTATACCCCCACTTGAGATTTCAAACCATAATGACTCCACGTTATCGCATGTCCCCTCATAAATAACCTCCTTTAAGTACCGTTTAAGAGACGGTTTAACATAAAGACATACACCTTCTCCTCTTTTGTTTACCCTGTCCCTCCTGAAAAGAGAATACCCCTCCAAGTTTGCAACCCAGTCGTGTGAGTCGTCCCACCATGTTTCCGTAATACCTATAATATCATACTCAGCCTTTGATGCTAACAATTCCAATTCCTCCATTTTACCTGCTAGACTTCTTGCGTTTGCATGCATACATTTTAGTTTAGTGGTTCCCTTATCTGCTTGTTTTTTAAAGTTATCCTATCATGGTTTACTAGAGCCTCCCTAGAGATACTCTTACGGACTGTCCTTCTCGCTCCCTTTCCACCCCCACCATACTTAATACTGCCCACCTTACTCGTCTCTTTGATCATCCCAGTGTTTCAACCTAAATTCTCCGCCCTGACATAAGTATTTTCCCTTATGCTACGTACATCTTTTTCTATATGCTATAAAGATGACACATAGATCTTGTTGGTTAATGTTTTTGCAACACATTTGTTAATACCCTTTTTAGGACCCATGCTAATACCTTTGCCAGCTGCTCTCCCCCCCCCCCCCCCTTCCTTCTCCACCCCCATTTAGCTCACTGCCACCATCTTTGCTATTTTTGCTGCATTACCCGTATTTTCTAACTAAACCATCCCCCCAGGTTCCTAGTTTAAAAGCTCCTCCAACCTACTAACCATCCTTCCCCTCAGCACCGCAGCCCCTTCCTCATTCAGGTGCAATCCATCGCAACAAAAAAGATGGTGCCTGACTGAGAAGTCCGCCCAGTGTTCCAAGAACACAAACCCCTCCTTCCTACATCAGTCTCTAAGCCACACATTTACCTCCCTAATCTCCCTCTGCCTCCCTAGGCTAGCGCGTGGCACCGGTAATATTTCAGAGAATATTACCTTAGATGTCTTTTCTTTTAGTTTCTGGCCTAGGTCCCTATAATCTTTCTTAAGGACATCCCATCTGCCGCTAACTTTGTCGTTGGTGCCAACGTGCACCAAGACCGCCGGGTCTTTCCTAGCCCCTCCCAACAATCTATCTTCCCGCGATGTGCCGTACCCGAGCACCTGGGAGACAACAGACCATACGGCGATCTCGATCCCGTTAGCATATTGCCCTATCTGCCTTCCTTATTATAGAGTCCCCTACCACCACCATCTGCCTGGGTGCCTCTCTATCTTTCATCCCATCTGAGCCAGAGGAACCACTCCTCCGGTTGCTAGAGGGAGCAGTCTCCTCCAGCTCTGGCATTTCCTCGCTATCATCCACCGAATCTTTTTCCAATCGGGCAATTTTGCTCGGGATTGATAGTTCAGAGAAGTCGTGCCTCCCCCTCTTTTTCTTCCTTCTAACAGTGACCCAGCTGGCTACCTGATTTTCCTCATCTACCGGTGACTCCTCTTGCAACTCTTCCACAGTTTTATCTAAACCTTGCTCGAGATTATGAATATCCCTCAGTCGCGAAACGGTTTGCTCTAGATCAGTTACCTGGGCTTCCAGGGCAACCGTTCGCACACATCTCGCGCATATGTATTCGCACTGGGACGGCTGCTCCAGGTGCGCATACATCTTGCACGACACGCACTGAGTGAGATTCTCAATCACAGCCCCTCCCATCGTTTGAGAACTCAACTCCCTATTACCTTCAGAAGAACAATGCAAACAATACAAAACAATGCAATATGATACTGACTATGACCTAGCTGTGAAGAGAATCAATATTCACAACACAGCATAAAGTCAATTAATTCGCATACACAATACAGTAGATATTCAATACTTATATGAGTGGGCCCTCTCCTGCGTCACCGACACTCCTCCTTGCACATGGTCAGCGCTCCACACCTCCTTCTTGCTAGCTGCCGTGCACCCGGCACCTGCTTCTTTCACAGTCCACACTCACGCAGGCTGTGGCTGCCGCAGCACACACTCACACTCAGCAGCAGCCCTCACACCCTTTCTCTCCCCTAGCAACACACTCTCACTCACTCTCACCCTGCAACAGCACTCACCCCTCAGCAGCGCCCAATCACTCACTCAGCAGCCCTATCACTTTTTTCCTTCTTTCTTTCACACCCTTATTCACACACTGATTTCGGCACTCACTCACACACTCCACTGGCTGCGCTAGTAGCAACGGCCCGGTAGTGGTAGGGCCCTCACTCTTACACATTCTCCCTCACAGCAGCGTCAGCACACACACAGCACACACAGCAGCGTCAGCTCATACACAGCAGCGTTAGCACACACACAGCACACAACCAGCAGCGGCTTCACACACTCACAGCAGCGGCCACACACACACTCAGCAGCGGTGACGGCAGCATTGATCCTCCTGCTGCCTTCTCCGCTGTACTCAGCCCGCTCCCAGCACCCATCCTCCTACGCACACGTGCTCGACCGCTCGTCACTTCCGCCAGCAGTATCCGCTCTGCTCGTCACTTCCGCCAGCAGCTCGTCTTCACTCCATCTTTGATTGTCTGCTGTATTACCACTTTTCCACCAACACGTTTCGTTCATGTATTGCACTTTTTCAAGGTTGGCTTCTAGTCCAATAATGGGCCTAATTCAGATCTGTTCGCTCGCTAGCATTTTCTCATACGTCCTAGAGGATGCTGGGGTCACATCAAGAACCATGGGGTATAGATGGGATCCACAGGAGACATGGGCACTTTAAGACTTTCAAAGGGGTGTGAACTGGCTCCTCCCTCTATGCCCCTCCTCCAGACTCCAGTTTAGAATCTGTGCCCAGGCAGACTGGATGCACACTGAAGAGCTCTACTGAGTTTCTCTGAAAAGACTTTGTTAGGTTTTTTATTTTCAGGGAGCACTGCTGGCAACAGTCTCCCTGCTTCGTGGGACTTGGGGGAGAAAAGTCAGACCTACTTCTGTGAGTTTAAAGGATCTGCTTCTTTGGCTACAGGACACCATTAGCTCCTGAGTGTTTGGAACACTAGGTACGCCTAGGGGTTCATTCCCAGAGCCCGCCGTCACCCCCCTTGCAGAGCCAGAAGTCAGAAGACAGGTGAGTAGAAGAAGATCAGAAGACTTCAGTGATGGCTTTGAGGTACCGCACAGCGGGCGCCATACTCCCACACACAACAGCACTGCACGGCGCGGGAAGGGGGGGGGCGCCCTGGGCAGCATATAAACCTCATTTATCTATCTGGCAACAGCGGACAAGCTGCCTAGGCACTGTCCGGACCCCCGCCAGTGTCAAAAGTTTAAAAATGAGAGGGTCTGAGGCACGCCAGCAAGGGGGCAGGGCTTAGCCCTCACAGCACACAGCCCGGCGCCATTTCTCTTCACATGGCTGCAGAGACGCTGGTCCTTCCTCACACTGCTGTAACAAGTAACAGGGTGGATAACGGGGGGGGGGGGGGGGGCACAGCGATTCTGGTGCATTATACTAGTTTATAAAAGCGCTGCAGGTCTGGGACATTGGCTGTAGTGTTCAGACCGGGTTTTGGGCGCTGGGATGTGGGCTGGCTATATCTCCCTCTGTGTCTCTCTTACAGTCTTTACTGTGGGTCTGTCCCCTATAGGCCCAGTGTATCTGCGTGTGGTGGGTGCACGTGTGTCGGCATGTCTGAGGCAGAGTGCTCCTCCCAGGAGAAGACTGTGTTGGGGACACAAAAGGCTGTGGGAGTGACCCTGTCGGCACCACTGACACCGGATTGGGTGAATGTTTTGAATGCTTTGAATGCAAATGTGGCTCTGATAAAAGATTGGATAAATCTAAGTATCAGAACCAGGCTTGGAAGAAATCCATAGAGGATGTTTTGTTTCAAGTCCAGACCCCTTCGGGGTCACAAAAACGTTAATTTGCCCAGCTGGCAGACATGGATACCGACACGGACACTGACTCAAGTGTCGACTATAGTGATGCCAGATTAGATCCAAAACTGGCAAAGAGCATTCAATACATGATTGTGGCTATAAAAGATGTATTACATATCACTGAGAACCCTGCTGTTCCTGATACTAGGGTCTGTATGTATAAAGGAAAGAAACCTGAGGTAACTCTTCCTCCCTCTCATGAACTGAACGCACTTTGTGAAAAGGTTTGGGAAAATCCTGACAAAAAGTTTCAGATTCCCAAAAGGATTGTGTCATGCAGCCGCAGCGGCCGCCGTACTTACCTCTCCGGGGGCGCTGGATCTCCGGGTGGCTGTCCTCGCTGGCGGTCTCCGGCTCCCGGCGCTCCGTCCAGCGCTCATAGGTGGTCATTCCGAGTTGTTCGCTCTGTAATTTTCTTCGCATCGCAGCAATTTTCCGCTAACTGCGCATGCGCAATGTTCGCACTGCGACTGCGCCAAGTAAATTTGCTATGCAGTTAGGTATTTTACTCACGGCATTACGAGGTTTTTTCTTCGTTCTGGTGATCGTAATGTGATTGACAGGAAGTGGGTGTTTCTGGGCGGAAACAGGCCGTTTTATGGGTGTGTGTGAAAAAACGCTACCGTTTCTGGGAAAAACGCGGAAGTGGCTGGAGAAACGGAGGAGTGTCTGGGCGAACGCTGGGTGTGTTTGTGACGTCAAACCAGGAACGACAAGCACTGAACTGATCGCACTGGAAGAGTAAGTCTCGAGCTACTCAGAAACTGCACAGAGAAGTCTTTACGCAATATTGCGAATCTTTCGTTCGCAATTTTGCTAAGCTAAGATTCACTCCCAGTAGGCGGCGGCTTAGCGTGTGCAAAGCTGCTAAAAGCAGCTTGCGAGCGAACAACTCGGAATGACCACCATAGTGTGGACGTCGCGGGTGACGTCATCAAGCGCTCCCCAATCAGACGCTGGCGGGAAGTTCAAATTCAGACACCGGGCAGAGCTCCAGCGCCTGAGTATCATCTATTCTGCTACAGAAGTTGTGATCTCCAGAGCTCCCGTATTCCTGTGGTTTCCAGCCTTCCCAGACGGACTTCAGCGCCTCCAAACACCTCAGTGCCCCCAAGCACTTCAGCGCCTCCAAGCACCTCAGCGCCTCCAAGCGCCTCAGCGCCTCCAAGCGCCTCAGCGTCTCCAAGCGCCTCAGCGTCTCCAAGCGCCTCCAAGCACTTCAGCGCCTCAGTGCCTCCAAGCACCTCAGCGCCTCCAAGCACCTCAGTGCCTCCAAGCACTTCAGCGCCTCCAAGCACTTCAGCGCCTCCAAGCACCTCAGCGCCTCCAAGCACTTCAGCGCCTCCAAGCGCCTCAGTGCCTCCAAGCGCCTCAGCGCCTCCAAGCACTTCAGCGCCTACAAGCACCTCAGTGCCTCCAAGCACCCAGTGCACTTTAGCGCAGTTTGTACCTCCAGCATCCAGTACTCTTCACTGATTTATCAGCGCCTTTTCAAGTTCTGTCTTTCAGGATTCCTCCAGCGTCCACACGTGTCTCCTGTCTGCCGACCTAATCCTGCATGAGGAAAACTTACATTCGGCCATCTCTGCTGCGGCCCAGTTGCGGTTCCTCTTCCCGGTCACCGGAAGAAACCCCGAGTCCACAACACTCCCAAACCAGGTCAGTGATAGATTGTAGTGGCGTATCCGTTTCCCTCTGGGGATAGGGAAAAATGGGAGTCACCCCCCCACTGTGTACAAGGCTTTATCACGGCTGTCCAAAAAAGTGGCTCTTCCGTCCCCTGACACGGCAGCCCTAAAGGATCCTGCGGATCGTAGGCAGGAAAATACATTGAAATCCATTTATATTTCCACGGGTACGCTACTCAGACCAGCCATTGCATCTGCATGGGTGAGTAAGATAACCTGTCATCTGAATTGGATACCCTGGATAAGGATAACATTCTTCTGACGCTAGGTCATATCAGGGACGCTGCAGTCTACCTAAAGGAAGCTGCGAGAGATATTGGCCTATTGGGTTCACGGGCCAATGCCATGGCAGTCACAGCTAGGAGAGCATTGTGGATTCATCAATGGAATGCTGATGCTGACTCCAAAAAAGCTATGGAGTCTCTACCGTAAAAAGGTGGTGTATTGTTTGGTGACGGCCTCGCTGAGTTGGTAACTACGGCTACCGCGGGTAAGTCGTCATTTTTACCTTATGTGCCTGCACCACAAAAGAAAGCACACCAGTATCAGATGCAGTCTTTTCGGCCCTATAAATACAGAAAAGGCTGAGGGTCTTCCTTCCTTGCTTCTAGAGGAAAGGGAAAGGGTAAGCGATCACCGTCCGTGGCCGGTTCCCAGGAACAGAAGTCCTGCCCGGCTTCTGCCAAGTCCACCGCATGACGCTGGGGCTCCTCTGCGGGAGTCCGCACCGGTGGGGGCACGTCTCAGGCTCTTCAGTCAGTTCTGTGCTCGTTCGGGCCTAGACCCATGGGTTTTAGAAATAGTGTCCCAAGGGTACAAACTGGAGTTTCAAGACGTTCCCCCTCACCGATTTTTCAAATCAGCCTTACCAGCTTCTCTTCCAGACAGGGAAGTGGTATGCGCCGCGATACAAAAATTGTGTCTCAATCAAGTCATTGTCGGGGGTTCCCCCGTCACAACAGGGAGAAGGCTTTTATTTGAGCATGTTTGTAGTTCCGAAGCCAGGCGGCTCAGTCAGACCAATCCTGAACCTCAAATCCCTCAGTTTCTACCTAAAAAAATTCAAATTCAAGATGGAATCTCTCCGGGCTGTGATCTCCAGTCTGGAGGAGGGGGATTTTATGGTTTCGGTAGACATAAAGGATGCCTACTTACATGTTCCCATTTATCCTCCACATCACGCTTACCTGAGGTTTGCAGTTCAGGATTGTCATTATCAATTTCAGACGTTGCCGTTTGTTCTGTCCGCGGCTCTGAGTGTTTTCACCAAAGTAATGGCTGAAATGATGGGTCTCCTGCGCAAACAAGGAGTCACAATTATCCCGTACTTGGACGATCTCCTAATAAAGGCGAGATCCAGGGACCACTTACTGCAGAACATTACGCTCTCCCTGACAATTCTGGAGTCACATGGTTGGCTCCTAAACTTGCCAAAATCGCAGTTGGTCCTGACAAGATGGCTGTCGTTTTTGGGAATGATTGTGGACACAGAATTACAGAGTGTTTTTCTTCCAGTGGAAAAGGCTCTGGAAATTCAGAACCTGGTCAAGCAAATTCTGAAACCAGCAAGGGTATCGATCCATCAATGCACTCGGTTGCTGGGGAAGATGGTGGCGGCCTACGAGGCCATTCAGTTTGGCAGATACCATGCCAGAGTGTTTCAGTGGGACCTATTGGACAAGTGGTCCGGGTCCCATCTGCACATGCACCGAAGGATAACCCTGGCCTCCAAGACCAGTATCTCACTCCTGTGGTGGCTACACAGCTCTCACCTCCTAGAGCGACGCAGGTTCGGGGACCAGGACTGGATCGTAGTGACCACGGATGCGAGTCTCCGAGGCAGGGAAAATGGTTAAGCCAGGAAATGTGTCTACACATAAACGTGCTGGAGTTATGGGCCATTCACAATGGCCTTCTGCAAGCGGAACATTTTCTTCGCAATCGTCCCGTCTTAATTCAGTCGGACAACATAACAGCAGTAGAGTACATAAACCGCCAGGGCGGAACAAAGAGCAGAGCGGCAATGGCAGAGGCCACAAAGGTGCTCCGTTGGGCGGAAAGGCATGCAAGCGCTCTATCAGCGATCTTCATTACAGGAGTAGACAACTGGGAAGCAGACTTCCTCAGCAGACACGATCTCCATCCAGGAGAGTGGGGTCTTCATCAAGAGGTCTTTGCAGAAGTGACAAGTCTTTGGGGAATTCCTCAAATAGACATGATGGCGTCTCGCCTCAACAAGAAACTTCAGAGATATTGTTCCAGGTCGAGAGACCCTCAAGCAATAGCAGTGGACGCCCTAGTGACACCGCTTCCACTCATTCCAAAAGTGATAAAGATCATAAGAAGAACAAAGGTTCAAGCGATCCTCATTGTTCCAGACTGGCCAAGAAGGGCTTGGTATCCAGAGCTTCAGGAATTACTCATAGGAGATCCCTGGCCTCTTCCCCTGAGGGAGGATCTGTTACAGCAGGGGCCGTGCATGTTCCAAGACTTACCGCGGCTTCGTTTGACGGCTTGGAGGTTGAACGCCGGATTCTAGCCCGAAAGGGTATTCCCAAGGAAGTCATCCCCACTCTTATTCAGGCCAGGAAAGGAGTAACGTCTAAACATTACCACCGTATTTGGAGAAAATACGTGTCTTGGTGTGAATCCAAGAAGGCTCCTTCCTATGGAAGAATTTCAGTTAGGACGGTTTCTCCATTTTCAACAAGCCGGTGTGGATGCGGGCCTAAAGTTGGGCTCAAATAAAGTTCAAATTTCAGCTTTATCGTTTTTTTCCCAAAAACAATTGGCCTCCCTTCCAGAAGTTCAGACCTTCGTGAAAGGTGTATTGCACATCCAACCTCCTTTTGTGCCCCCTGTGGCACCATGGGATCTTAACGTGCAGTTGCAGTTCCTTCAGTCTTATTGGTTTGAACCTTTACAGGAGGTAGAGTTGAAATTCCTTACTTGGAAAGTGGTCATGCTGTTGGCCTTGGCATCCGCAAGGCGGGTGTCTGGTTTGGTGGCCTTGTCTCACAAGAGCCCTTATTTGATCTTTCATGAAGATAGAGCAGAATTGAGGACTTGTCAGCAGTTTCTGCCGAAAATGGTATCATCGTTCCATTTGAACCAACCTATTGTGGTGCCAGTGGCTACTGACGCCTTGCTGGAATCTAAGCTTCTCGATGTAGTAAGAGCTTTGAAAATATATGTCGCCAGAACGGCTCAGTTTAGGAAATCAGAGGCTCTGTTTGTCTTGTATGCTCACAATAAAATTGGGTCTCCTGCTTCCAAGCAGACTAATGCGCGCTGGATCTGTCATACGGTTCAGCAGGCTCATTCTACGGCTGGATTGCCGTTACCGAAATCGGTGAAGGCCCATTCTACCAGGAAGGTGGGCTCGTCCTGGGCGGCGGCCCAGGGGGTCTCGGCATTACAACTTTGCCGAGCAGCTACTTGGTCGGGTTCAAACACCTTTGTGAAGTTCTACACGTTTGATACCCTGGCTAATGTGGACCTCATGTTTGGTCAATCGGTGCTGCAGAGTCATCCGCACTCTCCCGCCCGTTCTAGAGCTTTGGTATAAACCCCATGGTTTTTGATGTGACCCCAGCATCCTCTAGGACGTATAGGATTTTAATACCTACCGGTAAATCCTTTTCTCTTAGTCCGTAGAGGATGCTGGGTGCCCGTCCCAGTGCGTACTGTATCTGCAGTTATTAGTTGTGGTTGCACACATATTGTGTTACATTTATAGTCAGCCTGTTGCTGATGTTGTTCATGCCGTTGACTTGCGTTGTGTTAAATGCCATGTTGTACGGCGTGCTTGAGGTGTGAGCTGGTATGTATCTCACCTTAGTTTAACAATAAATCCTTTTCCTCGAAATGTCCGTCTCCCTGGGCACAGTTTCTATAACTGGAGTCTGGAGGAGGGGCATAGAGGGAGGAGCCAGTTCACACCCCTTTGAAAGTCTCACAGTGCCCATGTCTCCTGTGGATCCCGTCTATACCCCATGGTTCTTGATGTGACCCCAGCATCCTCTACGGACTAAGAGAAAAGGATTTACCGGTAGGTATTAAAATCCTATTTTTCGCTGCACAGCGATCAGGTAACTACTGCCCATGCATATGCACCACAATGCGCAGGCGCATCGTACGGGTACAAAGCGGATTGTTGCTGTGTACTGGTTCTAGCGAAGAATCCATTCGCACAACTGAACGCAAGGAGATTGACAGGAAGAGGGCGTTTGTGAGTGGCAACTGACCGTTTTCTGGGAGTGGTTGGAAAAATGCAGGAGTGTCGATGCGTTTGCAGGGCGGGTATCTGACATCAATTCCGGGACCGTACAGGCTGAAGTGATCGCAGCAGCTGAGTAAAGTCAGAGCTACTCGGAAACTGCACAAGCTGTTTTTGTACAGGGAGGATGCACACGCGTTCGACTTGTAAAGCTAAAATACACTCCCCTATAGGCGGCGTCTATCTATTCGCAGCGACAAACAGATCTGAATTAGGCCCAATGTCAGTATTTATACATAAAACTTTATTACCCCAATAGGAAAAAAAATTTAACTTCCGGTGCGGAAGTGACTTAAAAATGCGGGAACCTCGTGTTGTCCAACTGAAGATTGTTCTGTTGACTTAGTATTCAAAATTCATTATAAAAGAATTCAATAAAAATTACATTAAAAAATTACAGGTGCCACTGTGTATATTTTAAAATCTATATGTGTATGTGTTTGTAAAAATACGTTCAATTCAATATGTATGTTGTGTCCTAGGGGTTGTAATGTTTTTAATTCAGACATCCATTTGCTTTAATTTTTCTTCAATTCTGTGATAAGATCTCCTCACCAGTTTTTTTCAATTTTTTTGTATGGGTAGGAATGTCATTGCTGATGGATCTTTATTATGACTTTCCAAAAGATGGTTAGATAAACGATGTGTGGTTAGTCTTTTCACATTTGTAAATACGTTAGTTCGGCAAATCTAATTTCTCTTACGTCCTAGAGAATGCTGGGGACTCCGTAAGGACCATGGGGGTATAGACAGGCTCCGCAGGAGACATGGGCACTCTAAAGACTTTAGAATGGGTGTGCACTGGCTCCTCCCTCTATGCCCCTCCTCCAGACCTCAGTTAGATCCTGTGCCCAGAGGAGACTGGGTGCACTGCAGGGGAGCTCTCCTGAGTTTCTCTGAAAAAGACTTTTGTTAGGTTTTTTATTTTCAGGGAGCGCTGCTGGCAACAGGCTCCCTGCATCGTGGGACTGAGGGGAGAGAAGCAGACCTACTTAAATGATAGGCTCTGCTTCTTAGGCTACTGGACACCATTAGCTCCAGAGGGTCGGAACGCAGGTCTCACCCTTGCCGTTCGTCCCGGATCCGCGCCACCGTCCTCCTCACAGAGCCGGAAGATAGAAGCCGGGTGAGTATTAAGAAGAAAGAAGACTTCAGAGGCGGCAGAAGACTACAGAGCTTCACTGAGGTAACGCGCAGCGGTAACGCTGCGCGCCATTGCTCCCACACATACATACACAGCGGGCACTGTAAGGGTGCAGGGCGCAGGGGGGGCGCCCTGGGCAGCAATATTAACCTCAAGGACACGCATATAGATAGATACTGCGGAGGCGGTATATAAAAAAAAACCCGCCAGTATAAATAATTTGAGCGGGACCGAAGCCCGCCGCTGAGGGGGCGGAGCTTGATCCTCCAGCACTAACGAGCGCCATTTTCTCCACAGCACACTGCAGAGAAGCTGGCTCCCGGACTCTCCCCGGCTGAACACGGTTACAGAGGGCAAAAAAGAGGGGAGGGGGGCACATTTAATTGGCGCAGTGAGTGTAATTATATATATTTATATAAAAGCGCTGTACTAACTGGGATTTTATTCCAGTGTCCGGTGGCGCTGGGTGTGTGCTGGCATACTCTCTCTCTGTCTCTCCAAAGGGCCTTATTGGGGTACTGTCTCCATATAGATATATCCCTGAGTGTGTGGGGGTGTCGGTACGTGTGTGTCGGCATGTCTGAAGCGGAAGGCTCATCTGAGGAGGAGGTGGAGCAGATGATTGTGGTGTCCCCATCGGCAACGCCGACACCTGATTGGTTGGATATGTGGAATGTTTTAAATACAAATGTGTCTTTATTACATAAGAGATTGGACAAAGCAGAGTCCAGGGATAAAACAGGGAGTCAATCCATGGCTTTGACTGTGTCACAGGGCCCTTCAGGGTCTCAGAAACGTCCACTGTCCCAAGTAGCAGACACTGATACCGACACGGATTCTGACTCCAGTGTCAACTACCATGATGCGAGGTTACACCCAAGTGTGGCCAAAAGTATTCATTATATGATTATTGCAATAAAAGATGTTTTGCATATCACAGATGACCCCTCTGTCCCTGACACGAGGGTATGCATGTTTAAGGAAAAGAAACCTGAGGTAACCTTTCCCCCATCTCATGAGCTGAATGAGTTATTTGAAAAAGCTTGGGAAACTCCAGACAAGAAACTGCAGATTCCCAAAAGAATTCTTATGGCGTATCCTTTCCCGGCACAGGACAGGTTACGATGGGAATCCTCACCCAAGGTGGACAAAGCTTGTCCAAAAAGGTGGCGCTACCGTCTCCAGACACGGCAGCCCTCAAGGATCCTGCTGATCGCAGACAAGAGACTACCTTAAAATCAATTTATACACATACGGGTGCCTTGCTCAGACCGGCAAAAGCGTCAGCTTGGGTTTGTAGCGCTGTAGCAGCTTGGGCAGATACCTTGTCAGCTGACATTGATACCCTAGATAGGGATACCATTTTATTTACCTTAGGTCACATTAAAGACGCAGTCTTATATATGAGAGACGCTCAGAGAGACGTTGGGCTGCTAGGTTCGAGAGCCAACGCCATGGCGATTTCTGCTAGGCGAGCCCTGTGGACCCGCCAATGGACGGGTGATGCCGACTCAAAGAGGCATATGGAAGTTTTGCCTTACAAGGGTGAGTTTTTATTTGGGGAAGGTCTCGCGGACCTGGTTTCCACAGCTACCGCTGGTAAATCTACTTTTTTACCTTATGTACCCCCACAGCAACAGAAAACAGAATATCAGATGCAGTCCTTTCGGTCGCATAAGTCTAGAAGAGGTCGGGGCTCTTCCTTCCTCGCCAGAGGTAAAGGTAGAGGGAAAAGAATTCCTGCTACGACTAGTTCCCAGGAGCAGAAGTCCTCCCCAGCTTCTACTGAATCCACCGCATGACGCTGGGGCTCCACTGAGGGAGTCCGCGCCGGTGGGGGCACGTTTTCGACTCTTCAGCCACGTCTGGGTTCAGTCAGACGTGGATCCTTGGGCAATGGAAATTGTATCCCAAGGCTACAAGCTGGAATTCGAAGACGTGCCTCCTCGCCGGTTTTTCAAATCGGCTTTACCAGCTACTTCCCCAGAAAGGGAGATAGTTTTAGCTGCAATTCAAAAACTGTGTCAACAACAAGTGGTTGCCGAGGTTCCCCTAGTTCAACAGGGGAAGGGGTACTATTCAACCCTATTTGTGGTCCCGAAACCGGATGGCTCGGTCAGACCCATTCTAAATTTAAAATCCCTAAACCTGTACTTGAAAAAGTTCAAATTCAAGATGGAATCGCTCAGGGCAGTTATCTCCAGCCTGGAAGGGGGGGGATTTTATGGTGTCACTAGACATAAAGGATGCATACCTTCATGTCCCCATATATCACCCTCATCAGGCGTACCTGAGATTCGCTGTACAGGACTGTCATTACCAGTTTCAGACGTTGCCGTTTGGGCTTTCCACGGCCCTGAGGATTTTTACCAAAGTAATGGCGGAAATGATGGTGCTCCTGCGCAGACAGGGGGTCACAATTATCCCGTACTTGGACGATCTCCTGATAAAAGCGAGATCGAGAGATCAATTGCAGAAAAGCGTGTCGCTCTCCCTGAGAGTGCTGCAGCAGCATGGCTGGACTCTAAATCTACCAAAGTCGCAGTTGATTCCAACGACTCGGCTATCTTTCTTAGGCATGATTCTGGACAAGGAACTAAAGAGGGTTTTTCTATCAATGGAAAAAGCCCAGGAACTCCAGAACATGGTCAGAGACCTGTTAAAACCGAAAAGAGTGTCAGTCCATCAATGCACTCGAGTACTGGGAAAAATGGTGGCGACCTACGAGGCCATCCCCTTCGGCAAGTTCCATGCGAGGACGTTTCAGTGGGACCTTCTGGACAAGTGGTCGGGGTCCCATCTACAAATACATCGGAAAATAAGCTTGTCCCCCAGGGTCAGGGTGTCTCTCCTGTGTTGGCTGCAGAGTGCTCACCTTCTCGAGGGTCGCAGGTTCGGCATTCAAGACTGGGTTCTGGTGACCACGGACGCGAGCCTCCGAGGATGGGGAGCAGTCACACAAGGAAGAAATTTTCAGGGACTATGGTCAAGCCAGGAGGCTTGTCTACACATCAACCTACTGGAATTGAGGGCCATATACAACGGCCTACGACAAGCGGAGAATATGCTTCGCGACCTACCGGTTCTGATTCAATCAGACAACGTCACAGCTGTGGCTCATGTAAACCGCCAAGGCGGGACAAGGAGCAGAGTGGCAATGGCGGAAGCCACCAGGATTCTTCGCTGGGCGGAAAATCACGTAAGCGCTCTGTCATTCCGGGAGTGGACAACTGGGAAGCAGACTTCCTCAGCAGGCACGATCTCCATCCGGGAGAGTGGGGACTTCATCAGGAAGTTTTTGCAGAGATAACAAGTCAGTGGGGACTTCCACAAATAGACATGATGGCGTCACGCCTCAACAAGAAGCTTTGGGGGTATTGTGCAAGGTCAAGGGACCCTCAGGCAGTAGCGGTGGACGCCCTGGTGACACCATGGGTGTTTCAGTCGGTCTATGTGTTCCCTCCTCTTCCGCTTATCTCAAAAATACTGAGAATCATAAGACGAAAAAGAGTGCAGACAATACTCATTGTTCCAGATTGGCCTCGAAGGGCCTGGTATTCAGATCTTCAGGAAATGCTCACAGAAGATCCGTGGCCTCTTCCTCTCAGGGAAGACCTGTTGCAGCAGGGGCCCTGCGTGTTCCAAGACTTACCGCGGTTACATTTGACGGCATGGCGGTTGAACACCAAATCCTAGCGGGGAAGGGTATTCCGGAAGAAGTCATCCCTACTCTGATTAAGGCTAGGAAGGAGGTGATGGCGAAACATTATCACCGCATCTGGAGGAAGTATGTATCTTGGTGTGAAGCCAAGAATGTTCCTACTGAGGATTTCCATCTGAGCCGTTTTCTCCACTTTCTACAGACAGGAGTGGATATGGGCCTAAAGTTAGGCTCCATTAAGGTACAGATTTCGTCCCTATCAATTTTCTTTCAGAAGGAATTGGCTTCTCTCCCAGAAGTCCAGACTTTTGTAAAGGGAGTGCTGCATATCCAGCCTCCTTTTGTGCCTCCAGTGGGACCTTAACGTGGTGTTACAGTTCCTAAAATCTCACTGGTTTGAGCCTCTTCAAACAGTTGAATTAAAATTTCTCACTTGGAAGGTGGTCATGTTGTTGGCCTTGGCATCTGCAAGGCGGGTGTCCGAATTGGCGGCTTTGTCTCACAAGAGCCCCTATCTGATTTTCCATGTGGATAGAGCAGAATTGAGGACTCGTCCTCAATTTTTGCCAAAGGTGGTTTCATCTTTTCATATGAACCAACCTATTGTGGTGCCTGTGGCTACGGGTGACTTGGAGGATTCCAAGTACCTTGATGTAGTCAGGGCCTTAAAAAATTTATGTAGCCAGGACGGCTCGGGTTAGGAAAATAGAGGCACTGTTTGTCCTGTATGCAGCTAACAAGGTTGGCGCTCCTGCTTCTAAACAGACTATTGTTTGCTGGTTCTGTAATACGATTCAGCAGGCTCATTCTATGGCTGGATTGCCGTTACCAAATTCGGTAAAGGCCCATTCCACTAGGAAGGTGGGCTCTTCTTGGGCGGCTGCCCGAGGCGTCTCGGCATTGCAGCTTTGCCGAGCGGCGACTTGGTCGGGGTCAAACACTTTTGCTAAATTCTACAAGTTTGATACCTTGGCTGAGGAGGACCTCATGTTTGTTCAATCGGTGCTGCAGAGTCATCTGCACTCTCCCGCCCGGTCTGGAGCTTTGGTATAATCCCCATGGTCCTTACGGAGTCCCCAGCATCCTCTAGGACGTAAGAGAAAATAAGATTTTAAACCTACCGGTAAATCTTATCTCCTAGTCCATAGAGGATGCTGGGCGCCCGTCCCAGTGCGGACGAAGTTCTGCAAGACTTGTATATAGTTATTGCTTACATAAGGGTTTTGTTACAGTTTTGATCAGTCTCTGGCTGATGCTGTTTTGTTTCATACTGTTAACTGGTTCGTATGTTCCATGTTGTACGGTGTGGATGGTGTGGGCTGGTATGTATCTTGCCCTTGGATTAACAAAAATCCTTTCCTCGTACAGTCCGTCTCCTCTGGGCACAGTTCTCATAACTGAGGTCTGGAGGAGGGGCATAGAGGGAGGAGCCAGTGCACACCCATTCTAAAGTCTTTAGAGTGCCCATGTCTCCTGCGGAGCCCGTCTATACCCCCATGCTCCTTACGGAGTCCCCAGCATCCTCTACGGACTAGGAGAAAAAGATTTACCGATAGGTTTAAAATCTTATTTTTCACCTTCCTTTTCGTTTGGCCAACATACTGATATCCACAGGGATATGTGGCTAGATAAATAACTCCATCTGTTTCGCATGTGAAGTGATCATGAAATGTGTAGTTTTTCCCGGTAGTGTATGATTTAAATGTAGTTATCGGTTTTGTAGGTTTTTCTTTTCCATGCTTGCATGCTTTGCAGTTAAGGCATTTATGATATCCTTTGGTATTCTTTGAAATTTGCTGTTCTTCTTTCAGGAAACTTGAAACTAGGTCTTTCTTTATCATGTTTTCGATGATATTGGTATTACTGTTGAATTGGGTGATGAATGGAAGGAAGAAGGCTGTGTTCTTATTTTTTTTTTCTTTGTATTTCAGTAGATCTTTTCTTTGCATGTTCTCTATTGCTGTGATTTGTGGGGCCAAATGTAATAGAGTGATAGTTTCAGAAAGTGAGAGATTTGGTAAGGTTTTTCATTTTTTTTTTTAAATGGCAATCATTTATACTGCAAAACCAGGTTGATCTTGCTGTGTAAATGATTGCCACTTTTTTTAAAAACTGCAAAACCTTACCAAATCTCTCACTTATTGAAACTCTCACTCTACTACATTTGGCCTGTGATTCAAATTTATCTCTTTGGTAGCATTTTCCGATGAAATTTGTCATCATCTCCTTGCTCTGTTTTTTTTTTTTAAATTGCAGGATTTGTACAATTGCGTTTAATTCTTTGAAATTAACCTTGCGGAATGTTGGAGATACAATTTCTATGATGATTACTTGTGGTCGGAAGCATGTGGTTACCATTAACAGATTTGATGTGTGTTTTTGATATTAGTGTATTGTTTTGATTGTAGATTTCTAAATCTGAAAAAATTATAATTTCTTTACTTGATGCTGTCTGAAATGCCAGAATGATTGTATTGGTGTTGATATAGTTCTTAAAATTTTCTAATTTCTCTTCTATTCCACTCCATTTGAAGAACACATCATTGATGTAGCGATACCAGCATTTTATATTCAATATATTCATTATTTGACCAAATATTGTCATCTTTCCATTTGGTGATAAATAGATTGGCGTAGTTGGGGGCCAGTAGTGTACCCATGGCAGTTCCGCACTTTTATAGGTAGAATTTATGGCCCTCATTCCGAGTTGATCGGTCGCAAGGCGAATTTAGCAGAGTTACACACGCTAAGCCGCCGCCTACTGGGAGTGAATCTTAGCTTCTTAAAATTGCGACCGATGTATTCGCAATATTGCGATTACTAACTACTTAGCAGTTTCAGAGTAGCTCCAGACTTACTCTGCCTGTGCGATCATTTCAGTGCTTGTCGTTCCTGGTTGACGTCACAAACACACCCAGCGTTCGCCCAGGCACTCCCACCGTTTCCCCGGCCACTCCTGCGTTTTTTCCGGAAACGGTAGCGTTTTCAGCCACACGCCCCTGAAACGCCGTGTTTCCGCCCAGTAACACCCATTTCCTGTCAATCACATTACGATCGCCGGAGCGAAGAAAAAGCCGTGAGTAAAAATACTTTCTTCATAGTAAAGTTACTTGGCGCAGTCGCAGTGCGAACATTGCGCATGCGTACTAAGCGGATTTTCACTGCGATGCGATGAAAAATACCGAGCGAACAACTCGGAATGAGGGCCTATCTTTGTGCCAGAAGTACTTGTGTGTTAACACAAATTCGATGTTCACCATAATGAAATTGATTTGTTGATTTGGCAATCTTGTGTTCTTCAAGAGATAGAATCGGGTATGGGCACATCCTATGTCATGTGCAATACAAGTATATAATGATTTTACATCGGTGGTGCAGAGTGTGTAGTTTTCTTCCCATTGTATTATTTCTAGTTTTTGTAATATGCTTGTAGTGTCCTGAAGGTAGCTCCTCTGTTGGGTCACTATTGTCTGTAGGAAAGAGTTTGTGTATTTGGACAGATTAGTTGTTACTTAATTTATTCCTGACACAATCGATCGGGAGGGTTATTGAGATCTTTATGAATTTTAGGTAGGAAGTAGAATGTTGGTATTCTTGGATGTTTTTCAAGGATGAAGTCATATTCTTACTTAAAATATGAACAAGTCCTAGTTTCAAGTTTCCTAAAAGAAGAAGAACAGCAAAATACCAAAGGATATCATAAATGCCTTAACTGCAAACCATTCAAGATTGGAAAAGAAAAATCTACCAAACCGATAACTACATTTTAATCATACACTACCGGGAAAAACTACACAATTCATGATCACCTCACTTGCGAAACAGATGGAGTTATTTATGTAGCCGCATATACTTGTGGATATCAGTATGTTGGCCAAATGAAAAGGAAGGTGAAAATTTGATTTACCGTACATATTTACAATGTGAAAAGATGACTAACCACACATAGTTTATCTAACCATTTCTTGGAAAGTCATAATAAAGATCCATCAGTAATGACATTCCAACCCATACAAAAAATTAGAAAAAACTGGTGAGGAGATCTAATAACCGAATTGAAAAAAAAATGAAAGCAAATGGATGTTTGAATTAAAAACATTATAACCCCTAGGGCACAACATAGATATTGAATTGAACGTATTTTTTATAAACAATACACATATAGATTTTAAAATAAACACAGTGGCACCTGTAATTTTTCATGTAATTTTTATTGAATTCTTTTATAATGAATTTTCAATACTAAATTCAACAGAACAATTTTCAGATGGACAACACGCGGTTCCCGCATTTTTAAGTCACTTCCAGACCGGAAGTTCCATTTTTTTCCTATTGGGGTAAAAAACTTTTATATATAAATACTGACAATGGAATAGAAGCCAACCTTGAAAAAGGGCAATACATGCACGAAACGCGTGGACAAGTGGTAATACAGAGGGCATTAACACACTGCCATCCGGCGGACCCAGCTGTTGCCGAGTGACATCATCCTCCAGCTTCTCTGCTTCCCCTCTGGACACAGCTGCGGTAAAGCGCTACAACATCCGTGGCTGCGGACAGCCGTTTACCACACTCAGGCTGAGGAATCCTGCGGCAACTGGAAGGTGGGGACAGCTAAGCTTCAACCTCCGGAGAAGCTTAAATGTCATACCACCTAATTGCTCCAAAAAAGAGCTGTAAACACATTGTTGTTTTCTTTTATAACTAATCTTTATTCAGAGGTGCCATGGTCACTATAGCGCTCGTTTTTTCATATCATATCTGTTGTTATAACCTGATCTGCTCTTTTTTTCTTATACATAAGCGCAGAAAACATACATATAAAAATATATGCCACACTTTACTGGAATCCCTTGCTTTCAAGATGCTATTTGTCCATTATTTACTCAGGGGTTTGCATTTTTTGTCCACATTGTGTAACTTACTATTGTGAACTTGTATGGTATATGCAAAACTGTGGGCTACTAACTTATGACTGATTTCCTGACCAGAAGTTTCCAATCCTCCCTGATTGAGTAGTTTCTCTGTATCTTCTGTCCTTTTGAAGGTGCTTCCCATATCATGTTGATATTATTCTGAGTTCCAGTTGTCTGTTTGATTTTGTTTTTGTTTCGAAATACTAGAATGGGTTTACATTAGTTTTCCCAGTGAATCATATTAGTGCACACTTACTTTAAGCACATGCAAAGTGTGCTTATAATGAGAATAACATTGTGTATACAAAACAATATTGCAGTCATTTAAAATTAAAACTGGAATTTGTCCAAAAATGTTATTGATTGATCTTACTCCACTACTTAGGCAACTGGAGGGTGTATTGAAACGATGGTCAAGTATTTGGTTGGGCAGACTGGTGGCTTTCAAAATGACGATTTTACCTAAAATAATGTATTTATTTTGTACAATACCACACACGTTTCTAAAATGCTCTTTACTTGGCCCATAAAATGATCTTGTTATATATTTGTAAAGTCACCACGGTTGGCATACTTGAGATTAATTAGTCTTAAAATACAAGGTGGATTATCAGTCCCAAATTTACTGGCCTACTGGGATGCATGCCTAGTGGCCCAACTCAGTGATTGGATGCTTCCATCAGGGATAAAGCCATAGGTGAAATTAGAAAATGCTTTTCCCCCATTATTCCTTGGTTGTCCTTTTGTGGACCCCTAAACTGATACGTCCATTAATTGACTATGCCCACAAGGTATCCTTCATTCCATTAAAGCATGGAATAAGATAGTGCTTTTAATTAAGGACTTAAACAAACCAAATGACTAAGCGCTGATCAGGTGTCTTAAAATCTCCTTGTCCACCTTGCAGCTGTTTCCAAAGGGATACTGAACCATTAATATATATCAAAAACAAATAAAAAAGTTTTAGACAGCGCTTTGGAGCAGGTTATTTAATACTGCAATAAATTTAATACACTATAATATAAACAGAACGGTCCGCATACAATAAAGATTACATTAAAAACATATTAAAACAATTCATAAACATCATATTACTAAAAACTGTCCATTTAGACATTGAAAAGGATCGTCATCCAACACTCTCTAAAATTATGATTATTATGATATTCCAGAAAATTTAGCAAGCAAGCAATTCCACTGTGCAGTAGTAGGAAAAACGGCTCCTCCCACTAATATTAAAAATAACCACAGTTGTTAGTATAAAGGGCAGTTTGCATAGATAGTAAAATAGCAGCAGTTATTGTACTGTTATTAAATTAGCGATTTAGTATAGAGAACATTTCTTTTATATAAGAAAGTGATTCAAATTGGATGCAGCTCCATATAATAAAGATGGTAATAAAAGCTTTTCATAATGCTCATCAGGCCAGCACAGTGCCTGCTAGTACCGGTTACTCAAATTTATAAGGACAGTCTTAGTCCTCCGGCTCACAGTAAAATTTATATTTCTTTTTATTACTTATAAGCCTGGTCAGGCAGTTGTAGAGCTGAAATAGTCCAGATACAGATCTAGCCGCCTCCTATCTCCAGCACTGGTTAAACTCCCGACTGCTGGTGCTTTTTCAATACTGCAGCCTTTTCCAGAGTGTATCAATGGAGGGTATACAATGCTTAGCATGTGGGCAATCCGGCCAGTGTACTGTATATAATCAGTGAAAATCTTGACGCGTTTCCCCGCCTCCTTTCAGTGTCAGTGGTTTCTTCAGAAGTCCACTACTTAACAAGATGACTTATCGTTCTCTACACTAACAATTGCTGCTACTTTAATAACAGTACAATAACTGCTTCTATTTGACTATATGCAATCAGCCGTTCATACTATTAATTAAGGGGTTAGTCTTACCCCCCACAAAATTTGTCTCTTGGGGCACCCAGATATCGATTTATATTCCTGGTGTAATGGGATTACTCCAGATTGCTTTGTCCTCTTATTTGCTATTGTACGGGCCCAATTTGATTTGCCTAATGAATATTTTACTTACATGCACATTCATCACTGGAATTCTAGTATGGTTAGGACGCAAGGTTCCCTTGGGTTTCCAGGTATGTGTCATTAGGTCGACCACACTTAGGTCGACAGTCATTAGGTCATCACTATTGGTCGACATGAACAAGGTCTACATGGAAAAATGTCGACATGAGTTATTTTACTTTTTTTGGTGTCGTTTCCATCGTAAAGTGACGGGGAACCCCAATTAGTGCACTGTGTCCCCTCACATGGCAAGCGAAGAGCAAGGTGCCTCGCTCCGCTGCGCTCGGCACAGGTTACTATTCTCAATCGTAGTCCACGTGGATCGTAAAGTATAAAAAGAGTTTAAAAAATGGGAAAAAAATTATAAAACGCATGTCGACCCTTTTCCATGTCGACCTAGTACATGCCAACCTAGTGACCATGTCGAGCTAATGCTTGTCGACCAATAGTGGTCGACCTAATGACTGTTGACCTAATGACCGTATCCCGGGTTTCCACCATTAGTGTTAAGTTCCTGGTGCTCAGAACAAGAGAGATGTTGCGTAGTGAGACCAGGGCACCAGAACGTGACGCTGAAATAAGGTGTGGTATGGAAATAGCCCCTAGCAGCCTACCTCCATTGTTTCACCCGTGTGGTCAGTTCACGCCTGCGTGACTATGGTTTCTTGGGCCCACGGCAGCCGCGTTTGAAGGGCGGATTAGGTCTGCCCTACTCCGATGCCCCCAGGTCTTAGAGTGAGACAAGGCGTGAACCGAGACAGGATAATAACAAGGGGACCTCTAACTAAAGCAAACAGAAGGCTAGGGGCTACTAACAACCCTAAAACTAAATATATGTGCGGCACGCCGCCAAAGGAAAAGAACAACAAAGGAAATGCTGTCCACACGCCGACACTATACTGTTGTGTACCGGCGGTGACAGCATATGCAGAACCCTCTGCAAAACACCAGTAACAGAAATAACCAAGGAATACAGCGGCCTAGGCCGACGGACGCGGCAAAGCCGCTACTCACGGAACCGGTACAAATACTGGCAAACGGACAGGAACCCCCAACGTAGCCGACACAGGCTCTCCGAACCGGAGGACAGGCAGAATCCCAAACGACAGACCGGTGGACACCAAGAAGCCAGATACTCGACCAGGAACAGACAAAGCCACAGGACTTCTGGACAGGGACGCTTCACGGCAGGACATGGGATCAGACACTGGATCCGACACTCAGGAACTGGCAGAAACTAGCTCAGAACTCAAGAACGATCACCGGCGTCTGTGTGTTGCACTCAGCCAGAATATAACAGAGAGCCCTAATTAATTATGTCGTGCAGCTGCCCTGTTGCATGACTCCAAACTGACAAGATGCAATTAGCAGACAGGTGAGGCCAAACACATGGAAACAGGCTGCAATTACACAGACTCACCACCGACAGCAAACAAGAATCTTCTAAACCAGAGAAAAGGGAAATCCTGGCCTGCAAGAGAACCATAAACATAAAATAGGAATGAACCACTACCCGTGGTTCATAACAGTACCCTCTCCTTAAGGGTGAGCTCCAAACACCCCATGACACCCACTGGGAACATAAACAGAAGTATAACATAAAATACATAACCAAAATGCAAAACAGGAATGAGCCACAGCCGTGGCTCATAACAATTAGAAAAAGCAGACGAATTTACTAGAGGCAATATTAAATGCTCTATCAGCTTTTTTTATTACTATTATTTGGATTCTAACTGAAATGATAAATCTAAAGTACAATTAGAATGGAAAACTGAGGTTCAGATGACACATCGGGTAAACAATGGGAAATATGTGTTTCTGATATGTATTTTTGCTGGAATTGATGGATCCTACATGTTTCTGCTATACAAGGCTATAAATCTCATAGTGAGTATTGCACATGTACTAAGTTACCATTTCTCAAGAATAGCTATTTCTCTGTACGAAGTTCCATCTAAATGTGTGGATATAAAATATATGCTGGAAATGTTGAAGTTGTTCTGTTAATGAAATCCTTGAATAAAGATTTTATTAAAAATTATTTTAAAAAAAGGGAAAATATACACATTAATGCACATTACTTGTCTTAATGTAATAACCATACTAAATTACAATTTAAATTACTACACCGATTATATCTTATCCCACTAAAGCTTTGCAAAATGTTGCCTTCCCAATCTAAATTCTATTAAAGGAAGACTGTATTATACAACCCTACCCGCTAATTGCTCTGCTTCATGTCTATCCTGTGGATATCCCGAAACAAGACTATTATATAATAAGACATATGCAAGTAGCAACCAAAAGTGCAATAGCCGAAAGTTTATTACTGCTACAGAAAGAATTGAGCCCTCTGGGACGTTTTCACCTTTATTAGATGGAGTCTTTTCTCTTTTTTTAGGGTCATACACTACAGCAGAGGTTTCCAAACTGTGTGCCGTGGCTCCCTGGGGTGCCTCGGGACACTTGCAGGGGTGCCCTGGGTTGGTGGTCTAGGACCAATTCAAATTATTCATGGTCAATATAATAGGCAAAACCAGTGCTGGTGGCTGCCAGTCATAAAATATGTGGCCAAACAGAAGCAAATCTTGTCCCTCACCACACAACTGACTCTAAGGATGATGTATAAATGTGATCTACTTAATGTAATATTTCTTTCTAAATTTCTCAATAAGAAATTTCTCTGACGTCCTAGTGGATGCTGGGTACTCCGTAAGGACCATGGGGAATAGACGGGCTCCGCAGGAGACTGGGCACTCTAAAGAAAAGATTAAGTACTACATCTGGTGTGCACTGGCTCCTCCCTCTATGCCCCTCCTCCAGACCTCAGTTAGAATCTGTGCCCGGCCAGAGCTGGATGCACTCTAGGGGCTCTCCTGAGCTTCCTAGAAAGAAAAGTATTTGTTAGGTTTTTTATTTTCAGTGAGATCTGCTGGCAACAGACTCACTGCTACGTGGGACTTAGGGGAGAGAAGCAAACCTACCTGCTTGCAGCTAGCTTGTGCTTCTAGGCTACTGGACACCATTAGCTCCAGAGGGATCGAACACAGGGCCCGACCTCGATCGTCCGTTCCCGGAGCCGCGCCGCCGTCCCCCTTGCAGAGCCAGAAGACGGAAGAAACCGGAGGAAATCGGCGGCTGAAGACTTCGGTCTTCATTAAGGTAGCGCACAGCACTGCAGCTGTGCGCCATTGCTCCCTATGCACACCACACACTCCGTTCACTGATGGGTGCAGGGAGCTGGGGGGGGGGGCGCCCTGGGCAGCAATTAGAGTACCTTACATGGCTAATTGACACATAATACAGCTTTTAAGCTGTATATGTGCATAATCCCCCGCCATTATACAGACAAAAAAGCGGGAGAAGCCCGCCGAGAAGGGGGCGGGGCTATCTTCCTCAGCACACCGGCGCCATTTTCTTTTCACAGCTCCGCTGGAAGACAGCTCCCCAGGCTCTCCCCTGCAGTTTCCAGACATCAAGGGTAAAAAAGAGAGGGGGGGCACTAAATTTAGGCGCAAAACTATATATATATATATATATATATATATATATAAAGCAGCTATAGGGAAAATCGCTTTTGTTAGTGTAAATCCCTGATTATATAGCGCTGTGGTGTGTGCTGGCATACTCTTTCTCTGTCTCCCCAAAGGACTTTGTGGGGTCCTGTCCTCAGTCAGAGCATTCCCTGTGTGTGTGTGCGGTGTGTCGGTACGGCTGTGTCGACATGTTTGATGAGGACGCTTACGTGGAGGCGGAGCAGGTGCCGATAAGTGTGATGTCGCCCCCTGCGCGGCCGACACCTGAGTGGATGGATATGTGGAAGGTATTAACAGACAGTGTCAACTCCTTGCATAAAAGGTTCGATGACGCAGCTTTGGGACAGCCGGCATCTCAGCCCGCGCCTGCCCAGGCATCTCAGAGGCCGTCAGGGGCTCAAAAACGCCCGCTACCTCAGATGGCAGACACAGATGTCGACACGGAGTCTGACTCCAGTGTCGATGAGGATGAGACAAATATACAATCCACTAGGGCCATCCGATGCATGATTACGGCAATGAAAAATGTGTTGCACATTTCTGACATTAACCCGGTTACCACAAAAAAGGGTATTATGTTTGGGGAGAAAAAGCAGCCAGTGACTTTTCCCCCATCTGATGAGTTAAACGAATTGTGTGAAGAAGCGTGGGGTTCCCCAGATAAGAAACTAGTAATTTCTAAGCGGTTACTAATGGCGTACCCTTTCCCGCCAACGGATAGGTTACGCTGGGAGACATCCCCTAAGGTGGACAAGGCGCTCACACGCTTATCAAAAAAGGTGGCACTGCCATCTCAGGATACGGCCGCCTTAAAGGAGCCTGCTGATAGAAAGCAGGAGGCTATCCTGAAGTCTGTGTATACACACTCAGGTACTATACTGAGACCTGCTATTGCTTCAGCATGGATGTGCAGTGCTGCAGCAGCGTGGTCTGATCCCCTGTCTGATAACATTGATTCCCTTGACAGGGACACTATATTGCTAACCATAGAGCATATTAAAGACGTAGTCTTATATATGAGAGATGCACAGAGGGACATTTGCTGGCTGGCATCTAGAATTAATGTGATGTCCATTTCTGCCAGGAGAGTATTATGGACTCTGCAGTGGACAGGTGATGCTGATTCTAAAAGGCACATGGAAATTTTGCCTTATAAGGGTGAGGAATTGTTTGGGGACGGTCTTTCGGACCTCGTATCCACAGCAACAGCTGGGAAGTCGACTTTTTTACCTCAGGTTCCCTCACAGCCTAAGAAAGCACCGTATTATCAAGTACAGTCCTTTCGGCCTCAGAAAGGCAAGCGGGTTAGAGGCGCTTCCTTTCTGCCCAGAGGCAGGGGTAGAGGGAAAAAGCTGCACCATACAGCCAGTTCCCAGGAACAAAAATCCTCCCCTGCTTCCACTAAGTCCACCGCATGACGCTGGGGCTCCACATGTGGAGCCAGGTGTGGTGGGGGCCCGTCTCCGGAACTTCAGCGACCAGTGGGTTCGCTCACAGGTGGATCTCTGGGTTCTACAAGTGGTATCTCAGGGATACAAGCTGGAGTTCGAGACGTCTCCCCCTCGCCGTTACCTCAAATCAGCCTTGCCAGCTACTCCCCAGGACAGGGAGGTAGTACTGGCGGCAATTCACAAGCTGTGCCTCCAGCAGGTGATAATCAAAGTTCCCCTCCTTCAACAGGGACGGGGTTACTATTCCACAATGTTTGTGGTACCGAAACCAGACGGTTCGGTGAGACCCATTCTAAATTTGAAATCCTTGAACACTTATATAAGGAAGTTCAAGTTCAAAATGGAATCGCTCAGGGCGGTTATTGCAAGCCTGGAAGAGGGGGATTACATGGTATCACTGGACATCAAGGATGCTTACCTACATGTCCCCATTTACCCACCTCACCAGGTGTACCTCCGTTTTGTGGTACAGGACTGCCATTACCAATTCCAGACGTTGCCGTTTGGTCTGTCCACGGCACCGAGGGTATTTACCAAAGTAATGGCCGAAATGATGATACTCCTTCGAAAGAAGGGAGTTATAATTATCCCGTACTTGGACGATCTCCTTATAAAGGCGAGGTCCAGGGAGCAGTTGTTGGTCGGAGTAGCACTGTCTCAGGAAGTACTACAACAGCACGGCTGGATTCTGAATATCCCGAAGTCGCAGCTGGTTCCTACGACGCGTCTGCTGTTCCTGGGTATGATTCTGGACACAGAACAGGAGAAGGTGTTTCTCCCGGAGGAGAAGGCCAAGGAGTTGTCATCTCTGGTCAGACACCTCCTAAAACCAAAACAGGTGTCGGTGCATCACTGCACGCGAGTCCTGGGAAAGATGGTAGCTTCTTACGAGAAAATTCCATTCGGCAGGTTCCATGCACGGATCTTTCAGTGGGATCTGTTAGACAAGTGGTCTGGATCGCATCTTCAGATGCATCGGCTGATTACCCTGTCCCCGAGGGCCAGGGTGTCTCTGCTGTGGTGGCTGCAGAGTGCTCATCTACTCGAGGGCCGCAGATTCGGCATACAGGACTGGGTCCTGGTGACCACGGATGCAAGCCTCCGAGGTTGGGGGGCAGTCACTCAGGGAAGAAACTTCCAAGGACAATGGTCGAGTCAGGAAGCTTCCCTACACATAAACATTCTGGAACTAAGGGCCATTTACAATGCCCTAAGTCAGGCAAAACCCCTGCTTCAAAACCAGCCGGTGCTGATTCAGTCAGACAACATCACGGCGGTCGCCCATGTAAACCGACAGGGCGGCACAAGAAGCAGGATGGCGATGGCAGAAGCCACAAGGATTCTCCGATGGGCGGAAAATCACGTGATAGCACTGTCAGCAGTGTTCATTCCGAGAGTGGACAACTGGGAAGCAGACTTCCTCAGCAGGCACGACCTCCACCCGGGAGAGTGGGGACTTCATCCAGAAGTCTTCCATCTGATTGTAAATCGTTGGGAAAGGCCACAGGTGGACATGATGGCGTCCCGCCTCAACAAAAAGCTAAAAAGATATTGCGCCAGGTCAAGGGACCCTCAGGCGATAGCTGTGGACGCTCTAGTGACACCGTGGGTGTACCAGTCGGTTTACATGTTCCCTCCTCTTCCTCTCATACCAAAGGTACTGAGGATAATAAGAAATAGAGGAGTAAGAACTATACTCATAGTTCCGGATTGGCCAAGAAGGACTTGGTACCCGGAACTACAAGAAATAATCTCAGCGGACCCTTGGCCTCTGCCTCTCAGACATGACCTGCTACAGCAGGGGCCCTGTCTGTTCCAAGACTTACCGCGGCTGCGTTTGACGGCATGGCGGTTGAACGCCGGATCCTGATGGAAAAGGGCATTCCGGTTGAAGTCATTCCTACGCTGATAAAAGCTAGGAAGGATGTGACAGCAAAACATTATCACCGCATATGGCGAAAATATCTTGCTTGGTGTGAGGCTATGAAGGCCCCAACAGAAGAATTTCAGCTGGGTCGATTTCTGCACTTCCTACAGTCAGGAGTGACTATGGGCCTAAAATTGGGATCCATTAAAGTCCAGATTTCGGCCCTGTCTATTTTCTTTCAAAAAGAACTGGCTTCACTGCCTGAAGTTCAGACGTTTGTTAAGGGAGTGCTGCATATTCAGCCCCCTTTTGTGCCCCCAGTGGCACCTTGGGATCTCAACGTTGTGTTGGATTTCCTAAAATCACATTGGTTTGAGCCACTTCAGACCGTGGAGTTGAAATATCTCACGTGGAAAGTGGTCATGCTTTTGGCCTCGGCTTCGGCTAGGCGTGTGTCAGAATTGGCGGCTTTGTCATGCAAAAGCCCCTATCTGATCTTCCATATGGACAGGGCAGAATTGAGGACTCGTCCCCAATTTCTCCCTAAGGTGGTATCAGCGTTCCATTTGAACCAACCTATTGTGGTGCCTGCGGCTACTCGGGACTTGGAGGCTTCCAAGTTGCTGGATGTAGTCCGGGCCCTGAAAATCTATGTTTCCAGGACGGCTAGAGTCAGAAAAACTGACTCGCTGTTTATCCTGCATACACCCAACAAGCTGGGTGCTCCTGCTTCAAAGCAGACTATTGCTCGCTGGATCTGTTGCACGATTCAACTTGCACATTCTGCGGCTGGACTGCCGCATCCTAAATCAGTCAAAGCCCATTCCACGAGGAAGGTGGGCTCTTCTTGGGCGGCTGCCTGAGGGGTCTCGGCTTTACAACTTTGCCGAGCTGCTACCTGGTCGGGATCAAACACGTTTGCAAAATTCTACAAGTTTGATACCCTGGCTGAGGAGGACCTTGAGTTTGCTCATTCGGTGCTGCAGAGTCATCCGCACTCTCCCGCCCGTTTGGGAGCTTTGGTATAATCCCCATGGTCCTTACGGAGTACCCAGCACCTAGGACGTCAGAGAAAATAAGATTTTACTCACCGGTAAATCTATTTCTCGTAGTCCGTAGTGGATGCTGGGAGCCCGTCCCAAGTGCGGAATTCTGCAATACTTGTACATAGTTATTGCTTAACTATAGGGTTTTTTGTTCTGAGCCATCAGTTTAATGAGGCTCAGTTGTTGTTCATACTGTTAACTGGGTATAATTATCACAAGTTGTACGGTGTGATTGGTGTGGCTGGTATGAGTCTTACCCTGGATTCCAAATCCTTTCCTTGTAATGTCAGCTCTTCCGGGCACAGTTTCCCTAACTGAGGTCTGGAGGAGGGGCATAGAGGGAGGAGCCAGTGCACACCAGATGTAGTACCTAATCTTTTCTTTAGAGTGCCCAGTCTCCTGCGGAGCCCGTCTATTCCCCATGGTCCTTACGGAGTACCCAGCATCCACTACGGACTACGAGAAATAGATTTACCGGTGAGTAAAATCTTATTTTTTGGCCTAGGGGTGCCGTGAAAAAAATTCTGATATTCTAGGGCGCCGTGATTCAAAAAAGTTTGGAAACCACTGCACTACAGTATATACTGAGCGGGCACTTCTTTAAGTATATATCAGTAATTTGAGATCCTTACTGTATTTTTGTTCTGTGAAATGCTGAATTGTGTTACCCCCTCCCCCCATGTCTTTGTTCTGTATTCATTTCCCTTTATTGACATTTGCAAAAATTTAATAAAAAAGTACTATTGGAAAAAAAAAATTTGGCAAAAGAGATCAGATGACATATGTAAAAATTATTTACTGAATTATATTTTTACAGAGTGACATTTTAGACTGTAATCCTGTGAGCATACTTAAGAAAAAGACGTTCAGCCTACCTGGCCATATTGTAAATACCACGTCTGGCAAGAGCCAAGAGTCAGGTACAGTATTAATATATTTTCTTTGTGAATACTGTATTGTTATAGATATTGTTGAAACTCAGGTTCATTTAATCGTGTATTTCAGGATTAGTGATATATTGGAATAAATAATATGGCAAAATAAACAGTGTTTGTCAAGATTGTGGTCATGTTTACTGTCATATTACTAGAGTAGCCCTATTAGCTTACACCAAAATGCAATATTATAGCTTGCCCAAGTTAGGCACACTAACCGTGTGTACTGTACGCACATTTTTCTGGTTACAGATACGTAAATGAAAGCCTATTATTTTTTCCCCTTTTATTTAAGTTTGGTTTTGGCATGATTCCCTTCTCTGCTTTTCTTATTGACAGCATTCTTAACAACATGCCACACTGACTTCCCTAATGTTGCAGAACATCTGAGACACCACAAAGTGTCAGTTCACCCATCCCTATAGGTCCTTTAGAATCCTATTTCTCTTACGTCCTAGAGGATGCTGGGGACTCCGTAAGGACCATGGGGTATAGACGGGCTCCGCAGGAGATAGGGCACCTAAAAAGAACTTTGACTATGGGTGTGCACTGGCTCCTCCCTCTATGCCCCTCCTCCAGACCTCAGTTAGATCTTGTGTCCAGAGGAGAATGGGTGCACTGCAGAGAGCTCTCCAGAGTTTTTTGTGGAAAAAGAATTTTGTTAGGTTTTTTATTTTCAGGGAGTCCTGTTGGCAACAGGCTCCCTGCATCGTGGGACCGAGGAGAGAGAAGCAGAGCTGGCTTGTCAAGTTGGGCTCTGTTTCTAAGGCTACTGGACACCATTAGCTCCAGAGGGAGTCAGAACACAGGTCTCACCTGTGGTTCGTCCCGGAGCCGCGCCGCCGTCCCCCTCCCAATGCCGAAGATAGAAGCCAGGTGAGTATGAGAAGGCAGAAGACGTCATAGGCGGCAGAAGACATCAGATCTTCATGAGGTAAGGCGCGCAGCGGTAAGCTGCGCACCATTGCTCCCATTCACACACACACAGCAGCACTGAAGGGTGCAGGGCGCGGGGGGGGGGGGGGGGCCCTGGGCAGCAATAAACCTCACATTTAGGCACTGACAAGGTAGATTAGGCTGCTGGGCAGTAATTCTACGATTCCCAGCCATTTTCTATAAAAAAATCACCGGGACCGAAGCCCGCCGTCGGGTGGGCGGGGCTTGATCCTCAGCACTAACCAGCGCCATTTTCTCCACAGAAGCTGCATGAGGAAAACGCTGGCTCCCTGGTCTCTCCCCTGCTGAACATTCAGGCTGAAAAAAAGAGGAGGGGGGCATTTTGAGCGCAGTGAGTCATATTTTTCCAGTGTTATTAAGCGCTGGGTGTGTGCTGGCATACTCTCTCTCTGTCTCTCCTAAGGGCCTGGTTGGGGTTTTGTCCCCTTATAGGTTAATCCCTGTGTGTGTGGGGTGTCGGTACGTGGTGTCGACATGTCTGAAGCAGAAGGCTTTTCCAAGGAGGAGGTGGAGCAAATGAGTGGTGTGTCCCCGTCGGTTGTGCCGACTCCAGATTGGATGGACATGTGGCATATGTTGAATGCAAGTGTTGCATCTTTACATAAAAAGCTTGATAAGGCTGATTTAGGGGGGACATCAGGGGGTCAGTCCTCAGATTGGACCGACTCACAGGGCCCGTCGGGGTCTCAAAAGCGTCCCTTAACACAAGACACTGCTACCGACACGGATTCTGATTCCAGTGTCGACTATGACGAAATAAAATTGCACCCTAGGGTGACTAAAACCATTCAGTGTATGATTGTGGCAATAAGGGATGTGTTGCATATTGTGGATGAACACTCGGTCCTCGACACAAGGGTACACATGTTTAAGGAAAAGAAACAGATTATTAACTTTCCCACATCTCATGAATTAAATTAATTCTTTGGAAAAGCTTGGGAGACTCCGGATAAGAGACCGCAGATCCCCAAAAGAATTTATATGGCATACCCTTTCCCTAAGCAGGACAGGGAGATTTGGGAATCACCCCCCACTGTGGACAAAGCCCTGACGCGCTTGTCCAAGAAAGTGGCGCTACCGTCTCCTGACACAGCAGCCCTTAAGGACCCTGCAGATCGCAGGCAAGAAACTACCTTAAAGTGTATTTATTCTCATACGGGTGCTGTGCTAAGACCGACAATTGCGTCGGCATGGGTGTGTAGCGCAATTGCAGCTTGGACAGATGAGCTGACAGATCAATTTGATAATATGGATAAGGATACTATATTCCTAACTCTAGCCCATATTAAAGACGCAGTCTTATTTATGAGGGATGCTCAAAGGGACATTGGATTGCTAGCTTCTAGGGCCAATGCCATGTCTGTCTCAGCGAGAAGATCCTTATGGACTCGCCAATGGACGGGTGATGCTGATTCCAAGAAACATATGGAAGTACTACCCTACAAGGGTGATGTATTATTTGGGGATGGGCTGACGGACCTGGTTTCCACAGCCACAGCAGGTAAATCAAATTTTTTACCATATATTCCCCAACAGCAAAAGAAAGTAACACCCTATCAGATGCAGTCCTTTCGGTCGCACAAGCCCAAAAGAGGTCGGGGATCCTCTTTCCTCGCCAAAGGTAAGGGCAGAGGCAAGAGAGCACCTGCTTCGGCAGGTGCACAGGACCAAAAGTCCTCTCCGGCTGCTCCAAAACCCACAGCATGACGCTGGGGCTCCCCTGAGGGAGTCCGCACCGGTGGGGGCACGTCTTCCACTTTTCAGTCAGGCCTGGGTCAGTTCGGACCTGAATCCCTGGGTGTTGGAAATAGTTGCTCAGGGTTACAAATTGGAATTCGAGGAGGTGCCCCCGCGCCGATTTTTCAAATCGGCCCTACCAGCTTCCACATCGGAAAGGGATGTAGTGTTAGCTGCAATTCAAACGCTGTGTATACAGCAAGTGATAATCAAGGTTCCCCTGCACCAGCAGGGAAGAGGTTACTATTCAACCCTATTTGTGGTCCCGAAACCGGACGGTTCGGTCAGACCTATTTTGAATCGGAAATCCCTAAATCTGTACATAAGTAGATTCAAATTCAAAATGGAATCTCTCAGAGCGATAATAGCCAACATGGAGGAGGGGGAGTTTATGGTGTCTCTTGACATAAAGGATGCGTACCTTCATGTCCCCATATATGCCCCCCATCAGGAATGCCTGAGATTCGCTGTACAGGACTGTCATTACCAATTTCAGACGTTGCCGTTTGGACTCTCCACGGCCCCGAGGATTTTCACCAAGATAATGGCGGAAATGATGGTGGTCCTGCGCAAGCATGGAGTCACAATTATCCCATACTTGGACGATCTCCTGATAAAAGTGAGATCAAGGGAGAAATTGCTGAACAGTGTGGCGCTCTCGTTGAGAGTGCTCCAGCAACACGGTTGGATTCTAAATCTACCGAAGTCACAGTTGATTCCGACAACTCGACTACCGTTCCTAGGTATGATACTAGATACGGAACAAATGAAGGTCTTCTTCCCAATAGAGAAAGCCCAAGACATACAGAACATGGTCAGAGACCTGCTAAAACCGAAAAGGATGTCAGTTCACCAATGCACTCGAGTTCTGGGGAAAATGGTGGCGGCCTACGAGGCCATTCCCTTCGGCAGGTTCCATGCAAGGACTTTTCAATGGGACCTTCTGGACAAGTGGTCCGGGTCCCATCTGCACTTACATCGGAAAATAACTCTGTCCCCAGGGACCCTCCTGTGGTGGTTGCAAAGTGCTCACCTCCTGGAGGGTCGCAGGTTTGGAATTCAGGATTGGATCCTGGTTACCACGGACGCGAGCCTCCGACGATGGGGAGCGGTCACACAGGGAAAACATTTTCAGGGTCTTTGGTCAGACCAGGAGTCCTGTCTACACATCAATGTGTTGGAACTCAGGGCCATTTACAACGGCCTTCGACAAGCGGAGAGTTTTCTTCGAAACCTACTGGTTCTGATTCAATCAGACAATGTCACAGCAGTGGCTCATGTGAACCGCCAAGGCGGAACAAAAAGCAGAGTCGCGATGGCGGAAGACACAAGGATCCTTCGCTGGGCGGAAAATCATGTAAGCGCTCTGTCAGCTGTCTTCATTCCGGGAGTGGACAACTGGGAAGCAGACTTCCTCAGCAGACACGATCTCCATCCAGGAGAGTGGGGACTTCATCAAGAAGTCTTTGTACACGTAACACGTCTTTGGGGAACTCCTTAAATAGACATGATGGCGTCACGCCTCAACAAAAAACTTCAGAGGTACTGCGCCAGGTCTCGGGACCCTCAGGCAATAGCAGTGGACGCTCTGGTAACACCGTGGGTGTTCAAATCGGTCTACGTGTTTCCTCCTCTTCCTCTCATCACAAAAGTATTGAGGATCATAAGACGAAGAAGAGTACGAACGATACTCGTTGTCCCAGACTGGCCTCGAAGGGCCTGGTACTCGGATCTACAAGAGATGCTCACAGGAGATCCCTGGCCTCTTCCTCTGAGAGAAGACCTGTTGCAGCAGGGGCCCTGTGTATTTCAAGACTTACCGCAGTTACGTTTGACGGCATGGCGGTTGAACGCCGAATCCTAGCGAAAAAGGGGATTCCGGAAAAGGTCATCCCTACGTTAATAAAGGCTAGGAAGGAGGTGACGATAAAACATTATCACCGTATCTGGCGAAAGTATGTGTCTTGGTGTGAGACCAAGAATGCACCTACGGAAGATTTTCATCTGGGTCGTCTTCTCCACTTCCTACAGACAGGAGTGGATATGGGCCTGAAATTAGGCTCTGTTAAGGTACAGATTTCGGCCCTCTCGATTTTCTTTCAGAAGGAATTGGCTTCTCTTCCAGAAGTCCAGACGTTTGTAAAGGGAGTGCTGCACATCCAGCCCCCTTTTGTGCCTCCAGTGGCACCATGGGACCTGAACGTGGTGTTGCAGTTCCTTAAATCACACTGGTTTGAACCACTTAACAAGGTTGAGTTGAAATTTCTTACCCGGAAGGTGGTCATGTTGTTGGCCTTAGCATCAGCAAGGCGAGTGTCAGAATTGGCGGCTTTGTCACACAAGAGCCCCTACTTGATTTTTCATGTGGATCGAGCTGAATTGAGGACACGTCCGCAATTTTTGCCTAAAGTGGTTTCTTCGTTCCATATGAATCAACCTATTGTGGTGCCTGTGGCTACAAGTGACCTGGAGGATTCCAGATCCCTGGACGTAGTCAGGGCCTTAAAAATTTATGTAGCCAGGACGGCTAGAATTAGGAAAACAGAGGCTCTGTTTATCCTGTATGCGGCCAATAAGATTGGCGCTCCTGCTTCGAAGCAGACTATTGCTCGCTGGATCTGTAATACGATTTAGCATGCTTACTCTACGGCTGGATTGCCGGTACCAAATTCGGTTAAGGCCCATTCCACTAGGAAGGTGGGCTCTTCTTGGGCGGCTGCCCGAGGCGTCTCGGCTTTACAACTTTGCCGAGCGGCGACTTGGTCGGGGTCAAACACTTTTGCTAAATTCTACAAGTTTGATACCCTGGCTGATGAGGACCTAGCGTTTGCTCAGTCGGTGCTGCAGAGTCATACGCACTCTCCCGCCCGATTGGATGCTTTGGTATAAACCCCATGGTCTTTACGGAGTCCCCAGCATCCTCTAGGACGTAAGAGAAAATAAGATTTTAAACCTACCGGTAAATCTATTTCTCCTAGTCCGTAGAGGATGCTGGGCGCCCGTCCCAGTGCGGAAACTCTGCAAGACTTGTATATAGTTGTTGCTTACATAAGGGTTATGTTACAGTTGACATCGGTCTTGGACTGTTACTGTAGTTTGTTCATACTGTTAACTGGTTATGTATGTTCCAGGTTACATGGTATGATTGGTGTGGGCTGGTATGAATCTTGCCCTTGGATTGCTAAATCCTGCCTTGTACTGTCCATCTCCTCTGGGCACAGTTCTCTAACTGAGGTCTGGAGGAGGGGCATAGAGGGAGGAGCCAGTGCATACCCATAGTCAAAGTTCTTTTTAGGTGCCCTATCTCCTGCGGAGCCCGTCTATACCCCATGGTCCTTACGGAGTCCCCAGCATCCTCTACAGACTAGGAGAAATAGATTTACCGGTAGGTTTAAAATCTTATTTTTCCACTAAACTTCTCTTAAGGGGGGTACTGAGCGATATTCTAAGCAATCTGACTAGATTGCTTAGAATTTGAGCATTATCGCTCAGTGTGTACCCCCTACAGCGATAGCGATGAGCAGCCCCGCGCATCGCTATCGCTGCTGCTAGATTGGCCTGCAGTGCAGGCCAAACTAGCGGGTCGCTCATTTCACCCACTGGGTGAAATGAGCGCCCCCCCCCGTCTCCCCCCGCACGATCAGCACAGATCACGCTGTGCTGAGCGGCGGGAGAGATGTGTGCTGAGCGGTTCGCTCAGCACACAACTCTCCCACATCGGCCCATCTATATGGGCCTTTACACCCACCACTTGCCCTAGACTAGCCCTTAGCCCCCAGAAATGATAGTATGTATCTGATACACAGATTCCGTGATACCTAGAGACAAAACATAAATAGGAAAACATAAATCATAGTTTCATTACCTGTAGAGTCACAGTTGCTGTAATTGCAGGCTTCTGCGTTAGCCTGATTTACTGTTGTTTGCTAATGCCAGTATCTTTCAACTAATGTGGAACTATGCAAGCAGAAACCTGTGCTGCTCACTGATGTTACACCTGAGCAACTGTCGTTAGTATTGGCACTTGCACCAGTCCCATGGTAGGTACAAGAGATCTGTTAGAAGCAGGCCTCACTTTCCTGTACGCACATCTCAGAAACGCATGAAACTTTTCCTATATGAAAACAACTCTTCCACAAGTCTAGGTGGTTCTGTGCAATCGCTTTACCCCTACACAGTTCACACCCCTAAACGCCCTATTTTAACTAAAGACAGATCTGGCTAAGTTGCGTCCGACTCAGAATAGGACAGAGATATGCGCTGTATGTAAAAACTCTCCGTACAACTCAGAATCAGTCCCATAATGTTATCATTTTTGCAGCTTCTATAATATTTATTAGTAAAATTGCATAAACCCATATTATTCATCAAACCAATAAAACTACTCTGCTGATCTTAAAATACATTTGATTTTAGAACAATTTACGTTAACTTACCTTGGGGTGTAACACATTCTCTTTAAAGTAGCATTTATTTTTTATTTATTTTTTTATTTTAAATAGCAAGTTAAGTAGTAAACATAAGCAAAAGTGGCTCTACAGCTCAGAATATTTATTAATTCAATCATTTGTATAATAATTGTAAATATAACAGACTACTTTTTGGATTAAGATGGTTGCCAGCCAATGTTTGTTGTGGACCAGAAATGTAACAAGAAATGAAAAATTTAGGAAAACAGTAAAAAGAAATAAACACCTTCTAGTGCAATAAAGTGCATAAATATCTGTGCAAAAAGTGTAGTAAAAAGCAGAGCTAACCTATAATTGCTATTTCTGTCTGGTGCTTATCCCTTGTTGTAACACCTTCAGTACTATAGATGGGTGGCACTTGCCCTGCACACACACCTCTGAGTGGATGAGCCCTACTAGTCTTTAGCAGACATAGAATGCAGGGGAGTAAAAACAATACTTACCTATACCCCACTGTTATTTCCCATCACTTTGGACCAGAGGGAGTTGCAGTGTATAACTGTCTAATTACGCCAGTGTGTATTGACATCACATGTCACGCCAACACAGCTGTAGAGAGAGCGGCAGGGCCTGTGTACTGTAGGGGTTGTGGCCTAATGTGGAGGTGTGGCCATGCTCCTTGACCAAAAAAAGTATTAAAAAAATGGTATGTGACCGACTGCTGATACCCCTCAGCCATGGGCATCTCTGTGGATGGTCACATCATGTAAACAGAGGACCTGCCTGGAACCACCACAGCCCAGAACACAGCAGTGTGTGCTGGGCCGCTGACAGGTAAAAGTATGCAGCAGACCCAGGTACAGTCCAACAAACCATCCCCTCCTATTGATGCCCCTGCACACCAACACTCAGCCACTACACTACAGAAATATCTCATAAGCTGTGTGTGGGAGGGCACTAAAAGTGGCCAAACTCCCCTTTCCTGCTGCCAACAGACAAAAGGACATCCTTCTTTGAAAGATGATGTGTGCACGTAGTACATATTATTTGATCACCAAGAATGACATTAACACCCTACACTATAGAAAACATTAAGCATCTCATGGATTAGTGTTATCTTGGCTCCTAGAAACCATGGGAAATGGTCGCCATTTTAAAATTATGTGCACCTCAGTAGTTACTTTCTGGTGATCACCAAACAGTATCTTTTAGTTAGCACGCCGATATGCAGGGCAATCGATTTTGCAGATATGCAGGGCTCTCAATTTCGACAGCTGCAGGTGTTTATGCCCTATCTGCACAGCAGGGACAGTGCAGTCCCTGGCTGTGGCAAGTGCCGGCTCCGAGCTGCATGTGACATCTCGTATGAGTAGTGAGATCTCGCACATGAGCACTGGAGCCGGCCTGGTAGGGAGACACAGTGTGGTCTCAGGCGGGGATCGCCGGAAGTGAGAGCTTTCACCCCCCACTTCAGCAGACAAGATGTTCTTACATCTTGTCGATGTTCCTACCTTCTTTGCCTCTGTAATGAAGTGTTATAATACATCTCCCCCTTGACCCTACTGACATTGAACATGAAAAGCTTACGTTGTTTCATTATATTGTGTTACCTTATTCTTATGACTAAATACAGGTTGAGTATCCCTTATCCAAAATGCTTGGGACCACAGGTATTTTGGATATCGGATTTTTCCGTATTTTGGAATAAATGCATACCATAATGAGATATCATGGCGATGGGACCTAAGACTAAGCACAGAATGTATTTATGTTTCAAATACACCTTATACACACAGCCTGAAGGTAAGTTTAGCTAATATTTTTATTAACTTTTGTCCATTAAACAAAGTGTGTGCACATTCACACAATTCATTTATGTTTCATGTACACCTTATACACACAGCCTGAAGGTCATTTAATATAACATTTTTAATAACTTTGTGTATTAAACAAAGTTTGTGTACATTGAGCCATCAGAAAAAAAAGGTTTCACTATCTCACTTTCACTCACAAAATTCCGTATTTCGGAATATGCTGTATTTCGGAATATTTGGATATGGGATACTCAACCTGTATAGAAAATCTATCAAGTGTATGTCACGGTACATGGGCCACTCACTAATAAGTGATAGACTTGTGAAAGCACATTTTAGGCCGTGGCATACACTAGTCAGATTGCTTAGATTATCGCTCCGTGAGTACCCCCCTTAAGATGCATGTTGGTCCCAAATATTCATATTTTCATTTATCTGCAGACACAACACTTTATCTTGATCTTAAAAGATAACAGGATAAAGTGGAGAAATTTTCTTTTCTCTTAAAAAGTCAGTGGCTTCTGTTAGATGACTTGGAGAAGTTTTCTTTTTCTGATTAATATATTCAAATTATGATGGCTTTCAAAGGATTTATTGTGGGGAGATGTTCATGACTCCTGGCAGGTGAATAGCAGTTGGTGGGACAAGATTTCATTTTTATCTAACCCAGAAGCTCTGCTTAAGTGCCACTTTGCTATGAATAGTTCAATTCTGCCATCTTACAGGAAATACATTTCAGTTAATTACTAGAACTTACATGTCACAGATGATGAGAAAACACTTTTATAAGATGAATCTTGGTGTTATTTATTATTATTATTATTATTTTTATTATTATTTATTTATTAACAGTTTCTTATATAGCGCAGCAAATTCCGTTGCGCTTTACAATTGGAAATAACAATGATATAACAAAACTGGGTAATAACAAACAGTCATAGAGGTAGGAAGGCCCTGCTCCCAATCTTACAATCTATAGGGAAATAGTCTATAGGGTGTTCCCAAAATGCTGCAGAGAGACCATCTATTTTTCACCATTTTTGGACTTGCCACAAGATAGCATAACTTTGGAATAAGGTCTTGAGCTAACGTAATGACAAACAGAATTGTGATAAATGTAGTTCAAAGGCGCCTATAATATGTGTGGATAAATCACAAAATACCAGTACATTCCTTTCATGGTAGAGAAACTCCTCAGACCTTCATTCCCTTTTGACAGATGAGTTCTCACCATATAGGGAAAAGAGCCAAAAAATACATCATGTGTAGTACAATTAATTTAATAAACTGACATACACATACAACAAGTATTTTTAAAAACAAATTTGAAACAAATTAAAACAAAGTCCCCAAGTCCTGCTATAGGTAGTTCTAACGGAACAATTACCAGAGTTTGTTGAGAACTGGTGTGAAGCAGCTCTCAAACAGGCGTGTTGGTTAGTAGTCACCAGATAGTGCCCCCGGGTGAACAGTCTGGGATGGCCCTCGGGCAGAGAGTACCGCAGTTCAATCCTTAACCGGAACTTGGGGATCCAAATAATCAGCCAACGCGTTTCGACCCAAATGCTCTGGGTCTTTCTCAAGGCAGTGTGAAAGTCCTTCTGTCCAAAACCACTTATATACCCCACATAACCACTCCTCTTCCTTTATCTATTAACTATCTATAATTCAATCAGGAGCCTCCATTTTCACTTTACTATTCATTTAGTGGAAGATCCTAATGTCAATCATTTATACTACACAGCCAGTGGTTGGCCCGATCCGGAAGTGCGTCACGTATCTCCCGGCCCGCGGGTCCTCCCCTGTGTTAACTTTGTTACCTTGGTAACACACCCTACGTCACACCGGAAGTCGTCGCCGAAGGTCCGTCTGTAAACCCCTCACGTCTGCGCCTTCTCCCTGACAACCATCCCGGCGTCAATGAGAGCGGTCGCTGAGGGTCCGCCAGCGTCGTTCCCACGGTAACTCCATTCTCATAGTGACCTCGGGTGCGTCTCCACTTGTGGTTGGTCCCCGCGCGTCCAGAGTCCGTCACGTCCGTCCTGCCATATTCCTCTGGCCCTGACTCCTACACGCTCCAGTGTAACCATGGTGATTCTCCCATATAAACACAAAATTAGCCAGATCATATCTCCATATTTTATTAAAAGATCCTCCAATGACCTACAAGATAATCAAAAGGAGGGTGATGTAAACTCAATAGAAACATAATAAAATAAAAGCACATATCCTGTATCAGTGCCCAATTTAAATATATATATATATATATGTGCAAAATTACCTACTGAAAAAATATGTATATACATGTTAAGTGAGTTATATGAATAAATAAATCTTGCATAAAAAGGAGATTTCTATAAAAACCACTTGGGTGCAGCATAAAACATCCTATAAAAAACATTTTAATTCAAAATCCTTATTTATACCTTGCGGATGAAGTGTATTAAAATCAAAGATAAATTTCATCTCACATTTGGCCAAGAGGGAAGCACTATCTTTTTGGCGGGGATTACATCTTATCAATTTTATCCCAGCAAACCTAACAATACTTGAAACGGAACAGTTATGAACTAATTTGAAGTGGTTAGAGAGAGCATGGGTCTCTAACCCTTTTTTTATTTTCCGACAGTGCTCCCCTATCCGTATTTTTAAGGCTGTAGAGGTACGTCCTATATAAAAAAGATGGCATGAACATTCTATAAAGTATATAACATTACTCATATTGCATGTAATGAAATCTTCCAATTTAAAAGTGTAACCATTTATACTGATGGTATCCAATTTTTTAGTGCCATCACTTTTTATTTCTCTGCACCCCATACATGAACCGCAACGGTGAAACCCTTTGGTGGCAATCCTGCCCTCACGTTTTTTTACAGGAAGATAACTTTTTACCAAAGAGTTTTTAAGGTTGGGGGCCTTTCTGTAAATAAAAATTGGACGTTCTGGAATCACCGCTTTTAGGATCTAATCTTTCCTCAAAATATTCCAATTCCTCCTGACAGATTTTTCTAAGACCTTATATTGGGAATTATACCCGTGATGAAGGCCCACTCATATCTCTTATTTTGGGATTTTCCCTTATTTTCTCCCTTTAGTAGGCATTCCCTATCCACTTTTTGGACCTCTTCCAAAGCTTTTTCTATTTTTTCCTCCTTATATCCATTCTTTATAAATCGTGTCTTTAGTTCATCCGCTTGTTCTTTGAAGGAGTCTTCACTTGTACAGTTCCTCAAGCGTTTGAATTGGCCCAATGGGATTGAATTAAGCCAATTTATATGGTGGCAACTATCATAACCTATAAATGTTCTCGAATCGGTCTGTTTTGTGAAGGTCCTAGTACAGATTTCCTGGTTTTCCACTGACACCGTGATATCTAAAAAGTGTACTGTATATTTATCAATTTTAAAAGTGAGGTCTATGTTCAGGGAGTTTGTGTTCAAATAAGAACAAAATTGATCTAAAATTTCCCTTTCTCCTTTCCATACGAAAAAAATATCGTCGATATATCGACGCCAGGACACCAGACTCGCTCCAAACGGGTTGTTATTCCCAAAAAATTCCGTTTCCCATTCTCCCATGAAAATGTTGGCGTAACTTGGGGCAAATCTGGTGCCCATGGCTGTGCCAATTTTCTGAATATAAAATTCTCCACCAAAGATAAAATAATTATTGTTCAATATGAATTTTATTATAGATGGTATAAAATTCATATTGAACAATAATTATTTTATCTTTGGTGGAGAATTTTATATTCAGAAAATTGGCACAGCCATGGGCACCAGATTCGCTCCAAGTTACGCCAACATTTTCATGGGAGAATGGGAAACGGAATTTGTTTGGAATAACAACCCATTTGGAGCGAGTCTGGTGTCCTGGCGTCGATATATCGACGATATTTTTTTCGTATGGAAAGGAGAAAGGGAAACTTTAGATCAATTTTGTTCTTATTTGAACACAAACTCCCTGTACATAGACCTCACTTTTAAAATTGATAAATATACAGTACACTTTTTAGATATCACGGTGTCAGTGGAAAACCAGGAAATCTGTACTAGGACCTTCTCAAAACAGACCGATTCGAGAACATGTATAGGTTATGATAGTTGCCACCATATAAATTGGCTTAATTCAATCCCATTGGGCCAATTCAAACGCTTGAGGAGGAACTGTACAAGTGAAGACTCCTTCAAAGAACAAGCGGATGAACTAAAGACACGATTTATAAAAAATGGATATAAGGAGGAAAAAATAGAAAAAGCTTTGGAAGAGGTCCAAAAAGTGGATAGGGAATGCCTACTAAAGGGAGACAATAAGGGAAAATCCCAAAATAAGAGATATGAGTGGGCCTTCATCACGGGGTATAATTCCCAATATAAGGTCTTAGAAAAATCTGTCAGGAGGAATTGGAATATTTTGAGGAAAGATCCGATCCTAAAAGGGGTGATTCCGGAACGTCCAATTTTTATTTACAGAAAGGCCCCCAACCTTAAAAACTCTTTGGTAAAAAGTTATCTTCCTGTAAAAAAACGTGAGGGCAGGATTGCCACCAAAGGGTTTCACCGTTGCGCTTCATGTATGGGGTGCAGAGAAATAAAAAGTGATGGCACTAAAAAATTGGATACCATCAGTATAAATGGTTACACTTTTAAATTGGAAGATTTCATTACATGCAATATGAGTAATGTTATATACTTTATAGAATGTTCATGCCATCTTTTTTATATAGGACGTACCTCTACAGCCTTAAAAATAAGGATAGGGGAGCACTGTCAGAACATAAAAAAAGGGTTAGAGACCCATGCTCTCTCTTACCACTTCAAATTAGTTCATAACTGTTCCGTTTCAAGTATTGTTAGGTTTGCTGGGATAAAATTGATAAGATGTAATCCCCGCCAAAAAGATAGTGCTTCCCTCTTGGCCAAATGTGAGATGAAATTTATCTTTGATTTTAATACACTTCATCCGCAAGGTATAAATAAGGATTTTGAATTAAAATGGTTTTTATAGGATGTTTTATGCTGCACCCAAGTGGTTTTTATAGAAATCTCCTTTTTATGCAAGATTTATTTATTCATATAACTCACTTAACATGTATATACATATTTTTTCAGTAGGTAATTTTGCACATATATATATATTTAAATTGGGCACTGATACAGGATATGTGCTTTTATTTTATTATGTTTCTATTGAGTTTACATCACCCTCCTTTTGATTATCTTGTAGGTCATTGGAGGATCTCTTAATAAAATATGGAGATATGACCTGGCTAATTTTGTGCTTATATGGGAGAATCACCATGGTTACACTGGAGCGTGTAGGAGTCAGGGCCAGAGGAATATGGCAGGACGGACGTGACGTGACGGACTCTGGATGCGCGGGGACCAACCACAAGTGGAGACGCACCCGAGGTCACTATGAGAATGGAGTTACCGTGGGAACGACGCTGGCGGACCCTCAGCGACCGCTCTCATTGACGCCGGGATGGTTGTCAGGGAGACAGCGCAGACGTGAGGGGTTTACAGATGGACCTTCGGCGACGACTTCCGGTGTGACGTAGGGTGTGTTACCAAGGTAACAAAGTTAACACAGGGGAGGACCCGCGAGCCGGGAGATACGTGACGCACTTCCGGATCGGGCCAACCACTGGCTGTGCAGTATAAATGATTGACATTAGGATCTTCCACTAAATGAATAGTAAAGTGAAAATGGAGGCTCCTGATTGAATTATAGATAGTTAATAGATGAAGGAAGAGGAGTGGTTATGTGGGGTATACAAGTGGTTTTGGACAGAAGAACTTTCACACTGCCTTGAGAAAGACCCAGAGCATTTGGGTAGAAACGCGTTGGCTGATTATTTGGATCCCCAAGTTCCGGTTAAGGATTGAACTGTGGTACTCTCTGCCCGAGGGCCATCCCAGACTGTTCACCCGGGGACACTATCTGGTGACTACTAACCAACATGCCTGTTTGAGAGCTGCTTCACACCAGTTCTCAACAAACTCTGGTAATTGTTCCGTTAGAACTACCTATAGCAGGACTTGGGGACTTTGTTTTAATTTGTTTCAAATTTGTTTTTAAAAATACTCGTTGTATGTGTATGTCAGTTTATTAAATTAATTGTACTACACATGATGTATTTTTTGGCTCTTTTCCCTATATGGTGAGAACTCATCTGTCAAAAGGAAATGAAGGTCTGAGGAGTTTCTCTACCACGAAAGGAATGTACTGGTATTTTGTGATTTATCCACACATATTATAGGCGCCTGTGAACTACATTTATCACAATTCTGTTTGTCATTACGTTGTTTCAAGGTGTTTTTGGAGGGACACCTTTTTGGTATTTGAGTTTCAGGCAGCCTTAGTGCGCAGTCCATCAATTTTCTCAATATTGTTTTGTATATAAGGTCTTGAGCTACATTAACATGTTTCTAAAATTATCATTACCAAGCACTCCTGAAAGTCATGTTACTCTGTAATTTTGGTTTTTGGGAGACCTACCTGCCTTCTAGGAGGGGATGTGATGAGCGGCTTTGGCTTACTACGGTTTTCTTATTGGCACAAAAACTTACCTTGCACCTATGGATCTCTCCATCACCACCTTTTGGGGTTTTGGGTAGTCTTCTGCAGAGCACAAGGTATGTAATTGACCAGCTGAAAAAGTGCCCAAATTGTCTCATCCAGTGGGGGTGAGCCTTAGTAGGAAAGTGGTTAAATGATTCTTTCACCTTAGTTATTTCAAGATTGCTGCCTAAATGTGTTGAAATTCATACAGTAAGCTACCAGTACTGCTCTGAAATCAAGTGTTGTAATTAACATGACTTAATATTTTATGAAATATAGTATTTATGAACACTTTTTGCTGTAGGTTCCACTGAAGATGCACTGTTAGAAAGTTATTGTTTACTGAATAAAACAGGTAAGCAGTGCACAATTAAATAACATTGATAGTTATGTAAACAAGCTATACAGTTGTTACTTTTAAGGGTCATACACGAGAGAAGATTTTGCCTCAATAAAGATAAATATTTCCCTTTGAAATGTCTCCAGCATCAGAATGAACAATATAGAACACACACACTGAACAATATAGTGAAAGATACCATTCAGGGACTTCACCCCTCCCATCCCTGAACATGCAGCCATGAAAGATATAGCTTAAATTGGACTGCATGTTCATCCACGGGAGCGCGCATCTTTATCATGCATACACACTGGACGATATGCACATCTTTATCGTGTATTTCGTCAACTTTTATCTTCTCGTGTGTATGACCCTTTAGTTCTGATTGTAAGATAATGTTTAGATAATGTTTTTTGCTTATTTATGGAATACTTAGAAATGTTGTTTTTGCATTCCTAGGAAACTAAGTTCTCTCCTGCAAATAATTTTTTTAGTTCTTTGCTTCTTTTTATTCCTCATTTCGCTCTGTAAATTATGTGTAATGGTTTTACATCTGGTTATGCGTTCTTGCAAGTCGAAGGACATAATGCAAATTTGGATTTCACATTAGACATTTTGTACTTGTGAAGTTCCTCCATTTCCCTGATTGGCCCTCACTAAGGTATAAACTAGGTTGGGAAAGTGAAGGTGCAGCAACACTATTAAAATTTTAGTTGTTTGGGAATGTAATTGCAAAACGTGTTTATCACCATCCCTTAATTGATACTAATAGAAAGGCTTTTTTGTGGCAGGAATATTTTTTGCACCCAGCAATCTGTAGCTGATGGTGCGGACTGTTAAATAAATGCTCTCTGGACCCAATTCTCTTATTGTAAACACAGGGCGGTTTTTGGCTACTTTCTAAGCGATCTGACTACATCGGTTAGAAATTAAGCACAAATTGCTCCGTGTGTATGCCCCATAGCGATAGTGATGCGCGGCCCCGCACGTCGCTGTCGCCGACTCAGATAATTCAAGCATGCAGGCAAGATTTAGTTAGATTGCCTAGCATGTGCATAGAGAACACTGGTTAGCACAGATCGCTCAGCACACATTGCTGTGTGTATAGCAGTGTATAGCGATGTGGGCTGAGTGATCTGTGCTAACCTAGATCGCTTAGCACACAAGTTGCCCGTGTATATGGGGCATTAGTTATGGAGGAAGTGGGAAATGAGCTTTCTACTGTAAATTAAAACCTGAGATAGAAATATTCACTAATACCATCAAAATATGAGATGGTGGGACAGTTTGCAAACACAGCAGCTACAACAGTGGTATTTAAAAAATGCAATTTGGAAACATTGCAACATTGCATTGCATCATCAGTGCATAATTACTAAATGAGTGAAAACAGTAACCCACAAATGCAAAGATTTACTAGAGCCTCACATACCAAACAATATTGTAAAATGGATACCTGTTCCTCATTCAGAGTCCCTGGAAAAGTTGCCCTTTTTTAGGGATGACTACCAGGACCCAGGTAGATTAAGGGTCCTAAGAGAGCCAGGCTGAGGAGAGGAGAAGACACACAAAAAAAAAAAAAAATTGAATGCAAATAAACATTTCATCTTTAAATATTCTCATATACCCTCTCTCTGGTGAAATCCATTGCTTAATAAAATATTATCTTTTGTTCCTTTGGATATACACTGTCCCTTGCAGTGTGCATCAATCACTTTAAAATGTAGAGACAACATTGTATCAGAGAATTTTGCTAATAAGCAAGAGATCTCATAAACTCAGATTCAATCTAGTTTGAAGAACAAACTACATTTGAATCTCTCATTTAACTCCAGTATTAACACTTACCTAAGAAGCCAGACAAGAAGAAATATTCTGACAATCTGAGTCCAGCTAAAAGGTGGGCACTGAGATCTTTGCAAAATGATGCCAATCTATTTATATGTCACGCTGGTAAAGATGGAGCTATTGTGCTTCAGGTCTTTAGTGATTACGATAAAAATACAAATATGTCTTTTTATAGCTGTGGGTTCAAATGTTGCACCAACTAATGCTAATGTATTTATGCAGTTTTATAAACGGACAAACCTCTTCCATAATTTTGGTGAAAATATTTTCAATTTCAAATGGTACAGTATATTGATGATACTTTCCTTATTTGGTTGGGTACTGAGGAGTTTCAGGTTAAAAATGATTGGAATGCTAAATCAGTTAGCTGCTCCTGAAAGATACCAAGAGTAATCTTCTGTCAGATTTAGTAGTTTAGTAAGCTGATTTACTAGTTCCTGCAGTGTTTCGCAAAGGTTCAAAACTGGCAAAAACACTCTTTAGAAAGATCACAGATCATAACACCCTACTACAGATGTGTCCTCATACATTATTCTATTGTCTGGGTAAAAAGACGCCAATTGCTAGAAGAGTCGCACAGGATCTGGCGGCTCACTCGTGCCAGGCGTCTCACATCACATGATGTATTGAGGCTAGTTGTATGAGAACACATCTGAACATGCAAGTCATCATCTTGAAAATTGTAAATCTTGAATTCCTAAGGGTCCTTGTAAATACTTTTGAAACAGAACTGGCCACCTTACAGTTAGAAGAAGTGAAGAGGCGGTTTTTGCAGAGGGGTTAATCTCAAAATGCTGTAATTTCCATGGCTAAGTAAGGAGTGCAAGGAACACTAATCAGGACTTGGAACTGCAGAGACAGTAAATTGCAAAATTGTATTATTTTAACCAGAATGTATAGTACAAGAAATCCATCAGCAATTGTCAAATTAGAGAAAACTCTGCCATTACAGTCAAATAAACCACTTGTGTCCTTACGAAAAGCCCCATACCTGAAACAGCTATTACTGAGACCCACCCTATGGACACAGCCTAATAAACCCAAAGAAACTAGACATGGCTGCTTTCGATACATTCTGTCGCAGCACGAACACTAGCAGTGCCTTTAAACATCCCCATAAAGGCAACAAAATCGTTATCAAATACATGCAGTATGCCAGTGATTTTATAATTTATATGTTGACATATCCGTGTGCCTTAATGTACGTTGGCCTCTCTACTAAGCCCTTATGCGAGAGGATAGCCAATCATTGCTCATCTGCATGACAGGCTTTTACCACTGGTATTACCAACAGGTCAGTGGCCAAGCATTTCTTCAATAAAGAACACTCATTGTCAGCTGTGCACTGCATGATAATTGACTGGTACTGTAGTCATCACTTGAAAGATGAGATAATAAAGAATGTGCACAAAAATGGAGAGAATCTAGGTAGGCTTTTGATCTTGACACAGTGTCACTTAAGGGGTTTAAACTGGCATGGTCAGATCACATGTGGCCACCCTACCCCACTGTGTCCCCCAGTTTTTGACGGTTCTGCAGATATGCATAATATAATATTTAAAAAAAACACTTTTTAAACTACAGAATATTAAATTAAAACAAACTATGTTATAAACTGTTTTGAAGGGGAAAAAATTGTCAGTTAATTGGTTAAATGAATACAACTTCTTTAATATTTTTCTCCAATAGTTATATTTGCACATAATTACAACTTTAAGCCATGTGTTTTCACATTTAAAAAAAGTGCACCTATCCATTTGTTATCTTTAGCAGATTATTTCTAATATTCATTTAAATTGATATAAATTTGCATACACAAACGCTTCAGAAGAAAGTCGGCATCCAGGCACTTGTATGCAAAATTAGATGTGAGAAGTCAGTTTATGTGATTCAACGTTATTAATTGAAAACTTTCATATCCGGGATCCCTAATGAAAATTTTAAAATACAAATGGAGTTATTGAATAGAATCACATTAGCGTACTTTTAGCTACTACTTTTCTGTACAAGTTCTAGGAATGCTTGTACTTGAGAGTAGTTTACATACAGTATATATTTACACACAATGTATCACAATAAATGAAACTATATTTTATTTTTTAACAGATTGCGAATGCCGAAGTATGGAGATTACATCTCTGACTAATGTGACTGAAGCAGATAGCAAGTGTGATCATTCAAGAAGTATGTCTTAGCATGTCACATTTTACTGTATTTTGGGAAAGTGCAATACCTGTAGCCAGTCCTGAGCAGTTGCATACAAACAATTGTAACTCTCATTCTCACCTGAAGTCTAGCTTCTGTACGTATTAATGATACATATGCTCATATAATCATTTGGGAAGACAATAATTTTCCTTTAGCATTTACTGTCACATTGTGAATACCTGCAATAATAAATTATGCATTGCTTCTCCATTAAGGAATTTTAATTTGGAAGCATTAAATAGGAGTACAAGCAGCTGTTAATATATGGCTAAGTCAAAATAAATATTGAACTTTTAATTAACTAAACAAACTGAAATAGGAGACATGTCAAGCAGCAAAATCTTTCCTGATTCCTTTAAAGGAGAATAACAAAAGCAGTATCATTTAAAATTGTATAATATTTTTGCACTATACTTTGATTACAAATATTAGTTTGATACAGTCTTTACTTACGTCTATCTACAGGTCTATCTATTCTAAAAGGTCTGTCCCCTCTCCAACTTGCACTCGCAGTTGAAGCCAACTGCTAGGGAGATTGGACAGATCAAAAGATGTGTCCTCATACTGTACATCTTTGTACATTGTTCAGCTACAGTCGTGCCGAACAGCCTCTTTCTGCGTGCCAGGTCCTGTAAGACTGCTATTATTTAGCCATCTTTTTTTCTGAAAATGCGCAATGTGATTAGGACGCACCACGAGACTGTGCTGATTAATTAATGTCACACATATAGTCTATCTGTGTGCGACTGAGTTTCTGGTGGGCGTCCAAATAGACACGGTTAATTACCACGGCTGAGGGGGGGTATCCAATTACAGGTTAAGATACATCGGGCGTGAGAAACTGACCAGTTTGGATAGCCTGTAAACATATCTACCTAAGACACACAGGTTTCACTGAAGCTGTTTGTTTTTCGGAAGATAATGTATTTTTTTACAAGTGACCAAATTGGACAGCCTGTAAAAAAACAAAAACAAACAGGTGAAACATTGGTAAAAATCGTGAAAAAACTAATGTTTATCTTCACCTTTAATTGGATACCTCGCTCTGAATCAATATATGAAGTGCTACAGTTCAATGTAGCAGCCTCAGCTTTTTTCCAATATAAGTTCCATTGTTCTCTGTATACAGACTCAGTCAACGTACAAGTGTCGAATAGCAAATTAGTCAGCACACTCTCCTGGTGCATCCTAGTTGAAGTGCATTGCAACTAAGAAAAATTTCCTGTATAAAAAAAAAAAAAAAAAGACGCCGGATGCTAGCAGAGTTGCACAAAACCTGGTGCTTCGCTCACACCAGGCATCTCCTGCTGCGTGGCGTATTAATGATGGATGTATGAGGACGGATCTGCAGCTGAAGAGGAGGAAGACCTGCAGGGACCAGGTTTTTTATTTCAAGTTCCTTTGAAAACTTTATCTGAACATAGAGAAATTGGACACTTGTCTAAGGTAGTACTGTTCAGAAGACAGTATAGAAATAGATTGTCATTTTAGCTAGAATGGTCCTGTCATCCTGTCATTATTGTGTCATTGTACTATACTGTGTATTTTCATAATATTATTATTATTATTATTATTATACAGTAGTACTAGTTTATTGGATTCGGTATGTGCCTGGTCACCTCAGCCTCCCACGGGTGATCCGCCCTATCCTGCCTTCCTCTTTATCTGCCCCTTCTCTTCTGTCCCCCCACCCCAGCGCTCAATCACAACTGTGTCTCTGGGTGTACACATTGAGTGACACATGCACTGTGCAAATGTTAAGATATACTTAAATGCATGACTGTTTGCATGAATATCGGCATTGAGTGCGAGTAAGAATCAGGCCATATAAGCAAACTAAGATGAGTGTACAGTTCCAGAGCATGAACAGTGTGAATACACACAAGATAAATGCTCCACAAAACATGTTTCATTTAACTCTACTGCAGGCTTAAAGTCTCATAGTAAAAATATGTTTGAATCTTCTTTCTCCTTTATCTTGTAGCTATTCTCAATTAATTCAGGGCTTGGTACAACCTGTTCTGAAACATTACCTCAAAATTTAAATATCAGCAATTCAACTGCAGGTGGATTATTTATTTATTTATTTTAATCATCCATAGCTGTAGGATAACAATATAGCCACAATACATAACATAAAAGAAAATCTGTGGAGTTACAAAATGTAGTAAACAAAAAGATTTCAATAAACTATAACGGATAGAATAAGAAGAGAAAAAAAAAATCTAGGATGAGTGGGTGAAAGTGGCGTGGAAGTTTTGGAACATCAGGCAGCGGGGTCATGAACAGGTGGATTATTTTTATTGTTACATTATTTATTAACAGTTTCTTATATAGCGCACATTGCGCTTTACAATTGGAAACAGTAATAGAACAAAACCGTGTAATAACAGATAAACATAGAGGTAGGAAGGCCCTGCTCACAAGCTTACAATCTATAGGGAACTTGGCATTGATACACAAGCATATGTGCTATCTATTGCATAATGGTCCGCCAGACTGCTGGGCTGTATGATGTATTCACACAGCAATGTTGGCCTGGGGTCAAGAGGATGTAAAAGTGAAGAAAGAGAAGAAAAATGTGAGAATATGTGTGGATTGAAATAGGAGATAGAAAAGCTTATGATGGTTATGTGGGTGGTTCGGGAATTTGATGAGCTTGCCTGAAGAGGTTAGCTTCCAGAGAATTTAAGGCTTGGACGAGAGTCTTTTTGTTTTTTTTAGAATTTTTTATTGATTCTGAAGCATGTCAAAAAGAGGTGTAGATAATAGGGTCGACCACACTTAAATCAACAGTCATTAGGTCGACCATTATTGGTCGACAGTGACTAGGTAGACACCTGAAATAGGTTGACACGATCCTTAGGTCGACATGGAAAAGGGTCGACATGAGTTTTTTAAAAAATGGTGTCGTTTTCTTTGTAAAAAATTGGTGTCGTTTTCTTTGTAAAGTGACCGGGAACCCCAATTAGTGCACAGTGTCCCCTCGCATGGCTCACTTCACTCGCCATGCTTTGGGCAAGGTGCCTTGCACAGGTTACTATTCCCAATTGTAGTCCACGTGGATCGTAAAGTATGAAAAAGTTCAAAAACTTTAAAAAATGTGAAAAACTCATGTTGACTTTTTTCCATGTCAGCCTAGTACATGTCGACCTAGTGACCAAGTCGACCTATAGACCATGTCGAACTAATTCATGTCAATCAATAGTGGTCGACCTAATGACTGTGACAATGAGTACGATCAATAATAATGAATCATCAAACAAAACGTCTGTAAAGAGCAAACATAAGACACATCAGCAATAAATGAAAAATTGAAGATATGCTGTGTGAAGCAAGAGGATATCACATTAAGAAATAGGGGGATCATTATCTACAAGCCTCATTAATGAGATACACTGAGTGAGCAATTGTTGTGTCTCTGTAGAAAGCACGGTTATGTAACTTTGCCAAACCTCAAAAAATGTGGCTACTCTGGATTCCTTAGCCAAGGAATCCTCCAACCAGTCCATTTGGAATAGGTAAAATATTTTTTACTGAAAAAGGGGGCACTTCAGGTGGAATCCAGACCAATAAAAAATAGTTTTTTTAGCCGCTGAACTCCGCACCAGTAAAAGCTTACGACATCCATGTGACACCCGTAGCAAAATTGCTGCATGGTTGTAATATGTGATGTAAGGAAAATTAATTCCTCCTTGAATTTAGTCTATTGAAATCCAAATAGGCCTATTGTGTGACGTTTGCAAAAAGTGTACTAAATTAAGCTTTTTAGTGTCTTCCATCGTGAGCAATAAAGGCAGCGATTGAAGTAAATAAATCAATCTTGGGAGTGCTATAATTTTGCGTAAGTTGGCCCTACCCAAATAAGAGCTGGAGATGATGCCACCCATCCAGATCCCTAACCAAAGCCATGATAGCTCTAGATATGCTCATATGAAAAAGAGAAGAGGTTTTTTTTTTAGTAATTTGCATGTCTAAATACGTAAAATTCCATCTAGCCCAGGTAAATGCCATGCCCAGGTAGCATGCCAGTATGGGCCATAATATAAAGCAACAGTCTTTTCCGCATTTACATGAAGTCCTGAAATATCTCCAAAGTCCTGAAGTAAGGACATCAAATGCGGTATGGAGGTGGTGGGCTGAAACAAGTAAAACAACACATCCTTGAACCCACTCATGTATCTTGAATGTTGGAAGCTTGTTGGATTAATCAAAGAATTGGGTTCACGGGTAAGGTAAAAAGGAGAGGGTACAAGGGACATCCCTGACAGGTACCCCTAGACATACTCACCTCACCCACCCCTTCTTCACAGCCCATTCCAACATGTCCAATTTTTCAATAACATTGAGATCTGGCAAATTGGAGGGCCACGTCAGATGTGGCAAGTCAGTCTGGTACTCTGCAAATCAATCCTGCTCAATCCTAATGTGATGGACAGTACAGTTATCATCCTGAAACAGTGGATCCACAAGATGGTCTTAGTCTTTAAAAAAACTGGACAAATGTCAAAACTGCATGATCCTACTTTGTCACATAGTCCACCGCTTTCATGTAATCGGACACCTTGACCAAGGGTTCAGCTCCAGCATTCTAAATACACACCCAGAACATGACACTTCCATCTTCTTTCTGCACAGCTCGTTGGTCACATTCAGGTTTGAACGCATCCACAGCCCTCTTCATGACTCTAAAGGGGCCTTCATTGGAATATATAAATAAAATCTAGTTACATCAGACCATATGAATACAGTTCAATGGTCTATTGACCATGATTTTTGGCCCATGTCAGAATCTGTTTATTTTGGATGGTTGTTAACCTGGGATGCATCTAGGCTATACGACTTATAATTCGTAACCCATGCTGTTTATGCTAAAGTGTTTATTTTGATACAAAAAAAATTGAACAAAATAAAAAAACAAAAGAATAATGCTTCTGAATCCATCACAATCTTAATTTTCCTTTCAAACAAAATGGAGGTATCTCCCGAAGGACAGTATAGGTAGGTGTCCCACAAAGTAACAAAATTGGAACTGTAAGTATTAACACAAAGAAATACCAGCATAATGACCCATGCCAGTAGCCATCTGACAGCAGTGAAGTTGGGATCATTCTAGGTCTCAATGTATCAAACAGCATAAAGCCTAACTATTCAAAACATCTAACAGTAAGTGATTAAGGATCAGAAGGGTGGTTAGGTGACCACAATAGGGGGCGATCATGTGAGTATGACCATCAGTGTCGACTCAAAGCCTGGCTGGGGAGAGGATGGCAAATCTGAGATTATTTTCTACTAAATGACGACAAACTGGAGAAAATGCCTTCCTTTTTGTTCCACTGATGCAGAGAAATCTGAAAGATCAGGATACGTTGATCTTTCACAGTCAGCTGAGGGCATTTTCTAGAAGCCGATAAAATCTTCTCCTTCACCGTAAAATCCAAGAATATTGCTATGATGGGGTGGTGATGATCTCCATTCTCCTCCCTCTTGGGACCTAAACTGTGCACTTGTTCGATATGAGGTAGGGATGCTTCTTCAGGAAGGTTCAAGTGTTGGCCTTTTCTGGATTCAGGGATACCAATAAAGTGCAAATTGTTTGTCTGGTTCCTGTTTTCCAGGTCATCAAGTTTATGGGATATCAGATTATGGGATCGAGTTTGAGTTTCAATTGTGGCTTATAGTGAATATATAGTATCTTCAGCATCACTCAGTCACTATTCCAGAGATTCGAGAGGTGTTAGAGTAAACTTTGGTCATGGCCACATCTAGTAAAGCTTGCATGGCCTCAACTTTTTGTTGATCTGAGGCATGAAGGCCCTGGTCATCATCTCTACCATATCTTAAAAATAGGTTGGAGCCACAAAGCCCGCTGTGTTGGAGAAGTTGGAAGCCCCTTTGTAGGATGTGTTCTTGTTGACAGCTGATTGATTCCTAACCATTTTTGACGGGAGTAGCTTGTGGATGGTCACTGGACTGGGATAGTCTGTAGAGAAACTTGTCCATTCCTCATTGGCCGACCAAATAAAAAATAATAATAATAATGCAGTCACCTAAAGAAAATTGTGAAAAGCTAGAATTTAACTACATGAAAATGTGGCATGTAAATGAAACCTAAAATGAACCTGCACATGCACCATGCACAACTACTCACATTAGCATAACATACACAGATTATTATACCGGAAAAGAAAAAGAAAAGTAATTAAAGTGACTTGTATTGTGGATTATTATAGGCTATCTCTAAAGCTTGGGTAAATACTATGGCCACAAAAATGTATGCATCAGTACGTGAAAGGTACGGCAGTAAATAAAATCACAAGGACAAGCTGTATCACTAAGTGAGTTATTTAAGTAATATACTGTAGATATATTCTCAAAGAGAAAGGTATATATAATTATAACCCTGTGCGAGTTAACCTAAGGAAGACCACAAAATGGTGGTGTATCCCCACTGGAAAATATAATTACCATACAAAACTGGTATGTCAGCTAAGACAACCAGTCAAATGAGGACCGGTGTATCAATGAGTGCAATTGTAATATTAGAATCAAACAATAAATGAGTAAGCTGGGCAATGCTCAGTAAGTGGACTCTTAAGGGCTCCATACATTAGTGCGATATTGCACGTTTTCGTGCAATTGCGATGAGTTCCTGAGATGGATATCATAAAAAATGTCAAATTGCATGTACTTTGTGATTGCGCGCTTCCGTACGTCACCCATCGCAATTGCAGATCACACATGCTGCACGTGAGATTTATCTCAATTGCATGGAAATAGGTTTAACATTAGATTACCTGAGATAAATCACATGTAAAAATACACTGTATGAAATCGTAATTGCAGGTCTTCTGGGAAGCTCCCGGCCAGATTGCAGGAAAAGTGCATGGAAGTCATTGCTGAGATACATCTCCCTATTGTATGGGGCCCTTTACTTAAGCGGCTGAATGTAATTTAATTGAGTATATAATAATTGTATATGGCCACAAGATGGAAGTGTGACACCGCAGATGAATCCAACTGCAGTACCATACATAGGCGAAACTAGACATTTGGTAAAGGATGCAAAAACAAAGAAAGAAGGGTTTTTCTGTTGGATGCACAGGAACCACAATAATGGTTAAAATAAATATTCTTTATTGGATGTATATTAAAATTATGGGGACTGGTGAAATATTAAAATATAGTGTAATTAGAAGAATAAAGTGTGAAATAAAACTACAAGACTCTGATCAATGGTTAGCCAATGGGTCAGTGTCTCTGCAGTCATTGGTTTTAAATGAATATATTCATTTAAAATCAATGACTACAGAGACACATGCATGTTATCTGTGAGACACACAATCATACATTACCAGGAAAGTCCAGGAACAGGGCATTTTCTCCCTCATGGAGAGGGTCAGGTAGGCAAGTATGAACTGATATATGCTTGCAGCATGAAGGAGAACTAAACATTATACTCACAATTTGCTGTATAACCCACAGATAAATATTAGGACATTGGAATAAAGACACAAACACACACAGATCCTTGGCAAAATAGCCATTTATTTGGGATAATAATCACATTGGGTAACCATTGTAGTTTTATTTCACACTTTATTCTTCTAATCACACTGTATTTTAATATTTCACCAGTCCCCATAATTTTAATATATATCCAATAAAGAATAGTTATTTTAACCATTATTGTGGTTTCTGTGCATCCAACCGAAAAATGCTTCTTTCTTCTTTCTTTGTTTTTGCATTTAACTTGGGTCTAGGACCTTAAAGCGTTAGGATTGCACCTGCGAATAGAAATACATTTCCATAAAGGATTACAAAATGATATTAAATGTGAAGCAGTAGGAATCATTAGATATCTAGTAATATATGTAAAGAGAGCTTTAATAAACTGGTGCGGGATTTGTTCAAATTTGTATATATTTGGTAAAGGATCGTCTTCGTTGGGCCCCCACTCCCAAAAAGTCCTGTAAAGTGAATCATGAACGCGCACATACCATAAGGGGCGTGGTTACTGAAAATGGGGCATGTCATCATGACATGCCACCTGTTTCTCTTCACATTGGGAATAGTCTTTTCAATTCCAAATGCATCTTACCTATATTGTGGTTGATCACAATGTGGAACCTTTGGATAAATGTATCCTCTAAGGCAGATGGCGTCTTCAGTCGGTATTCACTATTCATGTAGGAGATTATATCGTCCGGAAGGTGCCTGTTTGTGTAGGAAAATTAACAAGTCAGCATCATACAACAACAGTTCAACCAGACTCACATCCTGCACCATGTCGTCTCCCAGTCACATCATCACCTACCCCCTGTGACGTCTCTCAGCACACCATCATCTCCCCCTGCATCGTGTCTCAGCACACCATCACCTACTTCCTGTGTCGTCTCTCAGCACACCATCGCCTACCCCCTGCGACATCTCTCAGCACATCATCAATTCCCCCTGCATCGTCTCTCAGCACACCATCACCTACCCCCTGTGTCATCTCTAAGCACACCATTACGTACCCCCTGCAACTTCTCTTAGCACATCATCACCTCCCCCTGTATCGTCTCTCAGCGCACCATCACCTACCCCGTATCGTCTCTCAGCACACCATCACCTACCCTGTTTCGTCTCTCAGTGCACCATCCCCTACCCCCTGCATCATCACTCTGCATACCATCACCTACCCCGTGTGGCGTCTCTCAGCACACCATCACCTACCCCCTGCGACATCTCTTAGTACACCACAACCTCCCCCTGTATCATCTCTCAGCACACCATCACATATCCCGTGTCGTCTCTCAGCACACCATCACCTACCCCCTGCGACATCTCTTAGTACACCATAACCTCCCCCTGTATCATCTCTCGGCACACCATCACATACCCCGTGTCGTCTCTCACCACACCATCACCTAACCCCTGCGACATCTCTTAGCACACCATCACCTCCCCCTGTACCCTGCATCATCACCTACGCCCTGTGTCGTCTCTTGGCACACCATCACCTACCCCCTGTGTCGTCTCTCAGCACACCATCATCTACCCCCTGTGTCGTCTCTCAGCACACCATCATCTACCCCCTGTGACATCTCTTAGCACACCATCACGTCCCACTGTATCGTCTCTCAGCACACCATCACATACCTCCTGTGTCGTCTCTCACCACACCATCACCTACCCCCTGTGTCGTCTCTCAGCACACCATCTTCTACCCCCCCCCGCATCTTCTCTCAGCACACCATCAACCTCCCCTGTATCGTCTCTCAGTGCACCGTCCCTTATCCCCTGCATCATCTCTCTGCATACCATCACCTACCCCCTGTGTCGTCTCTCAGCACACCATCACCTACCCCCTGCGACATCTCTCAGCTCACCATCACCTCCCCCTGTATCATCTCTCAGCACACCATCACCTACCCCCTGTGTCGTCTCTCAGCACACCATCACCTACCACCTGTGTTGTCTCTCACCACACCACCTACCCCCTGTGTCGTCTCTCAGCACACCATCACGTACCCCTGCATCTTCTCTCAGCACACCATCAACCTACCCTGTGTCGTCTCTCAGTGCAACATCCCCTACCCCCTGCATCATCTCTCTGCGTACCATCACCTATTCCCTGCGACATCTGTCAGCACACCATTACCTCCCCCTGTATCGTCTCTCAGCACACCATCACCTACCCCCTGTGTCGTCTCTCAGCATACCATCACCTACCACCTGTGTCGTCTCTCAGCACACTGTCACCTACCCCCTGCATCATCTCAGAACACCATCAACCTACCCTCTGTCGTCTCTCAGCACACCATCACCTACCCCCGCATCGTCTCTCAGCACACCATCACCTACTCCCTGTGTCGTCTCTCAGAACACCATCCCCTACCACCCACATCGTCTCTAAGCACACCATCACCTACCCCCTGCGACGTCTCTAGGCAAACCATAACCTCCCCATGTATCGTCTCTCAGCACACCATCACCTACCCCCTGTGTCGTGTCTCAGCACACCATTACCTACCCCCTGATTCGTCTCTCAGCACACCATCACCTTCCCCCTGCGACATCTCTCAGCACACCATCACCTACCACCTGTGTCGTCTCTCAGCACACCATCACCTACCCCCTGTTTCGTCTCTCAGCACACCACCAACCTACCCTGTGTCATCTCTCAGCACACCATCACCTACCCCCGCATCGTCTCTCAGCACACCATCACCTACTCCCTGTGTCATCTCTCAGAACACCATCTCCTACCCCCCACATCGTCTCAAAGCACAGCATCACCTACCGCCTGTAACATCTCAGCACACCATCACCTCCCCCTGTATTGTTTCTCAGCACACCATCACCTACCCCTTGTGTCGTCTCTCAGCACACCATCACTTACCCCCTGTGTCGTTTCTCAGCACACCATCACCTACCCCCTGCATTGTCTCTCAGCACACCATCACCTACCCCCTGCATTGTCTCTCAGCACACCATCACCTTCCCCTTGTGTTGCTCTCAGCGCACCATCACCTACCCCCCGTTTCGCTCTCAGCACACCATCACCTACCCCCTGTGTCGTCTCTCAGCACACCATCACTGAGACTTGAAGTTCAACAGGATAACAGTGCGGGCTAGCTCTGGCAGGCAGATAGCATGGGAACGGGAGAGGGTGGGACTCTTCTGCTCAGACGCTTTCCACCACAGACTGCCCACAGTCAGACACGCGGGCGGCCGCGGTAATTCAAGCAGGGCCTGCAGACAGCTCCAAGAGAGTCACACACATGGTCGGTCGTTCGTTGGCGGGTGTCAATCAAGGGCTCCACCTCAGAGCTGTGACGACCAGGCGGGTGACTGCGGAGGGCGGCGTGCAGTGTAACGTCATCACGTCACGCCGCAATCAAAAACAATTGGTTAATGACACGGGGGCAGAGCCGGGGAGCTGCAGCGCATGGAACATCCTCCTGGTCAGCAGATGCATTCGAGACCAGGAGGACACTAATTAAAACAAATAAATAAATTGGTTTAGGGCTAATGGGTGGTCCGGTGCACCCCCAGACCACCCCCTTGTTTTGCCTATGGTACCGAAAGAGCTGATTTGTTCGCCAAGACATATGGAATAGATTGAGAAAAGCAGAGGACTTACGACTTACGGTACTCCAACTGATAGAGGTAGCGAAAGGGAGGTGGATTCAGAGAAGCAAACACGGAAAGAGTGATTAGATAGCTAGTATGAGAACTAAGAAAAGGGTTGTGTCCGGAAGACCTGCGATTGTAATGTTTGTATGAGAAGAAAGTGGTCAACAGTGTTAAAAGCAGCAGTGAGATCTGGAAGAATAAGAAGTGAGTAATAACCTTTAAAATAGGAAGTGAGTAATAGCCTTTAGAATTAGTGGTGACCAGATCATTCACTACTTTAGTCAGTGCTGTCTCTGTGTAGTGTAGGGAACGAATGCCAGACTGAAACGGATCCAATAAGTAGTGCGAGTTAGGTGTGAGGCGAGTGTAGGCAAGTCTCTCAAGTAGCTTAGAGGGTCATAGGAGCTGATAGATGAGATGGTAGTATGAAAGAGACATAGGGCCAGAATTGTTTTTTTCAGACTGGGAGTAATCACTGCATGCTTGAACAGTTATGGAAAGATACCAGCAGAGAGAGAGAGGTTACAGATTTTAGTTAAGGTTGGGATGAGCACAAGATATAGAGCTTTACTGATTTGTGAGGATATAGGAGCAAGAGGAGACGTAGTAGAGTAGGAGGATGAGAAGAGTGTTAATACTTCATCTTCAGGTAGGGAATTTAGCAGATCACTGGCTGAGGAATTGGATCTTATCAATCTTGTCCTTGATGTAGGAAGCAAGATCTTTTGCATTGATAGTGGCTGGTGGGTTGGGAGAGGAAGGGTTAAGAAGTGATTTAAATGTATTGAAAAGTCGCTTGGGGTTAGGGGCTTGAGAGATTGGAAATATGTTTGGCAGTGTCCAGGGCATTACGATAGAAGTGGTAGATAGTCTTATATGTAAGGAAGTTGTTTGTTACAAGATTTACACCACTGACGTTCTATTTTACAGGAGAGTTTTTGTTGATGTCTTGTTAATTTACAGTGCCATGGGGGTAATTCTGAGTTGATCGCAGCAGCAAGTTTGTTAGCAATTGGGCAAAACCATGTGCACTGCAGGGGAGGCAGATATAACATGTGCAGAGAGAGTTAGATTTACATAGAAACATAGAAACATAGAATTTGTCGGCAGATAAGAACCACTTGGCCCATCTAGTCTGCCCCTTTTTTTTTTTTTATATATTATTTTTTTTTATCACTAACCTTATTTGATCCTTATTTCTTTGTAAGGATATCCTTATGTCTATCCCATGCATGTTTAAATTGCTCTACTGTCTTAGCCTCTACCACCTCTGATGGGAGGCTATTCCACTTGTCCACTACCCTTTCTGTGAAATAATTTTTCCGCAAATTTCCCCTGAACCTCCCCCCCTCCAGTCTCAGTGCATGTCCTCGTGTCCTATTGCTTCTCTTCATTTGGAGAATGTTTCCCTCCTGGACTTTGTTAAAACCCTTCATATATTTGAAAGTTTCTATCATGTCGCCCCTTTCTCTTCTCTGCTCCAAACTATACATATTGAGATTTCTTAGTCTTTCTGGGTATGTTTTGTGATGTAGGCCATGCACCATTTTAGTTGCCCTCCTTTGTACAGTTTCTAATGTATTAATATCCTTTTGAAGATATGGCCTCCAGAACTGAATACAGTATTCTAGATGAGGCCGTACCAATGACCTATACAGTGGCATTATTACTTCTTTCTTTCTGCTGCTGATTCCTCTCCCAATGCAGCCAAGCATCTGACTAGCCTTCCTCATTGCCTTGTTACATTGCTTACCTGCCTTTAAGTCATCTGAAATAGTGACTCCTAGATCCCTTTCCTCCTCAGTAGTTTCCAGTATAGTGCCATTAATACTGTATTTAGCTTTAGGATTTTTGAGACCCAAGTGCATGATTTTGCATTTTTTGGCATTAAACTGTAATTGCCAGACTCTTGACCATTCCTCTAGTCTACCTAGATCCTCAATCATTTGTTTTACCCCACCTGGTGTGTCTACCCTGTTGCATACCTTTGTGTCATCTGCAAAAAGGCATACTTTCCCTTTAATCCCATTTGCAATGTCACCAATAAAGATATTGAAAAGCACTGGTCCAAGTACAGATCCCTGGGGTACTCCACTGGTAACATTTCCCTCCTGTGAATGCACTCCATTTACCACAACTCTCTGTTTTCTATCCTTCAACCAAGATCTTATCCATTCAATAATCCTAATATCCAATCCCAAACTTTCAAGTTTATTTAGCAGTCTGCGATGTGGAACTGTGTCAAAAGCCTTACTAAAGTCAAGATAAGCTATATCCATGGCTCCACCTTTATCCATCACTTTAGTCACACAATCAAAAAAGTCAATAAGATTTGTTTGACATGATCTTCCCCCAGTGAATCCATGCTGTTTGGGATCCAGTAAATTGCCGGATTTGAGATGATCTACAACTCTTTCTTTTAAGAGTGTTTCCATCAATTTCCCTACTACTGATGTAAGACTCACTGGTCTGTAGTTGTTTGCCTCTTCCTTGCTTCCACTTTTGTGCAGTGGGACTACGTTTGCTCTTTTCCAGTCCCCTGGAATTTCTCCTGTAGCTAATGACTGGTTGAATAATTCTGTCAATGGTGCTACCAGCACCTCTTTAAGTTCTTTTAGTATCCTTGGATGTATCCCATCTGGCCCCATAGATTTGTCCACTTTCAGCTTTGAGAGTTCTGTTAGGACCTTCTCCTCTGTAAATGTACTTGTTTCATTTTCCTGAATATCCCTGCAACTTAACTGTGGCCCCTTCCCCTCTCTTTCAGTAGTAAATACTGAGCAAAAATAATCATTAAGATGATCTGCTATTAAATTGTCTCCCTCAACAAGATTCCCAGTGTCCGTCTTTAGTTTTATAATTCCGCCTTTTGGGTGGGTTATTTTGTTTCTGTGCAGGGTAAATACTGGCTGCTTTATTTTTACACTGCAAATTAGATTGCAGATTTAACACACCACACCCAAATCTAACTCTCTCTGCACATGTTAAATCTGCCTCTCCTGCAGTGCACATGGTTTTGCCCAACTGCTAACAAAAATCCTGCTGCGATCAACTTGGAATTACCCCCCATGGTTGACATCTAAGTCTACGTGGAGTGCGTGGGTAGCTGGAACCTCTTCATCAAGGGCTATTTCTAGAATCTGGTTCATGTATGATACAGCAGGAGAAGTGAATACAGAAATTGGTGAGAGTAGTCATTGCAAAGAGGTGGAAAGTTCTTGAAAATTAGTAGTGTTAATATTTCAACAGGTTTGAGGAGGATTGGAGGACTTCAGTGACATCGAGTTTAAAAACAGTGGGAGAGAATTCAGAAATTGAGCATATTCTGGTAAATACAAGATCAAGGTAGTGTCCCTCCTGATGAGTAGAGGAGTCAGTCCACTGGGAGAGGCAGAGAGAGGAGGTTAGAGTGAGTAATTTGGAGGCATAAAGATATAGTGGACTGTCAATTGAAATATTGAAATTGTCCATGATGATGGTGGGGATGTCAGAGGATAGGATATCCAGGGAGAGCCAGGCAGAAAAATCTTCCAGATATTTTTTGGTTTACCCAGGTGGGAGATAGCTGCCACATGCAGAAAGTATGAAAATCCTGATAAAATGTACTTCAAATGATGGGCAACACGGACGGTGTAATTGTTTGCAGACTGTCTAACAGCACTGGGGTTATGGGTTTGTTCCCGACCGTGGCCCTAACTGTGTGGAGTTTGTATATTCCCCCTATGCTTGCGTGGGTTTCCTCTGGGTACTCCATGTTCCTCCCACACTCCAAAAATATACTGGTAGGTTAATTGGCTCCCAACAAAATGTAACCCTAGAGTGAATGTGTGTGTGTGTACATATGGTAGGGAATAGACTGTAAGCTCCACTGGGGCAGGGACTGTTGTGAATGTCCAAATATTCTCTGTAAAGTGCTGCGGAATATGTGTGCGCTATATAAATAACTGGTAATAAAATAATAATACATTTTGTAAATATGAGTGATGGAATCAGTGCTAGAAATGTGTATGTAAAAATTGGGACAGTAATAGTCCATCCCCACCCCCTTTACTGTTGCCAGACCTTGAAGTGTGTGTGAAGTGGAGATCATCATGTGACAGTGCTGCAGGGGAGGCAGTGTCTGATTGTGTAAGCCATGTTTCTGTTATAGCCAGCAGATTGAGGTTGTTAGAGATGAAAAGGTCAGTTTCCGGACTATAGATCTACACTAAAAAAATCTACAGTCAATAGGTCTACCACTAATAGTAGACATGCGTTAGGTTGACAGGGTCAAAAGGTCAACATGTAAAAGGTAGACCGTTCAACAGGGTCAAAAGAGCGATATGACAATGGTCGACACAAATGATAGGCACAAGTTTTTTGTTTTTTCAACTGTTTCGTACTTTACCATCCATGTGGACTACGACTGGGAATAGTAACCTGTGCCGAGCGCAGCGTTAGCGGAGCGAGGCACCTTGCTCGAAGCATGGCAAGCCATGAGATGGTACACAGTACAGTAATGGGGCTTGTTTTTGGCAGAAAGGTGGCAAAATGCCACAAAAATGAGAAAAATTTGTATACTTTTTTGTGTCGACCATTTCCATGTTGACCCTGTCGACTATTCCTACTGCATACCTACTATATGTTGGCCTTTTGACCCTGTCGACCTAATGCATGTCTACCATTAGTGGTAGACCTTTTTAGTGTAGATCTAATAATCCACACCCGAAAAAGGTAATGGCGTGCATTTTAGTGATTTGGATGGTGATGTTTATGAGATCAGCTGGATTTATATATTTTTGCAAATCAGCTGAATGTGATTGGGGCAAGTGGTTGGAGCCTGGATTTAATGATATTTCAGCTAATAAAAGCAGGCGAGAGAGATAAATGTAGTTGTAAGAGGTTTGTGAATGTTTTTTTTTATGGTGACAGGTTGTGGATGTTACTGTCAATGTATAAAGATAAGTAAAAGTTCATAAGTGTTAAAAAGAGGGTAGTGGATAATTGAGGCGGCAATGTGTAAAGAGGGGTGAGTTGCATAGAGAGTGAAGGCTGTTATTGTTTTGAAGAAAATACCATGGAGTGATATGAAAAAAGCAGTTTGTGGTATATGGTGTGTTTGAGACAAAACTAAAGTCACATAGGCTTAGAGCAGTGGTTCCCAGCATCGGTCCTCAAGTACCCCCAACAGTTCATGTTTTCCAGGTCACCTAGCAGTTGAACAGGTGTATTTATTAATCACTGACACATTTTAAAAGACCCACAGGTGGAGCAAATTATTTAACTTGAAATCCTGTGAGGAGACCTGGAAAACATGAACTGTTGGGGGTACTTGAGGACCGAGGTTGGGAACCACTGGCTTAGACCATAATGAAGTTGCAATTGTTAAAGTGCAAAGTTCAAATACCTGATATTGTACAACTGTTCAAATTCAGTCACTTGTGGTGGGATGTAATTGAGTCCGAGGTTGCCGGAGGTAGGGGATGCCGGACAATCTCTGACTTTTCTTTAAATGGCAATCACTTTCAAGGCATGGTTTTGCCTTGTAAGTGATTGCAACTTTAAAAAACATCAGAGATAGGCATGCATCCCACACCTCAGCGATCTCGGACTCCATTACATCTCACAGATAGTGTTTGTTTGTTTGTTTGTTTGCTTGTTTGAACAGACAGCTGACCCTAGACTGCATTTACAGAAATACTATTGCTAATTAATACAGGTTACAAGGGAAGCAAATGTTTAGCTGATCAAAGGTGATACATTACACTGGGTTTGACAATAGCCCAGTATGCCTTCATTAACTAGTCCTCACTGACCAAAATGACAAACACAGGTATTTACAATTGTTAGCAAATCATAATATTGCAAATGTTTCTAGACAGAAATTGGTTGCTTAGTGATCCCAGAAAGAGTGTTTAAGTCCATCTTAGTTATCAAATTGTAATCAAATTTGTAATCTCCATACTTTGAATCTGCGCACTATGGGTATTCAGCCTCCTATACCCTAATAGGTATAGCTACAAACGTGTCTGTGTGTTCACTGATTGAGACCCAACCCCAATACCCAACGCCCACTAGTGTGGGTAGCAATGAAATCTAAAACAAACATATATTGAAAGGGGAAGATTTAATCACAGATTCAAAATAAAATATTGTCTTAAATCAAGATTAAGGCTGCTTATAAAAATAATTGCACATTTCCCCTCTGAAGCAGTTATGTTATTTAAAGCTACACTATAGATATAAATGCGTCAGTGTCTGTCGGGCGCAGTAGTTGCATATTGCTTAAATTAAGTAACTGCGATTACATTTGCATACAGTTCAGGATTTACTGTATATCAACATTTTGTACTGTATCACAAGTGCACTGTCTGGGGAAGCAAGGGGCAAGGCTGGATTAAGGTTTGTGGGGTCCCGGGGCAACTAAGTTGAGGATGCCCCCACCAATAAAAATGACACCCCCTAGTGCAACCACAACATCCACTACCACTATACTTGTTGCGGTGTCCCTTACCTTGTCTCTGTCCACACACTCTCTCTCTGAGTCCCAGCCGCATGCTTCCCGATCAGGGTGCTGAGTTTGGCTTTTTCTCTCCACTTCCCGATCTACATACAGTACAATAAAAGCTGAGATGGAAATTGTGGGAGAAGGCAGCACTGAGCAGAAGCCTTGGTCCGCATTGCAATTACAAACAAACACTCTAATTATCTGCCTCAGAGCTCTCTGTCCACTGATTGGCCACATCACGGCAAGGGGGAACCAACATCTGTGTTGTGCTCAGATCGGGTAGGTTGCGCAGAATTCCTACCAAGTAAGAGTGAGACTGAACGGAGGATTCAAGGAAGATGTGGGCAGCAGTGTGTGGAATCATATGTTAAAGCACCTTGGTGACAACCCCATCTGCCCCACCTATAATCTGCCCCTGGGTGTGGAGAGTTTAGTATAACTAGGGTCATGGCACTTTTTTTATGTGGTGTAATCAGTGGAAACTGAGTAGTGTGGCTCACTAGAATGCCGCCTCACATCTGACTGGAGAACCTGTAAAGGGGATATGGGAGTGTTGCCAGATGTAATGCTAGGCCTGCTGGTATCAGGGTGTTGCTTCTCAATATTAGATATGTTTGTATTCTGGATATATATCTTTTTCTCTTTTGCTGCAATTTTTAGGTAATCTGTGTTTTGTTTTGTTTTGTTTTTGTTTTGTGTATGTATTTGTTTTACTGTTAATCACCCACACATTACTTGTGGTTAGACAAGTCAGAAGACGGCAAGCCAGAAGTACATTCAACCAAGAATTAATGCTGCTGAAGTCTTGAACAGGTAAATTAAGACTACAGTGTTTATATTTCAAATATCTATTTTTGTATTTTATAAATAATAAGAATTTACTTACCGATAATTCTATTTCTCGTAGTCCGTAGTGGATGCTGGGGACTCCGTAAGGACCATGGGGAATAGCGGCTCCGCAGGAGACTGGGCACAAAAGTAAAGCTTTAGAACTACCTGGTGTGCACTGGCTCCTCCCCCCATGACCCTCCTCCAAGCCTCAGTTAGGATACTGTGCCCGGACGAGCGTACACAATAAGTAAGGATTTTGAATCCCGGGTAAGACTCATACCAGCCACACCAATCACACCATATAACTTGTGATCTAAACCCAGTTAACAGCATGATAACAGAGGAGCCTCTAGAAAAGATGGCTCACTACAGCAATAACCCGATTTTTTGGTAACAATAACTATGTACCAGTATTGCAGACAATCCGCACTTGTGATGGGCGCCCAGCATCCACTACGGACTACGAGAAATAGAATTATCGGTAAGTAAATTCTTATTTTCTCTGACGTCCTAGTGGATGCTGGGGACTCCGTAAGGACCATGGGGATTATACCAAAGCTCCCAAACGGGCGGGAGAGTGCGGATGACTCTGCAGCACCAAATGAGAGAACTCCAGGTCCTCCTCAGCCAGGGTATCAAATTTGTAGAATTTTACAAACGTATTTGCTCCTGACCAAGTAGCTGCTCGGCAAAGTTGTAAAGCCGAGACCCCTCGGGCAGCCGCCCAAGATGAGCCCACCTTCCTTGTGGAATGGGCTTTTACAGATTTTGTCTGTGGCAGGCCTGCCAAAGAATGTGCAAGCTGAATTGTACTACAAATCCAATGAGCAATAGTCTGCTTAGAAGCAGGAGCACCCAGCTTGTTGGGTGCATACAGAATAAACAACGAGTCAGATTTTCTGACTCCAGCCGTCCTGGAGACCTATATTTCCAGGGCTCTGACAACGTCTAGCAACTTGGAGTCCTCCAAGTCCCTAGTAGCCGCAGGCACCACAATAGGTTGATTCAGGTGAAACGCTGAAAACCACCTTAGGGAGAAACTGAGGACAAGTCCTCAATTCCGCCCTGTCCGAATGGAAAATCAGATGAGGGCTTTTACAGGATAAAGCCGCCAATTCTGACACGCACCTGGCCCAGGCCAGGGCCAACAGCATGACCACTTTCCATGTGAGATATTTTAACTCCACATATTTAAGTGGTTCAAACCAACGTGACTTTTGGAACCCAAAAACTACATTTAGATCCCAAGGTGCCACTGGAGGCACAAAAGGAGGCTGTATATACAGTACTCCTTTCACAAACGTCTGAACTTCAGGGGCTGAAGCTAGTTCTTTTTGGAAGAAAATTGACAGGGCCGAAATTTGAACCTTAATGGACCCCCATTTCAGGCCCATAGACACTCCTGTTTGCAGGAAATGTAGGAATCGACCTAGTTGAAAATTCCTCCGTCGGGGCCTTACTGGCCTCGCACCACGCAACATATTTTCGCCAAATGCGGTGATAATGTTTTGCGGTTATATCTTTCCTGGCTTTGATCAGGATAGGAATGACTTCATCCGGAATGCCTTTCTCCTTCAGGATCCGGCGTTCAACCGCCATGCCGTCAAACGCAGCCGCGGTAAGTCTTGGAACAGACAGGGTCCTTGCTGGAGCAGGTCCCTTCTTAGAGGTAGAGGCCACGGATCCTCCGTGAGCATCTCTTGAAGTTCCGGTTACCAAGTCCTTCTTGGCCAATCCGGAGCCACGAATATAGTGCTTACTCCTCTCCATCTTATAATTCTCAGTACCTTGGGTATGAGAGGCAGAGGAGGGAACACATACACTGACTGGTACACCCACTGTGTTACCAGAGCGTCTACAGCTATTGCCTGACCTGTCCCTTGACCTGGCGCAATACTTGTCGAGTTTTATAAACATGTGGAAGACTTCTGGGTGAAGTCCCCAATCTCCCGGGTGGAGGTCGTGTCTGCTGAGGAAGTCTGCTTCCCAGTTGTCCACTCCCGGAATGAATACTGCTGACAGTGCTATCACATGATTTTCCGCCCAGCGAAGAATCTTTGCAGCTTCTGCCATTGCCCTCCTGCTTCTTGTGTCACCCTGTCTGTTTACGTGGGTGACTGCCGAGATGTTGTCCGAATGGATCAACTCCGGGTGACCTTGAAGCAGAGGTCTTGCTGAGCTTAGAGCATTGTAAATGGCCCTTAGCTTCAGGATATTTATGTCCGTGGTCACCAGGACCCAGTCCTGAATGTGCGGCCCTCTAGAAGATGAGCACTCTGCAACCACCACAGGAGAGACACCCTTGTGCTTGGTGACAGGGTTATCCGCTGATGCATCTGAAGATGCGACCCGGACCATTTGTCCAGCAGGTCCCACTGGAAAGTTCTTGCGTGGAATCTGCCGAATGGGATTGCTTCGTAGGAAGCCACCATTTTTCCCAGAACCATTTCATTGATGTACTGAGACTTGGCTCGGTTATAGGAGGTTCCCGACTAGCTCGGATAACTCCCTGACTTTCTCCTCCGGGAGAAACACCTTTTTCTGGACTGTGTCCAGGATCATCCCTAGGAACAGAAGACGAGTCGTCGGAATCAGCTGCGATTTTGGAATATTGAGAATCCAATCGTGCTGCCGCAACACTACCTGAGATAGTGCTACACCGACCTCCAACTGTTCCCTAGATCTTACCCTTATCAGGGAATCGTCCAAGTAAGGGATAACTAAAATTCCCTTCCTTCGAAGGAGTATCATCATTTCGGCCATTACCTTGGTAAAGACCCAGGGTGCCGTGGACCATCCATACGGCAGCGTCTGAAACTGATAGTGACAGTTCTGTACCATAAACCTGAGGTACCCTTGGTGAGAAGGGTAAATTGGGACATGAAGGTAAGCATCCTTGATGTCCCGAGACATCATGTAGTCCCCTTCTTCCAGGTTCGCAATCACTGCTCTGAGTGACTCAATCTTGAATTTGAACCTCCATATGTAAGTGTTCAAGATTTTAGATTTAGAATCGGTCTCACCGAGCCGTCCGGCTTCGGTACCACAACAGTGTGGAATAATACCCCGTTCCCTGTTGCAGGAGGGGTACCTTGATTATCACCTGCTGGGAATACAGCTTGTGAATGGCTTCCAAAACTGCCTCCCTGTCAGAAGGAGACATCGGTAAAGCCGACTTTAGGAAACGGCGAGGGGGAGACGTCTCGAATTCCAATTTGTACCCCTGAGATATCACCTGAAGGGTTCAGGGGTCTACTTGCGAGTGAGCCCACTGCGCGCTGAAATTCATTGAGACGGGCCCCCACCGTGCCTGATTCTGCTTGTAAAGCCCCAGCGTCATACTGAGGGCTTGGCAGAGGCGGGAGAGGGCTTCTGTTCCTGGGAACTGGCTGATTTCTGCAGCCTTTTTCCTCTCCCTCTGTCACGGGGCAGAAATGAGGAACCTTTTGCCCGCTTGCCCACGAAAAGACTGCGCCTGATAATACGGCGTCTTCTTATGTTGAGAGGCGACCTGGGGTACAAACGTGGATTTCCCAGCTGTTGCCGTGGCCACTAGGTCTGAAAGACCGACCCCAAATAACTCCTCCCCTTAATAAGGCAATACTTCCAAATGCCGTTTGGAATCCGCATCACCTGACCACTGTCGTGTCCATAACCCTCTACTGGCAGAAATGGACAACGCACTTAGACTTGATGCCAGTCGGCAAATATTCCGCTGTGCATCACGCATATATAGAAATGCATCTTTTAAATGCTCTATAGGCAATAATATACCGTCCCTATCTAGGGTATCAATATTTTCAGTCAGGGAATCCGACCACGCCAACCCAGCACTGCACATCCAGGCTGAGGCGATTGCTGGTCGCAGTATAACACCAGTATGTGTGTCAATACATTTTAGGATACCCTCCTGCTTTCTATCAGCAGGATCCTTAAGGGCGGCCATCTCAGGAGAGGGTAGAGCCCTTGTTCTTACAAGCGTGTGAGCGCTTTATCCACCCTAGGGGGTGTTTCCCAACGCACCCTAACCTCTGGCGGGAAAGGATATAATGCCAATAACATTTTAGCAATTATCAGTTGTTATCGGGGGAAACCCACGCATCATCACACACCTCATTTAATTTCTCAGATTCAGGAAAACTACAGGTAGTTTTTCCTCACCGAACATAATACCCCTTTTTGGTGGTACTCGTATTATCAGAAATGTGTAAAACATTTTTCATTGCCCCAATCATGTAACGTGTGGCCCTACTGGAAGTCACATTTGTCTCTTCACCGTCGACACTGGAGTCAGTATCCGTGTCGGCGTCTATATCTGCCATCTGAGGTAACGGGCGCTTTAGAGCCCCTGACGGCCTATGAGACGTCTGGACAGGCACAAGCTGAGTAGCCGGCTGTCTCATGTCAACCACTGTCTTTTATACAGAGCTGACACTGTCACGTAATTCCTTCCAACAGTTCATCCACTCAGGTGTCGACCCCCTAGGGGGTGACATCACTATTACAGGCAATCTGCTCCGTCTCCACATCATTTTTCTCCTCATACATGTCGACACAAACGTACCGACACACAGCACACACACAGGGAATGCTCTGATAGAGGACAGGACCCAACTAGCCCTTTGGGGAGACAGAGGGAGAGTTTGCCAGCACACACCAGAGCGCTATATATATACAGGGATAACCTTATATAAGTGTTTTTCCCCTTATAGCTGCTGTATTTTTAATACTGCGCGTAATTAGTGCCCCCCTCTCTTTTTTAACCCTTTCTGTAGTGTAGTGACTGCAGGGGAGAGCCAGGGAGCTTCCCTCCAATGGAGCTGTGAGGGAAAATGGCGCCAGTGTGCTGAGGAGATAGGCTCCGCCCCCTTCTCGGCGGCCTTATCTCCCGTTTTTCTGTGTATTCTGGCAGGGGTTAAATTCATCCATATAGCCCAGGAGCTATATGTGATGCATTTTTTTTTTGCCATCCAAGGTGTTTTTATTGCGTCTCAGGGCGCCCCCCCCCCCAGCGCCCTGCACCCTCAGTGACCGGAGTGTGAAGTGTGCTGAGAGCAATGGCGCACAGCTGCAGTGCTGTGCGCTACCTTGTTGAAGACAGGACGTCTTCTGCCACCAATTTTCCGGACCTCTTCTGTCTTCTGGCTCTGTAAGGGGGCCGGCGGCGCGGCTCTGGGACCTATCCATGGCTGGGCCTGTGATCGGTCCCTCTGGAGCTAATGTCCAGTAGCCTAAGAAGCCCAATCCACTCTGCACGCAGGTGAGTTCGCTTCTTCTCCCCTTAGTCCCTCGATGCAGTGAGCCTGTTGCCAGCAGGTCTCACTGAACATAAAAAACCTAAAACTAAACTTTTCACTAAGCAGCTCAGGAGAGCCACCTAGTGTGCACCCTTCTCGTTCGGGCACAAAAATCTAACTGAGGCTTGGAGGAGGGTCATGGGGGGAGGAGCCAGTGCACACCAGGTAGTTCTAAAGCTTTACTTTTGTGCCCAGTCTCCTGCGGAGCCGCTATTCCCCATGGTCCTTACGGAGTCCCCAGCATCCACTAGGACGTCAGAGAAATTCTGTATACCTGAGGCAAGAAAACAGCAGTTCAACTGTCAGCTCCAGCAGTGAACCACAACTGCTATTCACTGTCACCTGTTCCCCAGCTTGTGAGACCCCGCTGCTCTTCCATGGCTTTGCTCAAGGACCCCACAAATGGGTGGTGTCATGTGCTTCAACTACTGCCACTCATAGCCCTTGACTGAAAGGCTTTCCCACCTTGTTGAGACCCATTTTCAATGAAAATCATGTTAATACAGTAGCATTAACACCTCTGCATTCTTCATGGGTACCCATAGATTACACATACAGTATGGTACCAGTGGTGCAGTGGGTTCATTACTTGCAAAAAAGGATTATAGCTGCTGGCTAAACAATAAAAGGAAGCATTGTAAGAAATAATACATAAATTATCCTGTACTCAACCATTTCTTTAAAATAAAATTACTCAGAAATAGTTTGTGATAATCACCCAAATTAGGGCATCATTTAATTATAACACAATAAAAGTTACAAATGTATTGCAATAAAATGGTAATAGATACCAGCTTTCAGTTAATGCTTTCATGATGAGTAGCAGTGTCACATATATAAGATATTATGTCATGGTTCCCTTTATTAAATGTATAGGCTTGCTAACATAATATCATAAATCCCTATAAGGGAGATTTGCCAAAGCTTGGAGAGAGATAAAGTGGAGAGAGATAAGGTACCAACCAATCAGCACCTGACAGTTTTCAAACACAGCCTGTAAATTGACTGGTAGAAGACGATTGTTTAATACTTTATCTCTCGCCATTTTATCTCTCAACTAACTTTGAGAAATCTCCCCCGATGTATTTTACTTGGTGTACTGTACCTGCCTAAAATCATAACATGTTAGCATAGTAGCATACGCCATTCTACCATTTACTTGGGTGTGGTTGGGAGGGAAATAGCCTAAATCTAGACCTTTCCTTTGCCATTTTTCACCTCTCTTAGTCATATCTTAACCTTTGCTATTGGATCCCTAATACTATTCTGCATTTGTACCTTAGCCCTTCCAACTTAGTTTAAACAAAGATAACTATTCTATGTAATGTAATTAAATATCTTAGGTCTGTCCATGGTGATTATAAAACTTCAAGCTTAAGCTAGGTGCACACCGTTCTGCCGGGATCTTGTGAACGGCCATTTATTGTATAGGTGTATATGCGGCACCGATGCAGGAGCGGCAGGTCGCATCTTATGTGCTGCACATGTGACCTCTCGATTCCCATAGTAGAGCCGCCACCCTCACCCGCTCATGCCCCCATCTCACAGGAGGTCACAGGGATAACTTTACTGCATGCTTCAGCTATTTATTTCACGCCATATAAATTTGCATCTTCCCCACACATAATGGCAGATCCTTAACATTTTAACTCAAAATTGGATAATCCTCACATAAGGAAAGCTGGCTGTGTATTATGCTGTCCAGTCAATGTGCAAAATCCCCATGTAGGTCTCCTTATCCTCATCTGCAATAATATTAAAGCATTGACTTCATCACATATTAACCACATCTGTGTATGTATGGTACCACAAGAGTCACGTAGCACTGTAAGTTTTATAGAAAATACAGGTTTACATAAGTGGAAGGTGAACAATTTAGACAGGTACAGTTATACAATTTCACATTATTACATAATAACATGCAAATTAAATAATGACATTACAAAAACAGCAGGAAATGGGAAGCAGAGCAGTAGAGTGTAAATTCTGGAGGGTTAGGAGGAGGATCTGATTAAGTGTGGAAGGACATTTCAGAGGATGGAAGCAGCATGGAAGAAGCCCTGAAGGCAGGGCTGGTAAATACTGGTCAGGGAATAAGAGAAGAGAGTTTGCATACAAATATGTATTTGGCCTAGGCTACCCTGGAAGAGCCATGTTCAAGAACCGCTGGGGTGGACATATTCGAAACGCCAGAGCATATCCCTGGGAAATTATGTCCCTGACCCATGGGTCTCTTGTTGTTTCCATCCATTACAGGGAAAAGATAGAAGTCGGCCTCCTATACTGGGATCAGCCTGCTTGGGGGCTGGACGTCTGGTAGGCCAGGGCTGCTTAGAATGAGGGTTTGAAGTTCTATCAGGAGCTTGGTATCTGGAAGAGGCCTGACCTCTGACCCTTCCATGCGGACAAAAGGAACAAAATGTAGTCTTGGGCTTCACAGGCGCTGTGAAAGGGAGAAATGGCGTCTTCCGAAGAGTGTATCACCTGTAAATAGAAGCGCCTCTACGGCCTTTTTAGAATTTGTGTCTGCTTTCCAAGACCGGAGCCAGAGAGACATTCTAGCTGCAATAGTAGCTGCAGACACTTTGGAAGTCAATACCCCCGTGTCCATGGCTGCTTCTCCTAAGTAGGCACTTGCCCTCTGAATGTCTTATCACATATGGGAGTACTGTATCTCACTTCTTCTTGTCTTAGAAGTAAGACCATGCTCTAGCTTCTCTGCCCAGGTCCCGATAGCCTTGGCTACCCAAGCTGATGCTAAGGCAGGATGGGCAATAGCTCCTGCATGAGAAAAAGCTGTCTTTAAGAAATTTTCCAGTTTTCTATCTGTCGGATCTTTGAGTGATGACATGTCAGGAATAGTGAGCACAGAAGATCTTACTAATCTAGCCACATGTGCATCCACTGGGGACGAATTGTCACATTTGGCCCTTTCCTTAGGTGGGAACGGGTAAAATGTAGTTATTTGCTTGGGTAGTTGAAACCTTTAAGAAGGCTGTGCCCAAGTGACCTCTAACAGGTCTTCAAGCTGCGCTGAGGGAGGAAACAGTGTTGCCTCCCTCTTCTTTACTAGTGCCTCTATATCTGTCAGTGTTAAGGAATTATGGACTGAGGCTGACCCCATCTCAGACGTGGAAGACCCACTATCCTCCTGATCTGTGAGGAGTCCTAATTCTGACTCTCCCTCTGAAACTGGGGTAGAGCTCTCACGTATTGTGAGTCTACATGTGGAAGACCTTTCCCTGTCCAGGAGTTGCTGAACTGAAGTGGACGCCTGCGCTAGGTTCTGCACAGATTGCTAAATTACTGTGAAAGGTGGTAGCCTGCGTAGGTGCGGCAACCACAAGAGTAGGAGTAGGGACTACTAGCTACAGACTATGCCTATATCCCCCTATGGGTGCCTAACCTCCAGGGACTTTGCACCTAATAGTCTGCAGCGTGTGCCCCAGTGGTCTAGTGTAAAGCCCAGGTATCCTGTGCACCACTCCCCCCACACCCCGCAGTCTCCCAGGGCTAGGGTGTATCGCAGCTGTAGCGTCTCCTCCTGTCTAACAGGGGGAGCCGTTCTCTTACCTCCCGGCTGCGCGCTACGGGAGCTGTGTTTCCTCCTCCTGCAGTCTCGAGTCAGAAGTCACCAGTCCGCTCGCTGGTGCTGCCACCGCCAGAGCCGGGTGATGGAGCATGGTCCGGGCGTCCGCTGGACGCCTATACTGCTTCTCCTCTGTTACCTTGGGGCTGTCTTCACTTTAGCCCCTCTTGAATGGTGTCTGCTCCTGCCGGCATCAATAAAAAACTGGCGGGCACCGGGCTAGAGGGCACGGTCAGGAGGCATGAGGGCTGCTGGGTAGTTGAAAGTTACCCCATTGGTGCCCGGATGCCTCCCATCCAGCCTATACCCAGTGTAATGTCTCCTGTACCCCCTAGTGGACGAAAAGAGGCAGCCATTTGTTAGGCCATAAAATATAATGTACTTAAGTCTTAGCTCTTACCTTAAGTTTAGTTGTTGTAGTCTTTTCTGGGGAGAAAAGTCCTGGAGCTGAATGACATGGAAGTCTTGCAGTACTTCTGCTTCAGAGGATGCAGCTGCAGAGGAACATAACATTTTAACAAAGCAACTGACTGTGTTAAGTGCACAGGGCTGGATATGGGTTCATTTCTGTTATTTCTGTTCATGAGTGGATATGGTTACACTACCTGGAGCTGAAGAATAACCTAATAGAAAATATATCTCACGTTGTGCTTATTCCTTTTACAGCAAAAATGTTAATTATATCCTAAATATAAATATATTTTGTAAGAAATCTACAACAAAGTTACTGCAATACATTAACCCGGTAGTTCACAAACTTTTTAAAATCCTGGTACCCTAGAGTATCAGAATTTTTTTCACGGCACCCCTAGGTCAGAAATTTCTAATTCAGAAAAAAATATTAAATTAAGTATACAGGTATTGTATTTATATATCATTATTAGGTTTATTATATCATTATTAGGTTCTGTTATGTGGTGAGGGGCAGGATTCACTTCTGTATGACCACATATTTTATGATTGGAAACAACCACCATTGGTTTTAACTATTACATTGAACATAAATAATTTGATTTTTTTCCTGGACCACCAACCCAGGGCACCCCTGCAAGTAGCCAGAGGCACCACTGGGGTGCATACATTCTTCCATTGAATGAATAACCAGTACCAGCAATACACCCTGGGTTGGTCACAATATAATAGTTGGTCATGCATCGGCAACCACCACGTGTTGCTTTATAGGGAACCCATGTTCTTTGGTGGTCATTCTGAGTTGTTCGCTCGTTGCAGATTTTCGCTATACAGCGTTTAGGCAAAAATCGGCATTTCTGCGCATGCGCATGGGCCGCAGTGCGCACGCGCAAAGTACTTTTACTCAAAACTATGCAATTTTACACAGGTCCGAGCAACACTTTTCAGTCGCACTGCTGATCGGTGAGTGATTGACAGGAAGTGGGTTTTTCTGGGTGGTAACTTGGCGTTTTCCGGGAGTGTGCTAAAAAACGCAGGCGTGCCAGGCAAAAACGCAGGAGTGGCTGGTGAAACAGGGAGTGGCTGGCCGAACGCAGGGCGTGTTTGTGACGTCAAACCAGGAACTAAACTGACTGCAGTGATCGCAAAATAGGATTAGGTCTGGAGCTACTCAGAAACGGCATGACATTTTTTAGTAGCAATTCTGCTACTCTTTCGTTCGCACTTCTGCTAAGCTAAGATACACTCCCAGAGGGCAGCGGCTTAGCGTGTGCACTGCTGCTAAAAGCAGCTAGCGAGCGATCAACTCGGAATGAGGGCTATTGTCCAAGGGCATGTTAAGAGAGGAGAGTGTGCGTGTGCAGCTTCTGTCCGGGCCTCCTCCTCTTTATCCATCTGGTGGCAGTTCTGAGCAGTAGTAGACTCTATCGGTATGCTAGGGTCTACTGCATATACGTAGGTCTCTGAGAAAATGGTGCAGTTGCCATTTTCCTGGTGATTTTCTTACTGCGCATTTTCAAAAAATGAAAAAATGTCCACTGTGCTATTTTCCTGGTGATGCTGCAGGTGCTGGCGTGGGACTCTGGAGAGGCAAGTAATGAAGAATATGGGTGCAGGGTGTGTGGTGTGTGCCCTCCTAGACCCAGGGGACTGTGTGCACCCCATACCTTGTACCCATTACACTTATGTCACTGTCTTTGTCCCCCTGTACTGAACATTTAATTTACTTTTGGTGGGATATTATACAGTACAGCGATGCATCTGATGGTAATAAATCGTACTGCATGTAAAAAATGTAATCAAGCACTTCATTTTTGGGGAGACTTCAGCTATGTGATATATTTGATTCTTAATATCACCACAGTGTATAACATGGTGTCAATTGAAATGTTGTTACATATGTAGATAAACTTACATAATAAAACACTGATTATAAATTGTGTTTTCTACCTTTTAGGAATTAAGTTTGGAAGCAAAATTACTGTCCAAAATACAGATGGAAACTCCTGGACCTAGTGTTCCCATTCAGTTTTTTGTTTCCTCATCCTCCGCATGGATATCTAAGCCAATATTGAAGTTTAGTTTACGTTTTTTGTTATACGTTTTCAAGTGTTCACTTTGTGTTGTTAAATTGTTTTATTGAATTCATTGTATTGAAGTATACTGTTTTACTTGAAAATCTAACCCTCCAAATGCATAGAACATCTTTCAGAAATATGGCAAGATTTTGATTACTCAGTTCTTGAAAACAACTGTACATGCAATCTTTGTGGGCAGATTGAACGAATATAGAAACAAAAAACTAAAAAAAATAATCAGTTTTCAATAGCTCAAGTAATAAAGTTTATCAGATATAAATTATTTGTCTGTGCAATCTTTAAAGAAAAGATCGTTTGCAAAAAAAAAGTATTTCAATCAAAATGTACCATATTTAGATTTGTCCTTACTCAGCTCTCCTCTCATTGCGATATACAGTCATGGACACATTTGTTTGTACCCTTGCAGCTCATTGAAACAATTCCTCCTGAAAAGTGATGAAATTAAAAGCTATTATCTCATGTATACCTGCATGCCTTTGTTATTTTATAGAGCAAAGCAAAGAAACTGTGAGAATAGATAAATTATTGCTTATTCTCCAAAGATATTCTAAAATGGTATGGACAGATTTGTTGGTACCTCTTACAAAAAATAATAAATAATTGGATTTTAGTGGTATTTCAAACTAATTGCTTTCTTGAATTAGTGAACCATATGTCTTCATTCTTCTAGTTAGCCATTCAGCCTATTAAATGGAGAAAAGTAGTCACTGCTGTTTGGTATCATTGTGTGCACCACACTGAACATCGAGCAGAGTGAGCAATGTGTAGAGTTGTCTGAGGAGTCAGAAAGAAAATGATAGACACGAATATTAAAGGTAATGGCTGTAAAACCATCTCCGAGCAGCATGATGTTCCTGGGACTACAGTTTCAAATATTATTAAGAAGTATAAAGTCCATGAGACTGTAGTCAAACTCCCTGGAAGTGGCCACAAGAAGAAAATCGACCCTGAATTAAATAGAATGGTAACGAGAATCATAGAATAAGGAAAACTACCAAGGAGACACAAGATGAACTCCAAGGTCAAGGTACGTCAGTGTTTGATCGCATCATCCATCATTTTTTGAGTGACTGGGTTCTATGGAAGAAGACCTACAGTAGGAGAACTTCATTTAAAAAAAATATATTAAAAATTGTCAGATTGGAATTTGCTAAAATGTATATTGACAAACTAGAATGCTTCTGGGAGAGTGTGATTTAGACAGATGCGTCAAAATTTGAGCTTTGTGAAATGTTTACAGATGAAAAAATAAGCTTTGAAAGATAAGAATACCATGCCTACTGTGAAATATGGAGGAGGTTCGGCTGTGTTTTGGAGCTACTTTGCTGTGTCTGGCAGGAGCTTTGAATCTGTTCATGGCACAATGAAATCTCAGGAATATCAAGGCATTCTTGAACAAAACATACCCCCAGTGTCAAAAAGATCTGTCACAGGTCATGGATCTACCAACAGGACAGTCACCAAAAACAATCTAAAAGCAACCCAGAATGTAGAAGCACAAAACATTGCACTATTCTGAAGTGACCTTCAGTGGGCCCTTATCTGAATCTTATCATACATACATGGAAAGAGATGAAGCATGCATTCTGGAAAAACCACCCATCAAACCACAGACTGCTGGAACAGTTTGCTCAGAAAGAGTATGCCAAACTACGTGCTGACAGGTGCAGATATCCCATTGAGACCTACAGAAATGTCTTGATTGCAGTGATTTCCTGGAAAGATTGTGCAATAAAATATTAAGTTAAGGATCCCGGGTGTGGCCTGAAAGGCAGACTGACAAGACGTGTCTGTAACGAGCTCCTGGCCTTCGCCCATTAAAATAGATATTTGCAGGCTCTTTGCTAGGGGTTGAAGCACCCCTCTCTTATACAGCTACCAAGTTACTGCTGAAGATCAAATAAGCGGAGCCAGGTGGTCCCCCCTGGGCCCTTGCAGGTTGTGGCCTGATCCCTATCCTAAAGCCTGGAGATAGATTTTGGAGCAGACCCGGCAGAGGGTTCCAAGATATACAGAGGTTCAGGAATGGCAGCGTCTAATCCCCTGGACGGTCCTCGCTGATGACCATCGCCCAGAGTCCTCTCCCTCACATTGGAGACCCTGTTACCTGCCTTGGGTGAGTGTTCGTGGCCGTGGCAACTCCCACTGCTGACTCCTTCTGGTTCCTACCGGAGGTTCCGGATCCCATGGCTGGCTTCAGCCCTGCATGTACAGCAGCACCTCCTGTTACTTTGCTGCTGCCTTGGGTGAGCAGCCGTGGCACCTCGTGCTGCTTGCTCCAGCATATCCCGGAGTCCGGGGCAGGCTGCAGCCCTATATATGCATGGGCACCTCCTATTACTTTGCCGCTGCCTTGGATGAGCGGTCACAGCCGTGACACCTCCCACTGCTTCCTCCCACTGCTTGCTGTGGGAGGTCCCTGGGTCAGTGCCTGGCTGCAGTTATATATATATATATATATATATATATATATATATATATATATATATAGGCACTTTTAACTATACTGCATCTCTGTTAGTCGCTACCCTGCTTCATCTGACGCCGCACTGTGGTGACCTGCCTGGTGGGATCCGTGCATCAGCAGGCGGTGGCCATCTTACAGCCTTCACGGTATATAGCAGCCGCGGCCTCCGGTGGTGATTGGTACCCTTTGCCGTGGCAACTCGGACACAAAGGTCCGGACCTTCTCTCCTGGGACATATTAACTTTGACCTCCCGGAGTGCACCCCTCCTGCACCTGGTTCCTGAGGCAGCCATTTCCAGCATCCGCAGACTACCGGTCTCTGGATTCTGGGTGAGTCACCTCCATCCCTGAGTCACGGAATCTGCTGACCCCCCGCCCGATATCTGAGAGGCTGTGCTTGAGGGCTTTACTCGGAGTCACTGAGACCCTACCTGACTTGACTGCTGCCTGTCTCATAAGGGATATTCTCCCTCATATACCCTGTCTTTTGTGTGTTCACTGGATTGTGGCAGTCCCGCCAGTAGCTGCAGTGAGGATTGAGAAATTTTATGGGACACCGATTACTGTTGTGGGAGTCTGCTTGGCCCTGCCATACGCTACGGTTGTAACATTCCTCCCCTACCATTAACTTTACTGCTGCTTTGAATTTCACATGCTGGCACCCTCTTATTTTATTTTGCCTATTATATTACACCGTACCAGCTACTCCTAGTGTGAGGCGAAACTTGAGACCCGTGGGCTCCTTCCAGTGGCAAGCTGGAACATTTCCAATACACTGGGGCTTTGCCTGATATCTGACAATAAGGCGCTGCTCCCTCTGATGTCGACCTAAGGTCTCCCTAGGGAGGGGTGGCTGACAACGCTGAAACACATCCTTTTCACTCTGTGATGCATGTCATTAACGGCAACCCTGCCACAGACTTCATGAGTCCGGACACGAGACATTATCCTGCATTCTAACTACTAAGCCTACAGAACCAACTACTTTGCTGGTACTCCTCATTCATGCATTGTCTAACTGTTAGCCCCGTCGTGGGATACCTTCTCTGCTTAGTGTTTTCGCATGGTGCTTTCATTTTCTATTTACTACTCCCAGTTCAGTGTGCGGCCTACATATAAGTCGAAGGAAACATAAAGGATCGAGGTGTCTCTCACGTTTATCTGAACCTCCAATTTGTTCTGATCTCCGACATTATCTTCACGTTCAAAAAGACTGACATGTCAGCCTCGTCAACCCCTTTCTCTCCTGCCCACTCAACTGACTCGGAGGCTTCCACGGACCCGAGAGGAACGTTAATAGCCTCGGGCCCCGAAGAGAAGCAGGGCATGCAACAGGCATTACCCACTAAGGCAGATGTGCCTACCAAAGCGGACTTTGTTTCCTTGGAAAACAGACTGAGAGACGTAGTGCACATTGAAGTGGCAGCAATAAAAATAGATCTAGCACAGATGGGCTCCCGCTTGGATGTCTTGGAAACCAAAGTGAAAAGGTGGACACCTTTCATAAAGCTCTAGTGGACACAGTGAAATTTACAAGCTGAGGAGATCCAAAACCTGAGGGACCACTTAGATAACATAGACAACGGGGGTCGCCGGAATAATCTTCGGTTTAGGGGTATCTCTGCAGACATTCCGCCACACAATCTGCGAATTGTCCTTACAAAACTTTTTAATGAGGTACTGGACAATGACTCTAATGACTCCATAGTCTTTGACAGGGCCCACAGGGCAATTCATCCTAGAGGTCTACAGTCCGATCAACCTCGGGACGTCATTTGCAGGCATCACTATTTTACCCAGAAAGACAAAATACTTCGAAAGCTTAGGAATTCAGAATCTCTGGAGTTTAAAGGCCACTTGATTCAAGTTTTGCAAGACCTCTCCTGGTACACGCTCTAAGCCAGACGTCAAGTGAGACCATTGACCAATGCCTTACGTAAACACAACATTAAATATCGATGGGGATATCTGTTCAGTCTCACCACCACTAATGGAGGAAAGACAGCTTCGATCTGGGGCCCTGAGGATGTTGCATCCTTCTGTTCCATTCTAGACATTCCCCAGGTCCGGACTCCCGACTGGTTATCTTTACGGTCATGGTTATCTTCCTCTCCAGCCCCTCCATCTGAGGCCCCTTTCCATGTGGTTGGGTCCCTGAGATCCCGGGGTCGTGACCAAGCCTCTTCATCTCCTGGGTTTGGGTCATCTGGCACGGAAATGTGATATTGTGACATTATTGTATGTTTCAGATTACTTACTTCACTGTCAGTTCCGCTTTTAGGTGGCTTCCGTGAGTATTTGGCTTCTAAGTGGCCTTCAACAGCTGGATTTCCTCATATGGCTCAGATTGTGTTTACCTATGCAATTATTCTTTCTGCTTGAATTTTAAGTACTGAATGTTATAGTTGGTTCATTTGTTCTATAGCCGGGTTGAACTTGGTTCCTTCCTTACAGTTAGAGTCTGATGTTGATTCTGGATGGCCTCTTTGAGAGTAGTCTCTGATTCTGCATTATGATAATGTCTCTACTTGTATTTTTTTTTTGTTAAGGCTGCTACGCCTCAATCGTATGTATTTCTGTTTCATTTTCATGAAATATTTTCACTGTAGTTGTTGTTCTAATAGAAATGCATAACTATGTTCAGTTTTATTATATTTGTGTTGGATGTGTTGGTGGTTGGATCTGCTCCTCCCCTGTTGCCCTGACTGCACCGCATTCTGTAGTCCCGGACACTGTGGCGGAACTGGTTTCTGGCCCACCATGGTTTCTGGGAGTGGTGTTTTGTGCCATCTTTTCTTCCAACAGCTGTGTGTAGTTTTTTTCTATATGTTGCTGTCTCTTCTTTTTCTCCTTTTCTTCTTTCCTTTTTCTGCATCACACCAAAGGATTTTTCTATTACTAACCTCTTGACTACCAGATTTGACCTGGCCTTGTGCCAATTATGTCAGCTGACACTCTATATGCTGTTTAATGGCTAAGTTGAATGTGGTATCTGTAAATGAAAAGGGATTGAACATTCCTGAGAGATGTGGATAAAGTGGATAGAGCCTCCCTACAGGAAACCCATTTTAAGGAAGGGGCTGCCCCTTCTCTCAGGAATAGGGAATTTCTTAAGAGTTATTTCTCGAATAACCCAGGCGGTAAAACGCTTGGAGTTGACATTTTAATAGCACACCATGTGGTCATTACTGACTTAGCATATCATCACTTGAACCCTGGTAGAGCCTTATTACTCACGCGCAAAGTGTCAGGGTGAGATTTCACTTTTCTCAATATATACACCCCCAATAGGACCCAACCGGCCTATTTTGATAAGGTCCTCAGTCTAGCCCAACCTCTTATTATGGGTGTTCTTATATTGGGCGGAGATTTTAACTGGCTGATAGATCACCAAATAGACTCTACCAACCCCGCTCCGAGATTTTCGGATAAAATGCACAGGAAGGTAAGGAAGACCTTACATGATTACCAACTGATAGCGCATTCATCACCCATCTACACGGGATTACACTCTAGCTGCCCGGGAAGCTCTGATTAAAAAAATGCAAGTCCTGGAGCTTTCGCACAAGTCATCTTCATCTGCAGATACCCTCCAGTCCCTCCTAAATGCCTGCAAAGAACTTAATGCCTATATGTCTGGAAAGATTAAATTAGACGCCTGGAAATGTCGTAGCCGCTATTTTCTCTGGGGAAACAAACTGGGCAAAATGCTGTCCAGGGTGTTACGAGCTCAACGTGCGGCTGCTTTTATTGCTCAAATCATATGCCAACATGGGACGACATGTAACACCACTAGAGATATAGCGGCGGCCTTTCACTCTTTTTACTCCCAGCTATATAATTTGAAAAACTCGACTTTGAGGGGAGCTATCTAGGAAGGTCTCTATCAAAGATTATCTGAGGGAAGTTAATATTCCAACCCTTGAGGAGGAAATAGAGGCTTTCTCAGCATAGGAGCTGGAGGAGGTGATTAAATCCACCCCTAGAGTTCTGTTCCGGATGTGTGTTCGATAGCTTATTACAAGTTCGGAGACGTACTTGCCCCCATGTTATTGCGAGCGTTTAACCAGATTTCGGAATGACTCTCCTTTTTCTGCTCAATCCTTACTAGCCTACATCTCTGTCATTCCTAAGGAGGGCAAAGACCCGGCCCAGTGTTACAGCTACAGAGCCATCTCGCTGTTAAACGTGGACGTAAAGCTGTTTGCTAAGCTGATACCTAACTGCATTAAGCCACTACTCCCATATTTAATCCATACAGACCAGGTGGGTTTTTTCCCTGGCCGTGAGGACAAGGACAACACTACCAAGGTTTTGGATCTGATCCATTTATCCTCCATTTAAGGCGCCATCGATCCTTCTTTCCACAGATGCAGAGAAAGCATTTGACAGGGTCAATTGGGACTTTATCACAGGGGTGCTGGAACATCTTGGTCTAAACAAGTGGGATTGCAGAGGATCTGAGCCCGGTATACTCACCCTACAACGCGTTTGCGCATATATGGTGACCTTTTGGACCCGTTTCCATTTTCGAATGGCACTCGTCAGGGATGCCCTCTATCGCCTTTCATCTTTGTATTGTGCATGGAAGCCCTGGCAAGGGCCATTCGACATAATACGAATATACAAGTTGGGGAGACAGAATATAAAATTGCTTTGTTCGCTGACGACTTTTTTACAGTAATCTCCAACCCTTTAATGTCAATTCCAAACCTTCTATCAGAATTTCGACGCTTTGGTACTTTATCCAACTTTAAAGTAAATTTATCGAAATCTGTTGTTTTGAATCTTACTCTTGACCAGATGAGCCTGGGTGTGCTTCAATCCATATCTCCTTTTTTACGCAGCTTAAATATTTAGTGGTTATCTTAACAAGAGAGAGATCTCAAATTTTTACTTCAAATTTCCCCCTTTATTGGCTAAAATTCAGTCTGTTCTTACTGCCTGGGGTGCCAAGAGAATCTCTTGGGTAGGACGGATTGGAGTTATTAAAATGAACATTTTACCTAGAGTGCTCTATCTCCTCCACACCTTGCTTATCACTATCCCTCGTGCTTGGTTTACCGCGCTCCAAAGGAAAATTATGGGCTGCATCTGGGCAGGGCGTAAGCCTAATTTAAGCATGAAATATTATTTAGATGGAAGCGTCAAGGTGGTCTTCAACTGCCCCACTTCCTTTCCTATCATTGTGCGGTTCTTATCACTAGGATGATGGAATAGAATTGTGAATTTGACAGGAAACAATGGGTGGATATTGAACTGCACTCACTTCCCTCTTTAGCCCCTAGCCCCCCTTGGCTTTTGATGCTCCCTTCTGTCACCTACCCCTTGGTAGGCACAATGCTAAGGTGTTGGTGGCGTTTATGCTCTCTGCCCCTTCTTTCACCAATCCTTTCACCTCTTATGCCATTATACAGGAACCTAGATTTTCCCCCCGGGATCCTGGACTCCTTATTTTATTGGTGGCACCTTAGAGGTATTTATAGGATAGATCAACTTTTGGCCTTTACGGGCATTCTGAGCTTCCCTGTAATCCAATCCACCTGGGATCTCCCTAACAAAGAAATCTGGCTGTATCTTCAGATCAAACATTTCTTGTCTGGCTTGAGTCTTCCTGGAGCTACCTTGCGTTTGACTACACCTTTTAAGAACATGTGCCTTGCCGAATCCTATCTGTATGCCGGTCACGTCTCTGGAAGCTCCTGAAGAGTTTTCTGCATTTATTTTATGTTATTTTCAGGCAGGACTGGTTGGCACCAGCCTGCCTGCTTTGTGGGACTTAGGGAGGAATGGCCCAACCTTTTGAAGGGTTAATGGTCCCATTCCCCACTGGCAAGACACTAGCTCCTGAGGGAACTATTTGCAAGCACCACCACAGCGAGCGTACATTCCCACAGCACGCCTCCACCCCTAACAGAGCCAGAAGAAAGAAGAGTGGTGAGTACTAAGCTGGCATCCCGGTTAGCGTGTCGCCAGCCATTATGGCGGCATGAGGGTACGGAGACGCACGGCTTCTACATGGGGCGGCTGGGTCTCCAGACTCAGTACACAGTGCGGACGCACAGCTTCTGAGGGGGTGAACTGGCATTACAGACGTAAAGGGGGGCTTACTCCATTTTAGGCACAAAATTACCTTAGCCAGTATAAAAAATAGCGGGAAGACCGCGCGCCATTGAAGGGTCGGAGCTTCACTATGAGCGGATCCAGCAGCTCACCAGCACCATTTTCCCTCTGCAGTGGACACATACGCTGACTGACAGGGACGTGCAGTTCCTCCGGAGAGGCTCCAGATTACCTCAGCAGTGCCAGGGGGTCATAGCAGGGGGGAGCGATTATTAGTGTACTGAGTCCCTATGCTAGATACTTAGTCTGCGACCCGGCTAAGCTTGGCATTAGCGGTAAGGGCGCCGTGTGCTGGCGCAATACTATCTCTGTGTCACCCTGGAAGGGTTCTTTGTGGGTTAATTGTGCATTTAACCTTTTCGTGTGTGTGTGTGTGTGTGTGTGTGCGCTGTCACTGTCACAGTATGTCGGGCAAAGAGTGTGTTTCATGTATGGCACAGTGTTCCTCTTCTCCAGGGGGTTTACTACTGTGTACTCAGGGTAGTGTACCTTCCCAGGCTAGCTGGGCAGAGCTATCTTTGCTTATCTCCATTAAGGGAGTGATTTCCAATATTTCTACTAAATTGTCCTGCAATGAGAAAGAGATGCAATACTTAAGACAATCGATGACTGACTGAGTTTATGAACAGAGACTCCGTAGCCAAACCAGCGTCTAAAGTCCCCTGCCATTTGTCCGCAAAAACGTACTTTGGCCCATATCCTGCAGTCTGACACTGATGATGAAGGGTCAGACGTGGAGGAGGGGGAGGTGGACTCAGAGGTGAGAGAGGCTACTCTGTCACAGGGTATAGAGGCTATCAGAGAATTTCTGCATATCCATGAAAAGGTGACAGAGGAGAGTGAGGAATATTGTTTTAATATAAAAAAGAAATCCTCAGCCACTTTTCCTGTGTCAAAGGAATTAAATACCCTGTTTGAAGTAACGGGGGTTAATCCTGATAGCAATCTTTTAGGGATTTGAAATTTCCTATCATCTTTTCCTCCTGAGGATAGGAAAAAATGGGAAAATTCACCGATAGTGGATGCATCAGTATCCCAGGCTGTCACAAAAAAATGGTATTGCCTGTCCCGGGTGCAGCATCCCTGAAAGATACGGCTGATCGTAGAATTGAGACTACACTCAATTCCTTGTATACAGCTGCGGGGGTGGCCCAGAGACCCATTATAACATGTGGGTGGATTACTAAGGCCATTGCCAAATGGTTGGGTAACCTAATTGAGGGGTTAGATACCTTGCCTCAAGGGGAGATTATTTTACTCCTGCAACATGTACAGGACTCTGCGAACTTTATGGTGGAAGCCATAACAGAAATAGGCTTGCTTAATGCACGCACCACTGCTTTGGCAGTGTCAGCACGCAGAGGCTTATGACTATGCCACTGGACTGCTGATGCAGATTTCAGGAAAGGCGTGGAAGGCCTACCCTTCACAGGAGAGGCCTTATTTGGAGAAAGCTACTGCGAGTAAGTCCACATATCTTCCTTCTGCAGCTCCCCCAGCCAGGAACACTTACTCAGGTTCAAATTTACAGTCCTTTCGGATGGCCAAGTTTAAGGACAAAACCAGAGGTTCTTCTACAGCCATCAGGGGCGCTAGAGGTAAACCACACAAACCAGCAACTGCCGGTTCTCAGGAACAGATCTCAACTTCTGCTTACTCAAAGCCTTTAGCATGACGGTGGACCGCGATGCCTGGAAGACTAGCGGGTGGAAGCCCAACTAAAATGTTTGTCACATCTGGAAAGGTTCGTGCCAGGACCCCTGAGTCTTAGATCTTATTTCCCAGGGCTACAGAATGGTGTTTCAGGAGCTCCCACCTCACAGATTATTCAAATAAGGCTTACCAGTTTCACAAGAGGCAAGTATATCTTTACAAGACGCCATTCAAAAACTGATACAGACTCAGGTCATTGTTCCAGTTACACTTCATCTGCAAAACAAGGGATATTTTTCCAATTTGTTTGTAGTACCGAAACTGGACGGTTCGGTAAGAACGATTTTGAACCTCAAGTCGTTGAACCCCGTACTTTCGAGTGTTCAAATTCATGATGGAGTCTCTGAGAGCAGTGATCTCAGGTCTGGAGAAGGGGGAATTCTTAGTGTCTCTGGATATCAAGGATGCTTACCTTCATATTCCAATCTGGCCTCTTCATCAGGCTTATCTACAGTTTGCACTGCAGGATTGTCATTACCAGTTCCAGGCCCTGCCATTTGGTCTCTCCACGGCACCGAGGGTGTTCACCAAAGTGATGGCAGATATTATGTTTCTACTCCGCAAACAGGGAGTGAACATAATTCCGTACCTGGACGTTCTTCTGATATAGGCACCGTCCAGGGAGCGGTTATTGGACAGCATTGGCCTCTCATCCAGACTACTCTTTGATCACAGGTGGATTCTGAACTTACCAAAATCTCACCTGGAACCAACGCAGAGGCTTCCTTTCCTGGGAATGATACTGGTCACAGAGTCTCAGAAAGTGTTCCTTCTCTTGGAGATGGCTATGGTAATCCAGTTGATGGTTCGGGCTGTCCTGATTCCAACCCGGATCTAGGTGCATCTGTGCATTCGCCTTCTGGGGAAAATGTTGGCCTCTTACGAGGCGCTTCAGTACGGAAGGTTTCATGCAAGGCCCTTCCAGCTGGATCTGTTGGACAAATGGTCCAGATTGCATCTTCACATGCACCAGAGGATCTGTCTGTCGCCAAGAGCCAGGATCTCCCTTCTGTGGTGGCTACAGACCTCACCTCATCGAGGGTCGGAGGTTCAGTATTCAGAATTGGATTCTGCTAACCACAGCCTCAGAGGTTGGGGAGCAGTTACCCAGGCGGTGCAGTTTCAAGGAAAATGGTCAAGTCGGGAGGTCGTCCTTCCAATAAACATCTTGGAACTCAGGGCAATCTACAACGCCCTTGTGCAGGCCTCATCTCTACTTCGTAATCAGGCCATTCAAGTCCAGTCGGACAATGTAACGGTGGTAACGTACATAAACTGACAGGGCAAAACGAAAAACAGAGCAGCAATGTCAGAGGTGTCAAGAATTCTCCTCTGGGCAGGAAAACATGCCGTGGCGTTGTCGGCGGTTTTCATTTCCGGGAGTAGACAACTGGGAAGCAGACTTCCTCAGCAGACACAACCTTCACCTGGAGGAGTGTGGCCTCCACCTGAAGGTGTTCCGGTGGTTGTCACGTCAGTTGGGATGTCCACAAGTCAACATGATGGCCTCTTGACTCAACAAGAAGCTAAATTGGTATTGTTCCAGGTCGAGAGACCCGCAAGCAGTGGCGGTAGACGCTCTGACAACTCCGTGGGTCTACCAGCTGGTGTACGTGTTTCCTCCACATCCTCTGATCCCAAGAATTAAAAAAAGAATAAAAAGGGAAAAGGTTCAAGCAATCCTCATTGCTCCGGGCTGGCCAAGTAGGGCCTGGTACGCGGATCTTCTCAAGATGCTGATCGAAGATCTGTGGCCTCTACCTCTTTGCGAGTATTTTCTGCAACAGGGCCCGTTCGTCTATCAAGACTTACCGCGGCTACGACATGGAAGTTGAACGGCTGATTCTAGCCAAGAGAGGGATTCCTGACAAGGTCATCCTGACTATGATCCAAGCCAGAAAGGGGGTAATGTCTAAACATTACCACCGTATATGGAAGAAATACGTCTCTTGGTGTGAGAGCAGACAATATTCTGTGGTGGAACTTCATCTCGAACGTCTCCTGCTTTTTCTGCATTTGGGAGTGGATGTCGGCCTACGCCTAGACTCCATTAAAGTTCAGATTTCGGCTTTATCTATTTTCTTTCAGAAACAATTGGCTTCTCTCCCTGAGGATTAGACGTTCTTGAAAGGTGTTCTGCAGATCTAGCCTCCCTTTGTGCCTCCCACGGCACCTTGGGATCTCAATTTGGTGCTGCAGTTCCTCCTGCCGGACTGGTTTGAACTGTTACAGGAGGTTGACGTATAGTACCTTACGTCGAAGTCCATCACACTGTTGGCTTTGGCTTCAGCAAGACGTGTGTCGGAGCTAGGGGGCGTTGTCTCACAAGAGTCCCTACTTAATTTTCCATGTGGACAGAGCTGAACTCAAAACTCGTCAGCAAATTCTTCCCAAGGTGGTGTCTGCGTTTCACATCAACCAACCTATTGTGGCTCCGACTGTTACGGACACCTCTGCTACTTCAAAGTCTTTGGATGTTGTGCGGGCTTTGAAGGTGTATGCAAAGAGAACAGCTCGTCACAGGAAATCCGACTTGCTGTTCGTTCTCTATGATCCCAATAAAGGGGGTCATTCCGAGTTGATAGCAGCCCTGCAAAATTTTGCACAGGTGCAAAAGCATCGCACAGCGACGATGCTTTTACACTTTAGAAGTAGCTCCCGGACAGTGCAGCTTTAGCGTGCTGGCCGGGAGCTGCTCATCGCTCCCCGGCCCGCAGCGGCTGTGTGTGACCTCCCTGCAGCCGCAGCGGCCGCCTCACGCACGGTCCGGCCGTTTCTTCACCCCCACCCAGCGACCGCCTCTGCCTGTCAATCAGGCAGAGGCGAACGTACTGCAGTATATGGCCTTCGGCCATCTGGCATGTGCCGGCACACTACGGCGCCGGTGCATGCGCAGTTCTGACTCGATAGCACTGCTGTGATAAACTGCAGCGTGCGATTGGGTCAGAATGACCCCCAAAATTGGTTGTCCTGCTTCAAAGCAGTCTATTGCACGCTGGATCAGACTCACTATCCAGCATGCTTATTCCAGGGCAGGATTTCCGGTTCCAAAATTTGTACAGGCCCACTGTACTAGGTTGGTGGGTTCTTCTTGGGCGGCTGCCTCGGGTGTCTCTGCTTTACAGTTCTGCCGAGCAGCTACTTGGTTAGATTCGAACACGTTTGTAAGTTTTACAAGTTCTATACTTTGGCCTCTGAGGACCTTCAGTTTGATCAATCAGATCTGCAGGAACCTCAGCACTCTCCCACCCGGTTTGGGAGCTTTGGAACTTCCCCATGGTACTAAATGGATTCCCAGTATCCCTAATGGATATAGGATTTTAATTACCTACCAGTAAATCATTTTCTCGTAGTCCGTAGGGGATAATGGGCGCCCACAAGGTGCTTCGTTCTTCCTGCATTGTTACTTGGTTAAGTATTCAGGTTGGTTCAGCTGTTGCTGTTCCTGGTTTCAAATTTGGTTAGCATGGCTTTCCTGTTGTTTTGTGTGTGCTGGTTCGTAATCTCACCACTTTCATTATCTATCCTTCTTTCAAAGTATGTCCATCTCCTCGGTCACAGTTTCCTAGACTGGTAGGAGGGGCATAGAGGGAGGAGCAAGCAAACACTATCAAATTCTTAAAGTGCCCAAGGAACCTAGTGGACCCATCTATGGGCCTAATTCAGAGTTGATTGCAGCAGCAAATTTGTTAGCAGTTGGGCAAAACCATGGCCCTCATTCGGAGTTGTTCACTCGCTAGCAGTTTGTAGCAGTCGTGCAAACGCTAAGCCGCCGCCCTCTGGGAGTGTATTTTAGCTTAGCAGAAGTGCGAACGAAAGGATCGCAGAGTGGCTACAAAAAAATATTGTGCAGTTTCAGAGCAGCTCCAGACCTACTCTGCGCTTGCGATCACTTCAGACTATTCAGTTCCTGTTTTGACGTCACAAACATGTCCTGCGTTCGGCCAGCCACACCTGCGTTTGTATCTGACACGCCTGCTATTTTCAGCACACTCCCTGAAAACGGTCAGTTTACACCCAGAAACGCCCACTTCATGTCAATCACTCTTCGGCAGCCAGTGCGACTGAAATGCATCGCTAGACCTTGTGTGAAACTGCATCGGCCGTTGTGACATTTCATCGCGCGTGCGCATTGCGCCGCATACGCATGCACAGAAGTGCCGCTTTTTTGCCTGATCGCTGCGCAGCGACCGAAAAGAGCTAGCGAACAACTCGGAATGACTACCCATGTGCACTGCCGGGAGGGGGCAGATGTAACATGTGCAGGGAGAGTTAGATTTGGGTGGGTTGTGTTCAAACTGTAATCTAAATTGCAGTGTAAAAATAAAGCAGCCACTATTTACCCTGCACAGAAACAAAATAACCCACCCAAATCTAACTCTCTCTGCAAATGCTGTATCTGCCAAACCTGCAATGCACATGGTATTGCCCAACTGCTAACAAATTTTCTGCTGCGATCGACTCTGAATTACCCCCAATACACCATGGTACTAAATGGATGCCCAGTATCCCCTATGGACTACGAAAAAAGGATTTACTGGTAGGTAATTAAAACTTTATTTTTTTTTTTAAAATATTATTTTTACAGGTGAACTACCGGTCTCAGCAAGCCTGCTAGATCAGAATGCCACTTGTCAAACCACAAGTGCTAGCATGCCCGGGGCACTTGTAGACCACCCGTAAAAAAATGTTAAACAAATAACAAGACACACACACCCTAGAGTTAAATATTGTATTAAATAAATAATTCCCAGAACATCCTTGTTAACCCCTTTATTATGTAGGGTCTTTCACCTGGGCACATTAGAAATTTAGTTTACTCCATGTTCCCAACTGTTTACTATCCATACAGAAATGGCCGCAATTGTAGTTAGTACTGTAGTTTTCATGAGCGGAGCACTGGCCACCTAGCGGTTAAGCTATATACTGCGCGTTGTGAATCCTCTTGCGTCTTAACGTGCAAATCCATGACTTGGCTGCAAGTTTTACATGTTGCTACAGACACCTGCTTGATGTTGCTTAATCCACAGTGTACGAGGACACATCTGTGTTTTTGTTATAATATTATGCTACTTTTTTACTAAAATACTAATGAACATTTCATGACATGTACACAAAACACATACATATAATGCAATATAAAATATATCTATAAAAAATCTTTACTTATAGGAGGGAGATCACAGTAGTTAGATTCAGGGATCGCACACAGAGAGAAGGTACCAGATGATACTTCAGAACACTAAACTCTACACAACTGACAGGAGAACTTTCTCTTAAGCATTTCTCTCAGTTAATCACAGCTAGATCCCTAGTTACATGTTGCTTAAAGCGTGGTAGGGTTAAATAATTGGATAGTTACTTTCTCCCTGCTTCTAGTACACCAATATGAGAATATAGGGGTAGAGAGAAAAATATGAAGAAAATTCCTATCTCTGTACTGCAGAATTATCAAGACATAACTTGGTAGTCACTGATAAATTCCTCTGTTCGTTCTGCTGTTTTTTCTGTTTCCATCATTTTACTTTTTATTATTACTAGTACCTTAATGTCGAATCTAGCTACCTGATATTTTCTCTATTCCCCTTGATTGTGACAGCTGCTATTCGGGACATATAGTTTATATTACTGACACCCTTGAGGCCAGAATGATAAAGATCAGTCTTTCTGTGTCTGCTAGCAGTTTTGAACAATATTAGCAATATTGTTACAAATATGTGCAATAGGTAACAAAATAGCTGGAAACGATCTTAAGTGATACAACGAATAATGGTTACTGTTGCTTTAAGCAACATGTAACTAGGGATCTAGCTGTGATTAACTGAGAGAAATGCTTAAGAGAAAGTTCTCCTGTCAGTTGTGTAGAGTTTAGTGTTCTGAAGTATCTTCTGGTACCTTCTCTCTGTGTGCGATCCCTGAATCTAACTACTGTGATCTCCCTCCTATAAGTAAAGATTTTTTATAGATATATTTTATATTGCATTATATGTATGTGTTTTGTGTACATGTCATGAAATGTTCATTAGTATTTGCTATCCATTGCCTGTGATCTATGTATGGTCTTTTAAGCTAAAAGTTGCTGCTATTAGGCTAAAAAGTGTTAAAAATGTTCTGTTGTTATGTTTTTAGGAAAAAAAGTGCTTTATTGGCATGTCTTAAACACTTTTACTTGGAGCCATAATAGTGCTCAGCTGTGCTTGCCACTAATTGAGCAGTGTGGGCTGATGCGCGCACACACAGCCCAGGGACATAAAACATGAGCTCAGCGTCAGACAGGCCAGCCTCCTGACGAAGTGTGATACGAAATGCGTTGGGGAATGGCCTGTCTGACGCACTGTGTCCACCTGTGCAGCTGCTCCCACTGTCTGATCCAGAGAGGTTTCCCGACGAGTCACGGCTATACCATAGCCGGCGGCGCGGTGTGTGGTCCCGGGTGGCAGCCAGCGGGTATGCAGTTTGTGCCAGTGGATTTTCTTTGAACTGTGTGGTAACCAGCCCACAGCGTGTGCTATATGGTACGAGTCCTATACAATTTGTCTGTGGACCTGTTACTGTTTTTAAATTGAATAAACAGTCTGCACTATGAGCGCCTTTTCCATTATGTTTTATTCTTAGAAATCAATCCTGCTCCAGGAGTCCGGAGCCTTCATTGGGAAAGTGCTGCGGTATTTATCCTATACCTGTGCTACAACTCAAAGGTTTCTGGTACTTGTAATTTTCTCTACTGTTGAGAGAAAATGGACTGCCAGCGCACCTGCACACCTTCTAATCGTACTGATATATATATATATATATATATATAAGGTAAGCAGATGCTCCGGCACTCCACTTAGTCCAATACTGGACTGATGCTGCTCTAGTGCCCTCCCCAACCGGGAACCGGTGATATATACTGGAAAGACGAGGCGGCACTCAGAGGCTTGTAACTGCAATCATATATTTGTGCAAATGGTGCAAATCAAATGATTTGCACCATTTGCACAAATATATGATTGCAGTTACAAGCCTCTGAGTGCCGCCTCGTCTTTCCAGTATATATATATATATATACATAATTTTTTTCTTTTTTTTTCTTTTTGGTGGGGGGGTGGTGTATGGGGGTGACAAATTACTGCCTTGCCTCAGGTGATGACAATCCTAGTTTCGGCCCTGCCAATGGTTATTCTGGTGTCTCAGACCGCTGCTATTTGTCCACAGGAGCGTACTCTGGCCCAAATTATGCAGTCTGATATCGACGATGATGATGTATCAGACCCAGAGGAGGGTGAGGTGGACTCGGTAGTGGGGGATGCAGCTTTATCACAGGGTATACATGCCCTGATAAAAGCTATTAGAGATGTCCTGCACATCCCTGATAAAGTATCAGAGGATGAGGAGGAATCTTCTTTAATATGAAAAGGAAATCCTCAGCTACTTTCCCTGCATCTAAGGAATTAAATTCCCTATTTGAAGCAACTTGGGTGTATCATTACAAGAAGTTTCAGGTCCCAAAATGGCTACTCACATTCTTCCCATTTCCTCAGGATGACAGAAAGAAATGGGAAAACCCACCGATTGTTGACGCATCTGTTTCTAGGCTGTCATGTAAGATAGTTTTACCTGTTCCCGGGACTGCTTCCTTGAAGGATGCTGCAGACCACAAGATTGAGACTACTCTCAAATCTCTGTACACAGCTGTGGGGGTGGCCCAGAGACCCACTATAGCTTGTGCGTGGATCTCTAGGGCCATTGCAAAATGGTCAGGTAATCTAATTGACAGGGTAGATTCCTTATCCAGGGGGGAGATCATTTTACTTCTTCAGCATACACAGGATTTGGCTAACTTTATGGTGGAGGCCATAAAGGTAATTGGTTTACTCAATGCACGCTCCATTGCTATGGCAGGATAGGCACGCAGGGGCTTGGGCTACGCCAGTAGACTGCGGACGCGGATTCCAGGAAAGGCATGGAAAACCTACCTTTCACAGGGCACTTTTTGGAGATGAACTGGATACGTGGATATCCAAGGCTATGGCGGTTAAGTCTACATACATTCCTTCTGCAGCTCCCCAGCTAGAAAATCCTACACTGCTCCAACTCTGCAGTCCTTTTGGACGGCAAAGTTTAAGAACAAGACCACGCGTTCTTCTAAGGCCTTCAAAGGCAATAGAATAAACCCAGAAAACCAGCAACTGCAGGTTCACAGGAACAGAACCCCGGTTCTGCTTCCTCTAAGCATTCAGCATGATGGTGGACCGCACTGCCTGGAAGACAGGCAGGTGGGAGCTTGTTTAAGATTCTTCAGTCACAGATGGGCAATGTCTTGCCAAGATTCCTGGATCATAAATCTTATAACCCAGGGCTACAGACTGGAGTTTCAGGAACTTCCACCTCGCAGATTTTTCAAATCAGGCTTACTAGCTTCTCAAGAAGCAAGTATGACTTTACAGGAAGCAATTCAAAAACTGGTATGGACTCAGGTCATTGTTCCAGTTCCACTTCAGCTGCAAAGCCAAGGTTATTATTCCAACCTGTTTGTGGTTCCGAAGCCGGACGGTTCGGTAAGGCCCATTTTAAATCTCAAGACGTTGAACCCATACCTACGGGTGTTCAAGTTCAGGATGGAGTCTCTGAGAGCGGTGATCTCAGGTCTGGAAGAGGGGGAATTCTTGGTGTCTCTGGATATCAAGGATGCTTACCTTTATATTCCGATTTGGCCGCCTCATAAGACTTATCTAAGGTTTGCATTACAGGACTGTCACTACCAGTTCCAGGCCCTGCCATTTGGCCTCTCCACGGCACAGAGGGTGTTCACCAAGGTAATGGCAGAGATGATGCTTCTCCTCCGTAAACAGGGAGTGAACATAATTCCGTATCTGGACGATCTGCTGATAAAAGCATCTTCCAAGGAGAGGTTGTTAGACAACATTGCCCTCTTGGTGTGAGAACAGGAAAATTCCTGCGGCGTAATTTAAGTTGGGGCGTTTTCTCCTTTTTCTGCAGTCAGGTGTGGATGTGGGCCTACGTCTGGGCTCCATAAAGGTCCAGATTTCGGCCTTGTCCATTTTCTTCCAGAAACAATGACTTCTCTCCCTGAGGTTCAGACATTTTTGAAGGGGGTTCTGCACATCCAACCTCCCTTTGTGTCTCCTACGGCACCTTGGGATCTCAATGTGGTGTTGCAGTTCCTGCAATCGGATTGGTTTGAGCATTTACAGGACGTCGACATCAAGCTTCTTACGTGGAAGGCCGTCACACTGTTGGCCTTGGCTTCTGCGAGGCGCATGTTGGAGCTGGGGGTGTTGTCTCACAAAAGCCCCTATATGATTTTTCCTGAAGATAGGGCTGAACTCAGAACTCGTCAGCACTTTCTTCCAAAGGTGGTGTCTGCTTTTCATATCAACCAACCTATTGTGGTGCCGGTGCTTACCGACACCTTGGCTACTGCAAAGTCCTTGGATGTTGTGAGGGCTTTGAAGATCTATGTGAAACGGACAGCTTGTCACCAGAAATCAGACTCAATGTTTTTCTCTATGATCCCAATAAAATTGGGTGTCCTGCTTCAAATCAGACTATTGCACATTGGATCAGGCTTACTTTCCAGCATGCTTATTCCATGGCAGGTTTGCCGTGTCCAAAGTCTGTACAGGCCCACTCTACTAGGTCGTGGGCGGCTGCCTGGGGTGTCTCAGCTTTACAGCTCTGCCGAGCAGCTACTTGGTCAGGTTCGAACACATTTGCTAAGTTCTACAAGTTCGATACTTTGGCCTCTGAGGACCTTCAGTTTTGTTAATCAGTTCTGCAGGAACCTCAGCACTCTGCCACCCAGTTTGGGAGCTTTGGTACATCCCCATGGTACTAATGTGGACCCCAGTATCCTCTAGGACGTAAGAGAAAATAGGATTTTAATTACCTACCGGTAAATCCTTTTCTCGTAGTCCGTAGAGGATACTGAGTGCCCGCCCAGTGCTTTGTTTCTTCTTGCACTGTTACTTGGTTAATTATTGTTGGTTCAGCGGTTGCTGTTCCTGGTTTAAAGTTTGGTTAGCTTCGCTTTCCTCTAGTTTGTGTGTGCTGGTACGGAATCTCACCACTATCCTTTTATATCCTTCTCTCAAAGTATGTCCGTCTCCTCGGGCACAGTTTCCTAGACTGAGTCTGGTATGAGGGGCATAGAGGGAGGAGCCAGCCCACACTATCAAATTCTTAAAGTGCCCATGGCTCCTAGTGGACCCGTCTATACCACATGGTACTAATGTGGACCCCAGTATCCTCTGTGGACTACGAGAAAAGTATTTACCGGTAGGTAATTAAAATCCTATTTTTATAAATATTCTGCATACCTGAGGCAAGAAAACAGCAGTGCAACTGTCAGCTCCAGCAGTGAACCACAACTGCTGTTGACTGTCACCTGTTCCCCAGCTTGTGAGACGCCGCTTCTCTTCCATGGCTTTGCTTATGGACCCTCCAAACGGGTGGTGTCATGTTCTTCAACTACTGCCACTCATAGCCCTTGACTGAAAGGCTTTCCCACCTTGTTGAGACCCATTTTCAATGAAAATCATGTTAATACAGTAGCATTAACACCTCTGCATTCTTCATGGGTACCCATAGATTACACATACACTATATTACCAGTGGTGCAGTGGGTTCATTACTTGCAAAGAAGGATTAAAGCTGCTGGCTCAGGGCCGTAACTAGGTGTGTGCCAGCGGTGCCTGGCACACAGCGCACATGCACTGAAGGCGCAGTACCGCTGGCAACACCCCTAGTTCTGCAACGCAATGTAGTGCAGCGGTAGCTGTGGGCAGCAATGCCCGATCCCACCCCCTTCTGCCGCCAGTGCCCAGACACCACCCCCTTCCACGGAGTTTACACTGAGCATCCCCCCCGCCCTAAAAACAGGTGCACCGCTTGCAGTGCTGGCTGACCAGTGACTAGCTCCTCCCACCTGACTGGAGGTTAGTGAGCCACGGGACCCCCACGCTGCCGCAGCCACCGCAATCTGCATGTCCTCCCCCCCCCGGCCATGGAGGTTACAGTAAGCCGCGGGCAATACTGCCCGATCCCCCCGCTGCCACAACCGCTCGAGTTTAGAGTGAGCCACGGGCTGTAATTGCCAACCCCCCTCTCCGCCTCCATGCTGCCGCCGCTGCAGCTGTTTAACTCGTCCCTCAATTCCCCAAAGCTTGTGTCCCGCGGGCTGTAGCGCCTGATCTCTCTCCCTCCTCCTCTCCCTCTCTCTCCCTATCCCCCCCCCCCACACAGCCGCCAGCGTTTGCTGTGAAGCTGAGCGGAATGTAGTCATGCCGAACACCCCGCTGCCATAGCTTAAAGTCCCGTCCCCCCCAAAAGCTGACAGTGAGCAGTGTCTGTAATGCCCGACTCCCCACCTCTCCCCAGAGTACAGTGCAGCCTGACAATCCCCTTCCCGAGGATACACTGAGCACACGTGCAGTCATGTCCTCCTCCTCACCCCCACTCCCCACAGAAGTCACAGTGCTGAGGGGACGCTGTCTGTCGTAATGTGTAAAAATGGGGACGCTGCCTGCCGTACTGTGTAAAAAGGGGACGCTGCCTGCCGTACTGTGTAAAAAGGTGACGCTGTCTGGCGTAATGTGTAAAAAGGGGCTCTGCCTGCCATACTGTGTAAAAAAGAAGACGCTGTCTGCCATAATGTGTAAAAAGGGGACGCTGTCTGGCGTAATGTGTAAAAAGGGGCTCTGCCTGCCGTACTGTGTAAAAAGGGGACGCTGCCTGCCGTACTGTGTAAAAAGGTGACGCTGTCTGGCGTAATGTGTAAAAAGGGGCTCTGCCTGCCATACTGTGTAAAAAAGAAGACGCTGTCTGCCATAATGTGTAAAAAGGGGACGCTGTCTGGCGTAATGTGTAAAAAGGGGCTCTGCCTGCCGTACTGTGTAAAAAATTGGACGCTGTCTGCCGTAATGTGTAAAAAAGGGGACGCTGTCTGGCGTAATGTGTAAAAAGGGGACGCTGTCTGGCGTAATGTGTAAAAAGGGGCCCTGCCTGCTGTACTGTATAAAAAAGGGGACGTTGTCTGGCATAATGTGTAAAAAGGGGACGCTGTCTGCCGTACTGTGTAAAAAGGGGACGCTGTCTGCTCTACTGTGTAAAAAGGGGACGCTGTATGGTGTAAAAAGGGGCTCTATCTGGTGTAATGTGTGTAAGTGGTGCTACTGTGTGGCGTAATTTGAATAATGGAGACTACCGTGCAGCATAATATGAATTGGTATTATTTTGTAGCCACGCCCCTTCCCCATGAAGCCACCCCCCTATATTATTGTCACTGGTCCTATTTTAAATATGGGTGGGGGCACCGATGCTGTTTCTTGCACACAGCGCTGAAATGTCTAGTTATGGCACTGTGCTGGCTAAACAATAAAAGGAAGAATTGTAAGGAATAATATATAAATTATCCTGCACTCCGCCATTTCTTTAAAATAAAATTACTCAGAAATACTGTTTGTGATAATTACCCAAATTAGGAAATCATTTAATTATAGCACAATAAAAGCAGTGGCGTAATTACTGCCCCCGCAGCCCTCGCAGTGGCTTGGGGACGCAGGGCTGCGGGGGCTCCGCCACTGATTTAGCGCAGATTGACATGCGGACGAGCGTCCGCATGTCAATCTGCTGTCTCCTCTCCCTCCTTCCCTCCACTGCTGTGATGGAGGGCACAGCGCGCGCCTCTCCTGTGTCCCTCCTGGGTCTCCAGCGGGTCTAATAAATGAAGTGCCGTTGGTGAGCTCTGATTGGATCATGAACCGCCACTTCCTTTAACAGACCCGACAGAGACGCAGGAGGGACACAGGAGAGGTGCGCGATGTGCCCTCCGTGTCCCTCCATTACAAAACATCGGAGGAGCGCGGGGGGTAATTTAATTTGCACTGGGGGAGCATATTTGGCACAGGGGGAGGGGGAGCACTTCGGGGGGCATATGTGGCACTGAGGGGGCATATGTGGCACTGGGAGGGTATATGTGTACCTGGCACATGGGGGGGGGCTATATTTGGCACTGGGGGCATGTGAGTAACTGGCACTGTGGAGGAATATCTGGACTGGGGGCATATGTGGCACTGGGGAGGTATATGTGTACCTGGCACATGGGGGGGCTATATTTGGCACTGGGGGCATGTGAGTACCTGGCACTGTGGGGGAATATCTGGCACTGGGGGCATATGTGCACTGGGAGCACAGCCCTAGCAACAAGCACTACCCCCTAGCAACGAGCATGACACCCAGTGCATGAAACCCCTGGCAACGAGCATGACACCCAGTGCATGAAACCCCTAGCAACGAGCATGACACCCAGTGCATGAAACCCCTGGCAACGAGCATGACACCCTGAGCATGAAAACCCCTGGCACCGTGCATGGAACCAAGAGCATGAAACCCCTGGCAACGAGCAGGTAATTTAAAAGTAATTAGAAGCCTTACTGTAGGACTTAATGTGTAATGGGCATTACGGTGTGTGGCATAATGTATCACGGACATTGCGGTGTGTGTCATAATGTGTCACAAGCATTACAGTGTGTGGCATACTATATCACGGGCATTGTGGTATGTGGTATAATGTCTCAGGAGCATTGCAGTGTGGCATAATGTATAAAGGGCATTGCGGTGTGTGGCATAGGGTATAACGGGCATTGCGGTATGTGTTACAGGCATTACGGTGTATGGTATACTATATCACGGGCATTGTGATATGTGGTATAATATCTCAGGGTCATTGCAGTGTGTGGCATAATGTATCACGGACATTGCGGTGTGTGTCATAATGTGTCAGGCATTACGGTGTGTTGTATACTATATCACGGGCATTGTGGTATGTGGTATAATATCTCAGGGTCATTGCGGTGTGTGTCATAATGTGTCACAGACATTGTATGTGCTATAACGTATCAGGGGCATTGCAGTGTGTGGCATAATGTATAACGGGCATTGCGATTCCTGTCATAATGTGTCACAGGCATTGTATGTGCTATAATGTATCAGGGGCATTGCAGTGTGTGGCATAATGTATCACGGACAGTGCGGTGTGTGTCATAATGTGTCACAGGCATTGTATGTGCTATAATGTATCAGGGGCATTGCAGTGTGTAGCATAATGTATAACGGGCATTGCGATTCCTGTCATAATGTGTCACAGGCATTACGGTGTGTCACATAATGTGTCGGGGGCATTACGGTGTGTGCATATTGTGTCATGTGCATTATTGTGTGTGGCATAATGTCTAAGGGCCATTGCAGTATGTGGCACAATGTATACTGGGCATTACTATAAGGAGGAAAAATGACAAATAATGTAAGGGGCATGAATCAGGATTATTTTTCTTTCCTGTGGTGGCTAACATCTGGGCGTGCAGGTTGCAAAACTGGGGTATAAGGTAGTCTTTTCCTGCAAAGCCACGCCCCTTTATGCGAAGCCATGCCCATTTCAATGAAGCCATGCCCCCTATTTGTTTGCATGTTTGTCACTTTACTAGTGCCAATTATGGGGGGGGGGGGGGGGGGGGGTTGGGACGAAGTATTTTTTGGCTTGGGGGAGAATATTTTCTCGTTACGCCACTGAATAAAAGTTACACATTTATTGCAATAAAATGCTAATATGTACCAACGTTTAGTTAATGCTTTCATGATGAGTGACAGTGTCACATATATAAGATATTATATCATGGTTCCCTTTATTAAATGTATAGGCTTGCTAACATAATATCATAAATCCCTATAGGGGAGATTTGCCAAAGCTAGGAGAGATACAAAGTGGAGAGAGATACGGTGCCAACCAATCAGCTCCTGACAGTTTTCAAACACAGCCTGTAAATTGTCGATCGCAAGGTGATTGACAGAAAGAGGGCATTTATAGGTGTCAACTGACCATTTTCTGGGAGTGTTTGGGAAAACACAGGCGTGTCCAAGTGTTTGCAGGGCGGGTGTCTGACGTCAATTACGGGACCAAAAAGACTGGCGTGATCGCAGCGGCTGAGTAAGTCCAGACCTACTCAGAAACTGCAAAAACTGTTTTTGTACCGCTCGGCTGCAAAGGCGTTTGCACACTTGCAAAGCGAAAATACACTCCCCCATAGGCGGCGACTATCTGATTGCAGCGCTGCAAAAAGTTGCTAGCGAGCGATCAACTCGGAATGAGATAGTCAAAATTGACACTTAGCCAGAATCGCACATTGGCCCTCATTCCGAGTTGATCGCTCACTAGCTACTTTTAGCAGCCGTGCAAATGCATAGTCGCCGCCCACAGGGGAGTGTATTTTCGCTTTGCAGAAGTACGAACGGCTGTGCAGCCGCGCGGCAGCAAACACATTTTGTGCAGAACAAGACCAGCCCTGTAGTTACTTATTCTGTGCGATGATTACTGCGATGAGTGACACGGTAATTACGTCAGATACCCGCCCAGCAAACACCCGGCCACGCCTGTGTTTCTGCTGCGGGGTACACTGGGCTCCACAAGGAATTACATCAGGGTGTAGAGTAGGATCTTGATCCGAGGCACCAACAGGCTCAAAGCTTTTGACTGTTCCCAAGATGCACAGCGCCGCCTCCTCTGTAACCCCGCCTCCATGCCAGTGAGCTCAGTTTGTAAGTTGGTGCCATGCAGTATGCAGGCACTTTTAACAGGAGGCTGCCCTAAGCAGCCTTTTCAGAGCTTCGTTTTACAAACTGAACAGAGAAAATTTAAAGAAGACTTCCAGGGCTGCTGCAGGCAAAGTCTCATAGACTTTCCTGTGTGCAGCTCCATCACCCCCACGGCGCTGTATACTCCCGCGCCGCGGTTGCCGTCACTGCAGCGGAGGCACCAGCTTCTTCCATCCTAAAGTGAGTCACACACACCCCGCCGTCTCCAGGATCCCGGGTCCGCAGACAAGGGAGAGGTAAGGGGCTTCTGTGCCACACTTTACCGCGATCCAGCGTGGCCGTAGGAGGCGGGCCGCGCGCGCGCTGGCATGGACACTGATTACTGGGCAGCTGCTCCACTAGCCACCAGGGTTATATTATGGGCACAGGTCAAGCGGGATGTTGTACCAAGTTCCCCCCGCTTTATGTTTACTGCCCGCACACCCAGTGGGGATGCCAGCAGGGGGAGCAGGTCGGACCTTATGCCCCTCCCACCAGCCCCAGGGCGCCATTTCAACAATGTTCCCGCCCTGGAGCTGCTTCCCTCTCCCTCATTCCCAATCAGCAGCTATTACAGACAGAGCCTTGCTGTTTCCTGGGATTGCTGGGGCAAATCCTCCTCTGTGGAACCGCCTGACTGCCAGTGCTGTGCTTCCTACAGGACACTTGAGTATTCTGTCACTGGGACGGTGGGCCTAATTTTGAGTTGATCGCAGCAGCAATTTTGTTAGCAGTTGGTCAAAACCATGGGGGTGATTCCGAGTTGTTCGCTCGTTGCAGATTTTCACTATACTGCGATTAGTCGCTTACTGCGCATGCGCAAGGTTCGCAGAGCGCATGCAGTTAGTTATTTTACACAAAAGTTAGGTATTTTACTCACGGCATAACGAAGCTTTTTCATCGCTGTGCTGATCATAGTGTGATTAACAGGAAGTGGGTGTTTCTGGGCGGAAAGTGGACGTTTTATGGAGTGTGCGGAAAAACGCAGGCGTTCGAGTTGCAAAACGCAGAAGTGGCTGGAGAAACGGGGGAGTGGTTGGGCAAACGCTGGGTGTGTTTGTGACGTCAAACCAGGAACGAAAAGGACTCAGCTGGTCGCAATGGCTGAGTAAGTCTGGAGCTACTCAGAAACTGCTAAGAAATTTCTATTCGCAATTCTGCTAATCTTTCATTCGCACTTCTGCTAAGCTAAGATACACTCCCAGAGGGCGGCGGCTTAGCGTGTGCAATGCTGCTAAAAGCAGCTAGCGAGCGAACAACTCAGAATCACCCCCCATGTGCACTGCAGGGGGACAGATATAACATGTGCAGAGATAGTTAAATTTGGGTGGGGTGTATTCATACTGAAATCTAAATTGCAGTGTAAAAATAAAGCAGCCAGTATTTACCGTGCACAGAAACAAAATAACCCACCCAAATCTAACTCCCTCGGCAAATGTTATATCTGCCCCCCCTGCAGTGCACATGGTTTTGCCCAATTGCTAACAAACTTGCTGCTGCGATCAACTCAGAATTACCCCCTGTGTTAGTTAAGAAAGAGTGCATACTTTCAGGGTTGTGTGGTACAAACACCCTGTGATATACATCCAGTGCTTACTGTGTTTGTTATATCTATAGTTTTCACATATAGCGATACTGAGTATTACTTTGTATTGCTAGTCCAGTGCAGTTTATGGTACATAATTCCTGTATGGTACGCTTGTGACTATGGGGGTCATTCTGAGTTGATCGCTAGCAGATTTCGGTCGCTGCGCAGCGATCAGGCAAAAAATCGGCACTTCTGCGCATGTGTATGCAGCGCAATGCGCACGCACATCGTACCATTACAACAAACGATGCAGTTTCACAAAAGGTCTAGCGAAGCTTTTCATTCGCACTGATGGCCGCAGAGTGATTGACAGGAAGAGGGAGTTTCTGGGTGTCAACTGACCGTTTTCAAGGAGTGGTCGAAAAAACGCAGGCGTGCCTGGAAAAACGCAGGCGTGCCTGGAAAAACGCAGGCGTGGCTGGGCGAACGCAGGGCGGGTTTGTGACATCAAAACAGGAACTGAGTAGGTCTGGAGCTACTCTGAAACTGCACAAAAATTTTTTGTAGCCGCTCTGCGATCCTTTCGTTTGCACTTCTGCTAAGCTAAAATACACTCCCAGTAGGAGGCGGCATAGCGTTTGCACGGCTGCTAAAAACTGCTAGCGAGCGATCAACTCGGAATGACCCCCTATATACTTGTGTGTACATGTAGCTGCTGCGTGGTTGCCTTATTGCAGGGTATTTCACTCAGCGTTCTATTCCTATATTGCTATACCTGAGGGGGCCAAGTGTTTCAGGTTTTTCTCTGCAAATAATATAGGATTGTTTCACAAGATATACTAACGGGGTATTTTTACTTGTGATTTATAGTCACAATATATTCTATATCTATTGAACTCCCGGTCTGTGCCTTCTTAGGCTCCTTCTCTGAGAGTACATCCTCCTCCTCCTCACAGAGTATTAATACGTCCCCACTGGAATCCACCATCACATGTCCCTCTGTACTGTCTGGAGGCAATTTCTGGTAAAGGTCTTCCCAGAGGAATTTATAATTAATTTTGATGAACATTATCTTCTCCACATTTTGTGGAAGTAACCTCCTATGCCAAGCGCTGATAAGGTTACTGGCTGCACTAAACACTAGAGATGAGCGGGTTCGGTTTCTCTGAATCCGAACCCGCACGAACTTCATGTTTTTTTTCACGGGTCCGAGCGACTCGGATCTTCCCGCCTTGCTCGGTTAACCCGAGCGCGCCCGAACGTCATCATGACGCTGTCGGATTCTCGCGAGACTCGGATTCTATATAAGGAGCCGCGCGTCGCCGCCATTTTCACACGTGCATTGAGATTGATAGGGAGAGAGGACGTGGCTGGCGTCCTCTCCATTTAGATTAGAAGAGAGAGAGAGAGAGATTGACCTGATTTACTGGAGCTTAGGAGTACTGTAGAACTGTAGAGAGTGCAGAGTTTACTAGTGACTGACCACAGTGACCACCAGACAGTGCAGTTTTATTTAATATATCCGTTCTCTGCCTGAAAAAAACGATACACAGTGACTCAGTCACATACCATATCTGTGTGCACTGCTCAGCCCAGTGTGCTGCATCATCTATGTATATATCTGACTGTGCTCAGCTCACACATCTTATAATTGTGGGGGAGACTGGGGAGCACTGCAGTGCCAGTTATAGGTTATAGCAGGAGCCAGGAGTACATATTATTATTAAAATTAAACAGTGCACACTTTTGCTGCAGGAGTGCCACTGCCAGTGTGACTGACCAGTGACCTGACCACACTGACCACCAGTATAGTTAGTAGTATAGTATACTATATTGTGATTGCCTGAAAAAGTTAAACACTCGTATCTGACTGTGCTCAGCTCACACATCTTATAATTGTGGGGGAGACTGGGGAGCACTGCAGTGCCAGTTATAGGTTATAGCAGGAGCCAGGAGTACATATTATTATTACAATTAAACAGTGCACACTTTTGCTGCAGGAGTGCCACTGCCAGTGTGACTGACCAGTGACCTGACCACACTGACCACCAGTATAGTTAGTAGTATAGTATACTATATTGTGATTGCCTGAAAAAGTTAAACACTCGTCGTGTGACTTCACTTGTGTGGTGTTTTTTTTTTTATTCTATAAAAAACTCATTCTGCTGACAGACAGTGTCCAGCAGGTCCGTCATTATATAATATATACCTGTCCGGCTGCAGTAGTGATATATATATATTTTTTATATCATTATTTATCATCCAGTCGCAGCAGACACAGTACGGTAGTTCACGGCTGTAGCTACCTCTGTGTCGGCACTCGGCAGTCCGTCCATAATTGTATACCACCTACCCGTGTTTTTTTTTTCTTTCTTCTTTATACATACATACTACTACTACATCTCTTTATCAACCAGTCTATATTAGCAGCAGACACAGTACAGTACGGTAGTCCACGGCTGTAGCTACCTCTGTGTCGGCACTCGGCAGTCCGTCCATAATTGTATACCACCTACCCGTGGTTTTTTTTTCTTTCTTCTTTATACATACATACTACTACTACTACATCTCTTTATCAACCAGTCTATATTAGCAGCAGACACAGTACAGTACGGTAGTCCACGGCTGTAGCTACCTCTGTGTCGGCACTGGGCAGTCCGTCCATAATTGTATACCACCTACCCGTGGTTTTTTTTTCTTTCTTCTTTATACATACATACTACTACTACATCTCTTTATCAACCAGTCTATATTAGCAGCAGACACAGTACAGTACGGTAGTCCACGGCTGTAGCTACCTCTGTGTCGGCACTGGGCAGTCCGTCCATAATTGTATACCACCTACCCGTGGGTTTTTTTTTCTTTCTTCTTTATACATACATACTACTACTACTACATCTCTTTATCAACCAGTCTATATTAGCAGCAGACACAGTACAGTACGGTAGTCCACGGCTGTAGCTACCTCTGTGTCGGCACTGGGCAGTCCGTCCATAATTGTATACCACCTACCCGTGTTTTTTTTTTCTTTCTTCTTTATACATACATACTACTACTACATCTCTTTATCAACCAGTCTATATTAGCAGCAGACACAGTAAAGTACGGTAGTCCACGGCTGTAGCTACCTCTGTGTCGGCACTGGGCAGTCCGTCCATAATTGTATACCACCTACCCGTGGTTTTTTTTTCTTTCTTCTTTATACATACATACTACTACTACATCTCTTTATCAACCAGTCTATATTAGCAGCAGACACAGTACAGTACGGTAGTCCACGGCTGTAGCTACCTCTGTGTCGGCACTCGGCAGTCCGTCCATAATTGTATACCACCTACCCGTGGGTTTTTTTTCTTTCTTCTTTATACATACATACTACTACTACTAAATCTCTTTATCAACCAATCTATATTAGCAGCAGACACAGTACAGTACGGTAGTCCACGGCTGTAGCTACCTCTGTGTCGGCACTGGGCAGTCCGTCCATAATTGTATACCACCTACCCGTGGTTTTTTTTTCTTTCTTCTTTATACATACATACTACTACTACATCTCTTTATCAACCAGTCTATATTAGCAGCAGACACAGTACAGTACGGTAGTCCACGGCTGTAGCTACCTCTGTGTCGGCACTGGGCAGTCCATCCATAATTGTATACCACCTACCCGTGGTTTTTTTTTCTTTCTTCTTTATACATACATACTACTACTACTACATCTCTTTATCAACCAGTCTATATTAGCAGCAGACACAGTACAGTACGGTAGTCCACGGCTGTAGCTACCTCTGTGTCGGCACTGGGCAGTCCGTCCATAATTGTATACCACCTACCCGTGTTTTTTTTTTCTTTCTTCTTTATACATACATACTACTACTACATCTCTTTATCAACCAGTCTATATTAGCAGCAGACACAGTACAGTACGGTAGTCCATGGCTGTAGCTACCTCTGTGTCGGCACTGGGCAGTCCGTACATAATTGTATACCACCTACCCGTGTTTTTTTTTTCTTTCTTCTTTATACATACATACTACTACTACATCTCTTTATCAACCAGTCTATATTAGCAGCAGACACAGTACAGTACGGTAGTCCACGGCTGTAGCTACCTCTGTGTCGGCACTCGGCAGTCCGTCCATAATTGTATACCACCTACCCGTGGTTTTTTTTTCTTTCTTCTTTATACATACATACTACTACTACATCTCTTTATCAACCAGTCTATATTAGCAGCAGACACAGTACAGTACGGTAGTCCACGGCTGTAGCTACCTCTTTGTCGGCACTGGGCAGTCCGTCCATAATTGTATACCACCTACCCGTGGTTTTTTTTTCTTTCTTCTTTATACATACATACTACTACTACATCTCTTTATCAACCAGTCTATATTAGCAGCAGACACAGTACAGTACGGTAGTCCACGGCTGTAGCTACCTCTGTGTCGGCACTCGGCAGTCCGTCCATAATTGTATACCACCTACCCGTGGTTTTTTTTTCTTTCTTCTTTATACATACATACTACTACTACATCTCTTTATCAACCAGTCTATATTAGCAGCAGACACAGTACAGTACGGTAGTCCACGGCTGTAGCTACCTCTGTGTCGGCACTCGGCAGTCCATCCATAATTGTATACTAGTATCCATCCATCTCCATTGTTTACCTGAGGTGCCTTTTAGTTGTGCCTATTAAAATATGGAGAACAAAAATGTTGAGGTTCCAAAATTAGGGAAAGATCAAGATCCACTTCCACCTCGTGCTGAAGCTGCTGCCACTAGTCATGGCCGAGACGATGAAATGCCAGCAACGTCGTCTGCCAAGGCCGATGCCCAATGTCATAGTACAGAGCATGTCAAATCCAAAACACCAAATATCAGTAAAAAAAGGACTCCAAAACCTAAAATAAAATTGTCGGAGGAGAAGCGTAAACTTGCCAATATGCCATTTACCACACGGAGTGGCAAGGAACGGCTGAGGCCCTGGCCTATGTTCATGGCTAGTGGTTCAGCTTCACATGAGGATGGAGGCACTCAGCCTCTCGCTAGAAAAATGAAAAGACTTAAGCTGGCAAAAGCAGTAGCACCGCAAAGAACTGTGCGTTCTTCGAAATCCCAAATCCACAAGGAGAGTCCAATTGTGTCGGTTGCGATGCCTGACCTTCCCAACACTGGACGTGAAGAGCATGCGCCTTCCACCATTTGCACGCCCCCTGCAAGTGCTGGAAGGAGCACCCGCAGTCCAGTTCCTGATAGTCAGATTGAAGATGTCAGTGTTGAAGTACACCAGGATGAGGAGGATATGGGTGTTGCTGGCGCTGGGGAGGAAATTGACCAGGAGGATTCTGATGGTGAGGTGGTTTGTTTAAGTCAGGCACCCGGGGAGACACCTGTTGTCCGTGGGAGGAATAGGGCCGTTGACATGCTTGGTGAAAATACCAAAAAAATCAGCTCTTCGGTGTGGAAGTATTTCACCAGAAATGCGGACAACAGGTGTCAAGCCGTGTGTTCCCTTTGTCAAGCTGTAATAAGTAGGGGTAAGGACGTTAACCACCTCGGAACATCCTCCCTTATACGTCACCTGCAGCGCATTCATAATAAGTCAGTGACAAGTTCAAAAACTTGGGCCGACAGCGGAAGCAGTCCACTGACCAGTAAATCCCTTCCTCTTGTAACCAAGCTCACGCAAACCACCCCACCAACTCCCTCAGTGTCAATTTCCTCCTTCCCCAGGAATGCCAATAGTCCTGCAGGCCATGTCACTGGCAATTCTGACGAGTCCTCTCCTGCCTGGGATTCCTCCGATGCATCCTTGCATGTAACGCCTACTGCTGCTGGCGCTGCTGTTGTTGCTGCTGGGAGTCGATGGTCATCCCAGAGGGGAAGTCGTAAGCCCACTTGTACTACTTCCAGTAAGCAATTGACTGTCCAACAGTCCTTTGCGAGGAAGATGAAATATCACAGCAGTCATCCTGTTGCAAAGCGGATAACTGAGTCCTTGACAACTATGTTGGTGTTAGACGTGCGTCCGATATCCGCCGTTAGTTCACAGGGAACTAGACAATTTATTGAGGCAGTGTGCCCCCGTTACCAAATACCATCTAGGTTCCACTTCTGTAGGCAGGCGATACCGAGAATGTACACGGACGTCAGAAAAAGACTCACCAGTGTCCTAAAAAATGCATTTGTACCCAATGTCCACTTAACCACGGACATGTGGACAAGTGGAGCAGGGCAGGGTCAGGACTATATGACTGTGACAGCCCACTGGGTAGATGTATGGACTCCCGCCGCAAGAACAGCAGCGGCGGCACCAGTAGCAGCATCTCGCAAACGCCAACTCTTTCCTAGGCAGGCTACGCTTTGTATCACCGCTTTCCAGAATACGCACACAGCTAAAAACCTCTTACGGCAACTGAGGAAGATCATCGCAGAATGGCTTACCCCAATTGGACTCTCCTGTGGATTTGTGGCATCGGACAACGCCAGCAATATTGTGTGTGCATTAAATATGGGCAAATTCCAGCACGTCCCATGTTTTGCACATACCTTGAATTTGGTGGTGCAGAATTTTTTAAAAAACGACAGGGGCGTGCAAGAGATGCTGTCGGTGGCCAGAAGAATTGCGGGACACTTTCGGCGTACAGGCACCACGTACAGAAGACTGGAGCACCACCAAAAACTACTGAACCTGCCCTGCCATCATCTGAAGCAAGAAGTGGTAACGAGGTGGAATTCAACCCTCTATATGCTTCAGAGGTTGGAGGAGCAGCAAAAGGCCATTCAAGCCTATACAATTGAGCACGATATAGGAGGTGGAATGCACCTGTCTCAAGTGCAGTGGAGAATGATTTCAACGTTGTGCAAGGTTCTGATGCCCTTTGAACTTGCCACACGTGAAGTCAGTTCAGACACTGCCAGCCTGAGTCGGGTCATTCCCCTCATCAGGCTTTTGCAGAAGAAGCTGGAGGCATTGAAGAAGGAGCTAAAAGGGAGCGATTCCGCTAGGCATGTGGGACTTGTGGATGCAGCCCTTAATTCGCTTAACAAGGATTCACGGGTGGTCAATCTGTTGAAATCAGAGCACTACATTTTGGCCACCGTGCTCGATCCTAGATTTAAAACCTACCTTGGATCTCTCTTTCCGGCAGACACAAGTCTGCTGGGGTGCAAAGACCTGCTGGTGACAAAATTGTCAAGTCAAGCGGAACGCGACCTGTCAACATCTCCTCCTTCACATTCTCCCGCAACTGGGGGTGCGAGGAAAAGGCTCAGAATTCCGAGCCCACCCGCTGGCGGTGATGCAGGGCAGTCTGGAGCGACTGCTGATGCTGACATCTGGTCCGGACTGAAGGACCTGACAACGATTACGGACATGTCGTCTACTGTCACTGCATATGATTCTCTCAACATTGAAAGAATGGTGGAGGATTATATGAGTGACCGCATCCAAGTAGGCACGTCAGACAGTCCGTACTTATACTGGCAGGAAAAAGAGGCAATTTGGAGGCCCTTGCACAAACTGGCTTTATTCTACCTAAGTTGCCCTCCCACAAGTGTGTACTCCGAAAGAGTGTTTAGTGCCGCCGCTCACCTTGTCAGCAATCGGCGTACGAGGTTACATCCAGAAAATGTGGAGAAGATGATGTTCATTAAAATGAATTATAATCAATTCCTCCGCGGAGACATTGACCAGCAGCAATTGCCTCCACAAAGTACACAGGGAGCTGAGATGGTGGATTCCAGTGGGGACGAATTGATAATCTGTGAGGAGGGGGATGTACACGGTGATATATCGGAGGATGATGATGAGGTGGACATCTTGCCTCTGTAGAGCCAGTTTGTGCAAGGAGAGATTAATTGCTTCTTTTTTGGTGGGGGTCCAAACCAACCCGTCATATCAGTCACAGTCGTGTGGCAGACCCTGTCACTGAAATGATGGGTTGGTTAAAGTGTGCATGTCCTGTTTATACAACATAAGGGTGGGTGGGAGGGCCCAAGGACAATTCCATCTTGCACCTCTTTTTTCTTTTATTTTTCTTTGCGTCATGTGCTGTTTGGGGAGGGTTTTTTGGAAGGGACATCCTGCGTGACACTGCAGTGCCACTCCTAGATGGGCCCGGTGTTTGTGTCGGCCACTAGGGTCGCTAATCTTACTCACACAGCTACCTCATTGCGCCTCTTTTTTTCTTTGCGTCATGTGCTGTTTGGGGAGGGTTTTTTGGAAGGGACATCCTGCGTGACACTGCAGTGCCACTCCTAGATGGGCCAGGTGTTTGTGTCGGGCACTTGGGTCGCTGAGCTTAGTCACACAGCTACCTCATTGCACCTCTTTTTTTCTTTGCGTCATGTGCTGTTTGGGGAGTGTTTTTTGGAAGGGCCATCCTGCGTGACACTGCAGTGCCACTCCTAGATGGGCCAGGTGTTTGTGTCGGCCACTAGGGTCGCTTAGCTTAGTCATCCAGCGACCTCGGTGCAAATTTTAGGACTAAAAATAATATTGTGAGGTGTGAGGTATTCAGAATAGACTGAAAATGAGTGGAAATTATGGTTTTTGAGGTTAATAATAATATGGGATCAAAATGACCCCCAAATTCTATGATTTAAGCTGTTTTTTAGGGTTTTTTGAAAAAAACACCCGAATCCAAAACACACCCGAATCCGACAAAAAAAATTCGGTGAGGTTTTGCCAAAACGCGGTCGAACCCAAAACACGGCCGCGGAACCGAACCCAAAACCAAAACACAAAACCCGAAAAATTTCAGGCGCTCATCTCTACTAAACACCCTTTCGGAGTACACACTGGAGGGGGGAAACTTAGGTAAAATAAAGTCAGTTTGTGCAAGGGCATTCCAAATTGCCTCTTTTTCCTGCCAGTATACATACTGACTGTCTGACATGCCTACTTGGATGCTGTCACTCATATAATCCTCCACCATTCTTTCAATGGTGACAGAATCATATGCAGTCGTTGGCAGGTCCTTCAGTCTGGACCAGATGTCAGCTTTCGCTCCTGACTGCCCTGCATCACTGCCAGCGGGTGGGCTAGGAAATCTTATCCTCCACGCAGCCCCAGTGGTGAGAGAAATTGAAGGAGGAGCTGTTGACGGGTCACGTTCCGCTTGAGTTTACAATTTACTCACCAGCAGGTCTTTGCAACTCTGCAGACTTGTGCCTGCCGGAAAGAGATATACAACGTAGGCTTTAAACCTAGGATCGAGCACGGTGGCCAAAATGTAGTGCTCTGATTTCAACAGAATGACCACCCTTGAATCCTGGCAAAGCGAATGAAGGGCTCCATCCACAAGTCCCACATACTTTGCGGAATCGCTCCGTCTTAGCTCCTCCTTCAATTTCTCCAGCTGCTTCTGCAAAAGCCTGATGAGGGGAATGACCTGACTCAAGCTGGCAGTGTCTGAACTGACTTCACGTGTGGCAAGTTCAAAGGGTTGCAGAACCTTGCACAAGACAGAAATCATTCTCCACTGCGCTTGAGTCAGGCGCATTCCCCCTCCTTTGCCTATATCGTAGGTGGATGTATAGGCTTTAATGGCCTTTTGCTGCTCCTCCATCCTCTGAAGCATATAGAGTGTTGAATTCCACCTCGTTACCGCCTCTTGCTTCAGTTGATGGCAGGGCAGGTTCAGGAGTGTTTGCTGTTGCTCCAGTTTTCGGCACGCGGTGGCAGAATGTCGAAAGTGGCCCGCAATTTTTTGGGCCACCGACAGCATCTCATATACGCCCCTGTCATTCTGCAACACCAAATTAATTGTACGTGCAAAACATGGGACGTGCTGGAATTTGCCCAGATGTAATGCACGCACAATGGGGGTAATTCTGAGTTGATCGCAGCAGCAAGTTTGTTAGCAATTGGGCAAAACCATGTGCACTGTAGGGGAGGCAGATATAACATTTGCAGAGAGAGTTAGATTTGGGTGGGTTATTTTGTTTCTGTGCAGGGTATAATACTGGCTGCTTTATTTTTACACTGCAATTTAGATTTCAGTTTGAACACACCCCACCCAAATCTAACTCTCTCTACACATGTTATATCTGTCCCCCCTGCAGTGCACATGGTTTTGCCCAACTGCTAAAATATTTGCTGCTGCGATCAACTCAGAATTAGGCCAAATATTGGTGGCGTTGTCCGATATCACAAATCCCCAGGAGAGTCCAAATGTGTTAAGCTATTCTGCGATGATGTCCCTCAGTTTCCATAAGAGGTTGTCAGCTGTGTGCCTCTTACGGAAAGTTGTGATACATAGCGTACCCTGCCTAGGAACGAGTTGGCGTTTGCAAGATGCTGCTACTGGTGCCGCTGCTGTTGTTGCTGCGGGAGGCGATACATCTACCCAGTGGGCTGTTACAGTCATATAGTCCTTAGTCTGCCCTGTTCCACTTGTCCACATGTCCGTGGTTAAGTGGACACTGGATACAACCGCATTTTTAGGGCACTGGTGACTCTCTTTCTGACGTCTTTGTACAATCTCGGTATCGCCTGCCTAGAGAAGTGGAACCTAGATGGGATTTGATACCGGGGACACACTATCTCCATCAATTCTCTAAGTCCCACTGAACTATTGGCAGATACCAGACACACGTCTAACACCAACATAAGTGTCAAGTCCTCAGTTATCCGCTTTGCAACAGGATGAATGCTGTCATATTTCATCTTCCTCATAAAGGACTGTTGGACAGTCAATTGCCTACTGGAAGTAGCACAAGTGGTCTTCCGATTTCCCCTCTGGCATGACAATCGACTCCCTGCAGCAACAACAGCAGTGGCAGCAACAGCAGGCGTAACACTCAAGGATCCTCTGGAGGAATCCCGGTTAGGAGAGGACTCCTCAGTCTTGACAGTGACATGGCCTGCAGTACTACTGACGTTCCTGACTAAGGAGGAAGTTGACGTTGAGGGAGTTGGTGGTGTGGCTTGCAGGAACTTGGGTACAAGAGGAAGAAGGGATTTAGGTGTCAGTGGGCTGCTTACGCTCTTACCCAAAGTTTCACAACTTGACACTGACTTATGATGAATGCGCTGCAGGTGACATATAAGGGAGGATGTTCCTAGATGGTTAACATCCTTACCCCTACTTATTACAGATTGACAGAGGCAACACAAGGCTTGACACCTGTTGTCCAGATTTGTGGAGAAATAATTCCACACCGAAGAGGTGGCTTTTTGGTAGTTTGCCCAGGCATCACAATGGGCTTCTTCATCCCAACAACAGGTGTCTCCCCTGGTGCCTGACTTAAACAAACCACATCACCATCAGAATCTTCATCGTCAACTTCCTCCTCAGTGCCAGCAACACCCATATCCTCATCCTGGTGTACTTCAACAGTGACATCTTCAATTTGAATATCAGGAACTGGACTGTGGGTGCTCCTTCAAGCACTTGCAGGAGGCATGCAAATGGTGGAAGGAGCCACCTCTTCCCGTCCAGTGTTGTGAAGGTCAGGCATAAAACCGCCGACACACTTGGGCCAGTATTTAGTAAAAATCCGAGTTTGGTCGATTTGTGTTTTTTTTTCTAAGTCCCAATCCGGGAATTCACTAAGCACCAATCTCGGCAGTGTCTGGTCTATTCGTAATGGTTTGACTGACAACGTCCCGAAATACGAATGAATAGACCATTGGTCAAACGCGGCTGTTATTTGATAGAATACGGGAATTCACTATTCATTCGTATTTGGGTGTTAGTCTCTGAGGGCTCAAATGCGGTCGTATTTTTTTGCGATTCGTTAAAAAAAGCGGCAAAAAAATAGACCTGCTTTTTTCAGTCGTGTTTACATGTGTTGGCAATAAAAAATCACTCACACCTGAATAAGGATGCCTATAAAAGGATGTTAGGCCCATTTCAACACACCTACACTCAGAAATGGCAGCAGGACTGTGGGCCAGTGATCTTTTGTGTGCTGTGGGATTCCTCAGACTCAGACATCAGCCTGTAAGTACCCAGGGCCAAGAAAATGAACATGGTCAGCAGGTTGTACAGGTTCCGCGGAGGCTGCGCAGGCCTCGTTTCTTTAGGGGGCGTTTAAACTTGAACGCATTGTCCGATGAAAAGGTCATACAGATGTTCCGTCTAAATCGTAACAACATTTTCCGTCTGTATGACCTTGTCAAACTGGGCCTAGACCCTGAGACAGCACGCTCTCGTCCTGTCTCAGGCCTGCACAAACTCCTGGCTGTGTTGCACTTTATGGCTACTGGCAGCTTTCAGGCTGTGTCTGGGGATGTCATAGGAATCTCACAGCCCTCATTTTCAAGAATCTTAATACAGGTGATGTATACCTAACAACCTCTTCTGTTTTGTGTTTGTTTAAATTTCTCGGTGGCCAGTTCTGTCCTAAAATCTCAAGTTTATTGTTCGTTAAAATGTTCACACAGGTTTTGGCTGTTTTGCAGCCCCACATCGAGGCCTCAATCTGCTTCCCTACCCAGGAGTCTCAGTGGCATGCCGTCAAGGTAGATTTCTATGAGCTGGCTGGCATGCCCAATGTGCTTGGAGCCATAGATTGCACACACATTCAGCTGAGACCACCTAGGGGCAGGCAGCACATATATACTAACCGCCATTTTCAACACTCCACAAATGTGCAGGTGGTTTGTGATGCAAATCTCAAAATAATGAGTGTTGTTGCTGGTTACCCTGGGGGCTGCCATGACTCCTTCATCCTCAGTCAGTCATCCCTCTTTGATAAGATTGAGGACGGACAAATGCCAGATGGATGGCTGCTGGGTATGTAATTTGATATGTGTAGGCCTGCGTATACTTTGTCCAAATACAGGGGCAGATGTATTAACCTGTAGAAGGCATAAGGAAGTGAGAAACCAGTGATCTGTGCAAGGTGATAAAGGCACCTGCCAATCTGCTCCAATATGTAAATGAATATTTAGGAACAGATTGTCTGCTGCCTTTTTTACCTTGCACATATCACTTGTTTTTCACTTCCTTATGCCTTCTACAGGTTAATACATCTGCCCCACAGTGTGTTACTTATGTGTTGCTGTATCTTAACATGATTCACGTTAATATATCTGTCTTTTAGGTGATGGAGGATATGGCTGTTACTCTTGGCTTCTAACTCCATTGTCCCGACCTGATACCCCTGCTGAACACAATTACAATAATGCACATAAGTCCATGCGGAATGTGATAGAAAGATGTTTTGGTGTGCTGAAATCTAGGTTTCGGTGTCTGGATAAGTCTGGTGGCCTTTTGTTGTATAGTCCCTCCAAGGTGACTCAAATTGTGTTCTGCTGCTGCTTTCTTCATAACATGTGTTTGCAACAACATCTGCCACATGTTGAGGAGGAGGAGGAAGAAAGCAGCCAGCAAACAGAGGAATTAGAGACATCTGGTGATACTTGGAGTACTGATGTAGGGAGGCAGGTTAGGCAACAGATCATAACTCGCTATTTCTAAGGTAAGCTTGGTTTGCTTATTTCATTTGTTGTGTCTTCATAAATAGATGTTTTGTGTTTTTTGCCAAAATCCATTACTCTGAATGTGTCTGTTTCCTTGACACATACAAACATACCCTCGCTATATGCTTAAAAAATGTCGCATGTGTATTGTGTTTTTTTTAAATATCAAAACAACAGATTATGAGTGGCATGCATTAAGTCTGGATAAGTGTTCGAAATCTTGCAGTGCTAATTTCTTACAAGCCAACATCAACCATTTAGTATTTTACTTTATCATTGTGTGTAATGTCCTAATGCACAGGTTCACAAACTTGGCCCTCAGGACCACACACAGTGCATGTTTTTCAAGTAACACAGTAGAAGCACAGGTGTATGAATTACTCACAGACATATGTTAAAAGGTTCACAGGTGGAGCTAATTATGTCACTTGTGATTCTGTGAGTAGACCTGCAAAACATGCACTGTGTGGGTTCCTGATGCCGAGTTTGAGAACCTGTGTTCCCAAAAAACACTCCTCAACATATAATATGTTAGCCTGGAGGAAAACATGTGTCCCTATGTGTAATGCACCATCATATTTAAGACTCACAAACTTACTGTAATCATGAATATTTTGTTTACTCATGTTTGATGCTGTAAACTTGATGATGTGTAAGTAAATACACAGTTTGCCACACATATACATTATTGTACACTTTTTTTTAAGGGTAAAAGTACATATTTGTTTGTTTATGCATCATGTGTAAAAACATGCTTAATAATTTTTAACACACACAAACATTTCCCAACAATACTGACATTCATTTGGACAATGTTTTATAAACAAAACAAAGGCAACATATTACAAGCTTTTTACGCCACTCAATTGAGTTAATCTTGTAATGTTGTATAGATAAGATAGCTAAGATATGTATCACTAACATTGTAATTTGGATTGTCTGCAGGCAAAGAGAATGAATGGAATCTAGAAAGAGTAATGATTAGAAAAAAATCAAGTGGTCAGTTTACTTCCTGCTAAAGACATTCAGCCTGGCAGGCAATTATTGTATCTGCAGGCAAAGAGAATGATTGGAATCTAGAAAGAGTAATGATTAGAAAAAAATCAAGTGGTCAGTTTACTTCCTGCTAAAGACATTCAGCCTGGCAGGCAATTATTGTATCTGCAGGCAAAGAGAATGATTGGAATCTAGAAAGAGTAATGATTAGAAAAAAATCAAGTGGTCAGTTTACTTCCTGCTAACATGTATGTGTGGCTACATCAACTTTTTCCTCCTCCAATACCCTAAAAAAAAGAAAAGGAATAAATGTGCGTACTATTTTTTTCTATTATTTTGGCCCACTTATAATTAATGATGTTAAAAAAAGGGTCAAGGAGCTAAGTGTGATATTTTGTAAACCATCAAAAACACTTGCAAACTATTTTGTGTTAATTATCACAAATGTCTAACTTGTTTTTTTATGTTTTTTTGGGGTGGCTGCTTGTCCTGGCCTTTGCCTTTAGCACTGTCATGTTGGCGTGCTCTGGTGGACCGTCTTGGTGGTGATGAGACTGGCGTGATATTTGGAGTAGTCGTACCAGAACTGCTGCTTGTTTGCTGTTGGTGCATGCATCTGAGAGTTTCATTCAGGTTAGTGAGGGTGGCATTGAGTTCACGTGTAGCAGCATTTTGATTGTCTACTATTCTGATTAAACTTTCATTAATCTTTTGACTGTTTTGAAAAATGTTCATATAACTTTGCTGTTGTCTGTGCTGTTCTTCCATTAGTCTGTGCTGTTCTTCCATTATGCGCTGTAAGTTGCCCATGACCTGTGTAATGTCTGTACGCATGACTTCCATGGTATTGCCTATTCTGGTTGTTTGCTCATTTTGTCGACTCAGATTTCTTGAGATTCTTCTGAGGTGAGATGGTAGGCTTGCAAACACTTGTGTCTGCTTACGCAGGCAATCTTCATTAGTGGCCTGCTGTCTAGCCCAAATAGTCCAAAACACCTGATCAGGGCCTTGTGTTCCTGGTGTTGTTGGGCTGTGTTGTGGTGGTGGTGTGCTTTGCTGTGGTGGTGTACTCACAGGTGCTGGGGGGCTCATTCCTTGCATTAATGGCTGCATTTCCAAGATGTTTGTCTCCTCCATGTCACTGTGTTGTTGTTGTTGCGGAGGGATGCTGGTCCCAGGACTCGAAGCTGAAATATTAAACATATCTACGTTAGCTTTTCCATGTGTTTGTGAAATGATAAAAAAACACTACACATGGAACACATGTCATTCACTGTTGCTTTCAACTATTCTGCCTAGCAACATCATCACTCATAGCTTAAATGCATACATATGCCTGTTTGTGGCAAATGTGTCTGGTTACTTAATTGTGAAAGCAAACACTTTAGTTTTATTGTAGCTCACACATACTCCACCATAAAAAAAACATTGGAACACATAATGTGTTACCTTATAGCTTTGTTCCAACAAACATAGTAATGTTTTTGAATGTATTTTGCAATGTAACCTCAAGCACACATGAGAGTTTCAGAACAAAAAAAACTTTAAAAAAAAAACCAACATGCTTTTTTGTTGCAGCATCTTATACCCAATGTCATACTGTATGACTCAAGTGGACATACATATCTTTACTGGATGTGGGCAAGGACATTTAGTTTGGATTCCATTTCAGCTTTTACTTACTGCGGTAAGTATTTTTGTTTTGGAAGTGTTTTGACTTAATGCGGTTATGACTGATTATGATTATGTTCTGACATTTTTCACTTTGATTCCAGTTTGATACTCACAATCAAGATGAGGGGAGTGTGGATGACGTCTTGGAGGTGTGTCCATAATTTGGAGTGGGGGCACCGAACATACGGACGAAAATCTTCGTGGCGGGGTAGCCTGCTGTGTTTGTGCCGGGACAGACGACCTTGCTTTCTTTTCCGCCACAGGTTTCTTGTGGTGATGTCTTCCAGAAGAGCCACTTCTGCTGCTCCATACTTCTTTTGATGGACCTTTTAATGAAAGTGCAATTTTGTTATGGCCATTCCTTTACAAGCATACCCTATACTACAATGGACACTTTACCTGCTTCAGCAGCATCATCATCATCATCAGATGTGTTAGGATTTACTGGCCGACGAGTAGTACTGCTTTTTTCAGACACTGTATAAAATGAGATATATTCATAAATCATGCTATTGTGTATACATCCACCCATTATGCTTATAAACAGTTTTACATTTAGAAATGCTTGGTTTTTAATTCAAACAAACATAAGGACCAGAAAGCCAAAAATTAAACACAAACAACAACCAAAACACATATGCACTATGGCAACATCAAGACAGCCAAACATGTACAGGACACTGACATAGGCCACAAGTTCAAGGAAAGGTTTTTTATTTATTTTTTAAAAAGACAACTTCATTTTGTATTGATTTTAAAAATATTACAGATGCAATATCTAATTTGCTCTGTGATGTGGCACTCCAAAGACACATTACCAGTATATGTCCTAAATATTTACAAAACAAATTCTGGGAAAACAAATATGCAGTATGGTGTCACGGTACAAATACAAGCCAAATAAAAAAAAAAAAAAGAACATTCTCTAAAGATGACATTACACATGTAAGTGGTTTAAAAACAACTTTCCAGTACTCCAGCCTCTAACATGACAACGAATTTGTGAACTTAAAAAAAACATGGAACACATATATAAAACATAGTCATAATCTTAAAAAAAAAAAAACCCCAAAAGGAACACATTATTGCAGGACAAATCAGAGACACACCAAGTCCAAACTACACATGCAAAATATCTGTCTGAAAAACACATGACATACAATAAAGTAAGATGTTACATTGGCTTTTAGCTAACACATGACCCAAAACAATGAATTTGCAGACACACACTTGAAGATGGGAGTAATATGCAACGTCACATGACACAGATTACAAAATAAAACATTTTAACTCAAAAAACAAAAACAAAAAAAACATGCTCACCATTCTTCCTTGGCCTATCTGAATCCCGGACATGGGTTGCAGAGACAACTTCAGGAGGTATTACACTCCGCATGGGCTCCTCATACTCCAGATAACTTGCTATATAGGGCTGCCCACCACCGGTTTTCCGAGCAGACTTGGCCTCCTTGGCCATTTTGGACTTGACACGTCGCTTTATGTCATAGTACCGTTTACGGCATGTGTTCTCCGTCCGCTTGACCACCCCCTCACTATTGACAGCAGCAACTACTTTCGACCACAACACCGTCTTCCTCCGTGTTGGCACCTTGGCAGACTCAGGGCCAAATAGCTGCCTCTGATACTTCATCAGCTCACGCACCAATGCCACATTTTCTGCAAAACTAAACTTAACATTCCGCCCAGTCTTAGTAGTGGTGCGTGGCTGCGGAGCACTCTGACTGTCACTGTCACTTGAGGCTGCTGCAGCAACCTCACCCACCTCCTCCACCTTACTAACACTCACCTCCTCCACCTGACCGACCTCCTCCCCCTCACTCACACCCTCCACCTCTGAGTCACACATAATTGTGTGTCTACACAGTTAACACAGGGGAAAAAAAAGACAAACAACACACTCCTCCACTACCACTACACAACTCACACACACACACACACACACACACACACACACAAACAAACACTGACAAGGGACTATAAAGAAAAATAACTTGGACTAAAAATGAGACAAAACCACAAAATACAAGACAACAAGAATGACAAGACGACTTTCAAACACAATACCACACTCAGAAATCGCTACCAGCACTCCTCAACAAACCACAAATTCACCTACTTCCACAGCACAACCTCCCTCCTCCTCACCACTAACTAAACCCACGAGGTGCGGACGGTTTGGGGTGTATTTATATGGTTGCGCACAGACACTCCTACCATCTGAAACACAACCAATCACGAACGGGGATGAAAATCGAAACTGAAAGTGAAAATGCGGCCGCGGGAAAAAAAAACCCTGCCGCGTTTAACTTAGGAAAAAAAGCTGCAAATCCAACAAAAACACATACGCAAACGACAATGACGGCCGTAAATGTGCCAAAAAAAAACGACTGGCATCGACATCGGAAAACTCGAAAAGCATAAAGTAGACTGCTTCGTAACTTTGCGTATATGGATTCAAAAAGTTGCATGAAAATGCACCCGATACAAAACGAGTTTAAACACTACACAAACCGAATCAAACACGAATATTAGTAAATATTGGCCCTGGACTCTCATTGGGGATTTGTGATACCATCTCAGAATGCACAGTTCTTTTCTGTGCTTTTTCCAGCTTAACTCTTTTAATTTTTCTAGCAGGAGGATGAGGGCTTCCATCGTCATTTGAAGCTGAACCACTAGTCATGAACATAGGCCAGGACCTCAGCCGTTCCTTGCCACTCCGTGTCATAAAAGGCATATTGGCAAGTTACCTTTCTCCTCAGACCATTTAAATTTCTTTTTTTGGGTCTTTTTACTGAACTTTGGCTTTTTGGATTTGACATGCCCTCTACTATCACATTGGACATCGGCCTTGGCAGACGATGTTGATGGCATTTCATTGTCTATGTCATGATTAGTGGCAGCAGCTTCAGCACTAGGAGGAAGTGGTTCTTAATCTTTCCCTGTTTTATCCTCCAAGTTTTTGTTCTCCATTATATTTCTGGAGTTATATAACACAATATGCGGCACCCGTAATGACTGATGGCTGATGGCCAGAACACTACCACTGGTCTGATGCAGTACAACACAGCAACACTGTGAGGGACTTGTTGTTATTATTATTATTATAATACGGCAGCAGTGGACATATAGCAGCAGTGTATACCACTGTGACTGCCTGGTCACTGGAATGACTGATGCCCAGGACACTACCACTGGTCTGATGGAGCACAACACAGCAACACTGTGAGGGACTTGTTGTTGTTGTTGTTATTATTATTATTATTATTATTATTATTATTATTATTATTATAATTCTGTAGCAGGGGACATATAGCATTAGCGTATACCACTGTGACTGCCTGGTCACTGGAATGACTGATGGCCAGGACACTACCACTGGTCTGATGCAGCACAACACAGCAACACTGTAAGGGACTTGTTGTTGTTATTATTATATGGCAGCAGTGGACATATAGCAGCAGCGTATACCACTGTGACTGCCTGGTCACTGGAATGACTGATCGCCAGGACACTACCACTGGTCTGATGGAGCACAACACAGCAACACTGTGAGGGACTTGTTGTTGTTATTATTATATGGCAGCAGTGGACATATAGCAGTAGCGTATACCACTGTGACTGCCTGGTCACTGGAATGACTGATCGCCAGGACACTACCTCTGGTCTGATGCAGCACAACACAACAACACTGTGAGGGACTTGTGGTTGTTATTATTATATGGCAGCAGTGGACATATAGCAGCAGCGTATAGCACTGTGACTGTTTAGTCACTGGAATGACTGATGGCCAGGACACTACCACTGGTCTGATGCAGCACAAACTCGGACAAAATCTGGACTTTAGTAAATAAACCCCCTGCTCTTTTTGAAAATGAATGTTGGACTTTGGGGAATAAGATCCTTCAGGACCGTATCATGTAGGAGAATATTATAATTGTGTTTGACAATATTTTTAATCTTATTTCAGTGATTGTTATATTTCTAAATTTCTCTTACGTCCTAGAGCAGGCATGTCCAAACTGCGGCCCTCCAGCTGTTGTGAAACTACATATCCCAGCATGCCCTGACACAGTTTTGCTGTCAGAGAATGCTAAAGCTGTGTCAGGGCATGCTGGGATGTGTAGTTTCTCAACAGCTGGAGGGCCGCAGTTTGGACATGCCTGTCCTAGAGGATACTGAGAATCCATTTAGTACCATGGGGTATAGACGGGTATACTAGGAGCCTTGGACACTTTAAGAATTTGATAGTGTGCGCTAGGTCCTCCCTCTATGCCCCTCCTACCAGACTCCATTTAGAAAATGTGCCCGAAGGAGCCGGTCATGTCGCTGGAAGCTCCTGAAGAGTTTTTTGCATGTATTTTGTATGTTTGTTATTTTCAGGCAGGTCTGGATGGCACCAGCCTGCTGCTTCATGGTGACTTGGGTGTGGTTCATCAAATCGACAGTGTCTAGGTCGACAATGTTTAGGTCGAATACTATAGGTCAACAGTCACTAGGTCGACATGGATGGAAGGTCGACAGGGTTTCTAGGTCGACGTGTGCTAGGTCGACAGGTCTAAAGGTCGACATGAGGTTTTTTTTTTTTTTTTTTGGTGTCGTTTTCTTCGTAGAGTGACCGGGATCCCAAATTAGTGCACCGCGTCCCCTCGCATGGCGCGCTTCGCTCGCCATGGTTCGGGCATGGTGCCTTCGCTCCGCTACCGCTTCGCTCGGCACACTTTACCGTTCCAATCGTAGTCCACGTGGATCGTTAAGTTTGAAAAAATTCAAAAAAAGGAAAAAAATGTGAAAAACTCATGTCGACCTTTAGACCTGTCGACCTAGCACATGTCGACCTAGAAACCCTGTCGACCTTCCATCCATGTCGACCTAGTGACTGTCGACCTATAGTGGTCGACCTAAACATTGTCGACCTAGACACTGTCGATCTTCAGACCGGATCCCGGTGACTTAGGGGGGGGGGGGCAAGCTCTTGGAGGGTTACTCCTCCTAACAGAGCCAGAAGAGTTGTGAGTACTAAGCCAGTGTTCCAGTTGGCATGCGGGTATGGAGGCGCACGGCTTCTACATGGGGTGGCTGGATCTCCAGACTCAGTACACAGTGTGGACGCACAGCTTCTGAGGGAGCAAACTAAGTCTAAGTACACTATGGGTGTACACAGTATGCAGACTGGCATTACAGACTTAAAAGGTGGCTGACTCCATTTTAAGCAATAAAATCACCTCAGCCAGTATAAAAAAGCAAGTAGACCGCGAGCCATTGAAGGGGCTGGGCTTCACTATGAGCGGATGCAGCAGCTCACCAGCGCCATTTTCCCTCTGCAGTGGACACAGATGTTGACTGACAGGGATGCTCAGCTCCTCCGAAGAGACTCAGATTACCTCAGCGGTACCAGGGGGTCATAGTAGGCGGGGAGCGCTTACTAGTGTACTAAGTCCCCAATCTGGGTACTTAGTCTGCGACCCGTTTAAGCTTGGTATTAGCAGTAAGGGCGCTGTGTGCTGTCTCCAGGCTATCTCTGTGTCTCTCCTGAAGGGCTCATTGTGGGTTAATTGTGCATTTAACCTTTTCCTGTGTGTGTGCTGTCACTATCACAGTATGTCAGGCAAAGACTGTGTTTCATGTAAGGCACAGTGTTCCTCTTCTCCAGGGGGTTCACTGCAGTGTACTCTGTGCAGTACACCTTCCCAGGCTTGCGGGGGAGAACCAGCTTGGCTGGATTCCATTAGGGGAATGATTTCCAATATTTCTACTAAATCATCACGCAATGAGAAAGAGACGCAATACTTAAGACAATCGATGACTGAGTTTATGAACAGAGACTCCATACCCAAACCAGCATCTCAGTCCCCCACCATTTGTCCGCAAAAACGTCCTTTGGCCCATATCCTGCAGTCTGACTCTGATGATAAGGGGTCAGACATGGAGGAGGGGGAGGTGGATGCAGAGGTGGGGGAGGCTACTCTGTCACAGGGAATAGAGGCTATCAAAGAGGTTCTGCATATCCCTAATAAGGTAACATAGGAGACTGAGGAATCTTATTTTAATATAAAAAAGAAATCTTCAGCCACTTTTCCTGTGTCAAAGGAACTAAATACCCTGTTTGAAGAACTGTGGGTTAATCCTGATAGGAAATTTCAAATCCCTAAAAGATTGATATCATCTTTTCCCTTTCCTCCTGAGGATAGGAAAAAATGGGAAAATCCACTGATAGTGGATGCATCAGTATCCAGGCTGTCACAGAAAATTGTATTGCCTGTCCCTGGTGCTGCCTCCTTAAAAGACACGGCTGATCGTAGAATTGAGAATACACTTAAATCTTTGTATACAGCTGCACAGGAAGCAAGTATAACCTTACTGAACGCCATTCAAAAACTGGTACAGACTCTGGTCATTGTTCCAGTTCCATCTTGTCTGCAAAACAAGGGATATTATTCCAACCTGTTTGTAGTACCAAAACCGGACGGTTTGGTAAGACGGATTTTGAACCTCAAGTCGTTGAACCCGTACTTACGAGTGTTCAAATTCAAGATGGATCTCTGAGAGTGGTGATCTCAGGTTTGGAGGAGGGGGAATTCCTAGTGTCTCTGGATATAAAGGATGCGTACCTTCACATTCTGATCTGGTCGCCTCCTCAGGCTTATCTACGGTTTGCACTGCAGGACTGCCACTAGCAGTTCCAGGCCCTGCCATTTGGTCTCTCCACTGCACTGAGAGTGTTCACCAAGGTGATGGCGGAGATGATGTTTGTACTCCGCAAACAGGGAGTGAACATAATTCCATACCTGGACTATCTTCTGATAAAGGCACTGTCAAGGGAGCGGTTGTTGGACAGCATTCGCCTATCAACCAGAATACTCCTGGATCATGGGTGGATTCTGAATTTACAAAAATCTCACCTGGAACCGACGCAGAGGCTTTCCTTCCTGGGAATGATACTGGACACGGAATCTCAGAGAGTGTTCCTTACCTTGGAGTAGGCTATGGAAATCCAGTTGATGGTTTGTTCTGTCCTGAAGCCAGCCTGGATCTCGGTGCATCTGTGCATTCGTCTTCTTGGGAAAATGGTGGCCTCTTATGAGGCCCTTCAGTATGGAAGGTTTCATGTGAGGCCCTTCCAGCTGAATCTGTTGGACAAATGGTCCGGATCGCATATTCACATGCACCAGAGGATCTGTCTGTCGCCAAGAGCCAGAATCTCCCGTCTGTGGTGGCTACAGACTTCTCACCTCGTCAAGGGTTGGAGGCTCGGGATTTAGAATTGGATTCTGCTAACCACAGATACAAGCCTCAGAGGTTGGGGAGCAGTCACCCAGGGGGTGCAGTTTCAAGGAAGATGGTCAAGTCAGGAAGTCATCCTTCCAATAAACATCTTGTAACTCAGGGCCATATACATCGCCCTTCTGCAGGCCTCATCTCTACTTTGGAATTAGGCCATTGAAGTCCAGTTGGACAATGTAACAGCGGTAACATACATAAACCGACAGGGCAGAACAAAAAGCAGAGAAGCAATGTCAGAGGTGTCAAGAATTCTCCTCTGGGCAGAAAAACACGCCGTTGCATTGTCAGCGGTCTTCATTCCGGGAGTAGACAACTGGGAAGCAGACTTCCTCAGCAGACATGACCTGCACATGGGGGAGTGGAGCCTTCACCCTGAAGTGTTCAGATTCTTGACCCATCAGTGGGGATATCCACAAATCGACATGATGGCCTCTCGTCTCAACAAGAAGCTCAAGCGGTATTGTTCCAGGTCGAGAGTCCCACAAGCAGTGGCAGTAGACGCTCTAACGACTCCATGGGTCTAACAGCTAGTGTACGTGTTTCCTCCACTTCCTCTGATCCCAAGAATTCTAAAAATAATAAGAACGAAAAGGTTCAAGCAATAGTCATTGCTCCGGACTGGCCAAGAAGGCCCTGGTACGCGGACCTTCTGGAGATGCTCCTCAAAGATCCGTGGCCTCTGCCTCTTTGCGAGGATCTTCTGCAACAGGGCCTGTTTGTCTATCAAGACTTACCGCGGCTACATTTAACGGCATGGAAGTTGAACAGCAGATTCTAGCCAGGAGAGGGATTCCTGACGAGATCATCCTGATAATGATCCAAGCTAGGAAGGAGGTAATGTCTAAACATTACCACCGTATATGGAAGAAGTATGTCTCTTGGTGTGAGAGCAGTATTCTGCGGTGGAATTTCATCTGCGACAGCTCCTGCTTTTTCTGCAGTCGGGAGTCGATGTGGGCCTACGCCTAGGCTCCATTAAAGTCCAGATTTCGGCTTTGTCTATTTTCTTTCAGAAACAATTGGCTTCTCTCCCTGAGGTCCAGACATTCTTATAAGGTGTTCTGCACATCCAGCCTCCCTTTGTACCTCCCACGGCACCTTGGGATCTCAATTTTGTGCTTCAGTTCCTCCAATCAGACTGGTTTGAACCGTTACAGGAGGTTGATGTAAAGTACCTTACGTGGAAGACCGTCACAATGTTGGCCTTGGCCTCAGCATGACATGTGTTGGAACGGGATCCGGTCTGAAGATCGACAGTGTCTAGGTCGACAATGTTTAGGTCGACCACTACAGGTCGACAGTCACTAGGTCGACATGGATGGAAGGTCGACAGGGTTTCTAGGTCCACATGTGCTAGGTCGACAGGTCTAAAGGTCGACATGAGTTTTTCACATTTTTTTCTTTTTTTGAATTTTTTCATACTTAACGATCCACGTGGACTACGATTGGAACGGTAAAGTGTGCCGAGCAAAGCGGTAGCGGAGCGAAGGCACCAAGCCCGAATCATGGCGAGCGAAGCGGTGCACTAATTTGGGATCCCGGTCACTCTACGAAGAAAACGACAAAAAAAATAATCCTCATGTCGACCTTTAGACCTGTCGACCTAGCACACGTCGACCTAGAAACCCTGTCGACCTTCCATCCATGTCGACCTAGTGACTGTCGATCTATAGTGGTCGACCTAAACATTGTCGACCTAGACACTGTCGATTTGATGAACCACACCCGTTGGAACTAGGGGCGTTGTCTCACAAGAGTCCCTACTTAATTTTCTCTGAGGACAGAGCTGAATTCAGAACTCATCAGCAATTTTTCCTAAGGTGGTTTCCGCTTTTCACATCAACCAACCTATTGTGGTTCCGGCTGTGACAGACATCTCTACTACTTCAAAGTCTTTAGATGTTGTGAGGGCTTTGAAGGTGTATGTAAAGAGAACAGCTCATCACAAAAAATTGGACTCGCTGTTCGTTCTCTTTGATCCCAATAAAATTGGGTGTCCTGCTTCAAAGCAGTCTATTGCACGCTGGATCAGGCTCACTGTCCAGCATGCTTATTCCATGGCAGGATTGCCAATTCGAAAATCTGTACAAGTCCACTCTACTAGGTTGGTGGGTTCGTCTTGGGTGGCTGCCCATGGTGTCTCGGCTTTACAGCTCTGCCGAGCAGCTGCTTGGTCAGGTTTGAAAATGTTTGCAAAGTTTTACAAGTTCGATACTTTGGCATCTGAGGACCTTCAGTTTGGTCAATCAGTTCTGCAGGAACCTCAGCACTCTCCCATTCGGTTTGGGAGCTTTAGTACTTCCCCATGGTACTAAATGGATTCCCAGTATCCTCTAGGCCGTAAGAGAAAATAGGATTTTAATTACCTACCGGTAAATACTTTTCTCGCAGTCCATAGAGAATACTGGGTGCCCGCCCAGTGCTTCATTCTTCCTGTTACTTGGTTAAGTATTCTGGTTGGTTCAGCTGTTGCTGTTCATGTTTCAAGTTTGGTTAGCATGGCTTTCCTATTGTAATGTGTGCTGGTTCGTAATCTCTCCACTTTCCTTATCTATCCTTCTCTCAAAGTATGTCTGTCTCCTCGGGCACAGTTTCCTAGACTGAGTCTGGTAGGAGGGGCATAGAGGGAGGAGCCAGCAAGCACTATCAAATTCTTAAAGTGCCCAAGGCTCCGAGTGGACCCTTCTATACCCCATGGTACTAAATGGATTCACAGTATCCTCTACGGACTACGAGAAAAAGATTTACCTGTAGGTAATTAAAATCCTATTGAAAGCCAAGTCTCTTGTTTCCATTGGATCCTCATTTTTTATCTTGGTTCCAATAAATGTTCCCTATTCATAGATAACACTTGATCAAAGGCTTTTTATAAAAAGATCTTTAGGGTAACCTCTGATTTCAAAGGAGAAAAGTATGCCAACAGCCTGGTTTTTAAACATTTCTTCTGAGGAACAATTTCTTTTCAAGTGCTGTTGACCATTGGGAATGTTAAGTTTCCAAAATGCACAGTGGGCACTTTTGAAATGTGGCTATGCATCACTACCAACTTTTTTTGTATAGTTATAGATTTCAATCTGGTTGTTCACTATTTCAAGGGTCACATCCAGGAAGTTAATTTTATTGGAATGTACTTTGTTAGAAAAGACCAAATTAAATGTGTTGGTGTTGAGAGAAACAACAAAATCAGTGACCGAGGACAGATCCCCATCCCAAATCAAAAATAGATTGTCTGTGTAACGGCCATAGAAGACCAGACACCCACTGAGCCTGCCTTCCCAGCTGTGGCGGTCCTCGACCTGACCCATGTAGAGATTGGTATAGCTCGGCTTAAATCTGGTGCCCATGGCCGTCCCCATGACCTGAAGGTAAAAAGTGTCTGAAAAAAGAAAATACTGTACTGTAGAAAAAATAGTATAGAGTCTAGAAGGAATTTCCCATGTCTCTCTGTGAGGTCCCCATCTTTCTCCTCAGATTCTTTGTGACTGTGAGCCAATCAGCCTTTCATCAAAAGACATCCTTCAGCGGACCGACTGTGAACCAAGGACATCATGAAATAGTGTACTGGATCCTATTGCCTTCTGGAACCACTGCCATTGGAGCCTATACTTAGGACCACAGAGCCGGTAATATATAACCTGATTGGATGAAGTAAACTGAATTGAAACAAGCTTGCCTCTTAAAAACAGTCACCCACCCTACCGGGGACATTCTTTAAATACCTCTCCTACACAGGCACCTTACCAATTGCTGCAATTTTTTGTGATGTTTTACATGTGTTCTTTGTCATTTTTATAAATGACAATTTAGTCTTTTATGGCGAATCATGATATCTGTTAGCACTGTAACTTTCTTTTCTTCTATTTCCTTGCAATACTGTACAGTATCTAGTTGACAATAATTGTGTAGCTTCATTGGAGCTTATATAGAGTAGGATCGAACAAGCATAGGCTAAATAAAGTAAGGCTTTGTTCATGCAAATGAGACTCAATTAGATATGACATCTTATGCAGATATGCCTGTTAATGTAAAGTGGTTTATTTTTTGCGGCTACTGGAGGACTGGAACACCTGTAACTTTCCACAGTAAAATTTAAATGGTAAACTGTTTTCCTGCACGTGCACAGTACAGAAAAGTGTGTGCTGTAACTTACCAAACAGACAGGTGAAATAACTACAGCATATGTACATTTTAACATCCCTTTTGAAATGCAAATATATATTTTATTTGTGTTTATTCTTTGTTTGTACCATTGTTTTTATTTACCATTTTATGTGCTTTGTGGTAGAAGATTGATATTTTGCAATTTGATCACAATAATTTTGTGGACAAACCATATAACCATATTATATTGCACATTATATTACACACTTTATTATAAATTAGATATTTAGTTACTGAGGACTTTTACATAAATAACCCCTCTGCTTTTTCGAATAAATATAACATTAGTTTTAATAATCAATATACTTATTTTTATGAAACAAAATTCAGAGTTTTATTTTATTTCAAGAATGAACCAAAATTATGCTTAAAAAAAAAAATGTTTCTTGCAAAAATTTTTCCTAATGGTCATCAGATCTATCATGCTGGTGTGACCTTGTTCCCACCTCCCTCAGACACTGATGTGACATCTGTACGGCCGCTGGTTGCGCTGGTCTCATCCTCTCCGCCAAATGGATTGCGACCACAGCACAGAAGCTTCATTAAGCAATCTCGAAACTATAACACAAATACATAAATCTGCGGTCAAAATATTACACATAGTCCTAAACTGCAATTTAGTTTTTTTTGCATGTGTTCTCATTATCTCTCATATATATATACATATATATATATGTATACATACATATACACACACACACACACACACACACTTATACTGTACAGTACATATATGTGTGTGAATTTAACATTAAACCAACCACACTACAGTATTCACATATTTACATACGGAGAGAGAGGCCGACTACAGATTACTTTGTGTTACTGTTAGGTGACCATGGAGGCATGGTATATTGTATGTACACATTCAGAATGACAGCATGTTCAGACTGTCAGCATTTATCTTGTGAACATTCACAAAGTGGATTGCCAGAATGCAGACATTCTGAATGTCAACAATAGGATTTTTAATCTAACCCTAATCCTACCTACAACCTAAATCTATTCCAGTGGTTCCCAAACTCTGGGGTCTATTTACTAAGTTTGGATGGAGATAAAGTGGACGGAGATAAAGTACCAACCAATCAGCTCCTGACATTTTTCAAGCATAGCCTGTAAAATGGCAGCTAGGAGCTGGTTGGCTGGTACTTTATCATCACGCAATTTATCACTCTCCAAGCAGTGGCGTATCTACAATGGGTGCAGGGTATGCAATGCACATGGGCTCCTGAGTCCAGAGGGCACACACTGCACCCATCTCTTCTATACTTACCTTTCTGGTGTTCATCGGTCTCAGTGTGCTGGCCCCCTCCTGTCCCGTAGCCGGCAGCGCTGTTAGTGCTCTGAGCGCTAGAGACTCTGGCACAGTGCCAGAGTCTACAATGCTTGTGCAGGTCTCCGGAAAAATGCCCGCTGCGCCATGTTCCTGGACACCTGTGCAAGCACTGTTGTCTCTGGCACTGTGCCAGAGTCTCTAGCGCTCAGAGCACTAACATCGCTGCCGGCTACGGGACAGGAGGGGGCCCACACATGGAGACTACACACGGGTCCCCCCTTCTGTAGATACGCCTCTGTCTCCAAGGCTTGATAAATCTAGGCCTGAGTTTGAAAAATGACAGGAGCTTACAGGCTGGTGCGTTATCACCTTCCGCTTTATCACTTCTCTAGGATTAATACATCTGCCCCTTTATCTCCGTCTACTTTATCTCCATCCAAGGCTTAGTAAATCGACCCCTTAGTCCTCAAGAAGGACTAACAGTTCATGTTGTCCAGGTAACCTGTGGATTTTTAAAACGTGACATTTAGTGATACACAGTGCACCTGCCTGGTGACCTGGAAAACGTGACATTTAGTGGTACACAGTGCACCTGCCGGGTGACCTGGAAAACGTGACATTTAGTGATACACAGTGCACCTGCCTGGTGACCTGGAAACCGTGACATTTAGTGATACACAGTGCACCTGCCGGGTGACCTGGAAAACGTGACATTTAGTGATACACAGTGCACCTGCCGGGTGACCTGGAAAACGTGACATTTAGTGATACACAGTGCACCTGCCGGGTGACCTGGAAAACGTGATATTTAGTGATACACAGTGCACCTGCCGGGTGACCTGGAAAACGTGACATTTAGTGATACACAGTGCACCTGCCGGGTGACCTGGAAAACGTGACATTTAGTGATACACAGTGCACCTGCCTGGTGACCTGGAAAACGTGACATTTAGTGATACACAGTGCACCTGCCGGGTGACCTGGAAAACGTGACATTTAGTGATACACAGTGCACCTGCCGGGTGACCTGGAAAACGTGACATTTAGTGATACACAGTGCACCTGCCGGGTGACCTGGAAAACGTGACATTTAGTGATACACAGTGCACCTGCCGGGTGACCTGGAAAACGTGACATTTAGTGATACACAGTGCACCTGCCGGGTAACCTGGAAAACGTGACATTTAGTGATACACAGTGCACCTGCCGGGTGACCTGGAAAACGTGACATTTAGTGATACAGAGTGCACCTGCCGGGTGACCTGGAAAATGTGACATTTAGTGATACACAGTGCACCTGCCGGGTGACCTGGAAAACGTGACATTTAGTGATACACAGTGCACCTGCCTGGTGAGCTGGAAAACGTGACATTTAGTGATACACAGTGCACCTGCCTGGTGACCTGGAAAACGTGACATTTAGTGATACACAGTGCACCTGCCTGGTGACCTGGAAAACGTGACATTTAGTGATACACAGTCATAGGCGTGCGCAGGGGGGGTGCCTGGTGCTCTCTATGGCCGTCCGCCAGCTCGCTATGCCCACCCACCCCCACTTTCTACACCTGCCCACCCCCTCTCTCTACACCCGCGCCTGCCCTCCACCAGCCGATTTCCTCTCTTCACCTGCCCGCTACGCCCGGTCAGCAGGCTTGGTGATAGGGGAAGAGACACGCCGCTGCAGGGGCAGTAGAGGGTGCATTTGTCAGCTGTACCCGCTACTGAAACCCACATGTGAACAGGACTGCAGGGAAGGAGGGAGTGAAGGAGAGAGAAAAGACAGCAGTAGTTGTCTATGCATGGAGTGGCAGGCGGTAAGGAGCACTCAACTGCGAGCGCACCCACAAGTAATGTCTAATGTATATTATATAATGTATTTGGAGAGGCACTATGTGTCACATAATGTGTGTGGGGGGGGCACTGTGTGGCATATGTGTTTAGGGTGCACTGTGTATTATATAATGTGTTTGGGGGGGACAATGGGGTCTATTAAAGCCGTGGCATAATGTGGTGTAATATGAATTTTGCCTCATACCGTATGGCGTAATGTAAATTTTGGCTCATATCGTGCAGCGTAATGTACATTTTGGCTCATTCTGTGTGGCATAATGTGAATTTTATCTCTTACTGTGTGGCGTAATGTAAATTTCAGCTCATACTGTGCAGCGTAATGTGAATTTTATCTCATACTGTGTGGCATAATGTGAATTTGGCTCATACTGTGTGGCGTAACGTGAATTTTGTCTTATACCATGTGGCGTAATGTGAATTTCGGCTCATACCGTGTGGCATAATGTGAATTTTGCACCAAGGCCCACCACTCTCTAGTTCCACCACTAGGTCGGAGATAGGTTGGGGAAGTGTAAGTAGCGATAGGATGCAGCGGCAGCTAGGACTTATGCCGTAGCGGACAGTCAGTAGTGGCTACTGGTCACACCATTATGTTTAATTTTATTTCTCTGGGGTGTATTGTATCTACTTGTATTATTAGGAACTAGAGAGAAATTAGATTACGACATGTGATTTTACTGAGAGAATGTAAAATGTAAAATAGACATGTCCCTGGGCGATGCGAGACACGCCCAAAAGGCAGTGCTAGACAAGCCCCTCCAGCAGTGCACCCCCTAACAAAATTTGCTGCGCACGCCTATGTACACAGTGCACCTGCCTGGTGACCTGGAAAACGTGACATTTAGTGATACACAGTGCACCTGCCTGGTGACCTGGAAAACGTGACATTTAGTGATACACAGTGCACCTGCCGGGTGACCTGGAAAACATGACATTTAGTGATACACAGTGCACCTGCCGGGTGACCTGGAAAACGTGACATTTAGTGATACACAGTGAACCTGCCGGGTGACCTGGAAAACGTGACATTTAGTGATACACAGTGCACCTGCCTGGTGACCTGGAAAACGTGACATTTAGTGATACACAGTGCACCTGCCTGGTGACCTGGAAAACGTGACATTTAGTGATACACAGTGCACCTGCCGGGTGACCTGGAAAACGTGACATTTAGTGATACACAGTGCACCTGCCCGGGTGACCTGGAAAACGTGACATTTAGTGATACACAGTGCACCTGCCGGGTGACCTGGAAAACGTGACATTTAGTGATACACAGTGCACCTGCCGGGTGACCTGGAAAACGTGACATTTAGTGATACACAGTGCACCTGCCGTGTGACCTGGAAAACGTGACATTTAGTGATACAGAGTGCACCTGCCGGGTGACCTGGAAAACGTGACATTTAGTGATACACAGTGCACCTGCCGGGTGACCTGGAAAACGTGACATTTAGTGATACACAGTGCACCTGCCGGGTGACCTGGAAAACGTGACATTTAGTGATACAGAGTGCACCTGCCGGGTGACCTGGAAAACGTGACATTTAGTGATACACAGTGCACCTGCCGGGTGACCTGAAAAACGTGACATTTAGTGATACACAGTGCATCTGCCGGGTGACCTGGAAAACGTGACATTTAGTGATACACAGTGCACCTGCCGGGTGACCTGGAAAACGTGACATTTAGTGATACACAGTGCACCTGCCGGGTGACCTGGAAAACGTGACATTTAGTGATACACAGTGCACCTGCCGGGTGACCTGGAAAACGTGACATTTAGTGATACACAGTGCACCTGCCGGGTGACCTGGAAAACGTGACATTTAGTGATACACAGTGCACCTGCCTGGTGACCTGGAAAACGTGACATTTAGTGATACACAGTGCACCTGCTGTGATACACAGTGCACCTGCCAGGTGACCTGGAAAATGTGACCTTTAGTGATACACAGTGCACCTGCCGGGTAACCTGGAAAACGTGACGTGTTTGTGCTCCTTGATGACAGAGTTTGGGAGCCACTGCTCTAATCTAACCATAACCCTAATTGCAGCCTAACCCTAATGTAACCCTAAAATCATGTGTCAACATTCTGGTTGTTGACAATTATAGTGGCGACACTATGTAAGTGTTGGCATTAGGACTGTCAGCAACGTTCACATACTGAATAGTGACATGATGACTGTATACCGGCCTTGTCATCAAACCACTACACTGCTACATAGCACTGAGTAAATGGATTTGGATTATTCTTGTGTTTAGAACATAGCTGATTTTATAATACAAAACATAGGGGCAGATGTACTAAGCCTTGGAGAGTAATAAAGTGGAGAGAGATAAAGTACCAGCCAATCAGCTTTTACTGTAACTACGTGTTACAGGCTGTTTGAAAAGTGACAGCTAGGAGCTGCTTGTCTGGTACTTTGGGCTAAATGTAAGACTCGCCGATATGGGTGAGAAGTGGTGTCAGCACACGTTATGTGCACTAATACTGCTTGTCCCCTATGTATTACAACTGCGGTGCATGCAGAATGACAGGGGCGCTATGCAGGGGCAATGTATGTACAGTCAGTGGCACTGACCGTTCCGACAATTGCAGTGATTGATTCCGTCAGCTGCTGGTGTCGTTACCCATACAACACATCCAAGGACAGCGCTGTCTGTCTGCAGTGGGTGCCGCCTCTGGGCTGCATGTGAGATCTCACATGAGTAGCAAGATATCACACGTGCCCAGTGAGCTGGCAGGGAGGAGACACAGCGTATCAGGGGGAGTTATTAGCTTGGCAAAGCAGAAAGCGTTATACCCGCACGATAAGTATGGGTATAATACATTCTCCCCTTTATCTCTCTCCACTTTATCACTCTTCAAAGCTTAGTACATCTGCCCCATAGTTTCCAAAATGCTTATTTGACAGACAGACAGACAGACAGACAGACAGACAGGCAGTTTGTACGGGTGTGCAGCAATAATATCACTAAATCAAGCAACTACTTCATTAATTGCTATGTAATAAACTCTACACCTATTATAATAGTGATAATAATAATAATATTATATAGTGATTCAATTTCTAATACAAAACACAGTTGCTCAGATATCACATATTACATTCTTCTAGCACCTAGAAAAGATTCATTATAAAACAAAGACAAGTGTTTCCCCTGATTGGTTGTGCTACAACAGTCTTAAGTTGGGTACACACTAGACGATATGCCGCTTGATCCGGTGGTTTGGACCGACATATTGGGCACTTCGTCTAGTGTGTGCTCACTATGTTGTTGACGATGCGTGCTTCCGCTGTTCGTCATCCTCGGTTGGTCCTACATTCATGGTCAAAAGGGGATGTCGATGTCGTTAGCAAGGGCCATGTTGCATAGCCTCCGCCGTTGCTTCTCGCATTGGCAAGTGTCTATGCACTTGCCGGCTCCCCTGCCAGTCCCATCGCTGCAATTGTCAGGGTGGGGACCGTATAGTGTGTACCCAGTATTAGATCAGCAGTCCTGAGAGCACATCAATTTGTAGGCATTTGCTATTTACATCTAAAATGTTTTAAATGTTTTTCGCTAGGGGACATTTTCTTTCTAAATCAGTGGATTTATTCATTCTGTAGGTACATACCTGTTTATTCATGAAAATGTAGATGACAGGGTTGTATACAGTGGCTGTTTTGGAGAAGTATGAAGGCATTGATGCTAATGTGGGTTCAATTACAATGTCCTTATTGGATGCCATCACAATAGCAAATGCAGCATAGGGTAACCAGCAGATGAGAAAGGCCAATACCATAGCAATAACCATCCTGGTAACCTCTCGCTCCGCCCGCTGAGTCGTTTCTGAGTCTTTCTGCTGAGCAGCAACCTGTCAAAGTGGACAACAGTTACTATAGGGGATCACAGGGTAATGATTCTATAGCAGCCTGAATTTATTGATTTTATTCATCTGAACTTCATGTCAGTATAAGAGTGCTTGGGGGTTATACAGTGCTGAGTTATGTACCGCCTGCGTATGCAAGCAGAGCGCCTCCGTATGCAATTTAATGTTATCACCAGGGCTTAAAGTGGTCCTGGGGAGCTGGTGGAACTAATTTAACCTGCCACCTCCCCCCTTTTCCCATTATGCAGAGCCAGGGCCTGTGCTAGGATTTTCACATAATGCCTACAGTATTAGTGCTGCCTATACACATAATGCCCACAGTAGTAGTGCCTCTTGCAAATAATACTTACATTAATACTGCCTATATACATAATGCCCACAATAGTAGTGCCTCTTTTACATATAATTCCCACAGTAGTTCCCCATATACACATTTCTACCTCTGTCACTCCAGCAGCTCATCGTCTGTCTCTCCAGCATCTCCATGCACTGTGTCCCTCCAACTGCTTCCCTTCCTCTCTGTGTCTCTCCAGTCCCCTCTCATCTTGTCTTCAGCAGGCACAGAGCCTGCTCCTTTTCGTGGCGCTTCTTCACTTCAGCAGCGGTGACGGCATAACATCACAAATGCTGTGCCAAAAAAAGGAAGCTGCGCTGCCTGCCTATTGACGTTAGTTGGGCGGGATTTTCTGTCGGAATTACTGTGCAGGGATGTGGAGGAGGTAGAACTAGTTCCACCTACCATTACAAGCGATAGAACTCAGTTCCACATTGTATGTCGCCCCCCCCCCCCCCCCCACACACACTATAATCCCTGGTTATCACTCCTATTTACTGTGTACCTCTATTGTGGTACGCAAGAGACTGAGCAAAGATTCCTTACCATAATATGTATGCAGCCTGATATTGCACATCACTATAAAGTGACTAGCCCCCACATGTGCTCTGCTCCACCCTCCTCTCTGTTATTCTGCCCCCCCCCCCTCCTTACATACTTACTCTGTATAGGTAGCAGTTCTTCCTCCTTTCTGGCAGCCGACTAGGGTCTGCCCTGTCTCCCTCACAGTTGGAGCCATTGGAGGGGTGGGGCACATTACATTTTATAAAGATAACTTGCCTACTCCTACTAATATTGTTTCTACCTACTATAGGACACAGAGTGTAATCTGATAAAGGTATTCACCAGAGCTTGCCACATGGAAGAATGGACTTGGTTACTTTACTAACCAGTCACAGCTCCTATAGTATGTTATTGGTGCAGAGTAACAAACATTGCAAGATGTAAAATGCAATATGAAACACAAAAGTGCACACAGTGTACACTTATCACATAAACTGCCTTACACATAACTCCCAACAGGACCCTCTCCAGGAGGGACACAATGCTCTGCTTCTGGACTTTTCTCTTAATTTATGATTGCCGACACCTGTTGAACAGGTTAATGGATAAGAAAGGTGTTTCAGCACAGGTGATGGCAATCAGAAATTAAGAGGACTAGAGCATTCTGTCCCTACTGGAGAGGGTCATGTTGGGAGGTAAGGCTTAAAGAAGCTAAACTAATCTAAGGGTGTGTACACACGGTGAGATTTTCTTTTGATTTTGACTATATAGTCAAAAATCGCAAGAAAAGTTAGTGCAGATCGCAAGGTGAAAGTCACCTTGCGATCCCGATGCGCGGTCCCGCCAGGTCGGCATCGCAAGAAAAGATAGACTGTGCAGGCAAGTCAATCCTTGCTAGATCAGTGTACTATCTAGTTCATCTCACATGTCAATGACATCTCACATAAGCCAAAATCTCACATAAGCCAAAATCGTAAGCACACATAGTCCATATCTCAAGAAAAGTTAGTCAAAATCTGTGCTATCTGGGCTTCAGGGAGTTCAAGGTAAATCGCAAGTGAAAATCGGGCATAGCAAGGATCTCACCATGTGTACACACCCTAAGACTTATCTACCTGAGATAAACTGCCTAACTAAAAGCTAAACTAATCTAAGCAAATGACAAAACCCCTAATGTGGTAAAAGGCTCTGCAGGCACCTGGGGAGTAATCATAAGCACGTGCGTACGCATTGCGGGTAAACTGAACACTGCTACATCTGTATAACGGTACCACAGGAATGCAGGCAGAATCAAGACTGTGCACAGTTGTACGCTAACATCAGCACAAAGAAAACGGAAAAACCAAAAAAGAATAGAGGTGGATGGTTGCGCTGTAAGGATTTACCCTGGGGGTAGTCTAGGAGGTCCCTACAAACTCCAAATGGTAGACCTGAACTGTGAAAGGTAAAGTGACTCCTCCCACTTGGCGCTAATCCAATGCTACACTTTGGCATAAACTTCAGTTTTCACAATAAAATGTAATACAGGTTGAGTATCCCATATCCAAATATTCTGAAATACGGAATTTTTTGAGTGAGAGTGAGTTAGTGAAACCTTTGTTTTCTGATGGCTCAATGTACACAAACTTTGTTTAATACAAAAAGTTATTAAAAATATTGTATTAAATGACCTTCAGGCTGTGTGTATAAGGTGTATATGAATTGTGTGAATGTACACACACTTTGTTTAATGCACAAAGATATTAAAAATATTGGCTAAAATGACCTTCAGGCTGTGTGTATAAGGTGTATATGAAACAAATGTATTCTGTGCTTAGACTTAGGTCCCATCACCATGATATCTCATTATGGTATGTAATTATTCCAAAATACGGAAAAATCCGATATCCAAAATACCTCTGGTCCCAAGCATTTTGGATAAGGGATACTCAACCTGTATATACCAATAGGATATAAATAAAATATAGATTTAATGCTGCACAATGGTTAAAAAGTGAGACAAAAAGAGGACACAACATGGGAAACAGAATCCTACCAAGATGGCAATCGGAGCCGCAGGTGTTATGAATGCAAGGTATTTCCCGGGAACAATACCCTGCATGTGGCTCCGTCAGGTGTGTTCCCCAAATGGTCCCTTTCACAGTCTGGATGTCCTGGAAGTCTGAAGGCACTGGAAGGCAGGCGCCAACGCGTTTTGGGACGTCAAGGTCCCTTTTTCAAGGCTGTAACAATACAGCCTTGAAAAAGGGACCTTAACGTCACCTTTCTTATCCATTAACCATCTCACTTTTTAACCATTGTGCAGCATTAAATCTATATTTTATTTATATCCTATTGGTATATATTACATTTTATTGTGAAAATGGAAGTTTATGCCAAAGTGTAGCATTGGATTAGCACCAAGTGGGAGGAGTCACTTTACCATTCACAAAGAAAATTGAGCTCACAGACACCAGAGGCAAACGGGCATAGGGAGTTATTCAGAGGTGAACGCAGATGGATGCATATGCAGCCAGATCTGAGTTCATCTCTGCACATGCTGAGGGCTGCCCAGCACAGGGCAAAGCCATCCAGCATGTGTGAGGCCACCTCCCGATGCATCCGCAATCTAATTGTGAACGCATCGGATCTAAGGTTGACCCCTGGGCAAAGAGGGTGCATGTGATGTCATACAGCCGCCCCAAAAGTGGTCCTGACCCACCCCTGTAGCCCTGGGCCACCCACCCCCACAATGATGCATCGCCGCTCCAAAACGTCTGCCGCTGTCTATCACATTGCATTCGCTTCCATCGGGGATGTGTGTGGCTGCTGCGCATGCGCGCTTGCCACCATCGGCAAACTGCGCATGAGCGGCCGGGTCTGAATGACCCTCATAGTCAGGAAATGGGCCAAGTCAGTATTCACCAGAGACAGCCAGACAGAGTCAGGAAACAGACCAGATCAGTAATCACCAGGATGGATGCAATACAAGAGCAAAGTCTGAGGCACAGCAAGACCAAACTACTAACATGAAGACAGAGTATTATGCTTGTACGATACAACGGACGATATTGAACGGACGATATATAGTTTGTGGATTTATGGATGTGTAGAAACAATATGTCTTTGAATGACGTCATTCACAAACATTTTGCCCTGAAGCACAGCCGATGCATGATATATCATCAGGTGCTGTACATCAGTGCATCTGGCTGTGTGTACGAGTGACCCAACAACTGCCCGTTCACTTGCTGCAGGTGACTGACATCTCAAATGGGCAGTCAAATACAAATGCCAACCCAGTTGTGATGTCAGCGCAGGCACATCGAGTGGCCGATTAGTAAGTGTGTACATACCTCCCAACATGACCCTCTCCAGTAGGGACAGAATGCTCTGCTTCTGGACTTTTCTCTTAATTTAAGATTGCCGTCACCTGTGTTGAACTAGTTAATGGATAAGAAAAGCGTTACAGCACAGGTGATGGCAATCATAAATTAAGAGAAAAATCTAGGCGCAGAGCATTCTGTCCCTCCTGGAGAGGGTCATGTTGGGAGGTATGTGTGTATGCTTACCAGAATCGGCCTCTCAGTTGGCAGATATGGCAGTCTGAAAAAGCCAACACTAGAAAGTTGGGAAGTAGACTCTTGTGTGGGAGCACTCTAATTCAGAGGATTAAGTATTAGTAATCAATACTGATAAAACATACCTTTATTAATTAATTATTAAAAAGTAATTATAGGAGTAAATTATGCGTGAATAGTCAAACTACGCGAAAATATAATACTGATATAGGTATAATTCTTGTGGTTTTAGATACCACAATAAATGCCGGAAATCCAAATATATGGGCAGTTAGGCTTACTATCACATGATCACAGTAACATCTTTGTGTAGTATATGACCATCATTTGTTCTGCAAATATCCATTCAGGATTATTTTAACGCAGAAAATGAAATCATAGGTCATACAGAACCGAATGCCAAATGGTATTTTTTGAGGATGACTCTAGATCGGGCGGAGGAATTTTTTGCAGTACCAGGGTGTTCCAGGGTGGTCTCCCATCCGAGTACTGACCCGGCCCTCCACTGCTTGGCTTCCAAGATCAGACGAGATCGGGCATCTCCAGTGGGGTAAGTCCGCAACTATTTGATCTGCCTGTTCAGTCAATCCTAATACTTGTGCCGCAACCAACATGTATTCAAATAGATATAAATCAATTGTATATTGAATATCAAAATTGTATGTAGTAATCTATTTGATAAGTGATAATAAGGCAATTATCCAAATACCATATGTAATAATCCCATACAGAGGCAGTCTGCAAACAGGCAAACACAATATTTCAGGTGCACCAACATGGGGATAGCTAGAGATTAGTTTGCCCAGGTTAGTATATTCCAATGGTTAAAACCAGATAGACTGGAATAAGTGTAGTTTTAATTCACAATTAGAGGTGTAAACTAATCCAATCAGGGTGCCAAACCCTTCATGAAATTAGAGCATACTTGCCTACCTGACCCTCTCCATGAGGGAGAAAATGCTCTGTTCCTGGACTTTCCTGGTAATGTATGATTGCCATCACCTCTGGTGAAACACCTTTCTTATCAATTAACTAGCTCACCACAGGTGATGGCAATCATACATTACCAGGAAAGTCCAGGAACAGAGCATGTTCTCCCTCATGGAGAGGATCAGGTAGGCAAGTATGAATTAGAGTGCTTTACACTAACAGAAAACCTTAATCCTATACCTAACCCAGCGCAAACTAGCAGATGTGAGACTAATTTCCTATTATACGGGTGCACACCATGTTGGTTTTCATTTAAACCTGTGAGTGGCCTGATTGATGTGTCCACAGAAGCAATTTTATCCATTGCTGAGCAACTGCTGCAGTACAACAATGACAAATTGTCCAATGCCGATTACCCTTTACTAAAGGGTGATTGTCACGGTCCTGACTAAAAGGGACATGTCATTGGAGTTTCTATAATGGGTGAAGTGTGTGCAAGGCACACGGGCCCCCACCCCGCACACACTGCACCCATTTGCTTAATACTTACCTCTCTGAAGTCCCCCGTCGAAGCCATCCCTTTTTCATCAGCGAAATAGAGTTTGAACACTAGGGGGAACAAACTATTGCGCCTGCTGAAAACCCCAGAAAGATGGCATGGTGGGCATTTTTCCGGAGTTTTGCGCATGCACAGTAGCAAAATCTTTGGGAAAATGGCCACCGCGCCGTGTTCCTGGAGGTTTGCGCATGCGCAATAGAGTCTGGTCTCAGACTCTGTTACCGCTGCGGAGAAGGATGGCACCGCTGGGGGACCCAGGAAAGGTAAGTATTAAATGCTGTGCCTCAGTCAGAGAGGAGGGGGCCCCTGAAGCAGAAGGCTGCACACGGGCCTCCTCCTCTCTTAAAACGTCCCAGGGACATGTACTAAGCAGTGATAAAAGTGGAGAAGTGAGCCGGTAGAGAAGTTGCCCATGGCAACCAATCAGCTTTGACATAACATTTATAATTTGCATACTATAAAAATATACAGAGCAGCTGATTGGGTACCATGGACAACCTCTCCACTTTTATCACTGCTTAGTACATGCCCCCCTAAATCACTCATGTTCTATGACTTGCCTCAGTATTTGCTGCAAGCCTGCATCTGCTCTCTAGCTCAGTATATGCTGCAAACCTGCACCTGCTTCACAGTTCAGCACACAAGCTGCAGTATAAACTCCTAATCAAGGGGCAGATGTATTAACCTGGAGAAGACATAGGGAAATGATAAACCAATGATAAATTCAAGGTGATAAACGCACCAGCCAATCAGCTCCAATATGTAAATTAACAGGAGCTGATTGGCTGGTGCATTTATCACCTTGCATTTATCACTCTTTATCACTTCCTTATGCCTTCTCCAGGTTAATACATCTGCCCCTTAATCACCTGTGTGAGAATTCCTCTGTTCAGCATCTGATTCTTGCAGGCTTGCATAGTGCTCTGGTTCTTGGTGTTTAGGCTTCAGTTTTTCCCGGCCTGACCTGAAGTACTGCTGTGATAGGTTCTGATCACCTGACCATGAGCCATCCACTCCTGAGCCAGGCAGAGACTCCCTGAATCACCTGACTCTATCCGCCAATCGTCAAGCACCAATGGGTATAAGTAAGAAGACCTGAGTTTTAGAATCTGCCAGTTCCATGAATCACACAGCTCAGTGTGTGAGCCTAGTAGATGAGCTTCCCAGAGTTTACAGATATTACCTTAGTACCTGCAATCCTTTGTACCTTTGCATTCCACTCTGGTTCCAGTCTGGTTGCATGCCAATCCAGATCCAGTCTGGTTGCAATTCAGTTCCAGTCTGGTTGAACGCCAGTCCGATTGCACTCAAGTACGGTTTCAGTCCAGTTGCATTCCAAACTGGTTCCAGACTGGTTGCACTTCAGCTCAGTTCCAGTCCAGTTGTATTTTAATCCGGTTTGTCGTGTTCCAGTTCGGTTGCATTTCAATCTAGTTCCAGTCCTGTTTTCCCAGTGCCAGCTTGGTCAGCCCTACAGTTTGGTTCTTATCCAGAAGTGTAGTTGGTTCCAGCTGAACATTGCTCAACATTGGTCCTGTTACCCTACCGGATTCTGCCACTCTAGCCTTCTGTGTTTCTTAACAAGTAAGGAGAGTATTATATTATTACCCACAGTATCCATCCAGTACTCACCTGTTTAATCCACTACTACACTCCTCCCTACTACATTCACCATCCTGTCATCAACACCAAAGTCCCCGGTTTTCAGTGGTTAGGATACGGCTCTCTCTGCCGAGACCCGAGTTTGACTCCCGGTCAGGATTGTTCTTTACCTCTCCATCGCACTGTTTTCTTCAGACTAGCCAACTCAGCACATAGGTAGTCATTCCGAGTTGATCGCTAGCTGCATTTGTTTGCAGCGCAGCGATCAGGCTGAAAGACGGCAGTTCTGCGCATGCATATGCAACGTACAGGCACAACGAATGATGCAGTTTTGCACAGGGTCTAGCGATGCATTTCAGTTGCACTGGTTGCCGCAGAGTGATTGACATGAAGTGGACGTTTCTGGGTGGCCACTGACCGTTTTCAGGGAGTGTTCGGAAAAACGCAGGCATGCCAGGGAAAACGCAGGCGTGGCTGGGCGAACGCTTGGCGGGTGTGTGACGTCAAATCCGGAATTGATCGCAAGAACTGAGTAGGTTTTGAGCTACTCTGAAACTACACAAAAAATTACACTATCAGTGGGCGGCGGCATAGCGTTTGCACGGCTGCTAAAAACTGCTAGCGAGCGATCAACGGAATGACCCCCATAGTCCTCCAGTTATCCACACAGACTTCACATAGACTCTGGGTTCACAAAACAAACAGTCATGACAGTGATTTAATTTCTAGGTTTATGACCATTCACCCTAACTCTCACAATATACACTTGATTTTTCTGCTTTATCTGTTTTGGATGCCTCATCCATCAGAGGATCACAAATCACTTCCAAGGGAGAACACATAGGTTTTTGAAGACCCTAAACCACTCATATAAAGAATCATTCCCCTTTGGTTGAGGAGTTTGGTTTGCAATAGCATATCTTCGTCCTACATAGTATCAAAGCCATGGTGTAGACCACCTAATATCGATAATGTGCAGTAAAATTTGCAAACCACTGAAACACACATTTACATCCCTCCTTTTTATAGTTTATGCACAACAGGTGTTCGGGTGCAAATCAGTGTAGCCAGTGTTATATGCAGGGACGAAAGGGTAAATGCAACAGCATGGAAAACACATGCAATGTTATGGGCCTGCTTCCGATTTGTACGGTAACATACAAACAAAATGCAAATGACGCAGGAGGCATGTGTAGGAAATAAACACCCCCTGCTGCATTTGCATTTGATCCGAGTGCTGTGTCCTTAGATACAGCATTGGATCACCATTGTGACAATCAAGACCAGCGGAGCCTTATTCAGACTGACCATCGTAACCATACTGCCAGGTCCAGGATGTTTGTGTCCAACAACACAGACCCTGGTCTCAGCATGCCTACAAAACTGGGACAATTTGTAGAACAGTCCCAGTTGCCGCCCCCACTCTGCACCCCAAACACCACAGCAATTCAATTATGCTGTGGCTAAGGGAGGTGGGAACGATCATGCAAGGCCCGTTCTGCGCAGACCCTGAAACTTCAGATTAGTACGCAAGTAATCATGCTTATGTACTAATCAGAATCAGGTCCTGTGTGACAAAGTCCTGGAAGTTGGGATTGGGCCTGGAAACTCAAACAGACCTGGTGATGAAGTGTGATTTGGTCATCCTGAGATGAGTCATAATGGACAACAGGCTTCTTGCACTACTGTACATAATGACAGCACCTAAACCATGTTGGGAGTCATCTGCAGAAATCATATCTGGAAGGTGTACATCAGGCGTTAGAGGATGATCTGCCCAAGGATATTTCTGACAAGGCCAGACAATACCTGTCTCACATATGCACTGCTGCCTATTACATTCAGGAGGCGTCCTCTGAGGTGAGGGTTCTGGCAGCTAAAGTATCATCCACGTCTGTTCTGGCTCGCCACATACTGTGGTTAAGGTCATGGAAAGTGGATTTGGATTCCAAGCAGACCTTGGAGTTGCTCCCCTTTACTGAGGCTATTTTATTTGGAGAGTACCTGAATAAAATAGTGTCTGAATTAACAGCTGCTAAGACTGCTTTTCTTCCTCCTACTAATCCTTCTGCTCAGAAGGCAAAGACTACCACTTTTTGTTCCTTTCAACCTCAAGGGAAAGCCAAGGGTCAGTCTTACCCCAGACAGTCTCGTGCTCCCAAGACCACCAAACCCAAAATGAAACAGTCCTGGGCAGCCCGTCAGCCTGCTTCAAAACAAGACAAGCCTGCTGCATGACGGGGCAGGCCTCCCCCTGGAAGGCCTACTTCTACAGTTCGCCCGGGTCTGGTTAAAGACCACTTCAGATGCTTGGGTACTGGAAGTTGTTTCTCACGGGTACGCTGTCTCCTTCAAGAGACGTCCCCCTCACCAGTTCTGCACTACGGTACTCCCTTTGGACCCGTTTAAGGCGCAGGCTCTGCAAACAGTGGTAGGTTCTCTCATGAGTACAGTAGTCGTTGTGGCGGTACCTCAGTCCCAGCATGGTAGAGGCTATTATTCTACCCTGTTTCTTGTGCAGAAACCTAATGGGTCTTTTCAGCCTATACTCAACCTCAAGTCACTGAACAAATTTGTGAGGGTAGCCAAGTTTCGTATGGAAACGTTGCGCTCTATTGTGCTGGCGATGGTACCCGGAGATTACCTAGTATCCCTGGATATACAGGATGCTTATCTGTATATTCCTATTGCCATATCGCATCAGCAGTTCCTGTGGTTTGCTATTGGCGACAGTCACTACCAATTCCAGGCTCTGCCGTTCGGACTGGCCATGCCTCCTCGGATCTTCACCAAGGTTATTGCCGTGATGATGGCGCACCTCCGTCGCCAGGGAGTCAGAATCCTGCCGTACTTGGACGACCTGCTGATTCTGGCGAGTTCTCACGATGACCTCCTCAGTCATCTACAATTGACGGAGAGTTCCTTACAAGCCCACGGATGGCTGATCAATTGGAAGAAGCCCTCGCTGGTCCCAGCTCAGAGCATGGTGCACCTAGGGGCGCTTCTGGACACACACAGTCAAAGACTGTTCCTGTTTACAGTCAAGGTCCTGAAAATCCTGGACAGGATAAGACACTTCATCTGTCACCCCAGAGTGTCGATTCACTCGGCAATGCAGGTACTTGGCCTGATGGTGTCGACGTTCGACATGGTGGAGTATGCTCAGTTTCATTCCCGCCCTCTGCAACGATTAATTCTCTCAAGTGGGATGGCCTACCCCATCGGATCAGATCCCAAAGGATCTTGTTGACTCCAGAGGTTTATTTGTTGCTGACCTGGTGGCTCCAGGACCAGCAATTGGATCCCCGACTGGGTCCTCCTGACGACGGATGCCAGTCTGAGGGGATGGAAAATTATGTTGGAGCAACACTCTTTTCAGGGTCGGTGGACCAAGGAAGAATCACTCCTTCCAATAAACATCCTAGAGCTGAGGGCAGTGTTCAATGCATTATCAATTGCCCTGCCTCTGGTACGGAACAGACCAGTCCAGGTACGGTCAGACAACGCCATGACAGTGGCATACATAAACCATCAAGGCGGCACTCAAAGCCGCATGGCTATGAAGGAAGTGTCAAAAATCCTTTTTGTTGGGCAGAATGGGAACTGCCAAGTATATCGGCAGTGTTCATTTCGGGTGTCATGAACTGGGAAGCGAACTACCTCAGTCGCAAGAACGAACACGCCTGAGAGTGGAGTCTTCATCCAGAAGTCTTTCAACTCCTAGTGGATAGGTGGGGTCTACCGGATGTAGACCTAATGGCGTCTCAACACAATCACAAGGTTACCGTCTTCGGATCAACTACAAGGGATCCTCAAGCAGCATTCGTGGATGCACTGGCAATTCCATGTAACTTTCAGCTGCCTTACGTGTTCCCTCCAGTGTCGCTCCTGCCCTGGGTTCTACGGAAGTTCAAACAGGAAGGAGGAATGCTGCTTCTATTGACTTCAGCGTGGCCCAGACGGCATTGGTTCTCAGACCTGCAGGGTCTATCAATGGGGCAGCCCCTTCTACTTCCTCAACGACCAGACCTCCTCGTACAGGGTTCTTGTCTCTAACTAGACCTGGCTAGACTTGCTTTGACAGCATGGCTCTTGAAGCATCACTCATGAGAGCCAAACGATTTTCAGAGGTGGTTATTCAAATGTTGAAAGCCGGTAAACTGGCATCTGCCCGGATTTATTATAGGGTTTGGAATTCTTACTTCACTTGGTGGGCTGAGAAGAATTACGATGTCCATAGATTCAGAACTTCCAGGATACTGGCGTTTCTGCAAAGAGGCCTGGACTTAGGTCTTCGTCTGGCCTCCCTCACTCTCTGCAAGAGTCTCCATTTGAACCTCTTGAAACGGTGGACCTTAACTGGCTCACAGCCAAGGTTTTGTTCTTGCTGGCTATTGCTTCTGCAAGATGGGTGTCAGACTCAGGCGCTTTGTCCTGTCGTCCGCCCTTTCTCATATTCCACCAGGACCGGGCAGTTCTACGAACTTGCCCAGGTTATTTGCCCAAGGTGGTGTCATCTTTTCACCTTAACCAAGAGATTGTGGTTGCAGCCATTGTCTCTTTGGATTTGTCCACCAAAGAACGTTCTTTGGATATGGTTAGGGCTCCCCGTATCTATGTGGAGAGGACAGCCTCTATCAGGAGGTCGGATTCCCATTTTGTTTTGTTTGGTTTTCACAAACGTGGCTGGCCTGCGAATAAGCAAACCTTGGCCAGGTGGATTAGAATGGTGATTGCACAAGCTTATGCGCAGTCTGGACTCCCAGCTCCTGCGGCAGTTAAAGCCCATTCTATTTGGTCTATTGGCCCTTCTTGGGCGGCCCGCCGTGGTGTGTCCCCAGATCAATTGTGCAAGTCGACTATGTTAGGTTCTATGCCTTTGATCCTTCCACCTCCCAGGATGCTTTCTTTGGACGCCGGGTTCTCTTACCCGCTAAGGCATGTCCCCTCACTTGAAGAACTGCTTTAGGACATCCTTGATGTATTCCCTGTGGAATACAGGGTACCCCGCTGCAGAAAAGGAGAGTTATGGTAGACATACCATGGTTAACTCTCTTTCTGTGAGATACACTGGGTTCCACAGGGCACCCACCCTGACACACCTAGCTTCTTTGGGTTGTCTGGCATTAGCTACTGGTACCCTCTCCTGTCGTGAGATTGTGGTTCTATGTGACTAACATCTGCCTTCTCTTTTACCTGCTACTGCATTGGACTGGTTAATGAAACTGAACTCTCAGTGCCTAGAGGCGGGGTTATAGAGGCCCCATTGCATCCTGGGACAGTCTAAGCTTTGCCTGATGGTGCATCTGGATCCAAGATCCCACTCTACACCCCGATGTATTCCCTGTTGAACCCAGTGTACCTCGCAGAAAGAGAGATAACCTTGGTAAGTCTACCGTAACTCTCCTTATTTGTTTATCACATCCAGCTCTTTTAGCGCTGTTTTATATTCTTTTTGTACTATTAAATTAGGACTGACTATCCCTTCATTCAGCTGCTCACAGTGAAATCAATTAATTTTCAGCGCCAGACCTATTACCTTGGTAATTCATTTTTGTGTATTCTAACAGCTTTGGTCTGATAATATCCAGTCTTGTTTTTTCACTGTGTGTGTTCCAGATTGCAAAGCACTGCAGACTATGGGGTATATTTCCAAAGATTCGTGTTTTGCCCGTTTTGAAGGGTGTTTGAACTCGAATGTTATCGGGTGCATTTTACTGCAACTTTTTGAATCCTGATATGATCATTCACTAAGCTGCCAAGTTTTACACAATCGTTTTTTCCGATGTCGATGTGATTCGTAATATCAGGCAGTGTTTTACGGGAGTGATGAGTAAAACACTGCCTGACAAAACACAGGGAATCCCGGCCGGATCTGTGAGATCCGTGCAGGGCTTCATTGTGTACCTTAAAAAGTTGATTAAAGTGTTTAAAAATCTGAAAAAAATTGCGTGGGGTCCCCCCTCCTAAGCACAACCAGCCTCGGGCTCTTTGAGCCGGTCCTGCTTGAAAAAATATGGGGGGGGAAATGACAGGGGACCCCCATATTTAATCAACCAGCACCGGGCTCTGCACCTGGTCCTGGTTCCAAAAATATGGGGGACAAAAAGTGTAGGGGTCCCCCGTATTTCTGAAACCAGCACCGGGTTCCACTAGCTGGGGAGATAATGCCACAGCCGGGGGACACTTTGATATCGGTCCCTGCGGCCGTGCTATTAAAACCCCAACTAGTCACCCCTGGCCGGGGTACCCTGGAGGAGTGGGACCCCTTCAATCAAGGGGTCCCCCCCTCCAGCCACCCAAGGGCCAGGGGTGAAGCCCGAGGCTGTCCCCCCCATCCAAGGGCGGCGGATGGGGGGCTGATAGCCTTGTGTGAAATTGTGAATAATAAGAATTTACTTACCGATAATTCTATTTCTCGTAGTCCGTAGTGGATGCTGGGGACTCCATAAGGACCATGGGGAATAGCGGCTCCGCAGGAGACTGGGCACAAAAGTAAAGCTTTAGAACTACCTGGTGTGCACTGGCTCCTCCCCCTATGCCCCTCCTCCAAGCCTCAGTTAGGATACTGTGCCCGGACGAGCGTACACAATAAGGAAGGATTTTGAATCCCGGGTAAGACTCATACCAGCCACACCAATCACACCATATAACTTGTGATCTAAACCCAGTTAACAGCATGATAACAGAGGAGCCTCTAGAAAAGATGGCTCACTACAGCAATAACCCGATTTTTTTTTTTTTTTTTTTTTGTAACAATAACTATGTACCAGTATTGCAGACAATCCGCACTTGGGATGGGCGCCCAGCATCCACTACGGACTACGAGAAATAGAATTATCGGTAAGTAAATTCTTATTTTCTCTGATGTCCTAGTGGATGCTGGGGACTCCGTAAGGACCATGGGGATTATACCAAAGCTCCCAAATGGGCGGGAGAGTGCGGATGACTCTGCAGCACCAAATGAGAGAACTCCAGGTCCTCCTCAGCCAGGGTATCAAATTTGTAGAATTTTACAAACGTATTTGCTCCTGACCAAGTAGCTGCTCGGCAAAGTTGTAAAGCCGAGACCCCTCGGGCAGCCGCCCAAGATGAGCCCACCTTCCTTGTGGAATGGGCTTTTACAGATTTTGTCTGTGGCAGGCCTGCCACAGAATGTGCAAGCTGAATTGTACTACAAATCCAACGAGCAACAGTCTGCTTAGAAGCAGGAGCACCCAGCTTGTTGGGTGCATACAGAATAAACAACGAGTCAGATTTTCTGACTCCAGCCGTCCTGGAAACCTATATTTCCAGGGCCCTGACAACGTCTAGCAACTTGGAGTCCTCCAAGTCCCTAGTAGCCGCAGGCACCACAATAGGTTGATTCAGGTGAAACGCTGAAAACCACCTTAGGGAGAAACTGAGGACAAGTCCTCAATTCCGCCCTGTCCGAATGGAAAATCAGATGAGGGCTTTTACAGGATAAAGCCGCCAATTCTGACACGCACCTGGCCCAGGCCAGGGCCAACAGCATGACCACTTTCCATGTGAGATATTTTAACTCCACATATTTAAGTGGTTCAAACCAATGTGACTTTTGGAACCCAAAAACTACATTTAGATCCCAAGGTGCCACTGGAGGCACAAAAGGAGGCTGTATATACAGTACCCCTTTCACAAACGTCTGAACTTCAGGGACTGAAGCTAGTTCTTTTTGGAAGAAAATTGACAGGGCCGAAATTTGAACCTTAATGGACCCCCATTTCAGGCCCATAGACACTCTTGTTTGCAGGAAATGTAGGAATCGACCTAGTTGAAAATTCCTCCGTCGGGGCCTTACTGGCCTCGCACCACGCAACATATTTTCGCCAAATGCGGTGATAATGTTTTGCGGTTATATCTTTCCTGGCTTTGATCAGGATAGGAATGACTTCATCCGGAATGCCTTTCTCCTTCAGGATCCGGCGTTCAACCGCCATGCCGTCAAACGCAGTCGCGGTAAATCTTGGAACAGACAGGGTCCTTGCTGGAGCAGGTCCCTTCTTAGAGGTAGAGGCCACGGATCCTCCGTGAGCATCTCTTGAAGTTCCGGTTACCAAGTCCTTCTTGGCCAATCTGGAGCCCGAATATAGTGCTTACTCCTCTCCATCTTATAATTCTCAGTACCTTGGGTATGAGAGGCAGAGGAGGGAACACATACACTGACTGGTACACCCACTGTGTTACCAGAGCGTCTACAGCTATTGCCGGAGGGTCCCTTGACCCGGCGCAATACTTGTCGAGTTTTATAAACATGTGGAAGACTTCTGGGTGAAGTCCCCACTTGCTGACAGTGCTATCACATGATTTTCCGCCCAGCGAAGAATCCTTGCAGCTTCTGCCATTGCCCTCCTGCTTCTTGTGTCACCCTGTCTGTTTACGTGGGTGACTGCCGTGATGCTGTCCGAATGGATCAACTCCGGGTGACCTTGAAGCAGAGGTCTTGCTGAGCTTAGAGCATTGTAAATGGCCCTTAGCTTCAGGATATTTATGTGAAGTGATGTCTCCAGGCTTGACCATAAGCTCTGGAAATTCCTTCCCTGTGTGACTGCTCCCCAGCCTCGCAGGCTGGCATCCGTGGTCACCAGGACCCAGTCCTGAATGTCGAATCTGCGGCCCTCTAGAAGATGAGCACTCTGCAACCACCACAGGAGAGACACCCTTGTGCTTGGTGACAGGGTTATCCGCTGATGCATCTGAAGATGCGACCCGGACCATTTGTCCAGCAGGTCCCACTGGAAAGTTCTTGCGTGGAATCTGCCGAATGGGATTGCTTCGTAGGAAGCCACCATTTTCCCCAGAACCCTTTCATTGATGTACTGAGACTTGGCTCGGTTATAGGAGGTTCCCGACTAGCTCGGATAACTCCCAGACTTTCTCCTCCAGGAGAAACACCTTTTTCTGGACTGTGTCCAGGATCATCCCTAGGAACAGACGACGAGTCGTCGGAATCAGCTGCGATTTTGGAATATTGAGAATCCAATCGTGCTGCCGCAACACTACCTGAGATAGTGCTACACCGACCTCCAACTGTTCCCTGGATCTTACCCTTATCAGGGAATCGTCCAAGTAAGGGATAACTAAAATTCCCTTCCTTCGAAGGAGTATCATCATTTCGGCCATTACCTTGGTAAAGACCCGGGGTGCCGTGGACCATCCATACGGCAGCGTCTGAAACTGATAGTGACAGTTCTGTACCATAAACCTGAGGTACCCTTGGTGAGAAGGGTAAATTGGGACATGAAGGTAAGCATCCTTGATGTCCCGAGACATCATGTAGTCCCCTTCTTCCAGGTTCGCAATCACTGCTCTGAGTGACTCAATCTTGAATTTGAACCTCCGTATGTAAGTGTTCAAGATTTTAGATTTAGAATCGGTCTCACCGAGCCGTCCGGCTTCGGTACCACAACAGTGTGGAATAATACCCCGTTCCCTGTTGCAGGAGGGGTACCTTGATTATCACCTGCTGGGAATACAGCTTGTGAATGGCTTCCAAAACTGCCTCCCTGTCAGAAGGAGACATCGGTAAAGCCGACTTTAGGAAACGGCGAGGGGGAGACGTCTCGAATTCCAATTTGTACCCCTGAGATATCACCTGAAGGATCCAGGGGTCTACTTGCGAGTGAGCCCACTGCGCGCTGAAATTCATTGAGACGGGCCCCCACCGTGCCTGATTCTGCTTGTAAAGCCCCAGCGTCATACTGAGGGCTTGGCAGAGGCGGGAGAGGGCTTCTGTTCCTGGGAACTGGCTGATTTCTGCAGCCTTTTTCCTCTCCCTCTGTCACGGGGCAGAAATGAGGAACCTTTTGCGCGCTTGCCCACGAAAAGACTGCGCCTGATAATACGGCGTCTTCTTATGTTGAGAGGCGACCTGGGGTACAAACGTGGATTTCCCAGCTGTTGCCGTGGCCACCAGGTCTGAAAGACCGACCCCAAATAACTCCTCCCCTTAATAAGGCAATACTTCCAAATGCCGTTTGGAATCCGCATCACCTGACCACTGTCGTGTCCATAACCCTCTACTGGCAGAAATGGACAACGCACTTAGACTTGATGCCAGTCGGCAAATATTCCGCTGTGCATCACGCATATATAGAAATGCATCTTTTAAATGCTCTATAGGCAATAATATACTGTCCCTATCTAGGGTATCAATATTTTCAGTCAGGGAATCCGACCACGCCAACCCAGCACTGCACATCCAGGCTGAGGCGATTGCTGGTCGCAGTATAACACCAGTATGTGTGTAAATACATTTTAGGATACCCTCCTGCTTTCTATCAGCAGGATCCTTAAGGGCGGCCATCTCAGGAGAGGGTAGAGCCCTTGTTCTTACAAGCGTGTGAGCGCTTTATCCACCCTAGGGGGTGTTTCCCAATGCACCCTAACCTCTGGCGGGAAAGGATATAATGCCAATAACATTTTAGAAATTATCAGTTGTTATCGGGGGAAACCCACGCATCATCACACACCTCATTTAATTTCTCAGATTCAGGAAAACTACAGGTAGTTTTTCCTCACCGAACATAATACCCCTTTTTGGTGGTACTCGTATTATCAGAAATGTGTAAAACATTTTTCATTGCCTCAATCATGTAACGTATGGCCCTACTGGAAGTCACATTTGTCTCTTCACCGTCGACACTGGAGTCAGTATCCGTGTCGGCGTCTATATCTGCCATCTGAGGTAACGGGCGCTTTAGAGCCCCTGACGGCCTATGAGACGTCTGGACAGGCACTAGCTGAGTAGCCGGCTGTCTCATGTCAACCACTGTCTTTTATACAGAGCTGACACTGTCACGTAATTCCTTCCAACAGTTCATCCACTCAGGTGTCGACCCCCTAGGGGGTGACATCACTATTACAGGCAATCTGCTCCGTCTCCACATCATTTTTCTCCTCATACATGTCGACACAAACGTACCGACACACAGCACACACACAGGGAATGCTCTGATAGAGGACAGGACCCCACTAGCCCTTTGGGGAGACAGAGGGAGAGTTTGCCAGCACACACCAGAGCGCTATATATATACAGGGATAACCTTATATAAGTGTTTTTCCCCTTATAGCTGCTGTATTTTTAATATTGCGCGTAATTAGTGCCCCCCTCTCTTTTTTAACCCTTTCTGTAGTGTAGTGACTGCAGGGGAGAGCCAGGGAGCTTCCCTCCAACGGAGCTGTGAGGGAAAATGGCGCCAGTGTGCTGAGATAGGCTCCGCCCCCTTCTCGGCGGCCTTATCTCCCGTTTTTCTGTGTATTCTGGCAGGGGTTAAATTCATCCATATAGCCCAGGAGCTATATGTGATGCATTTTTTGCCATCAAAGGTGTTTTTATTGCGTCTCAGGGCGCCCCCCCCCAGCGCCCTGCACCCTCAGTGACCGGAGTGTGAAGTGTGCTGAGAGCAATGGCGCACAGCTGCAGTGCTGTGCGCTACCTTGGTGAAGACAGGACGTCTTCTGCCGCCGATTTTCCGGACCTCTTCTGTCTTCTGGCTCTGTAAGGGGGCCGGCGGCGCGGCTCTGGGACCTATCCATGGCTGGGCCTGTGATCGGTCCCTCTGGAGCTAATGTCCAGTAGCCTAAGAAGCCCAATCCACTCTGCACGCAGGTGAGTTCGCTTCTTCTCCCCTTAGTCCCTCGATGCAGTGAGCCTGTTGCCAGCAGGTCTCACTGAACATAAAAAACCTAAAACTAAACTTTTCACTAAGCAGCTCAGGAGAGCCCCTAGTGTGCACCCTTCTCATTCGGGCACAAAAATCTAACTGAGGCTTGGAGGAGGGTCATAGGGGGAGGAGCCAGTGCACACCAGGTAGTTCTAAAGCTTTACTTTTGTGCCCAGTCTCCTGCGGAGCCGCTATTCCCCATGGTCCTTACGGAGTCCCCAGCATCCACTAGGACGACAGAGAAATTGTTTTTAGTAGCAGAACTACAAGTCCCAGCAAGCCTCCCCCGCAAGCTAGTACTTGGAGAACCACAAGTACCAGCATGCGGTGGAAAACCGGGCCCGCTGGTACCTGTAGTACTACTACTAAAAAAATACCCCAATAAAAACAGGACACACACACACCGTGACAGTACAACTTTATTACATACATGCACACCAACATACACACATACTTACCTATGTTCCCACGAGGCTCGGTCCTCTTCTCCATGTAGAATCCTAGGGGTACCTGTGAAAAAAATTATACTCACATAATCCAGTGAAGAATCCGACCTTTGAATAATCCACGTACTTGGCAAAAAAAAAAAACAACGGAAACCCGACCACGCACTGAAAGGGGTCCCATGTTTACACATGGGACCCCTTTCCCCGACTGCCAGGACCCCCCCTGACTCCTGTCAAAGAGGGTCCCTTCAGCCAATCAGGGAGCGCCACGTCGTGGCACCCTCCTGATTGGCTGTGTGCTCCTGTAGTGTCTGTCAGGCAGCACACGGCAGTGATACAATGTAGCGCCTATGCGCTCCTTTGTAGCCAATGGTGGGAACTTTGCGGTCAGCGGTTGACCGAAAGTAACCTCACCGCTGACCGCAAAGTTCCCACCATTGGCTACAATGGAGCGCATAGGCGCTACATTGTGTCACTGCCGTGTGCTGCCTGACAGACACTACAGGAGCACACAGCCAATCAGGAGGGTGCCACGACGTGGCGCTCCCTGATTGGCTGAAGGGACCCTCTTTCACAGGAGTCAGGGGGGGGTCCTGGCAGTCGGGGAAAGGGGTCCCATGTGTAAACATGGGACCCCTTTCAGTGCGTGGTCGGGTTTCCTTTTTTTTTTGTCAAGTACGTGGATTATTCAAAGGTCTGATTCTTCACTGGATTATGTGAGTATAATTTTTTTCACAGGTACCCCTAGGATTCTACATGGAGAAGAGGGCCGAGCCTCGTGTGAACATAGGTAAGTATGTGTGTATGTTGGTGTGCATGTATGTAATAAAGTTGTACTGTCACGGTGTGTGTGTCCTGTTTTTATTGGGGTATTTTTTTAGTAGTAGTACTACAGGTACCAGCGGGCCCTGTTTTCCACTGCATGCTGGTACTTGTGGTTCTCCAAGTACCAGCTTGCGGGGGAGACTTGCTGGGACTTGTAGTACTGCTACTAAAAACAATATTCACAATTTCACACAAGGCTATCAGCCCCCCATCCGCCGCCCTTGGATGGGGGGGACAGCCTCGGGCTTCACCCCTGGCCCTTGGGTGGCTGGAGGGGGGGACCCCTTGATTGAAGGGGTCCCCACTCCTCCAGGGTACCCCGGCCAGGGGTGACTAGTTGGGGTTTTAATGGCACGGCCGCAGGGACCGATATCAAAGTGTCCCCCGGCTGTGGCATTATCTCCCCAGCTAGTGGAGCCCGGTGCTGGTTTCAGAAATACGGGGGACCCCTACGCTTTTTGTCCCCCATATTTTTGGAACCAGGACCAGGCGCAGAGCCCGGTGCTGGTTGATTAAATATGGGGGGACCCCTGTCATTTCCCCCCCCCCCATATTTTTTCAACCAGGACCGGCTCAAAGAGCCCGAGGCTGGTTATGCTTAGGAGGGGGGACTCCACGCAATTTTTTTTTCCATTTTTACACTAAACAGACCCTTTTCCATAGATAACCATGCACAGATCTCACTGATACGTGCATGGTTATCCAAACTCGACTGGAAAAAGCAGGTCTATTTTATTGCTGCTTTTTTTAACGAATCGAAAAAAAACAGACCCGCACTTGAGCACTCAGAAACTAACACCCAAATACGAATGAATAGTGAATGCCCGTATTCTATGAAATAACAGCCGCGTTTGACTGATGGTCTATTCATTCGTATTTGTGAACGTTGTCATTGAAACCATTACGAATAGTCCAAACACTGCCGAGATTGCTGCTTAGTGAATTCCCGGATTGGGACTTAGAAAAACCCCCACAAATCGGGCAAACTCGATTTTTTAGTAAATATTGGCCTATGTTGGAGCTATATAAATGATAATACTGATATCGTTAGCTTATATTAGTTATTTGCCATTGCCTTGAGTGTGTGTTCATAGTGCTGTGAAGGTGGTTATGAATATTGTAAGGCTTGTGTCTCAGATCATTTAGGGCCATTCTATGGTCTGGAAATCATTATTTATTTAATTCAATTCACAAGGATAAAATGATATTGATGACTAGATAATCTTGTCTACTTACTGCTCTCAGTGCCATTAGCAGGTTTGAATAGGAGAATATGATGGTACTAAGAGGCATAATGAAGCAAGTGGTAAACAAAGCCATAATATAGCTGTTGTTGTTGGTCCCTCCAGTGTACCAGTTGGGCCCACAAGATGTTCTGAGACCTACAAGAAATGCATTGATAGTATAAGGGAGAAGGCAAAACTGAAAGCAAAAGTCTCTTGTATAAATGTCTTTAGTATTGTAAGTACTATGCCAGGCACAATAATATAAATGTAGGCATAGAAGCAGTCTGTTGAATTTAGGGGGTGATTTCAATTGTGCCTAAAATCGCAGGCACTATTTCTATTCTAAGAGGCGGAAACAGGAAATTCTGCATGGACTTGCATCTGTTTCTGGGCAATGTTACACATGGCTGCTTATACTAATACCCCTTTCACATCGCACTAAAAACCCGGTATCGACACGGCATATTGCCGTGTCGAAACGGGTCAGTGTGCGATGTGAAAGGTCCTTTTCAGAATTAGCGGGTCGCCTGACCCGGTAATTCAACCCGGTAAAAAAGAAAGGTTATTACCGGGTTGATTACCGGGTCAGGCGCAGTGTGAATGGGAGCCGTTCCGATGCGACACGGCTCCCATTCACAGCATAGGGAGAGGCGGCGCAGGAGATGAGCTCATCTCCCGGCACCGCCTCCACCCCCGCCCCTGCTGCTGCTGCGCCCTCCGCTGCTATGGCAACCGACCCGGTATATTGCCGGGTCGGAAAGCCAGCAACGGAGCGCAAATGCCGGATCCCACCCGGTAAGTACACGTTTCTCTTACCGGGTAGGATCCGGCATTTGCGATCTGAATGCAGCATAAGTAGCTTACGTTAGTGCTCAGTGGGCACAAGACCCTTTGGGGTATATTTACTAAAGTGCAGGTTTTTAGAAGTGGAGATGTTGCCTATAGCAACCAACCAGATTCCAGCTATTATCTTCTACAAGGTGCTATATAAATGATAAGTCGAATCTGATTGGTTGCTATGGGCAACAACTCCATTTCTAAAAACCCACACTTTAATAAATATACCACTTTCTTTTTAAATATGGAGTGTTGCAAAATACATAGTTTACAGTGAGTCCTACAACATAGTTGCAGTATTTTGGAACTGGGAAACAGAAGAGATATTATAAGATATTTGTGGTAGTCCTAGAAATAAGCAAATGATGAAAACATGCTTACTGTAGCTCTGCTCTTAGAATGTAACTTATTTACAGTGCCTGTTAGGAACAGTTACAACAACAGAAAATGGAACCGTCTTTATAACTAAAGCAAATCGGCAAACGAACAAACCTTCAGGAACGTAACTGCACCAGCCAAAGAGAGGTGGAGATGTCCATATGAAAGCCCATATCCAGGTGAATGAACATCCCATGACCGCATGTCTCTGCTGGAAACGGAAATCCCCCATGGGTTTACAGATCACTATGTACCTTTCAAAGGCTAATATGGCCAATGACCAGAGGCCTACTATACCTGAAAATACACATAATGTCACATAGATATGTAAATGATACAGAAGCTTGCATATGTTGATCTTTAGAAAATAAAGATCTACATTTTATCTCAGTTAAAATTAGCCATTTCAGTGGTTCATTATTTCAATGTTACCAATATCCACGTGCTAATTTTGTAGCACGGTCCAAGGGGGGTAATTCCAAGTTGATTGCAGCAGGAATTTTGTTAGCAGTTGGGCAAAACCATGTGCACTGCAGGGGAGACAGATATAACATGTGCAGAAAGAGTTAGATTTGGGTGGGTTATTTTGTTTCTGTGCAGGGTAAATACTGTCTGCCAGTGGCGTCATGAGGGGGGTGCGGTGGGTGCGGGGTGACACCAAATAGAGCCGTGCACCCGCATCCCGTTAAATTGAGCCGCGCACCCGCATCCCATTAAATTAACGTGAGAGGCGAGACAGTGCATTGCACCGAAGCCCGCTGCTGTCAAGGGGCCCACAGCCGCCGGCATTACATTGAGTCACACTGACTCACTGTATTGCCGCCGTCAGCGCTGCGCCCGCCGCCAGTCAGTGTCCCAGCCAGGGGGGGAGGAGGGGCCACCCTCCCCTCTCCGCAGCAGCTGCCTCTCTCCTTGCTGGTGCGCGCTGAATGCTGCCTGGGAGGAGGGACAGGAGCTCTCGAGACAGACTGGAGCAGAAGAGCAGCCTGGGAAGAACCTTATATATATATATATATATATATTTACAGTGGGAGCCAACCATTCCAGTCGCCATGAAAAGTATGATGAGGGGTAAAGGGGGGGAGGGGCGCCATGATGTGTGTGTGTGTGTGTGTGCGTGCAGATCTATATATATATATATGTGTATGCATTGTGTATGTACATGTGTGTATGTATAGAGAGATATATATGTGTGTCGTGAGCAGCTGGTTCGGCACTCTGGTATTAGTAGTCCGTGTGCTCTTGCCTCAGATAAGCCAACTTTCTTGTGTAACCAAACATTTTCTATTACTCCTATCCAATCTGCCGCGGACCAGCATCCAGTCATTGGCTGCCGGTCCGCGGCAGATTGGAAATAGTAGCGCCGGGTCATAGGAGCCAGTGCCGCACCACCAAAGGCCGCCGACCACAGCCTCCTCCATTGCACCGCTGCTGCCCTCTGCCTCTTCCGCTGCGCAGCCGCCACCCTCAGCCTCCTCAGCCACCCTCAGTCCTTCTCTGCCCGTAACCTCCTCCGCCCCGTGCCGACCACAGCCTCCTCATGCACCGCAGACCACATCATCCTCCGCTCCGGCTGCTAAATAAGTAATCTTACCCTGCTGCCCTTCTTTTTCCCTAGTCCCTACTGTATGCCCTTGCTGTCCCTCTCTCTGTCACTCTCCCTGTCCCTATGTCTTTGCTGTCACTCTCCCTGTCCCTATGTCCCTGCTGTCACTTTCCCTGTCCCTCTGTCACTCTCCCTGTCCCTGCTGTCACTCTCCCTGAATTTTGTCTCATTCCGTGTGGCATAATGGAAATTTTCGGCTCATATTCAGCCAGATGTACTAAGCTTGAAAAGTGATAAATATCACTGTGATAAAGCACCAGCCAATCGGCTCCTAACTGTCATTTTTCAAACACAGCCTGTGACATGGCAGTTAGGAGCCGATTGGCTGGTGCTTTATCACAGTGATATTTATCACTTTTCAAGCTTAGTACATCTGGCCCATTGTGTGGTTTAATGTGAATTCCGGCTCATTCTGTGTGCTAAAATGTAAATTTTGGCTCATACTGTATTCTGTAATGTGAATTTCGGCTCATACCGTGTGCTATAATGTGAATTTTGGCTCATACTGTATTCTATAGTGTGAATTTCGGCTCATACCGTGTGCTATAATGTTAATTTCGGCTACCGTGTGCTATAATGGGAGTTTCGGCTCATTCCGTGTGCTGTGAATTTCGGCTCATACCGTGTGCTATAATGTGAATTTCGGCTCATACCGTGTGCTATAATGTGAATTTCGGTTCATACCGTGTGCTATAATGTTAATTTTGGCTCATACCGTATGCTATAATGTGAATTTCGGCTCATACCGTATGCTATAATGTGAATTTCGGCTCATACCGTGTGCTATAATGTGAATTTCGGCTCATACCGTGTGCTATAATGTGAATTTCGGCTCCTTCTGTGTGCTATAATGTGAATTTCGGCTCATACCATGTGCTATAATGTTAATTTCGGCTCATTCCGTGTGCTATAATGTGAATTTTGGCTCATACTTTGTGGTATAATGTGAAAGGGGCACCAGTATAAGGGGTCCTACTATTGTGGTGCATAATGTGTATAAGGGGTATGTAGTGTGGTAAACTACACTAGAGGACATGCCCCCTTTTGAGTGGCTATGCCCCCTTTCCCGAAGAGATATATATGTATATATGTATATCTAATATCTATCTATATATATATATATACTATATATATATCTATATATATATATATATATATATATCTATATATATCTATATATCTATATATATATATATATATATACAGGTTGAGTATCCCATATCCAAATATTCCGAAATACGGAATATTCCGAAATACGGACTTTTTTGAGTGAGAGTGAGATAGTGAAACCTTTGTTTTCTGTTGGCTCAATGTACACAAACTTTGTTTAATACACAAAGTTATTAAAAAATATTGTATTAAATGACCTTCAGGCTGTGTCTATAAGGTGTATATGAAACATAAATGAATTGTGTGAATGTACACACACTTTGTTTAATGCACAAAGTTATAAAAGATATTGGCTAAAATTACCTCCATGCTGTGTGTATAAGGTGTATATGAAACATAAATGCATTCTGTGCTTAGATTTAGGTCCCATCGCCATGATATCTCATTATGGTATGCAATTATTCCATAATACGGAAAAATCCGATATCCAAAATACCTCTGGTCCCAAGCATTTTGGATAAGGGATACTCAACCTGTATATATATATATCTATCTGAAACTTGTGTGGCCGACACTCCTTGTTTAAATTCTTTTTAAGAAGGGCACTAGCATTCATACTGTTCTAAAGTGCTTGGAGTGCCAGATATATATATATATATATATATATATATATACACACACACACACACACACACACACACACACACACACACACACACACACACGTGGTGTGATACGGAAAGAGGTCCATGGGGGTGACACCATAAGTTGCCATACCGGGTGACACCAACCCTAGTGACGCCTCTGCTGGCTGCTTTATTTTTACACTGCAAATTAGATTGCAGATTGAACACACCCCACCCAAATCTAACTCTCTGCACATGTTAAATCTGCCTCCCCTGCAGTGCACATGGTTTTGCCCAACTGCTACCAAAATTCCTGCTGCGATCAACTTGGAATTACCCCCAATATACATATCAGTATGTCTATTTACAAAAGTGGATTTCAGAGTATTCAGAGTTTGTCTTTAAAAATGTGTCAGGTGCATGAATGACTGAACACATACATTTTCAATTAGTATTGATATACCTTTATATCAGAATTAAAAAAATAAATTGACAAACATTTTATATCAAATAAAACTACTGACAATTAGCATACGGCATCCAATGTTATATAAAAAATCGTCACGTGACTATTGCGGTGTCTGCTATAGGAACAGCAATAATAAAAAAGCTAATATTATATATATATATATATATATATATATATATATCAGAAGGCCCAACACTCCACGAGGTACTTGCAGCTGGGTTTTGTGCCCTTACACAAAGAGGATATAGTAGCACAGACGTACGGCACTCAAAACCACTTAATAAAGAAACTGACAGAAGCACGTTTGCTAATTACAACATTTCAAACTCTATTTGAGTTTTTCTTCAGGTAAACATACAAACAACAGAGAAAACTCACCTTAAATCCCCTCTAAACAACATATTGCAGCCCAGTAATTGGTGGCGCTCAAGTCCCAGCCCGAGCCTCTGGCGCAGACAAGTGATGTCACCGCGTATGAACTTAATAATAATTGACCATCTACAAAAAAAACCTTTTAAAATTTTAACGCGAGAAACTGCGAAAGGTGCAACAACACCAGGTGTACAGGTGGCTAACTGGTAGTAGAGAGCCTAAAGCGTTCTTTAGAAGAAATCAACTGCAGAAAAATAAAGTTGATACGGATTCCTCACAAGAAGGGAGCAGTGCAACAAGTGACAGTGAAAGGACAAATACCACTCGCAGAAATAAGGCTGGCATCCCTTTAGCGGTGGAGACGCAGAACCGCGTCAGACAAGATCAACAGAAGAGGTGGTCAAAACAGGAGACAGAAATACGTCCAAAAAACCACAGATACAGAAAAAAAAATCAAATAATCTTTAATTTGTCCTCTCACACTCTGAGTACAAGTGAGACTAGTCTTCTTTCTAAAGGACTCTCCTTTATTCCAAGCACACACTTCAATGACTTTCAAAGGCAAATTGAAAAGCATTGCCTGCATAGGCAATTGAAAATTAAAGAATATTTTTGTAAGTCTGAGTCCAGTGTGACCAACATTAATGCTATAACAATACCACCACAATTAAAGAGGATTCAGGAAAAATCGCTGTTTGATCCACCTTCAATAAATGCATCAATTAAAACGTTCATGCGGATGTTAGAGTCTGAAACACAGTCGAGTGTTAAAAGGTTGTCTCGTCAACACTTGAACATGACTGCTCTTGAAAAAGAGGCTATTAAATCTCTATCGCAAAATGAACAACTGGTAATCCGCCCGGTGGATAAAGGTGGTGGGATTGTGTGGCAGGACCTTTGCGATTATCGAGAGGAAATCATACGTCAGTTGAGTGATGCATCAGTGTATCAACTACTGAGTGGGGATCCTACCGCTCAAGTCTTGAAGAGACTACGTGACGTATTGCTTCCAGCATGAGATGCCAACATAATTGATGATAACATTCTTTCTATCCTGATACCTAAACACCCCATCATGCCCATTCTATATACACTCCCGAAAGTCCACAAAGGGGTGACAGCACCACCAGGATGCCCAATTGTGTCTGCTCGGGGGTCCCTTCTACAACCAACATCAATTTTTTTAGATTCCATCCTGCAACTGCTGATACAGCGGCATAAAAACTTCCTTCTGGACACTACTGCCGTACTCAATAAATTGCTGTTAGTCGGTACAATTCCTATTGGTGCGTGGCTGGTTACAGCCGACGTCTCTAGCTTGTACACAGTAATACCTCATGATGAGGGAATGAGATCTGTTAGAGAGTTATTGATGTCTCAAGGGGAGTATGATGTCTCCCATGTTGAAATTCTTCTTAATTTGTTAGAAAGTGTGTCGGCCTGTAACTTTTTTCTGTTCAACAACAAAATTTATTTACAGTCAACAGGCTGTGCTATGGGGTCCTCTGTGGCCCCAAGCTCTGCCAACTCATTTATGTCTGGTGTCGAACAGGAATTATTTTTTTGTGACCCAGAAATTTCTTCTAAAGTCTTGTTTTATACTAGATTTATAGACGACTTGTTTTTGATTTGGACTGGGTCAAAATCAGAATTAGAGGATTTGATGGCCATGCATAATTGTTCTGGTTCTCCAATTAAACTTACTTTTGTTATGAGCCAGCAAGAGATTCCGTTTCTTGATGTGAAAATTATTAATGATAATGGCAATTTATCTACTACACTGTACACTAAGGAGAAAGACAGAAACACGATTTTTCATTTTCAGAGTTGTCATCCTATTCATGTCAAAAAAAGTCTACCTTTTTCACAGATGATACGCATCTGAAGAATTAATAATAATGATACTGTTGCTGCAACTCAAATTGATAGTTTGATTGAAAAATTCCTGCAGATGGGGTATTTTCTAAGTGATTTAATTAGTGCACAAGATAGGGCAATGTCATTGAGTAGGGCCTCTCTGTTACAAAAACAAGTATCCAAAACTAGCAACAATAAGTTTAATTGGGTTAATCTGTACAATACGGCTTCGCCTGCTATTAACTCTGTGTCTAAAAAAAATGTGGCTGGTTATTTCCTCTGATAGTGAAGTTGTCTTAAAAGACAGCACCCTAAGATCCTGTTATTCTCGCCCCAAAAATCTTAGGGATCTTTTGGTTAAAACTGACATTTCAACTGTTGACGTCAACACTAGACAACACTTTTTATCTACTATCCGTAAAGGTTGCTTTAAATGTCCGTGTACGACTTGCAATTTTCTGCTCTCAGGCAATACTTTTTGTCACCCACATTTGGGCACCAAATTTAAAATTCAACATCATCTCACATGTGAGAGCACACATGTGATTTACCAACTTGTTTGCCCCTGTGGGTTATCATATATAGGGAAGACCCAATGGAAATTTAAAGAGCGGGTGGCAGCACATCGCTCATCCATTCGCCTGGCTCTTAGTAAGGGCACTAGCGAGCAACCGGTGGCTCGCCATTTCGTAGAAGCACGTCATGCCCTTAACAGTCTCAGATACAGAATGATTGACCATATCCCCGCTGATCGCAGAGGTGGGGATCGTAATTTGAAACTGCTTAGACGCGAGAGAGTGGATTCATAGGCTTGATGTTGTTCATCCAAGGGGCCTCAATGAGGTTAATTCATATTCTAGCTTTATTTAAGGCAGGTGCTTTTGGTATCTATAGCACATGTTATTGAGGAGCTGTTAGGATGGCAGGATGTAACACCAGTATAGTATGGTAGAAGGTGGTACGGGATATAATACTGTTGTCATAGATGCTGTTACTCTATAGGACTATTTGTCAAGGTTTTCCTGCAGTCAATGGTATTATGGTTATGTGTAGTAAGCTTGACTGTGTTATTCCATCATTTTGCTGTACATATCCAAAATCCATTGGATTATCAGCTCATGTTTTCTGATGCATAATGTACGGTCTATGCTTATTTATATGTGCAAGTTTATTTATATGTGCAAGTTTGTGTATCTTCTATGCTTGTACTGTGTCTCTACTCTTTAGCAATATCATTGCCGTGGTTTCATGTGAAACAGCGTTGCTATGGTGACATTATGCATTGTATTCAATGTTGTGATGGGTTGCCAGTAGTGATGTGCACCGGACATTTTTCAAGATTTGTGTTTTGGTTTTGGATTCGGTTCCGCAGCCGTGTTTTGGATTCGGACGCGTTTTGGCAAAACCTCACCGAAAAATTTTTGTCGGATTCGGGTGTGTTTTGGATTCGGTTGTTTTTTACAAAAAACCCTAAAAACAGCTTAAATCATAGAATTTGGGGGTCATTTTGATCCCATAGTATTATTAACCTCAATTACCATAATTTCCACTCATTTCCAGTCTATTCTGAACACCTCACAATATTATTTTTAGTCCTGCAATTTGCACCGAGGTCGCTGGATGGCTAAGCTAAGCGACACAAGTGGCCGACACAAACACCTGGCCCATCTAGGAGTGGCACTGCAGTGTCAGGCAGGATGGCACTTCAAAAAAATTGTCCCCAAACAGCACATGATGCAAAGAAAAATGAAAAAAAAGAGGTGCAAGATGGAATTGTCCTTGGGCCCTCCCACCCACCCTTATGTTGTATAAACAGGACATGCACACTTTAATGAACCCATCATTTCAGCGACAGGGTCTGCCACACGACTGTGACTGAAATGACTGGTTGGTTTGGGCCCCCACCAAAAAAAGAAGCAATCAATCTCTCCTTGCACAAACTGGCTCTACAGAGGCAAGATGTCCACCTCATCATCATCCTCCGATTCCTCACCCCTTTCACTGTGTACATCCCCCTCCTCACAGATTATTAATTCGTCCCCACTGGAATCCACCATCTCAGGTCCCCGTGTACTTTCTGGAGGCAATTGCTGCTGGTGAATGTCTCCACGGAGGAATTGATTATAATTAATTTTGATGAACATCATCTTCTCCACATTTTCTGGAAGTAACCTCGTACGCCGATTGCTGACAAGGTGAGCGGCTGCACTAAACACTCTTTCGGAGTACACACTGGAGGGAGGGCAACTTAGGTAGAATAAAGCCAGTTTGTGCAAGGGCCTCCAAATTGCCTCTTTTTCCTGCCAGTATACGTACGGACTGTCTGACGTGCCTACTTGGATGCGGTCACTCATATAATCCTCCACCATTCTTTCCATGGTGAGAGAATCATATGCAGTGACAGTAGACGACATGTCAGTAATCATTGGCAGGTCCTTCAGTCCGGACCAGATATCAGCACTCGCTCCAGACTGCCCTGCATCACCGCCAGCGGGTGGGCTCGTAATTCTTAGCCTTTTCCTCGCACCCCCAGTTGCGGGAGAATGTGAAGGAGGAGATGTTGACGGGTCACGTTCCGCTTGACTTGACAATTTTCTCACCAGCAGGTCTTTGAACCTCTGCAGACTTGTTTCTGCCGGAAAGAGAGATACAACGTAGGTTTTAAATCTAGGATCGAGCGCGGTGGCCAAAATGTAGTGTTCTGATTTCAACAGATTGACCACCCGTGAATCCTGGTTAAGCGAATTAAGGGCTCCATCCACAAGTACCACATGCCTAGCGGAATCGCTCTGTTTTAGCTTATCCTTCAATGTCTCCAGCTTCTTCTGCAAAAGCCTGATGAGGGGAATGACCTGACTCAGGCTGTCTGAACTGACTTCACGTGTGGCAAGTTCAAAGGGTTGCAGAACCTTGCACAACGTTGAAATCATTCTCCACTGCGCTTGAGTCAGGTGCATTCCCCCTCCTTTGCCTATATCGTTGGCAGATGTATAGGCTTGAATGGCCTTTTGCTGCTCCTCCATCCTCTGAAGCATATAGAGGGTTGAATTCCACCTCGTTACCACCTCTTGCTTCAGATGATGGCAGGGCAGGTTCAGGAATGTTTGGTGGTGCTCCAGTCTTCTGTACGCGGTGGCTGAATGCCGAAAGTGGCCCGCAATTCTTCGGGCCACCGACAGCATCTCTTGCACGCCCCTCTCGTTTTTAAAAAAAATTCTGCACCACCAAATTCAATGTATGTGCAAAACATGGGACATGCTGGAATTTCCCCAGATGTAATGCACGCACAATATTGCTGGCGTTGTCCGATGTCACAAATCCCCAGGAGAGTCCAATTGGGGTAAGCCATTCTGCGATGATCTTCCTCAGTTTCCGTAAGAGGTTGTCAGCTGTGTGCCTCTTCTGGAAAGCGGTGATACAAAGCGTAGCCTGCCTAGGAACGAGTTGGCGTTTGCGAGATGCTGCTACTGGTGCCGCCGCTGCTGTTCTTGCTGCGGGAGGCAATACATCTACCCAGTGGGCTGTCACAGTCATATAGTCCTGAGTCTGCCCTGCTCCACTTGTCCACATGTCCGTGGTTAAGTGGACATTGGGTACAACTGCATTTTTTAGGACACTGGTGAGTCTTTTTCTGAGGTCTGTGTACATTTTTGGTATCGCCTGCCTAGAGAAATGGAACCTAGATGGTATTTGGTGCCGGGGACACAGTACCTAAATCAAGTCTATAGTTGCCTCTGAATTAACGATGGATACCGGAACCACGTTTCTCACCGCCCAGGCTGCCAAGGCCTGAGTTATTTGCTTTGCAGCAGGATGACTGCTGTTATATTTCATCTTCCTCGCAAAGGACTGTTGGACAGTCAATTGCTTACTGGAAGTAGTACAAGTGGTCTTCCGACTTCCCCTCTGGGATGACGATCGACTCCCAGCAGCAACAACAGCAGTGCCAGCAGCAGTAGGCGTTACACTCAAGGATGCATCGGAGGAATCCCAGGCAGGAGAGGACTCGTCAGACTTGACAGTGACATGGCCTGCAGGACTATTGGCTTTCCTGGGTAAGGAGGAAATTGACACTGAGGGAGTTGGTGGTGTGGTTTGCAGGAGCTTGGTTACAAGAGGAAGGGATTTAGTGGTCAGTGGACTGCTTCCGCTGTCACCCAAAGTTTTTGAACTTGTCACTGACTTATGATGAATGCGCTGCAGGTGACGTATAAGGGAGGATGTTCCGAGGTGGTTAACGTCCTTACCCCTACTTATTACAGCTTGACAAAGGCAACACATGGCTTGACACCTGTTGTCCGCATTTGTGTTGAAATAATTCCACACCGAAGAGCTGATTTTTTTCGTATTTTGACCAGGCATGTCAATGGCCATATTCGTCCCACGGACAACAGGTGTCTCCCCGGGTGCCTGACTTAAACAAACCACCTCACCATCAGAATCCTCCTTGTCAATTTCCTCCCCAGCGCCAGCAACACCCATATCCTCATCCTGGTGTACTTCAACAGTGACATCTTCAATTTGACTATCAGGAACTGGACTGCGGGTGCTCCTTCCAGCACTTGCAGGGGGTGTGCAAATGGTGGAAGGCGCAAGCTCTTCCCGTCCAGTGTTGGGAAGGTCAGGCATCGCAACCGACACAATTGGACTCTCCTTGGGGATTTGTGATTTAGAAGAACGCACAGTTCTTTGCTGTGCTTTTGCCAGCTTAAGTCTTTTCATTTTTCTAGCGAGAGGATGAGTGCTTCCATCCTCATGTGAAGCTGAACCACTAGCCATGAACATAGGCCAGGGCCTCAGCCGTTCCTTGCCACTCCGTGTCGTAAATGGCATATTGGCAAGTTTACGCTTCTCCTCAGACGATTTTAATTTTGATTTTTGGGTCATTTTACTGAACTTTTGTTTTTTGGATTTTACATGCTCTCTACTATGACATTGGGCATCGGCCTTGGCAGACGACGTTGATGGCATTTCATCGTCTCGGCCATGACTAGTGGCAGCAGCTTCAGCATGAGGTGGAAGTGGATCTTGATCTTTCCCTATTTTAACCTCCACATTTTTGTTCTCCATTTTTTAATGTGTGGAATTATATGCCAGTATCAATAGCAATGGCCTACTACTATATTTACTGCGCACAACTGAAATGCACCACAGGTATGGATGGATAGTATACTTGACAACACAGAGGTAGGTACAGCAGTGGCCTACCGTACTGCTATATATAGTATACTGGTGGTCACTGTGTCAGCAAACTGCAAAACTAAAATTCACCACAGGTATAGAATGTAGATGGATAGTATACTTAATGGATGACGACACAGAGGTAGGTACAGCAGTGGCCTACCGTACTGCTATATATAGTATACTGGTGGTCACTGTGTCAGCAAACTGCAAAACTAAAATGCACCACAGGTATAGAATGTAGATGGATAGTATACTTAATGGATGACGACACAGAGCTAGGTACAGCAGTGCACTCTGCACTGTACTCCTCCTATATAATATTAATTATACTGGTGGTCCCCAGTCCCCACAATAAAGCAGCACACTGAGCACAGATATGGAGTGTTTTTCAGGCAGACAACGTATACTGGTGGTCACTGTCAGCAAAACTCTGCACTGTACTCCTGCTATATAAATAATACAGCTGCTCCCCAGTCCCCACAATTAAGCAGTGTGAGCACTCAGCACAGATATATTATGCAGCACACTGAGCACAGATATGGTATGGAGCGTTTTTTTCAGGCAGAGAACGGATAAAAACTGGTGGTCACTTATCAGCAAAACTCTGCACTGTACTCCTCCTAACAGCTGCTCCCCAGTCCTCCCCACAATTAAGCAATAAAGCAATCAACTTCAACAATAAACGGAGAGGACGCCAGCCACGTCCTCTCCCTATCATCTCCAATGCACGAGTGAAAATGGCGGCGACGCGCGGCTGCTTATATAGAATCCGAATCTTGCGAGAATCCGACAGCGGGATGATGACGTTCGGGCGCGCTCGGGTTAGCCGAGCAAGGCGGGAAGGTTCGAACCTGCCTCGGACCCGTGTAAAAAGGGTGAAGTTCGGGGGGGTTCGGTTTCCGAGAAACCGAACCCGCTCATCACTAGTTGCCAGGTTACCTACACGGCGTGCACCGCATTCATACGCGGTGACGTCACTTGTCTGCGCCAGAGGCTCGGGCCGGGACTCCCGTGCCTGGGAGCGCCACCAATCACTGGGCTGCAATATGTTGTTTAGAGGGGATTTAAGGTGAGTTTTCTTTGTTGTTTATATGTTTACCTGAAGAAAAACTCAAATAGAGTTTGAAACGTTGTAATTAGCAAATGTGCTTTTGTCAGTTTCTTTATTAAGAGGTTTTGAGTGCCGTACGTCTGTGCTACTGTGTATATATATATATATATATATATATATAGTCCTTGGTTATATCACTGTATTATTGATGCTAAATACTGTGCCTCTCAGTTGTGTTCTGATGTAATGAAACAATGTAATATACGTGGCAGTGATTCAGCAATGTCTCCACTTGCTGTGGGCTCACCTGCCTCTGCTCTTGTATGTCAGTGTAATCTCTGCTTCCGAAATCTGATGTCCAAAAACGGGAAGATGTTAATAATATATTCCCTCAATAAGGATTATACCTTTCAGCAGAGGTATTTGTGATCAGGTAAGCAGCCACTGAAGTTTACCCCTCCACCGCTGATTCAGATGGACACACCTCACGGCAGCGTGCCCCTGTGACTGAAGCCGCATCTACCTCCTAGTGTGCTGCCGTCTCCAAGCCTGGATGTGTGAGTCATGGTGGGCGCTTCTGGCGTGTAGCACCACAAGTAGTCCCGTTGTCACAAGGCAGCTGGTGGCGGGTGCAGCGGATTAGTAGGCATCCTTCTTAGAAATGAGGGTGAATCTCTAACGTGTTTTGCACCCTTGGGTGCTTTTTCAAAGAGTAATTTCCTTGTAGCTTCAAAAGTCCTTTTATCCCAGTATTCCCAATTGGACTAGCCTCACCATTGGTCAAATTATGCACACAGGTGCATTAGATCTTTATAACATTGGATGCATTCATTAACACACTGGATGCCGCTTGCTACATTTATTAAAAAACAATACAATATTTTTCTTTTTAATATAAGTATATACAATACTGATGTCAAGGAGGGGCTTATATTTTTCACATGTATATACACACATATTAGTTTAAATCAATAAAAAAACAAATATATTATTTCAAAAAGAAGAGATCATATACAGGGATCGAACCCAGGGCTTAGTTACTGTCAGGCAGATGCCTATACCACTAGCCCACATACTGTACATTATCAATCAAGCAAAGTCTCTGGAAACTGAACTTAGCATTACTATATCAAAGAGAGGTTACTTTCTACAGATCGAATGAAGGTAAAGCAAATGCAAGATATTATATGTGCGACCAAAATCTAAAGCTTAGTCAATATTAGATCAATATCTATACTTCTAGCTCACAAATGGGCTTATATAAAGAATTTTTCAAATAATTGAACCAAGTCTCATTATTCAAAGAAAGGATAGCCAACCAACATCTAAATATACATAAATGTAGATATAGCTTTATATATAGCGCCTGAATAAATTGTGTTAGAGTTTGTCTTTATGCTTTGTAACTTTATTTCCAATAAATTACGTAACTGAGATGTTACTTTTGTAAATATCCTAACTTCTGGTTGTTTTGTGATGGGAAATGCAGATTTTCTGTACTGCTATAGGACCAGCAAAGTACATTTTAAAGCCATATACAGTAAGTAGCTCGTTAGAGGTCTAGCTAAAATGTCAGGAATCAGCATTCAGCGGTGTCTCACCAGCGCGCTGGTGCGCGGGCCTCCTGAGGTCACACTCCCAGCTTGATGCTGCGTGTGTACCCTGTCTGCGGTGCACTGAATCCATTACCTCTGTGCACCCCTGAATACCATCTGTACTCCAGTGGCGTGCGGTGAGGCCAGTGGCTGGTGAGACACTACAGCCATAATGTTCGCCGAATCCTGCCGATGACCCCTACCGCCGCCGAGCCAATGCCCGCTACAGCCTCTGAGCCAATGCCCGCTGCCACCGCCAATGGCTTACAAACTCGCCCACCATCAACTGACCCAGCCCTCCGCCACTAATTTGCATCTCAGTCCGATGCAGCCAATGACTGCTGCCTGCCTGCTCATCATACTTGTGATATATTGTACATTTTCATTAAAAAAAATTAAATTAGTGTTTGGGACTGGGAAGGGAGTGGGAGGAGGACATGAATGCAATTTTGTTGTCCAGGGCTTCCATTAACTTAATGGAGAAGGGTCTGAATGAGTTAAAAAATGTAAAACAAAATGCGTGAGGTCCCCCCTCCTAAGTATAACCAGCCTCGGGCTCTTTGAGCCAGTCCTGGTTGTTTAAATACTGGGGGGAAAATTGGACATGGGTTCCCCGTATTTAGACAACCAGCACCGGGCTCTGCATCCGGTCCTGGTTCCAAAAATATGGGGGACATATTTTTAAAAGAGAGAGAGAGAGACATGTAGGAGGACAGGGGAGAGTCGCACTCATGATTCTAACCTGACTGTAAGCGGGAGGACGGAGCCGGCGCAGGAGGACAGGGGAGAGCCGCACTCACTTGAGGGCCACCACTGTTCCCGTCCAACGCCAGTCACCACCGGGACCCGCCGTCACTTCCGCCTCGTGCCGCATGTGGATGATTGGACAGCGGATCCAGCACTGGATCCGCTGTCCAATCACAGGTGCCTCGCTGGGGGTGGCGTCAGCGAGGCACTTGGTTCAGTGCCGCTTTGCCTATCTTTTTCAATGGGCCCCACCCCCCCGCTCTGTCCCCGTTTCCCATTAGGTATGGGAAGCACTGCTATTAGTTCCTCCCAAAGTCATTTCAGAAAAACTAATTATTAGAATTAAATCAAGAAGATACTTATGACACAGAATCTGTGTCATAAGAATCTTCTTTGTATTATTTTAATAAGTAATCACAGGGGAGGCACTGCCTCCCCTGACTGCACGTCCCTGCTATACTCCCTGCTATACACTTGCGGTCAACTGACTTGGTAACATCCAATCCTGCGCTGTATCTGCAGTTCTGCACACTTGGCTCAATCATCCAATGCCTGCTGACCAGGGGGTATAAAGCCAGAACACCGGCTCAGTATCATTGCCTTGAACAACGCGTCACATCCAGTGCATAGCGTCTGATGGGTCCAGTCCCTGTCTCTTGAGACTTCCTGGTATCAGCTCCTCCGTGGAACTACAGGCACCAGCCATCCAGATCTGCTACAGATCCTTCCACAGTCTGCTACCACTTCTACTTGCAGTAAGAGACTCTCTCCAGGTGCTGCCTTTCTATACTCACCTGTTTGTTGTTACTCTGCATCAGCATTGTGTTATTTCACCCAGCACTAAAGCAACCAGCTTAAAGTTACCAACTGTCTCCTGCTAATAGCCTTGCCTGGCTCTGTGGTTATTGTGCATTTCTAATTGACTGTATGATCTTATTACAAATTGCTATTGGTTTCCAGGCCGATTACCGGAGTTACCAATTGCCTGTATTTTTCTGTTATAAATCACCATCGGTTTCCAGGCCGATCATCGGTTGTATTACTTACCATCAAAGTATTGACTCTAGTTGCCATCGACTTCCAGGCCGACCATCATTAATCACCAACTGTTATTGGTTTCCAGACCGATCCATTGTATGTGACTGTTTAACTAAAGACTCTGTCAGCTTCCACGCTGAGATTCTCCTGTATTTGCCATTTGCTCCAGTGATTATTGTATTCTGTGTGCTTTCAATAAAATATCATTGCGCACATGCACAGGAACTTATTGCAGCCTCCTCATTTCCTCCACCGCACCACCACTGACCCACTAGTGCCCCCTCCGGAAACAGACACAGACCTGACAGTTTGTTCAAGGCCCATTGACCCGGACGGTGGTCAGTGTCTGGGGGCAGGGGCCCACCAGAGTTTTGTGTCACAAATCGATGGTCAAGAGGCTGCACAACAGCAAATTATACAGTTCCTGCAAGTTATGTCTTCCTGACTGGACACTCTACAACAGTCCCTTCCAAGTTCTGTCTCTCCAGCTCCAGCACCAGCTTCAGCTTCCAGTACCACAGCTTCAGTTTCTCCAGTTGTTACCATTCCAGTATCTCGCCTCCATCTTCCTGCGCCAAGTTAATTTGATGGCAACCCCAAAATGTGTTGTGGATTTTTGAACCAGTGCGTAGTCAACTTTGAATTGCTGCCGCACCACTTCCCAACAGCCAGAGCAAAAGTTGCATACATTGTATCCCTCCTAACTGGTCCTGCCTTGAATTGGGTCTCCCTGTTGTGGGAGAGAGCAGATTCTCTTCTAAACAACTATACGGAATTTGTTGCTGCATTCCGACGCATCTTTGATGAACCTGTATGTACAAAATCTGCTTCCTCAGACATCCTCCAGATTTTCCAGTAAACACGTACCATGGGACAATATGTCATCCAGTTCCAGACATTAGCATCGGAGGTTAAGTGGAATAATCAGGCATTGGTTGCTGCATTCTGGCATGGACTATCCGATTGTATAAACGATAAGTTGGCTACCCGAGATCTCCCAGAGCAACTGGAAGCTTTCATTTCTTTATGTGTAAAATTGGACTTGCGTTTTACGTGAACGGACCAGTGAACACTCCCTAAGTGACTCTCGCAAGCATTGAGTTATGCCTCAATTACAGTCCCAGTCTACTGCTTCTGATGAGCCTATGCAAGTGAATAGGTCCCGCTTAACCCCTGAGGAGGGGTCAAGAAGGTTACGGGAAAGACTGTGTTTATATTGTACATCTGCCGGTCACTTGATTAGTTCCTGTCCTACTCATTCAGGAACTTAAAGGAGGAGTGAAGTTAGGAACTTCGTCCAAAGCTCCTTCTTCCCGAGATCTCATCCTGTCTGTTACCTTGGAAACATAGAGTAGTCTTCAGCCTTTTTCTGCTTTAGTGAATTGTGGTGTTGCTGGGAACTTTATTACGCAGGCTGCAGTTGACAGAATCCATCTTCCTGTTTCAAAATTGTCTCGTACAGCCTATCTTACTGCCGTGGACAGCAGTCATATTGCTAAGGGCCCCATCGTTCAGCAAACTAAGCCAGTGGTCCCGGGAGTGGGCTTTCTCCATTCTGAGCTCATTGAATTTCTGGTCATCCCTAAAGCCACTTATGATATTGTGCTAGGAATGCCCTGGCTTCAGTTACACAATCTGCAAATTGACTGGTCCACTTTACAGCTTTCAGCATGGGGTTCCTCGTGTTTCCATTCCTGTCAGCTCAAGTCCATCCTATGAGATCTTCAGGGTTAAAGCCCCAGTCCGAACTTCCCGAGACCTATAAAGACTTTGCTGACATCTTCAGTGAAAAGGCCACTGATGTTTTGCCTTCCCATCGAGAATGGGATTGATCGACCTCATCCTGGGGTAAAAAACCACCCAGAGGGTGTATCCTCTTTCTGTTCCTGAGACTCAAGCTATGAGTGAGTACCTAAAGGAGAATCTACAGAAGGGTTCATCCGTCCTTCTTCATCTCCAGCAGGTGTGGGGTTTTTCTTTGTTAAGAAAATAGATGGAGGATTACGCCCCTGCATTGACCATCGAGGTTTAAATAACATCACTATTAAAAACAGCTACCCCCTGCCATTAATTACGGAACTGTTTGAAAGAGTCAAAGGTGCCAGTATCTTTACCAAACTGGATCTCAGTGGGGCATACAATCTCATCAGAATCCAAAGTGGCGATGAGTGGAAGACCGCTTTTAACACCCGCGATGGCCACTATGAATATCTAGTGATACCCTTCGGTTTGAGTAATGCTCCAGCTGTGTTTCAGAACTTTGTCAATGAAATATTTCGAGATGTTCTGTAGAAGTATGTGGTAGTCTATCTCGATGACATCCTCATCTTCTCCCAAGATTTGGCTTCCCACCGCCAACAGGTAAAAGAGGTTCTTCGACGTCTTTGACAGAATCATCTTTATGGACAATTATCTAAGTGTACCTTTGAAGCTTCATCAATGCCCTTCCAAGGGTATATAATTTCCGGGTCCGATCTTCGAATGGATCCAGTCAAACTAGAAGCAATAGAGAACTGGTCTCTTCCCACTACACTCAAGTCTGTTCAGCATTTCATTGGTTTTTCCAACTATTACAGAAAGTTCATCAAAGGATTATCTACATTGATAGCCCCAATTACTTGCCTCACATGGAAAGGGGCAAATCCAGTTCGAAGAAGCACTGTCTGCCTTTCAGAAAATGAAACAAGCTTTTGATTCAGCTCCTGTGTTACAGCAACCAGATGTGAACAGAGCCTTTGATCTGGAGGTGGACGCCTCGACAGTTGGCGTTGGCAGTGTTGTCCCAAATTGGTGCCAATGGTAAGACTCACCATTGTGGGCTTTTCTCTCATAGATTTCTACCTGCTGAGATGAACTAATTCATTGGTGAATAGGAGCTTCTGGCAATTAAACTGGCCCTCGAAGAATGGAGGTATCTTTTGGAGAGCGCAAAGTTTCCCATCACCATCTATACCGACCATAAGAACCTTCTTAACTTAAAGGGTGTGCAGTGTCTAAATCAATGCCAAGCAAAGTGGGCTCCTTATTCTTCTCTCATTTTAATTTCAAGTTGCAGTTCCATCCTGGTTCTCAGAATGTTAAAGCAGATGATTTAACACGTCTCTCATCCGGTTCTCAATCCTGTAGTTTTTGCTTCCACTCAAGTGTCTCCTGTTCTGCCTCCTGGCAAGATGTTTGTTTCCCCCTGAGCTCCACCCAAATCTCCTGTCTTGGGATCATACTTCCAAGTTCACCGGACATCCTGGGATCCGAAAAACTTATAAGTTCTTGTCTCAATCCTACTGGTGGCCTCATATGAAAGCTGATATCCAAGAATTCGTGGCTTCATGTCCCAAGTGTGCTCAGCACAAAGTTCCTCATCAGGCTCCTGCTGGTCAACTGTTGCCAAATTCTATACCACGTCGTCCCTGGTCTCACCTGTCAATTGATTTTATTTCGGACCTACCCTCCCTCCAAAGGGTGTGATACCATCTGGGTAGTGGTCGACAGGTTCTCAAAGATGGCCCATTTCATTCCACTCATTGGCTTGCCTTCTGCTCCAAACCTTGCACAAATATTCTTATGTGAAATCTTCAGGTTTCATGGACTTCCAACTGAGATTATATCTGACTGTGGATTTCAATTTGTGGCAAGATTCTGGAGAGCCTTATGCTCTGCGTTGCAAAGTCAAACTCAAGTTCTCTACAGCATATCATCCCCAAATGAATGGAACTACAGGCACCAGCCATCCAGATCTGCTACAGCTCCTTCCACAGTCTGCTACCACTTCTACTTGCAGTAAGAGGGCTGTAACACACTTCCCGGTTTTCCCCGGATGGCAAAAATCCGGACAAATTTTGTCCGGCTTTTTGCCATCCGGCAGGGTTTTTCACACACAACGGCTTTGAGCCGTGTGTAATGCTGTGCGCGTGCGCAGCAGCAGACACGGCTTGGAAAAAAAAGTTGTGTGTGACAGCTCCCCTTCACACACACGGTCCACTGCCTACAAAGACGGCACGGCAGCCGGACCTTCCAGTGGATATTTCCGGCTGCAACCCGGCAGCCGGGCCGGGGCCATGCAGTGTGAAAGGACCCTACCCCTCACCCTGTTAATTACAATACCAGCACGGAAAAAAGCCATCCGGCTTTTTCCCGGCCGGTAAAAGCCGGCATGTGTGTTTCAGCCCAGACACTCTCTCCAGGTGCTGCCTTTCCATACTCACCTGTTTGTTGTTAATCTGCATCAGCACTGTGCTATTTCATCCAGCACTAAAGCAACCAGCTTAAAGTTACCAACTGTCTCCTGCTAATAGCCTTGCCTGGCTCTGTGGTTATTGTGCATTTCTAACTGACTGTGTAATCTTATTACAAATTGCTATTGGTTTCCAGGCCGATTACTGGAGTTACCAATTACCTGTATTTTTCCGTTACAAATCATCATCGGTTTCCAGGCCGATTATCGATTGTATTACTTACCATCAAAGTATTGACTCTAGTTGCCGTTGGCTTCCAGGCCGACCATCATTAATCACCAACTGTTATTGGTCTCCAGACCGATCCATTGTATGTGACTGTTTAACTAAAGACTCTGTCAGCTTCATGCTGAGATTCTCCTGTGTTTACCATTTGCTCCAGTGATTATTATATTCTCTGTGTGCTTTTATTAAAACATCATTGCGCACATGTGCAGAAACTTATTGCAGCCTCCTCATTTCCTCCACCGCACCACCACTGACCCATTAGTGCCCCCTCCGGGAACAGATACAGATCTGACAAATACTAGGAGAGAGCCGTGGGATTGGGGGAACTTATAGGAATTTGGACAGCTTGGAGACAGTCTGTGAAGAGTCTCAAAAGGTCACGGCAGTAGAAGAAAAGTCTCACACTTAATTAGGTATAGGAGGCATGATGAATGCCTCCGATACTTACACTGAACTCGCAGTGAGTTCTAGCCATAATTATCACCCAGCACATTTTTTTTTCCTCATGTACAGTCCCCTAAAACATTAAATTAAAACTGAAGATTAATAAATGTGCAGAATAAAACAGTAGCAATTTTTGGGTATAAGTTGTTGTTATAATGCTTATTTGTATGGTTATAGGAAACAAAGTTGTCAAGTGCTGTCAGATTTTGGTTTATATGAGCATTACTGATATTTTTTAAACTCTAGTTATTCTGTTTCTTTTTTTTTTTTGTGTTATGCCTGTCCACAACAGGCCCCTGTGATATTAATCAGTAACTGACAAGAGTTGTATAGCTCATTGCATGTTTCCTCACTTTCCTTATGGAACTTTTTCAGTTGGTATTGTTGGTATTTCTTTGGGAGATGTACTATGAACCCTATTTCATTGTGTTTGGTAATATTACCAATAAATTCAGTCTAAAATGTACATTGCTGGTGTCAGGATGTTTGCTGTGTGCAGGCGCACCTAGACTTCTGCCAAAATACATAAATACATTGGGGCTAATTTAGACCTGATCGCTCGCTACCATTTTTTGCAGCATTGCGATCAGGTCAGAACTGCACATGCATATGCACTGCAATGCGCAGGCGTGTCGCACAGGTACAAAGTGGATCGCCACCCAGCGATGGGTTTGTGCGAAGAATCCATTCTCACGGGCGATCGCAAGGAGAATGACAGGAAGAAGCCGTTTGTGGTTGGTAACTGACCATTTTCTGGGAGTGGTTGGAAAAATGCAGGCATGTCCATGCGTTTGCAGGGAGGGTTCCTGACGTCAATTCCAGTCCCGGACAGGCTGAAGTGTTCACAGCGGCTGAATAAGTCCTGGGCTACTCAGAGACTGCACAAGATCTGTTCATACAGCTCTGCTACACATGCGTTCGCGCACTTGCAAAGTGAAAATACACTCGCCTATGGGCGGTGACTATCTGTTCACAGCAGTGGAAAAAAACCCTAGCGAGCAATCAGGTCTGAATTAGGCCCATAGTGTGCAAACACATTTGGTAACCCATTCTCTGAATAACGGATGATGTGACTGCTGGCCAATTTCACCAACACTTTCCCTTCCTGATACAGTAAATCCCACACTACTGAATGGGAATCCTAATTCCAGACCACACGGGTGGCTCAAGATGCTAGGATACCTATGCCTTATATAGGGGTCTATTTACTAAGCCTTGGATGGAGATAAAATCACTGGAGATAAAGTCCCAGCCAATCGGCTCCTAACTGTCATTTTTCAAACACAGCCTGTGGCATGGCAGTTAGGAGCTGATTGGCTGGTACTTTATCTCCAGCGACTTTATCTCCATCCAAGTCTTAATAAATAGACCCCTTAAACTCATAGGTGTCGGAAATGAGGGGGGCAAATGTTGGCTTGCCCCCCCCCCCAATCATTTGAGAAGCGCTAATGTACTGGGTCAGAGTCAGGATGGAGATTATCCCCTTTCCAGCTGCTCAACCGTCTCCCTCCCTACATCCCTTCACCGCCCACCTCCAGGTCCCTACCAACCCCACCTCTAGGGCCTTACCCATCCTCCCCCCACCCCCCACCTGCACCCAGCTCTGTCCCTACAGTCTGTGGCTAGTTACTGTGGGACCAGCCCTGTGCCTTTCCCAACTCCCACTTCATATGTTCCTCTCCTCTTCCCCCTCAGCTCCCCCTTCATCCTCTACTGCCCCTCATGGCAACCCTAAATAGCGGCAATAAGAAATTCTTTAAAACTTCTTTAATAATTAATGATCCCCTTATTGTGGTCTAATACACAATTATCTGCATTCCCTTATGTGTCCCTTATGCTGTTTTTAACATAAACGTGTGTGTGTGTGTGTGTGTGTGTGTGTGTGTGTGTGTGTAGTGGTGGCTCAGTGTCAGACTGCCGGGGATCTCATCAGACAGCCCCCACTCCGCTGCATCTTGATACCCTCTGCGGAGGTGCCATATAGACTCTGATGCCGCTCTCCGATTTTGAGTGCTCTGCCAGGGTGCTGATCATGCAGGATAGACTTCTGATCCCCACTGGGGGTTGAGCCGCTGGGGTGCTGTGGAATTCCTCCCTATTCCTGCTATTTGGCACCTTATTGTTTATGCAGCTGTTGTCCTGGAATGTATACATGTACTACCATCATTTGTAAGTCTGATGTACAGTATGTTCTCACTAGTAGTTCATTTGGATTTAAAGTAATTAGAGAGCAGTTGATTTACTATAGTTGTAGCCTTGTATTTTCCTGTATGCAGAGCCGGTCATAGGCATAGGCAAATTAGGCAATTGCCTAGGGCATTTGATATGCCTAGGGGCATCAGCAGCTTCTTCTGATTAAAATGATATGCAGCATGCCTGTACTCTGTGTGTAGCATTTCATATGCAGATACAGCCACAGTCTCACACAGTATATAGGCATGCTGCATATCATTTTAATCAGCAGAAGCTGCTTGTGCATCCTAGCCACATAGCAATGCAAATAAGATGCATTTTAATAAAAAAAAGGTGTCAGATATTAGCATTGAGGCAAGATTTATGAAGACACATATGTATCTAAGCAGAGGCAGAGGTCACAGTGTTAATGGCAGTGTGAGTACTGTGTGCATTTGAGTGGGTTGGTTGTGCAGTAGTGTTCGGAATATGTGTAAGGAGCATTATGTGTGTCATGTAAAAATGCATTAATAATGTGCAGCATATGTGTAAGGGGCACTATGCATGTCATTATGTGTATAAGGGCATTAATAATGTGCGGCATATGTGTTAAAGGGTACTACTGTATGTGTGTCATTATGTGTTTAAGTGCACTAATAATGTGCAGCAAATGTGTAGGGGCACTATGTGTGTCATTATGTGTTTAAGGGCATTAATAATGTGTGGCATATGGACATTATGTGTAAAAGGGCATTAATATAGGTTGTCATAATGTGTAAGACGCATTATGTTTATAAGGACATTAATGATGTGTCTCATGATGTGTAAGGGGCATTACTGTGTGGAATTATGTGTATAAATGCATTACTAATGTGTGGCATTATGTGTATAAGGTGCTCTACTATGTGATGTTGCGTATAGAAAGGGCATTACTGTGTCGTTTAATGTGAATAAAGAGCAATAGGGTGTGGTGTAATGTAAAAAAGGAGCAATTCAGTGTGAAATAATGCGAATAAGGAGCTCTACTGTGAGGAGTAACATTTATAAGGTAAAGTGATACTACTGTGGGATGTAATGTGAATTATGGACACTAACGCATGATCAAATGTGAATAAAGTTGCAGTACTGTGTGGCATAATTTGAATTGGGGGTACTATTGTGTGGCCATGCCCCTTGCCAGCAAAAACACACCCCTTTTAGGGCTGTGCGCCAAATGTGCAAACTGTTCCTATTTAAAATATAGGGGGTACAAACACCAAAATAAGGACTGTTATGGGTGAGGGGTGATGGTGCTGGGAAAGAGGTGCAAAGTCAGAGGCGGAACCAGCGGTGGTGCTAGGGGGCACCAGCCAAAATCTTGCCTAGGGCATCATATTGGTTAGGGCCGGCTCTGCCTGTATGCCACAGGTGTCTTCACGTAATTACAATATATTTATTAGCAATCTTACTCCTTTGTTGCTTTTAGTAATTTGTCCCTTGTTGTTTTCTGAAGCTTGTGCACCAAACATGTTTAATAAACAGTCAGGATGATGGCAACAATCACTCAGCCTTGTGTCTTGTTTCATCACTTTATGAACCTATCAGTGCAAGACACTTGTACTGTAGGTCTGCCAGCACATAAAAAAAATGATTATAGGAAATTCTGTCACGTTCCCATCACAAACTGTTAGAAAAAGGTATCCCAAGGGTAGTTGACTCTTGACTTCAGTTGCACTTCATCTGTTCTTCCTATATATACTTTTTAGTCTGGTATTATGTGATGCATTGCCAGCCTGTAAGGCTGTTTGTGCATCTAGTGGTAACAGCATCTGTTGAACTCTGTTTGAGCTGGATTTATGAGGCAGTCATACTGCCAGGTTCCCAATGTCTTTTTGCTTCAGTTGGTTTTTTTTTTTGGTTTTGGTTTTTATCCCCAGTTGAGAGTAAAACTCATTGCAGTGATATTGTCTGATATTTTAGGCTTATGTATTCATGGCTGGCCTGCTTTGACCTGTGCATTACAGTATAGTATATGCAACATAACAGCTATTTTTTAATACGGATCATTATTCTCTGTGATGTGAATACATGAACTGTTTTCATGAATTTAAGCATCACTGTCCGTCTGTCACAATCCTGACTGTAGGTTTTATATTTGGTGACTTACCCCTGCCATCTGTCCTGGATCCTGTGTCTTTTCACTCACGGAGTTAAACAGCTTGTCAGCACTGAGTTTTCCTGAGTTCTCTGCCTGAGAGGTAATAGTTAATTAGCTCCACCTGTGGTGATCTCCTGTGTGAGGCTGAATTCAGTAATCTGAACTTTAGGTCTAAAAGCCAGCATCCTGTGTTGTGCAGAAGTCCAGGCTTCAGTGTTCTCTCGGCCTGCTAGGCCTCATTCTACATCACAGCCTTGGCTAGAGTAGTCACATGACAGTGACTGTTCACCTGACCCAGAGTTGTTCAATCCTCTGCCAGCCTGAGACTCTCTGCATCACCTAATCCTGCTCACCAATCACCAAGGACCAGGAAGTATAAATCAGGAGGCTGAGTTAGAAACGGGGCCAGTTCCTTGTGTCACACACAGCTATGTGTGAGCATTCTAGCTGAGCTCCCTAAGGTTGTGATCTCCAGAGCTCCCGTATCCTGTGCTTCCAGCACCTCCGTGCCTCAGTACCTCCGTGCTTCCAGCACCTCCGTGCCTCAGTACCTCCGTGCTTCCAGCACCTCCGTGCTTCCAGCACCTCCATGCCTCAGTACCTCCGTGCCTCAGTACCTCCATGCCTCAGCACCTCCGTGCCTCAGCATCTCCGTGCTTTCAGCACCTCCGTGCTTCCAGCACCTCCGTGCCTCCGTGCCTCAGTACCTCCGTGCTTCCAGCACCTCCGTGCCTCCGTGCCTCAGTACCTCCGTGCTTCCAGCACCTCCGTGCCTCAGTACCTCAGTGCTTCCAGCACCTCCGTGCCTCCGTGCCTCTGCACCTCCGTGCCTCAGTACCTCCGTGCTTCCAGCACCTCCGTGCCTCAGTACCTCCGTGCCTCCGTGCCTCTGCACCTCCGTGCCTCAGCACCTCCGTGCTTCCAGCACCTCCGTGCCTCAGTACCTCCGTGCTTCCAGCACCTCCGTGCCTCAGTACCTCCGTGCTTCCAGCACCTCCGTGCCTCTGCACCTCCGTGCCTCAGTACCTCCGTGCTTCCAGCACCTCCGTGCCTCAGTACCTCCGTGCTTCCAGCACCTCCGTGCCTCCGTGCCTCTGCACCTCCGTGCCTCAGCACCTCCGTGCTTCCAGCACCTCCGTGCCTCCGTGCCTCAGTACCTCCGTGCTTCCAGCACCTCCGTGCCTCAGTACCTCCGTGCTTCCAGCACCTCCGTGCCTCTGCACCTCCGTGCCTCAGCACCTCCGTGCTTTCAGCACCTCCGTGCCTCAGTACCTCCGTGCTTCCAGCACCTCCGTGCCTCAGCACCTCCGTGCTTCCAGCACCTCCGTGCCTCAGCATCTCCGTGCTTCCAGCACCTCCGTGCCTCAGCACCCCAGTGTCTCTACGCACCCCAGTGTCTCTACGCACCCCAGTTTCTCCACGCACCTCAGTGTCTCTACGCACCTCAGTGCCTCCAATCACCTCAGTGCCTCCACGCACCTCAGTGCCTCTACGCACCCCAGTGTCTCTACGCACCCCAGTGTCTCTACGCACCCCAGTGTCTCTACGCACCTCAGTGCCTCTACGCACCTCAGTGCCTCTACGCACCTCAGTGCCTCTACGCACCTCAGTGTCTCCAAGCACCTCAGTGTCTCCAAGCATCTCAGTGTCCCCAAGCACCCCGTGCCCTTTAGCACAGTTGTACCTGTTATTCTTCACTGATTCATCAGCGCCTTTCCAGTTCTGTCTTTCAGGAGACCTTCAGCGCCCACACGTGCTTCCTGTCTGCCGACCTCATCCTGCATGAGGAGAACCTGGATTCGGCCATCTCTGCCGCGGTTCCTCTTCCCAGTCACCGGAAGAGACCCCGAGTCCACAACTCTTCCAAACCAGGTCAGTGGTGGTATTCGTGTAGTCCTCCAGTCGCCCGCGCAGACTTCGCTAGCACCGGGTTCACAAAACCTTAGTCATGACAGTGGGAACTGGCCACATGGACCCGGCCGAAAGTGTTTGTCTGACGCAGGACCTCCTAAGCAATATTGCAGGACGCTTGGAAGGTCTGGAGTCGACTCAGCATCAATTGGCACAGTGTCTGCAGCGGAATTCTTTCTCCAGAGATTCTCTGACCTTCTGCTCTAAGACTCCTGACCAACTGCAGATTTTCTACCAGATGTTGTTACAAGAACTTTTGCCTAGTATTCTCTCTGTGATGCCTGATCTCCTCAGGAATACTACCAACGTTGTTGATCCTGTTTTGTCCCATCCAGTTAATAGAGTCTCTTCCTCTGCGCAAGGGAAAGTTTTTCATCAGAGCTATCCATGGCCCAAGCTCTCTGAAGCTGAACGTCAGCGGCGTAAGGAGCTAAATCTCTGTCTTTACTGTGGAAATTCTGGTCATTTTGTTAAAGACTGCATTCTTCGCAAGCCAGGTAATAGTGACAAATCTCAGTATCATAGTGCTCATGTCTACAAGTCATCCACAGTATCCGATCCTTCTGCTGCTGACGGGGGTATCAAGAAGGCTACTCTTCTGAGAGAGACTCAAATTTATGACTGGGGTCCGGTGGTTAAAAGACCTTATCCCAAGTTGGGTGTCCAGAGAAGAATGTTCAAGCCATTTACAGTCACAGAGGAGTCCGTGTCCACAGCCCCAGGAGGGGCGTCTTCAGAGCGTCCAGCCCCAGGAGGGGCGTCTTCAGAGCGTCCAGCCCCAGGAGGGGCGTCTTCAGAGCGTCCAGCCCCAGTGAGGGGTTCAGAGCGTCCAGCCCCAGAGAGTCTTCAGAGTGCTGCCCAGCCAGAGAGTCTTCAGAGTGCTGCCCAGCCAGAGAGTCTTCAGAGTGCTGCCCAGCCAGAGAGTCTTCAGAGTGCTGCCCAGCCAGAGAGTCTTCAGAGTGCTGCCCAGCCAGAGAGTCTTCAGAGTGCTGCCCAGCCAGAGAGTCTTCAGAGTGCTGCCCAGCCAGAGAGTCTACAGAGTGCTGCCCAGCCAGAGAGTCTACAGAGTGCTGCCCAGCCAGAGAGTCTACAAAGTGCTGCCCAGCCAGAGAGTCTACAGAGTGCTGCCCAGCCAGAGAGTCTACAGAGTGCTGCCCAGCCAGAGAGTCTACAGAGTGCTGCCCAGCCAGAGAGTCTACAGAGTGCTGCCCAGCCAGAGAGTCTACAGAGTGCTGCCCAGCCAGAGAGTCTACAGAGTGCTGCCCAGCCAGAGAGTCTACAGAGTGCTGCCCAGCCAGAGATTCTACAGAGTGCTGCCCAGCCAGAGATTCTACAGAGTGCTGCCCAGCCAGAGATTCTACAGAGTGCTGCCCAGCCAGAGATTCTACAGAGTGCTGCCCAGCCCCGTGAAGAGGGGGCTCTTGCCTCAGCCCAGCCCCGTGAAGTGGGGGCTCTTGCCTCAGCCCAGCCCCGTGAAAAAGGGGCTCCTGCCTTAGTTCAACCCCGTGAAGAAAGGGCTCAGTCCATCCCGGTCCCAGCCGGTCCAGCCATACTCCAGGCCCAGCCTGGTCAGTCCGTCCCGGTTCCAGCCGGTCCAGCAATACTCCAGGCCCTGCCTGGTCAGTCCGTCCCGGTTCCAGCCAGTCCAGCAATATTCCAGGCCCTGCCTGGTCAGTCCGTCCCGGTTCCAGCCGGTCCAGCAATACTCCAGGCTCCGCCTGGTCAGTCCGTCCCGGTTCCACCCGGTCCAGCAATACTCCAGGACCAGCCTGGTCAGTCTCCTTTGGCTCCAGCCAATTCAAGTATCCTCGGATCCAATCCAGTCCTACTCGTCCAGCCAAAGCTTTCTTCAGTTTCATCCTCTAAGCTTTCGTCTGATGGTTTTCCACCTATTTACTTTGATGGAGATTTATTGCAATATGCCGCTCTGGTTGAACAATTTCTCTCTCGGATGGAGTCTGATCCTTCAGGTGCAGTAACTCCTTCCAACATTACTCGATATCTGTTCCTGGCATTCAGAGGAAGAGCTTTGGAGTGGGCCAACATGCTCTTTGAGAGTAATGATCCTGTGTTCCATGACTTACAGACTTTTAGTAACGCTGTAGTTAAAGAATTTAGTCCTAAACCTTTGGAATCTGCATCAACGAAGGTCCTAAATTCTTCTGTATGAATTTCTCAAGTTCCTCTAAGATTCAAGATGGGTGTCCGGAGTCCACCCTTGAAGAGGGGGATACTGTCACAATCCTGACTGTAGGTTTTATATTTGGTGACTTACCCCTGCCATCTGTCCTGGATCCTGTGTCTTTTCACTCACGGAGTTAAACAGCTTGTCAGCACTGAGTTTTCCTGAGTTCTCTGCCTGAGAGGTAATAGTTAATTAGCTCCACCTGTGGTGATCTCCTGTGTGAGGCTGAATTCAGTAATCTGAACTTTAGGTCTAAAAGCCAGCATCCTGTGTTGTGCAGAAGTCCAGGCTTCAGTGTTCTCTCGGCCTGCTAGGCCTCATTCTACATCACAGCCTTGGCTAGAGTAGTCACATGACAGTGACTGTTCACCTGACCCAGAGTTGTTCAATCCTCTGCCAGCCTGAGACTCTCTGCATCACCTATTCCTGCTCACCAATCACCAAGGACCAGGAAGTATAAATCAGGAGGCTGAGTTAGAAACGGGGCCAGTTCCTTGTGTCACACACAGCTATGTGTGAGCATTCTAGCTGAGCTCCCTAAGGTTGTGATCTCCAGAGCTCCCGTATCCCGTGCTTCCAGCACCTCCGTGCCTCAGTACCTCCGTGCCTCAGTACCTCCGTGCCTCAGTACCTCCGTGCCTCAGTACCTCCGTGCTTCCAGCACCTCCGTGCCTCAGTGCCTCAGTACCTCAGCACCTCCGTGGCTCAGCATCTCCGTGCTTTCAGCACCTCCGTGCCTCAGCACCTCCGTGCTTCCAGCACCTCCGTGCCTCCGTACCTCCGTACTTCCAGCACCTCCGTGCCTCAGTACCTCCGTGCTTCCAGCACCTCCGTGCCTCCGTGCCTCAGTACCTCCGTGCTTCCAGCACCTCCGTGCCTCCGTGCCTCTGCACCTCCGTGCCTCAGTACCTCCGTGCTTCCAGCACCTCCGTGCCTCAGTACCTCAGTGCTTCCAGCACCTCCGTGCCTCAGTACCTCCGTGCTTCCAGCACCTCCGTGCCTCCGTGCCTCAGCACCTCCGTGCCTCAGCATCTCCGTGCTTCCAGCACCTCCGTGCCTCAGCATCTCCGTGCTTCCAGCACCTCCGTGCCTCAGCATCTCCGTGCTTCCAGCACCTCCGTGCCTCAGCATCTCCGTGCTTCCAGCACCTCCGTGCCTCAGCACCCCAGTGTCTCTACGCACCCCAGTGTCTCTACGCACCCCAGTGTCTCCACGCACCTCAGTGTCTCTACGCACCTCAGTGCCTCCAATCACCTCAGTGCCTCCACGCACCTCAGTGCCTCTACGCACCTCAGTGTCTCTACGCACCTCAGTGTCTCTACGCACCTCAGTGTCTCTACGCACCTCAGTGCCTCTACGCACCTCAGTGCCTCTACGCACCTCAGTGTGCACCTCAGTGTCTCCAAGCACCTCAGTGTCTCCAAGCATCTCAGTGTCCCCAAGCACCCCGTGCCCTTTAGCACAGTTGTACTTGTTATTCTTCACTGATTCATCAGCGCCTTTCCAGTTCTGTCTTTCATGAGACCTTCAGCGCCCACACGTGCTTCCTGTCTGCCGACCTCATCCTGCATGAGGAGAACCTGGATTCGGCCATCTCTGCCGCGGTTCCTCTTCCCAGTCACCGGAAGAGACCCCGAGTCCACAACACTTCCAAACCAGGTCAGTGGTGGTATTCGTGTAGTCCTCCAGTCGCCCGCGCAGACTTCGCTAGCACCGGGTTCACAAAACCTTAGTCATGACACCGTCCACATGTATTTTCACACTCCTAAGTACAGTCAGGTAGTTCCCTGTAGGGATCAATGTGCTACCATTACCATATGGTGCACACAGTATTTGCCTTTTGGTTAATATAATAACCAATATATAACAATGAGATTATCTGCACCGATAAAGGTTATTGGTATCCCCAGAGTACAGCAATGTTTTAAAGTGAAATGGAAGGTAGACTGGTGGGAGATGCCAGACTTAGTGGGGTAGCAACAAGTGGATAGAGCTGGAACCCCATATGCAGCCACCTTCAAACTCCTAACACTTAAGGCACCTGTTATGTCCTACACTGCCTGTCCTTACCTTGCCTGCTCTCAGTAGTGTGGTCAGTATATATATTTTTTAATTAAAATAAATAGATAAAATGTATTCAGAACATACAGAAGTAGGCAGACACTGTCCGCCTACTTCTGTGACATCACAAGTTTGAGAGTAGTTGGCTGGTATGCTGAAAATGTTGGTTAGGTGCGTGGGGCACCATTTTAGTTGGTCACTTGGTCAGCTGGCTGGTTGGAGCAAAGTTATTCTGGTATATGACCAGCCTTATGCTAGGAATACATCAGCCCAACTCCTCCAACCCAACCAGCTGACTAACCATCCAACTTGTCTGTCCAACTAAACTGTGCCCCACACACCTAACCAACTTTTTTTGATGTCACAGAAGTAGGTGGCCAGTGCCTGCCTACTTCTGCATGTTTTGAATAAATATTTGTGATTTTTTTATTTTTATTTTTTAAAAAACCCCCAAAAATTTTGCATGTCTGTTTTTTTTTTTTTAAATGTACCCTTTGGACTACTTCTAGACAGTGAGACCAGGTAAGTATGAAATAAATTATTAAAATAATGCAACATATCCACAGCGACTACCGATATACTACCCATTATTACTAGCTACCAGTCATCAAGTGACTATTTATTGTAACCAATTGATATTTGCCTGTTGTGTCCATATGTCCTGACACATAACATAGAGCAAAGTATACCCCTTTTCTACCTATGAGCACGGGTCGCAGCCGGGAGCCTGACACGGGTGCTACCCGGCTGCGGCCCATACTCAGCCCCCTTTCCCACTGCGCTCACCAACCCGTCATATTGCTGGGTTGGTGACGCTGCTAGGGGTGGCGCTGGGAGATCACATGATCTCTCAGCGCCACCCTTCCATACAGTGTGAACGGGAGCAGTGTCGCATCGACACGGCTTCTGTTTACACTACACAGCTTACCGGATTGAACACGTGTTAGCTACGTGCTACTTGGGTAGGATTCCCGGATCACTTGATCCGGGAATTTGCAGGGAGGGCCGTTTCCACTAGTAAAAAACACGGGTAAATGTGCACCCCCGCGCATTTACCCGTGTTTTTAGAGCTAGTGAAAAAGGAGTATCGATCACACTTTAAACTTTCTTGATTGATACAGTAGGTGAGACCTCTGGAGTCTAATTTATCGAAAATATATTTATTGGGGATTTTGGTGACCCCTGTACCTGGGATACTGTTCAGTTATGAATATTTATCATTAATAGGTAGAAAGAGGGGTGTGTTGTGTGTGTGTGTGTGTGTGTGTGTGTGTGTGTGTGTGTGTGTGTGTGACGTGTATTATTATTATTATTTTTTCACTTGAATTGGAGAATACCATACAGTATGTAGAATCATAAAAAACATACATCAAAAATAATAATAATAATAATAATAATAATAATAATAATAATAATAATTAGCAAAAATGAGCATATACATTTACTTGGAAAATGTGCTAGCAATTGGAGGACTTAGATTTTTATGGACCAAAAACAAATGTCAGAAGAAAAGTAGAGTGAGGAATTCCAGCAGCATCTTCAGTATCTGTTCTTAAAGGCTATGTAAATCTGCAGATAGTTAGTTTGTTGAACATGTAAGCTGCAGCAATGCAATTTGTCACACCTGCTGTATTTGTACATTTGTATATTTGACATTTATATAGGTACAATTGTACATACTGTTAGAGAGAATGAATTTCCCTGTTGGCTCTCTCTATTTACAGTGCTATAATATAATAATAGTGAAGCAGCATTAAAAGTGGAGTGAGCTGATAAAATAAATGATATGGTTAAGTCTCAACTGAAAAAGTGTGTGCTCTCCAGTTTATGTGCGCTCTGTCGTCAGCTAAAGTGACAGGACCTCCGAGCACACAGTAGCTCAGGGGAATCAGCCACCCGCAGTTAGGACAGAGGTCGATGCTTTCTGGGTCCATCATCTGTGCACCCAAATCTGCCCCTGTGCAGAGACCCCGGTCCGTAGCCGCCAGGAGACAACAGGAGCCAGTGCTGCCACTAGAGAGGGCAGAGGAAAGCTGGCATGGTGGTAGTGCAGACTCCCAGGGTTCTGAGATTCGGGTTCCAGCTGTGGGATAACGGATAGCACCATGTGTGGACGGCAGCCCGGGGGGATACATTGGGGTCTCTTCTGAATGGTGAGCTGCAAGCAGAGGTGGATTGGGCACAAAAAACGGCCCTGGAAAAATTTGTACTAGTGGCCCCACATGGGCAGCACCAGAGGTATATGGTCTAGCCATGGGCCATGGCAGCAGCACCCTCCCCCAAGACTTTCCAGATAGTGGGCATGTCCAGCATCAAGGGGGAAGTTAAAAATAAATAAAATTAAATATTATGAGCACATTATATGATACACCTTCAGAATTTAGGAAACTATATCATTCTTTAGAAATATATATTTTCTTGCTTATTACACCAACCGTATCCCAATCACTATTCACTCAATCTTATATGTCAGCCAAGCAGGCAGTCAAAGCATACACTAGATCATCTGCAATCACAGGCTAAGTGGCAAAGTAATTTTCATACATGCAAATTATTTAGCATCGTATTCATTATGTCTATAAAAAGGACCACATGTCCTCAAACAAAACAGGCCCCACGGGTGCGTCGGCCCACCGGGGATCTTCTCTGTAGGCCCTATGTCTAATCCGCCTCTGGCTGCAACATGGGGCACTAAAGTTGTTACTGCGAGTGGTGATTGCCGCTGGGTTTTGGCCAGGGGACACTGTTAAGGTGGCCGGTACCTGCAGCTGGAGGGGGATGGAGGCAGTGAGATGTGCAGCAGCAAGAGCGGGATGGAAGGAGGGTCATCCGCTGTCCCAGAGATTCAAAAGTAGACAGGAACTAGCAGCCAGTGTCCACCTATATATCGTTCAGTTGGGGGGAAAACTCCCCCTACACCTGAACGATTAGTTGGGAAAATCAAACAGGTTTGGGAACAAACGGCTGATAATCATTTCCTCCCACACACTGACAGATTATCTTTCCAGGGAAAGATATTGTCCTGATGTATGGCTAGCATTAGTATCTGGACTATTCTAGTCTCTCAAATGCAGACTTGTTTGGACTACAGTTTCTGTCAGGAGCAAGGTCTTGTTATAAGACTCACAGATCCTTTTCGCTGCTTAAACCTAGAGCTCAACGTAAATGCATGAAACCCTTTCTGCAAGGGTATTATGCTTCCAAAGCTAGAGATTAGTAGAGAGAGATTACCATAGACAAATGGCTTAAAACAATACAAGTTGGTGTCAACTTGCCATTAAGTTAATTTCTCATCAAAGGCATACACATTGTTTGAGATTCAGCCCAATCTGAACGATATCTTAGAAACAGTTCTCTGACCAGAACAAAATAGAGTTAGCAACCCCATTTTTAAATACAAAAGATTTGATATGGAGAGTTTGAATGGTATTTCCTTTTTACTAAACAAGAATGGTGTATGAGTTAAATAGATATCCAAAAAGCTTTCCTTTCATTTCCATACATTCACACAACAGTAAGTTACAGTTTTATTGGTAAGTACTACTATAGCAGTGTTCTGTCAAGTTATTTTGCTTCTCAAGCACACGTTATACATTGTCCACTGGAACAAAAGTACAGTAGTCACATCACGTCTACATATCACATGCATGGAGTCCACAATCCATGTATACATGGTCAATATGCTAATAGAAAAATTTGATCATAGCAAAAATTATACACCACGGGGATACAACTTTCGCCAAATGTAATAGAGTGAGAGTTTCAGAAAAGTGAGAGATTTGGTAAGGTTTTTTGTAAAGTGGCAATCATTTACACTGCAAAACCAGGTTGATCTTGCTGTGTAAATTATTGCCACTTTAAAAAAACCTGCAAAACCTTACCAAATCTCTCACTTTCTGAAACTCTCACTCTATTACATTTGGCTCCTAATCTTTCATAATAAAATTGGCCTTTACCATAAATGGTCATAATAGCTCAGTCACCAGGGCAACAACCTCTACAGGCAAAATCCCTAAGTTTGAATCCTGATAAAGCACTTCTCCTTCCAGTACAAGCTTTGAATGATGGAATCTGAATCCTCCAGAGAAATGGGGACTAGTACAACGTTTGCCCACAATTTCTCTCAATGATTTTGTGGCTCTAACTTGGACAATGATAGCTGTCCCTTTGTCTTTCTTTCTTGTTCCTCCCCTTTGTAGGAACTCACATCTGTAACAGGGCTTCGCCGAGCACTGTGTCGACCACTCCTGATCGGTGATCACATGAAGGAAACGGGGTCACTGGCACCAGTAACTACAGCATGGTCCAGAGTGTCCTCAGGATGTTCTGGAGGGCTGCCTGTTTGGAGCATCTAAAAGATGCTCTGGGCAGCATTACAGCAGAGATTGTGGCTGCAGGGTGCTGTTCCAGACAGCAATAGTACCACCCACATGGCTATGTGGTCTGTGCAGTGGCACCATACGCACACCCCTAGTAACAGCCCTGCAGGACATTACAAGCTCTCCTTAAGTTTCATACAAACCTGTCACTGCTTGGCAGGCATAATTTACCTGTCACACAGTATGGGACATTTCCATTTGGGATTCATTAAAATTCAAAATTACAGGCATGTGTAAGACCCTCCTCTGATTTTTTTAGCATCAGATGTGCCTTCACTAGGATAGGAATATTTTATCGGCAGGGAAAAAGCCTTCATGTAAGCACTTTAAAATTGAGAGCTGTGAAAATAACTGCAAAAATAACTCTCCAATCTCTTTAACCTTCCAAAAACACACAATGCTCCAATCCTCCTCTGGACAACATGACAACTATATCTTACATAAACAGACTGGGGGAAATCTCTAATGCTCATTTGCAGGGAAGCTTCAGACATTTGCCAAGAGACCATAGAAAGGAACATAATTCTAAAAGCAATAGACCGGTCTGGAAATACAAGTGGCAGATTCCCTTTTCTCTCTTTGACTACCTTGACTTCCTTATTAGGTATTACAGTATGTCTATTTGTAAGATACTGGCTTCCCTCTAAAGGGGGGTACTGACGGGAGAGATGTGTGCTGAGCGATCTTAACACAGACCGCTCAGCACACATCTCTCCCCCCGCTCAGCACAGTGCGATGTGCTGAGCGAGGGGACGGACGGGGGGCCGCTCACTTCACACAACGGTGAAATGAGCGACCCGCTAGATTGAGCCTGCATTCAGGCTCAATCTAGCACCGGCGATAGCGATGCGCAGGGCCACGCATCGCTATTGCTGGGGGCATACAAACGGCAGATCCCTGCTTAAAATCTAAGCAATCTAGTCAGATTGTTTAGATTTTAAACACGGATCTCTCCGTGTCTACCCCCCTTAAGCTTTAGTATTTGCAACAAGAGGAATTGAGCTTACGGATGTAGCCATGCTTATCTAGCGCGGCTACATCGCAGGCGGGCGGTCTTGACGCGGCTAGGCGATCTGGCGCCTAGCCATGCCGAGACAGCGTACAGAGATGCTCCCATTCATGCAAATGGAGTGTGTGTACGTTTATGATGCACACGCACCCCAGACGTATCCCAGATGTGCCGGGGGGCAGATGTAGCCACAGTGAACGTGGCTACATGTGTACTTTATTCATTATCTCATACCCATGGTTTTTCATCCTTCAAAAGTTTACCAAATTATTCTCAAGGGTCATAACAAACCATCTCTTATGTAGAATTATTAAGCCTAATTAGATATAGTAAAAGATGCCTTTTTAATGTTGTGCTGTATTCACATCCCATGTACACACAATTCATCTACCTATTGTAGAGAACGGGACAAAACAACAAAGCATTATGATAATCACTGCAGCTCTAATACTACTGTATATTTATTCCAGCATTAAAAAAATTATAATAAACAATTTAATGCAAAGCTGTATCTAACTTCTAAACAGATTTCAACTCTACCGGCAGCTATAGTCTATGTTTATTTATAGAACTTTCAATTATTCTTATACTCTAAGAAGTGTTTAGATGTTTGTTTGTTTGTTTGTTTGTATGTTTTCAATGGTTTTTAAATTTTACCTTATAATGAAAGCATAGCCAGATAAGGGGTTACTGTACCCTAATCCCCCCCCCCCCCATGCCTCTGTCAGGGGCACCCCTGGCCGGAGCACACTGACATCACTAGCTCTCCCCCTTGTGCAGCAGCAGAACTAAGCAGCCAGAATGTGAGCAGGACCATGTGCAGTTCAGGCAGAGACACAGAAGTATCAGGTTTCAAGAGCTACCCATGGAGCTTCCCGGCCAGAGGAGAGATAGGAGGGGAGAGAGAGCTATAAATGAACCAGGGATCCTATCTTCTTTTCATCCCCATCTGGGTATCTGGGTCCTGTGTAACCTATCTAATGAGAGCATTCAGGTCTAGAGCGAAAGATAGAGTCCTCCTGAGTCCTGTCCCAGTGTGTAAGTAGTACAGAGGCTGTTGCTATTTTTGCACGTGAAAAGATAAATGTGTATTTCAAGGATGTTTAGGTTCTTTTTGTACCACTACAAGAAAGCTTTATAAAATAGCTGTCTCTTAATTAGGTGTAGCAATACATAGTACCCAGGCATTAACCCTTAGTATACCAAGGGGGTTTTCTGAGGACCCCAGAATGTTATTTTTTGTGATCCTTATGTATCTATAACAACTATTTTACTCATGATTTTCCTATGTGTCCTGCATCAGATTAAGATAAATACTGTGTAATTAGGCTTATAAAATGTTCTTTTAAAAAAACACACTATACTGCGTTACAAATGCAGAACATTTTATATGTGAGAAACACATGAAAACAACCACCACTGTGACATGTGCTAGGGACTGTAGCGATGGCAACACATGAATAGTGATCTATTGTTACCATAGTAAAATTATATAACCTTTTTACAAGAATATACAGTATCCAATCAGATGTAAAAATGTACATACTGTAATGAAGAAGAATATATAGGTATGGCTTTTATTGGCTAACTATTCTTGAAATAAATAAACAAAATATTTTATGCTGTCATACCCTTACTAGAACGTATCCCTTCAGAAACCCAAAAAACATAATTTTAGTAATTTACCGCATCAAACAGTTGAGAATTTAGATTAAAAACCGTGGAGTCCTCTGAAGACCCCAGCTTGGTAAAGTACGTTGATGAGGTAGGCTTGGTATATTAAGGGTTAGACTATTATTTGAAATCTAAAATACACCATTGTTTAAATTTAATATACACAATCCATACCTCCCATCATGACCTATTCCATGAGGGACAAAATGCTCTATACCTGGATGCCCCTCTTAATTTATGATTGCAATCACCTGTGGTGAAATACTTTTCTTGTCAATTATATAACTCAACATAGGTGATGCCAACCATATATTAAGAGGAAAGTCCAGGTACTGTAGAGAGCATTTTGTCCCTCCTGGAATGGGTTATGTTAGGCTGTATATTAGATTGTGCATACCTCCCCTCTTCCCCCAGGCCCACCTGTCTTAAGTGTCCTCCCCCCTAAGGCTTAATCTCGCCCTGAATAGGGTAATACCAATTTCACAATATTTTGAAACATGTTTTTGAAACGTTTTGGACAGAAATTATGCTACAATATACTTTTGAGTATACAATACATTTGACCTTTTTAACTATTCTATCATTACATTTGACCTGATTAACAATTTGGTGTTTTACATTTTACAATTTACATTTCTTTTGTATAACAAAGAAAAACAACAACATTACCCTCAACTACAATTAGAATAGTTTAGAAAATTGCCTCTTACCTGTTAAGGACACCATGAATCCTTCAAACTCACAAATTGATTTGCCTAGTGTAAAGTAGCCAAAAATGTTGTTGTGGAAGCTAACACTGCTCCCAAAAATAGTAACCAATAAATCAGCTACGGCCAGATTGAGCAAAATGTAGTTCAAAGGAGACCTCAGCTTCTTGTACTTGATGGAGACCACTATGACCATGCCATTGACAAGGAAAGCTAAAACCACCACCATGCCCATAAGCACAGCAATCATCAAATAGGTACTACGAGGGGCGATATGAGGCCATTGGGGGCCATCAAAAGGTCCGTGGGTCTCATATGCCGACACGTTTGCCAATTTCATTTTACAGTTGACTTAATATAGAAAAAAAGTGTTCAACACATGCAAAATAATAAAAATAATGGCATACTGTACGTCTAAATGTACGAACCCTCTTTATAAAGTCTAGGAGATTTAAGACTCCAAAGAGGATCTTTTTCTTAGAACAATGTAAGCTTTCTTATGCTGATGTATTTGTAATCCACTCTCTTATTCTTTACTTAAACAGAGATCAACAGATAGAAATGCAAGGTGACCTGCAATAAAGACACAAATCCTAATTAACAAAGTAAGCACATTGAAACATTTTGCTTTTGTTGACATGATTGATGTATACAAGAGGATTGGGTGTAATAATAGCTACCGTCTCTCCCATTCTGCGTTTTAGGAACTGTTCTGCAAGCCTTATGGTAAAAATGATTAGTGTACTAGAGAAAGATGTGATATTATTACCTTTACACATGTTTTACTAAGATTATAACTGCACATTTAAGACAATAATTCGTTTGAGGAATACTTGAAAACATTTAATAAACTGATCCCTTAAACAATAGTACAATACAACTAATTAAAATTGTTTTTGTTTTCCCTGAGAAACACATTATAGGCAAAATGCTTACAAATGGCAACTTAAAGTTTTTAAAAATGTAAGGGGAAAAAAAAAGCTGCTTCCTGCTGCAACAGCATGCTGACATGTTCCTGACAGACTGAGAACAGGGCAATAAGAGCTATATTTTTTTCCTCCTATACAATAAGTACAGCTGTAGCGAATATCAAATGGCCTAACACTGAGTAAACCAGACTGGGAACATAGCAATAAGAACTATTTTTTTTTCCTCCTAAGTACAGATGTAGCGAATATTAAATGGCCTAACACTGAATACATTTTGTATGCTGCTGCTATAAGCAAATACACTGCATTACGTGAAGTTTGTTTCCTATAATGTATTATTGAGATTCCCTGCCATACATTTTTGTTCCGCCACAGAATTTTTGTTCAACTATCTGGTAATTATAAAGTATCCACTTATGCTTGGGCATAGATTATTAAATTATTGGCCCAATCCGCAGACTACCAACATATTGGGCCAATAATCGCATAGTGTATGTCATTGACCAATCAGCAATGATCAGTCTTTTGTATAGGCTGAAATCATCCAGCATCTCCAATAGATTCAATAATTGGTTGGCAGCATCTGGAGATGAACAAGCAAATATCGCCTTCCCAGGGGAGAAAAGCAGATATCGTGTGGCTATCCTTTGTCAAATATCTCACAGTGTATGTCCACGATCGTTCTAGGCTATCAGATAAAATGTTCTATGTGTGCTACCCAGCTTAAATGAACTAACTGGGAAGATCAGTGGTCAGTGGAATGAAGATAATAAATTGTCAGCCACTTGCATACAAAACATCAGCAACTGAATTGAAGGATACTGGAAGTGACTAGGTGTCTATTTACTAAGCCTTGGACGGAGATAAAGTGGACAAAAGTAAAGTACCAGCCAACCAGCTCCTGTCATTTTTCAAATATAGCCTGTGACATGGCAGTTAGAAGCTGATTGACTGATACTTTATCTCCATCATCTCTATCTCCACCCAAGGCTTAGTAAATAGACCCCAAAAGCTGGGCACACACTTGTCCAATTCTCATCCTATCAAACCTCGGACCAACCAGTTGGTCAGACATTGATAGAGTGCATATTCTTACACAATCTCTCGTTTCATGTTCCAGTTTATTTATAAAGAAAAAAGACAATACTACACATTGTCCTGTCTTGTAGCTTTGTTTTTCTCCATATATTAAAATACATCTGGACCTTGTTTTTTGAGAGGAACCATTAAACAGGACATCCACCTACCATAGAAGACAGACTGCACAGGATGCCCACCCATTGCCAGGAACGTATATTTTAATTATTAGATATCTACTTCTCCCTTCACCCCATCTTTCATTGCTCAAACCAAACAGTGGACCACTAGGCGAGATATACCATCCCCTTTTTTTCCACACTGTACCACAGAAGTCATGGGGTCAGACTCCAGCATTTTTTATAGCACGCAGATCCTTTGAAGCGCCAAGATCCTCTATTAACCATTTTTTTGTAACCTCTGATTTCATCTAGTCCGGGTCATCTGGCCATGTCAAAATATTTTTACACCTGCTGAAAAATCCAGATCAGCAATCACCAGACCAATGTAGAAGTGTGTGCGCTCCTCGGACTGGTTTATCCAGTTCTCCTCCCAGTTCATCCCTATGAGTGGATGCTGGTCTGTGTATTCGGTGACAGAATCCTTTCAGCAGATTGTTTCAGCAGGTTCATACTGAAGATCTGCAGCAATTTTGGACATGTGAGTACACATAGATTAGACGTAGAGTCTGCGACCAGGTCTGCAGTAGTTTTGTATAAACGGCCTGATCTGGAGTTGGATTCCCGGAGGATTGACCAATTGTGTAGCCAGCTTAACAGTTTCACTGCTCAGATCACAGATGCTGCACTGTGTAACTAATAGATAACATAATACAAAGGGCAGCATCCCTAAGAGTGTGGGGTCCTTCCACTATTGAGAAAATCTGCTCCCCCTGCACCTCCCTTTTCTACTCCAGTGATACAATTGCAAAATAACATTTGATTAGACTCCCCAAAACTGCAGTTTGACAGATAATAAAAGCTTTTTTTCTTTTTCTTCATCTGCTGTAGTTCAAATTCCCATAAAAAAATGACCAATCCTCTCACTATGGATGCAGTGTCAGACTGGGGCATGAAGGGAAGGGCCCACCAGGGGAAAGTAGTGGTAGGCGCCCATGCTTAGAGATGTGGTCAGCCTTCACGTAGTCTAGGTTAACCATTAGAGACTGCATTGTCCGTACCCCTTGATAAATATATTTATCTAGCAAATACTGCTAGTCTATGTACGATAATGTACCGGAATAATAATCTACATTAAATTAGTGCCCTCCTGAGATCTAACAAGGCTGTTGTAGTGATCCTGAACGTTGCCATGTGATTAATCTCTGTTTGCCTGTGAGCTATCTTGGGTCAGTGAGTACTTTACCTCCGTGTCCAGCCATTGCACCAGCAGCCCAGCCTCTCTCCACCAACATCCAGTGACAGTTTGCTTCTGTTCAAGCACAGTCATTTTCAGTCAATACAGTGTGGCACCTTATTTTGTTTAATCTTGCACTCCTGTACTCCTCAGGGCTACACTCAGTAACAAGTTGCACACCAGTGCAGTATCCTCCTTTGTAACATAGTAACAAAGTTAATGAGGTTGAAAAAAAAGACAATTTGTCCATCGAGTTCAACCTGGTATCCGTTTGGATGGTCGACCATGTTAAGGTTGACAGTAATTAGGTCGACCACTATTGGTCGACATTAGCATGGTCAACATGAACATATGGTCGACACATGAAATTGGTTGACATGGGACAGGTCGACCCATGAAAAGGTCAACATGGCTTTTTTAAAAAACAAAATTAGATTTTTTACTTTTTCATACTTTACCATCCACGTGGACTACGATTGGGATCGGTAACCTGCGCCGAGCGCAGCGGTAGCAGAGCAAAGCACCTTGCTCGCAGCATGCAAGTGGATGCAGTACACTAATTGGGGTTCATGGTCATGTTACGGAATAAATTACACCAAAAACAGTTACAAAAATCCATGTCGACCTTTTCATGTGTTGACCTGTCCAGTATCGACCATTTTCATGTGTCAACTATTAGTCCATGTCGACCATGTCTATGTCGACCAATAGTGGTCGACCTAATGAATGTCGACCTTAACATGGTCGACCATTCATACGAGAACCGTTCAACCTGTACTTTAAATCGTACACTATTCAATATGCAACTATAGTGTAACTATAATGATCTGGATGGAGTTGTGTTTTAAATCTAACACTAAAATTCACGCTGTTTCTAAAATACAATAATTTTAAATGCTGCAGTATATCCTTGGATATCTTTTTCAGTCAGAGATTTATCTAATCTATTTTTAAACATATTGACTGAGTCCACCATTACAACCTTCGCTGGCAGAGAATTCCATATCCTTACTGCTCTTACTGTAAAGAACCCTTTCCTACGCTGGGTATGACATTTTCTCTCCTCTAACCTCAGAGGATAGAAACATAGAAACATAGAATTTGACGGCAGATAAGAACCACTTGGCCCATCTAGTCTGCCCCTTTTTTTATTTTATCCTTTAGGCAATCTCAACCCTTTTTTAACCTTAATTCTTTGTAAGGATATTCATATGCCTGTCCCAAGCATGTTTAAATTGCCCTACAGTCTTAGCCTCTACCACCTCTGATGGGAGGCTATTCCACTTATCCACTACCCTTTCTGTGAAGTAATTTTTCCTTAAATTTCCCCTGAACCTTCCCCCCTTCAGTCTCCAGTCTGTATGCCCTCGAGTTCTAATACTTATTTTCCTTTGAAGAATGTTTCCCTCCTGAACTTTGTTAAGACCCTTGATATATTTGAAAGTTTCTATCATGTCCCCCCTTTCCCTTCTCTCCTCTAAACTATACATGTTAAGATCTTTTAGCCTTTCCGGGTAAGTTTTGTGATGTAGGCCATGCACCATTTTAGTTGCCCTTCTTTGTACACTCTCTAATGTATTTATATCCTTCTGGAGATATGGTCTCCAGAACTGGACACAGTATTCCAGATGGGGCCGTACCAATGACCTATACAGTGGCATTATCACTTCTTTTTTCCTGCTACTGATTCCTCTCCCTAAGCAACCAATCATCTGACTTGCCTTTCTCATTGCTTTGTTGCATTGCTTTCCTGCCTTCAAGTCACTTGAAATAGTGACTTAAATCTCTTTCCTCCTCAGTAGTTTCCATTATAGTACCCTTGATACTATACTTAGCCTTTGGGTTTTTGAGACCCAAGTGCATGATTTTGCATTTTTTAGCATTAAACTGTAGTTGCCACGTTCTTGACCATTTCTCAAGCCTACCTAGGTCATTAATCATTTGTTTGACCCCTCCTGGTGTGTCTACCCTGTTGCATATCTTTGTATCATCTGCAAAAAGGCATATCTTCCCTTCAATACCATCTGCAATATCACCAACAAAGATATTAAAGAGAACTGGACCAAGTACAGATCCCTGGGGTACTCCACTGGTAACATTTCCCTCCATAGATTGCACTCCATTAACTACGACTGTCTGTTTCCTATCCTGCAACCAGGTACTTATCCATTTAACTGATTTATAATCCACCCCCAGGCTTTCAAGTTTATTTAGCAGTCTGCGATGTGGGACAGTGTCAAATGCCTTACTAAAGTCTAGATATGCTACATCTACAGCTCCCCCTTTATCTATTATTTTCATCACAGAGTCAAAAAAGTCAATAAGATTTGTTTGGCATGATCTCCCACCAGTAAATCCATGCTGTTTTGGATCCTGTAAGTTGTTTGATTTAAGATATTCCACTACTCTTTATTTTAATAGTTTTTCCATTACTTGCCCTACTACTGATGTAAGGCTTACTGGTCTGTAGTTACTTGCTTCTTCCTTGCTTCCACTTTTGTGCAGTGGAACTACATTTGCTCTCTTCCAGTCCTCTGGAATAGCACCTGTATTTAGTGACTGGTTAAATAATTCTGTTAAAGGTGTAATCAGCACATCTTTTAGCTCTTTGAGTATCCTTGGGTGTATCCCATCTGGTCCCATTGATTTATCCACTTTTAGTTTTGAAAGTTCTGTTAGGACCTTCTCCTCTGTAAATGTATTTTCATCTACCTTATTTTTATGAATGTCCTTGCAACTTAACTGTGGCCCCATCCCTTCTTCTGTAGTAAATACTGAGCAAAAATAATTATTTAGGTGATCTGCTATTGCCTTGTCTCCCTCCACCAAATGCCCACTCTCTGTCTTAAGTCTTATTATTCCTCCATTTGATTTTCTCCTTTCACTTATATACTTAAATTTTTTTTTGCCCCCTTTATCTACTGACTGGGCCATTTTCTCCTCAGCTTCTGCCTTTGCACGTCTGATCACTTTCTTAGCATCCTTCCGTCTGTCTAGATACACCTCTTTGTCGTTATTATTTTGAGTCTGTTTGTATTTCCTAAAAGCCATCTTTTTTGCTTTCACACTAGTTGATACTTCTTTTGTGAACCACACTAGCTTCCTTTTCCTGGTGCTTTTCCTAACCATTTTGATACAAAGGTCTGTTGCACTTAGTATTGCACTTTTCAGTTTTTTCCACCTCTCCTGCACTCCTTCCAAGTTCCTCCAGTCTGCCAATGAATCACTTAAACATCTCCCCATTTTTGCAAAGTCAGCATTTCTAAAATCCAACACCTTTGTTTTTGTGTGACAGGAGTTGGATCCTGTCTTTATACTAAACCATACTGCTTGATGATCACTGGATCCCAGGTGCTCACCCACATATATATAAGCTATCCTATCACCATTTGTAAGAATTAGATCTAATATTGAGTCTTTGCGAGTGGGCTCCCTCACCAATTGCTTGAGAGATGCTCCCTGTAAGGAATGTAGAAATTTGCCACTTGTAGCTGAACTTGCAAAAGACCCCTCCCAATTTACATCTGGTAAATTAAAGTCTCCCATGATTATGACTTCTCCCTTAAAAGCCATTTTAGAGATGTCCAACAATAGGTTCCTGTCCAAATCCTGCCCCTGGCCTGGTGGTCTATAGATCACCCCAATGCGAATAATGTCCTTCTTCCCAGTTTCTATGGTGACCCAAAGGGCCTCAGTTTTGGCTTCAATATTTTGTATTAAAGTAGCATTTATGCTTTTTTTCACATACATTGCTACCCCTCCTACTATTCTTCCTATTCTATCTTTCCTAAATAAATTGTATCCTGGTATAGCTAAGTCCCAGTCATGATTCTCATTGCACCAAGACTCTGTAATTGCCACAAAATCCAGGTTATCCCTTGTCATTATCGCAATTAGCCCACGTGTCCTTTGTTAACATTTTTCAATAAACAAAGTCACTTCATAGCTCCATGTATTGTTCTTTATACAGTATATTTACAACTATTAAGAATGTCTACTCTTAGATGCCTCTTTTCTAGTGTAAACATATCTATCCTAGTAAGCCTTTCCTGATAATCCAGTGTCTCCAACCCCTTAATCAATTTAGTGGCTCTCCTCTGAGCTGTACACAGTATTCAAGGTGTGGCCATACCAATGATTTATACAGTGGCAGGAGTACACTCTCATCCCTTGTCTCAATTCCCAGTTTTATGCATGCTCACAATCCAAGTCTGTTTCCATTCCAGTTCAAGTTTCCTACTCTAGTCTGGTCCAGCTCAAGTAACTCACTCCAGTCCAGTCCAAATCCAGTTCCAGTCTGGTCCAGCACCTGCAGTTAAATTCCAGCCTGGGCCAAGTCGAGTTCTAGTCTGCTCCAGAATTCAATTGATGCCAGTCCAGTTTGGTATTCAAGCCTTTCCAGGACTTGGAGCAACCCGGTATCCAGTCAATTCCAAGCTACGAAAGCAACTGTCCAGGGCTGCCTGATTCTGTGTGTGCTGACTATCCTGACAGATCTGAACAGTGCAGATCCTGACAAGTCCTGTACAGTATAATGTAACATATGATATGTCAAATGTGTAATTCAAGTGCACAGTCTGGAACCTTATCCCTAGAGGAAGGAGTAGAGTCTCAGACAGTGGGGTCGGTCAGTCCGCCCTGTATGGATGTCATCTATAAAAATGATCAAACTGAGATTTACTGAGACTCCCTTTTACAGATTGCCAGTTACAAGCATGATTGTATTGTTTGGATAAATGCTAAATATATATTTATTCTGTTAATTACACTGAAGGCAAATAAAAAAATGTGTAACACCCCTTTACCTGGGTTTTCTGGGTAATGGTGTGTATTTAAACTCTTCCCGCTTTGCAATGCTTCTCACCTTGTACTTCTCTTGGTATTAGTGCCTCCACTCGAATCTTGACGTGACGTGCTCTTCTGGGACGTGTTCAATTTCAGGAACACCAGAGGGAGATCGGGAAACCCCCTGCCCACCACATGCTTAGACCGCCCCCACTACGGAATATATCACACGGATATGTTGCAAAAGCCACCCTGGCACATTTATTAAAGGGTCTGGAATAGCAATTGCTTTTATGCATTTATATACAAGGTACTATAGTAGATCAATAAAAGAGGACATATACTAAGTAGGCATAGAAACATATTGGTCAGTAATGCACCCACATATCTAAAGGGTGTATAATGCAGTAATAAGAAAAAATGAACATAACACATGAATCTGCTTTCTCCTGACTGTCCCTTCCTGAACTTCCCTTTGGTATGCAGATAACACCCTGGCCTTTGCAATCACTGACTGGGTAATGACAACTTAAAACAGCAGTATCACAAGGAATTTCACACATACCACACACAGCATTAGACAATACATCCCCCACTATAGTGCACTGTTATTTCAGAGTTCATTAACTTCTGCATGCTATTGCTGAAGGAGACTGCACTTTAAAAGGTTCCAATTGGCACTTTCAGCAACGCTGGTACTTGTAGTTCCACAAACTGATTCTTGGTGAAATCACACACTTGGATAGCTACTATTTAGCTGTCTTTACCAAGAAACATAACACTGTAAACTGTTACTTATCTCACATTCCTCCAAAGTGTGTCCCTCTGCAAACTGTCCTCTCCAGGAGTCAAAAAGGAAGGTTTGAAATGCATTATCCTCTGTAGGCCACTTAACTTCATCAGACTGGGGTTCCCCCTTTCAGTAGGGCTCTTTCTGTGCAGTCACGTTGACTTCTTCCCCAGTATTCTCCAGTCATTGCCAGCTGCATCTTAGCTATATCCAAGACATGGTTACTTCTCCCTCCTCGCTCTTTTCCTCCTTCACTCCTCTGGACAAAAGCATTCCATTCTCCACTCCCCCCTCCCCATGCCCTGTTTCCCCACCCCTCGACAGCCTCTGCGTGTCTCTCTGTATATTCTCTGAAACCCAAGGCTGTCTGGGAGATGTAGTCTCTGAACACAAAATGGCCGGTGTCCAATTTCACATTTGCTGCCTGTCATAAGCGCTGGGCGCTACAAATGGATCTTGTTTCAAGAGGGAATAAATGATTACATATAAGAATCATGAAAAATCTATTTAATTAAATCATAATATTATCATGTAGGTTGTGATTTTGTAAACCATATTATTACACTATTTGGAGCTGATGGTATTAGTGAGTAACTAAATGTCAAGTAAGAGTGCGTAAATTAAGAAAATATATATTTTTTCCTCTCGCTTCCACTATACTAGGGGTGGGCAACATGCTGTCGATCCTGCCTGGCCCGCTGTCCCCCACCAGTGCACAATGACAAGCGGCCCGACTGGCTGAACTGCTTGTCATTGCGCTACAGCAGCTCTGAGATGCGGCGCCACTGAGGAAAGACCGGTCATGTCACAGGGGCTGCTGACCGGGATTTCCTTTCCGACGTCAGGCACTGGGCGGTGCGGGGGGCAGAGCCACATCAAGAGTGTGGATCTGTGTGGATCTGGGCAGCATGCAGCAGCGGATCTCTGCAGCGGGCAGCAGGCAGTGGGCAGCTGATCTGTCCTTGTTAAAAAAAAAAAAATATCCAAAATTAGTAAAGGGAAAGCTGGCGCTGCCTGTTGATGGGGGCTGGGGTGCCGAGTATGGGGAGGAAGCAGCAACCTGTGTCCAGGCAGGGAGGGAGTCGGGTGTTTAAAAGGTGTAATATGGGTCCATGGGGGAGGGGGGGCTGGGATATAGAGACTACTATATGGGTCCAGGGGAAAGGGGGGAGGGGGGAGGATAGAGACTGCTATATGGGTACAGGGGTGGGGGGGTAGTGACTGCTATATGGGTACGGGGGGGATAGTGATTGCTATATGGGTTCAGGGGAGAGGGGGAGTAAGAAGCTGCTATATGGGTCCAGGAGAGAGGGGGAGGGGAGCTAGTAACCGTGCCCAGGGAGAGAGAGGAGCTGTGAATATGATTCAGGGCCATAACTAGGTGCGTGCTAGCGGTGCCTGACACACAGCGCATTTGCACTGTGGGCGCAGGACCGCCGGCAACACCCGCAGGACCGATACTATCATATAAGGCAGCTTCAACACCACTGCCACTGGCTGCAGCGCTGCCCGAGGTGAGGTGCGCCCAGCTCATTCCTGCACCTCACTTAGTTAACTACATTACACTGGGCAGCGCTGATGCAGTCCGTCCGCAGGCTCCACCCCCCAGCGTCCCCCTCTCCTGCCGCCGCTCCGTTTGTCCCAGTGATTGGGCAGCTGAAGCCCCACCCACTCACTTCCTTATGCCCCGCATATAGCGTCTGCAGGCTCTGTCCCCTTCCTGGTCCCCCTCTCTGACCGCTGCTCCGCTTGTCACAGTGAGTGGGCAGACGATGCCCCGCCCAATCACTCACTAATGTCCTGCCTCCATGCCTGCATTATGGAGTGTCCGCAGGCTTCCTTGCCTCTCTGGTCCCCCTCTCCAGCCGTACCTCAGCTGAGTGGGTGGCCGAAGCTCCACCCACTTACTTCCTCATGCCCCACATCCATGCCAGAAGCTGCAGCATTGAGAGAGTGCACTACCCGCGCCCCCCCCCCCCCAACCCCCGGCGCCTCCAGTACTGTGTGGAGAGGGACAGTTCCAAGGAACAGAGGCTGGCAGCTGAGTGTCAGTGCAGATGGGATGTAAGTATGTGAGTAGTGTAATATTTGCTTTGCACACACACAGACACACACTCGCTCTCTTCCTGGTGTAATGTGTGGAACAGGTAACACTGTACTGTGTAATGTGACTAACTCGTGCTACTGTGTGGTGTAATGTGAGTAACGTGCGCAATTGTGTGGTGTAATGTGAGTAACATGCGCTACTGTGTGGTCAGAGCCATCTTAACAGCAGTGTAGGCCCCTGGGCACAGAAATGCACTGGGCCCCCTACCCACCCATCAGCGGTAGGGGTGGAGGGTGCTATCAGTGGCAGCTTTAATGTTCTGTGGGCAGAAGGGGGGTTCTATCTTTTACTCAGCATGTAGGACCCGGAGAAATAATTTCTGCTAATTACTCCATTACTGCACAGATGGGGCAGGAAGGAGAACACTAAACTGTAGAAGGGGACATTGGGATGAATGAAGGGGCCAGGGTACGTGACTTCCAGGGTGGTAGGGGGTGTTTAATACACATGGGAGGGGTGGATAGTGAAGTGGGCTTAATATTTTTCATTTTCCGGTGGGAGGGCAGATTGCTTTACTGCAGATATCTCCAGTTCCTGGAAATAGATTTCCTAGCTTTAATGGGATAATAATAAACTAGAGAGTCTCACATTTCAGGAAGTACTGGGGACCGGGGGATCAGAGTTCAGGAGCCAGAGCAATCCACCAACTAAAATATAAAACTGCATATTAGGCATGTAGAGCTGGAGCAGGGACCAGCTGCTTGAAAGCTGATATCTCTGGTTCTGGGCATAGTAGAGATACGCTGCCAGTGTCTACCAAAAGAGGAGAGTCCCAGCTTTTGGAGTATACCCTCAGAAAAACTCTAAGACAGAACTCAGGTATCTGGCTGGGAAGAGCAATTAACAGGCTTGGATGGGGACCACTGCTTTGAAGTCGGATATATCTCCAGTTCCTCATGGACGATTTTCAAAAATCTGGTACTCCTGGAAAGAGGGGACCCTAAGCTATCAGCATAGGGCCCTTTTTCTCCTGGGGCCCTTGGGCAAGAGCCCATTGAGCCCATACGAAAAGACGGCCCTGTGTGTGGTGTAATGTGACTAACGTGCCCTACTGTGCTGTGTAATGTGAGTAACGTGCCCTACTGTGCTGTGTAATGTGAGTAACGTGCGCTACTGTGCTGTGTAATGTGAGTAACGTGCCCTACTGTGCTGTGTAATGTGAGTAACGTGCCCTACTGTGCTGTGTAATGTGAGTAACGTGCGCTACTGTGCTGTGTAATGTGAGTAACGTGCCCTACTGTGCTGTGTAATGTGAGTAACGTGCCCTACTGTGCTGTGTAATGTGAGTAACGTGCGCTACTGTGCAGTGTACTGTGACTAACGTGCCCTACTGTGCTGTGTAATGTGAGTAACGTGCCCTACTGTGCTGTGTAATGTGAGTAACGTGCGCTACTGTGCAGTGTACTGTGACTAACGTGCCCTACTGTGCTGTGTACTGTAACGTGCCCTACTGTGCTGTGTAATGTGAGTAATGTGCCCTACTGTGCAGTGTACTGTGACTAACGTGCCCTACTGTGCTGTGTAATGTGAGTAACGTGCCCTACTGTGCTGTGTAATGTGAGTAATGTGCGCTTCTGTGTGGTGTAATGTGACTAAGGTGCCCTACTGTGCTGTGTAATGTGACTAACGTGCGCTACTATGCGGTGTATTGTGACTAACGTGCCCTACTGTGCTGTGTAATGTGACTAACGTGCCCTACTGTGCTGTGTAATGTGACTAACGTGCCCTACTGTGCTGTGTATTGTGACTAACGTGCGATACTGTGCAGTGTAATGTGTCTAACGTGCGCTACTGTGCGGTGTAATGTGACTAATGTGCGCTACTTTGAGAGGCAGAAACCCCCTGTGAGGATACGGGGTTCTTCTAATCACTCAGACACAGAGCCGATGAAACCAAAGTGATGGTTTATTTCTCACAGCACACAGTAGTAGATAATTCACAGGAAACAGAGGTAAGTATAGCCCAGAAACAGTATACAGGTAGCAGTCCAGATAGTAAGTCCCAGTAGAGGATTTAGGTCCACAGGAATTCCACACAGAAGTTCCAGATAAACAGGTCTACACAGCAGTGATAGCAGATTAGTCCATGCATGTCACAACTGAGGGCCTGAGCTGACGGGAGGCAGCCTCAGTTGTAGGGGCTGAGATGTACCGGAACCTGGGAGGTTGTATCAGACCCCTGGACATGTAAGTAACATGAATAATAACAGCCCGAAGGCGTGACCACGACAACTTGGATAAAAGTCAATGATGTTTATTATGACAACTCCGCAACACAGCAGCAGTAAAAGAAAACATAAAAGTCAGCAAAGAATAAATACAGTTCCTGGGTACTACAGGGTGGCAGAAGCCACAGGGCACTGGTAGTGTGAGATAGTTCTAATAATCTTCTAGATGGAAAGTCCTTACCAGGCCCGACTGTAGCAATGGAGATAACCCAGGATTGTACCAGCTGGTGTTCCAGGAAAAGCTGGGTTGCTGAAGATAAAACGGCTGCTGTGGATACTGGCTGGAACCAGACTGTTAGCACGGAGAGGATACTGGCTGGAACCAGTTAAACAGTAAATGAACTTGGGAGCGATGAAATATGAGCTGAAATGTAGAACTTGAGAGCGGAGAAATAATAATACCGGTGGAGAGTGGTAAAGTGTAGAAAGGACACCGGCCCTTTAAGAGAAGCTGTACTCTGCTGGAAGCTGGGCTGGAAGCAGGTAATGTTGTAGCTGGAAACAGATGAATCCACAATGGATTGGAGAGTCAGGCTACACCGCAGGTGGAATGCTGGTGCGGGTCTCTATGGTGGAAGTCTTGAGACAGGAGCTGGAACCTGGAAGACAATCACAGGAGAGAGACAAACAGGAACTAGGTTTGACAACCAAAGCACTGACGCCTTCCTTGCTCAGGCACAGTGTATTTATACCTGCAGCAAGGAAGGGATTGGCTAGGCAATTATGCAGATTAACAATACTGACAACAGATTGGAGGAAATGATCAGCTGACAGAATCCAAGATGGCTGCGCCCATGCAGACACTTGGAGGGAAGTTTGGTTTGTAATCCATGTGGTAATGAAAACAGTAATGGCGGCGCCGGCCACTGGAGACAGGAGACGCCAGGCTGACAAGTGCACATCCAACCACGCGGACACAGCGGAGGCCGCGGCTGACGTAATCGCCACTCTGACACTCTGCATGCAGAAGCTCAGGGACGGCGGCGGAGGCCGCGGGAGACGCCATGCCAGATGTAATAAGGCGTTACTGTGACAGCGTCTCAGAGAGACAGGAGAGGATGCAGGAATGTGAACATTAGGATAACAGATGGGATCCGGTCCTGGAGCGCTGAGCCAGCCTTAGGAGGCATCTGATGGGTAAGAAATGGCGTCCAGATACCCGGATCGTGACAGCACCCCCCCCTTTAGGAGTGGCCCCAGGACACTTCTTTGGCTTTTGAGGAAACTTGGAATGGAATCTCCGGACCAAGGCAGGAGCATGGACATAAGAAGCATTGGTCCATGAACGTTCCTCAGGGCCGTAACCAGGGCCGGTGCAAGATTTCTCGGCACCCTAGGCAAAACTTCTGCCTACAGCCCCTTCCCCCTACCCACCCTTCAGATGAAAGGCATGCTGCGGCTCTCCCCCACCCCCAGTTTGTTGCATGGCTGCTCTCTTCTCCCCATCTCCCCAGTCTGTGTGGGTGCCTGCTACTCTCACCCCCCCCCCCACTCTGTTAAAAGTCTGCTGTCCTATTCCCCCCACCATCTGTATGCATGCTGCTGCTCATCCCCCCCAAACTGTGTGCATGCCTGCTGCTCATCTCCTCCCCCCCCCCCCCTCAGTGGACTCAAATGCAGAGAGTACACTGTGCAGCCACTACCTGCAGGCTGCGATGCAGAGTTGGGACTGAGTAGTCTGTGAAAGAGCCTGGAATGAAGAGCAGTGCTGCATGTCACCCCCAGCCAGGACTCCAGGAGCTGTCACAGTTACTGCCTGTGCCTTGTGGAGGTGGAGCTGGAGGCTGCAATACAGGAGCTTAGCAGTCACGGCTACTGTAAGATACGAGTCCTGGGAGGATTGCAGCGGCTGTGAAAGATAGGACCTCACTACCTTTTTCAGGCAGCTGTAGCAGGCCGCCCCCTCAGGTCCCGGCGCCCCTAGGCAACTGCCTAAAGCTGCCTAGTGGAAGCTCCGGCCCTGGCCGTAACCCTTCCAGTCAATAAGATACTGTAGTTGACCGTAACGGTGACGTGAGTCCAGGATCTTGGCCACTTCATACTCAACGCCTCGTTGAGTTTGGACTTTCGGAGTTGGAGGAAGTGAGGAATGAAACCGATTCAAGATCAGCGGTTTCAACAGGGAAACATGGAATGTCCTGGTATTTTTAAGAAGGGAGGCAACTGAAGTCTGTAAGCAACAGGATTGATGACTTGTTCAATCTTGAAAGGACCGATATAGCGAGGTGCAAACTTCATACTGGGAACTCTTAACCTCAAATTCTTCGTGGATAACCATACCCGATCACCCACCTTGAGAGCAGGAACTGCTCGACGCTTCTTATCCGCAAACTTCTTGTACCTGAACGATGCCTTGAGCAGAGCTGATCGTACGCTCTTCCAGATATTGGCAAACTGATGCAAGGTGATATCCACTGCGGGAACAGAAGTTGCTGGAAGCGGTTGGAACTCAGGGACTTTAGGGTGGAATCCAAAGTTAGTGAAGAATGGTGTTGAAGCAGATGAAGAATGATACTGGTTGTTATGACAGAACTCGGCCCAGGGAAGTAATTGAACCCAGTCATCTTGAGAGGAGGACACATAGATGCGGAGGAAGGCCTCCAAGTCCTGATTCACCCTCTCGGTTTGACCATTGGTCTGAGGATGGTAAGCCGTGGAAAACTTTAGCTTGACTTGAAGGACTTGACATAAACTTCGCCAGAATTTGGCTGTGAATTGAACTCCTCGATCTGAGATAATTTCTTCAGGAAGACCGTGGAGTCGGAAGATCTCTTGTATGAATACTTGAGCCAACTTGGAAGCTGACGGAAGACCGGTGAGAGGAATGAAGTGTGCCATCTTGGTGAACCGGTCAACTACCACCCAGATGGTATTGAACTTGTTGCACATGGGTAAATCTGTAATAAAATCCATCGACAAATGGGTCCAAGGTCGACGGGGAACAGATAGTGGAACCAGTTGCCCCGCAGGCGACTGGCGGGATACCTTATGTTGAGCACACTTTGGGCAAGATGCAATAAACTCCAAGACGTCCTTTTTCAGAGTTGGCCACCAATAGGACCTAGAGATAAACTCCAGGGTTTTTTGGATACCTGTATGTCCGGCAAAACGGGAAGCATGGGCCCAATGCATGAGCTTCTTCCTTAGCATCGGTTTCACAAAACTTTTCCCTGATGGGGGCGTAGAGTCCATCCCTACCGTGGAGAATGCCAACGGATTTATAATAGGATGCTTGTCTGAAGACTCTGACTCATTTTCTTGCTCCCATGAGCGGGAAAGGGCATCGGCCTTGCGATTCTGAGAGCCCGGACAGAACTGGAGTTTAAAGTCGAACCTGGAAAAGAAAAGTGCCCATCTGGCCTGACGAGGGTTGAGACATTGTGCGCCTTTCAGATATAAAAGGTTCTTGTGGTCTGTAAGTATGGTGATTGAATGAGAAGCTCCCTCCAACAGATACCTCCACTCTTCTAGAGCGAGCTTGATGGCTAGCAACTCCTGGTCGCCAATGGCATAGTTGCGCTCAGCTGGGGAGAACTTCCGGGAGAAGAAACTGCAAGGGTGTAAATGGCCATCTTTAGCCCTCTGAGATAACACCGCTCCTACTCCAACGGAGGAGGCATCCACCTCTAAGATGAAAGGAGAGTCGATGTCAGGCTGTTTCAGAACAGGCGCAGAGATGAACCTTTGTTTTAAAAGATGAAATGCTTGCATGGCTTCTTCAGACCACTTGGACGGGTTAGCACCCTTCTTAGTGAAAGCAGTAATAGGCGCCACAATGGTGGAAAAGTCTCGTATAAACTTTCGGTAATAGTTGGCGAACCCCAAGAACCTCTGGACCCCTTTGAGGGTTAAGGGTATCGGCCAATTTTGGATTGCTTGTAGTTTCTCAGGATCCATCTCAAGTCCGGAACCGGACACAATGTACCCTAGAAACGGAATGGACTTGACTTCAAAGACGCATTTCTCTAATTTGCAATAGAGATGATTGACACGGAGACGGGACAGAACCTCTTTAACCCAAAAACGATGTTCCTCTAAATCGTTGGCAAAAATGAGGATATCGTCTAGATAGACCACGACATGACGGTATAGAATGTCTCTGAAGATCTCATTGACAAAATGCTGGAAGACAGCTGGAGCATTACTCAATCCGAAGGGCATGACGAGGTACTCATAATGTCCGTCACGGGTGTTAAAGGCGGTCTTCCACTCGTCACCCTCACGGATCCGGATGAGATTGTATGCACCTCTCAAGTCCAGCTTTGTAAAGATGGTAGCTCCGCTAACTCTGTCAAAGAGCTCAGTAATCAGGGGTAAAGGATAACGGTTCTTGATGGTAATGTCGTTCAAACCTCTGTAGTCGATGCACGGCCGCAGACCACCATCTTTCTTTTTTACAAAAAAGAAGCCTGCGCCGGCTGGTGAAGAAGAAGGTCGAATGAACCCCTTTGCTAGGTTCTCTTTAATGTATTCCTCCATAGAATGCGTCTCAGGCAGAGACAACGGATAAGTTCGGCCTCGAGGTGGAACCTTCCCTGGAACGAGATCAATCGGGCAGTCCCATTCTCTATGAGGAGGAAGGATATCAGCAGAAGCTTTACTGAACACATCCGTGAAATCTTGATATGGAGGAGGTGGAACATCAGACGACCTGGGGGAGGAAGAACAGACAGGCAATACTTTAAACAAACATGTCTCAGCACAGGAGGAACCCCATGCCAGAATTTGCGTAGTCGTCCAATCAATTGTAGGATTGTGAAGACGGAGCCATGGAAGGCCCAGGACTACAGGATGTGTGGCTCTTGGAATCACTAAAAAAGAAATAAGTTCGGAATGAAGAACTCCCACTCTCAGACGAACTGGTAGAGTCCTTAAAGAAATAACTGCATCAAAAATTTTGCTGCCATCCACGGCAGTTAAAGAAATGGACGAAGGAAGTCTCTCGGTGGGTAGGGACCACCGTTTAACATAGGCTTCGGTAATAAAGTTCCCAGCTGCTACGGAATCAAGGAGGGCAATGACGTTCCGATAACGTTGAGCAACTTGAAGCGAGACTGGGAGATTACAATCTTGAGGAGATGGAGAGGAGATCATTACTCCTAGCCGGCCCTCTCCTTGGCGAGCTAGGATTTGGAGTTTCCCGGACGTTTGGGACAGGCATTAATGGTGTGAGACGGAGCTGCACAATAAAGACAGAGAGACTCGAAAAGACGTCTTCGGCGCTCAGCAGGAGTTAAACGGGAACGGCCAATTTGCATGGGCTCATCTTTAGTTGGTGACAGTTGGCGAGGAGGAGGAGCAGAAGATTTTGGAGCAGATGATCTTCCACGCTCAGTTGCTCTCTCTCTGAAACGTAAATCAACTTTCGTGCAGAGTGAGATTAGCTCATCTAACTTAGAGGGTAAGTCTCTGGTAGCTAACTCACCTTTAATACGCTCAGATAAGCCATGCCAGAATGCAGCATACAGGGCCTCATCGTTCCATGCCAGTTCGGATGCCAGGATCTGGAACTGTATCAGATATTGTCCTACAGTACGTGACCCCTGGCGTAAACGGAGAATCTCGGATGAAGCTGAGGTTACCCGGCCTGGCTCGTCGAAGATGCGCCTGAATGTTGACACGAAGGCAGTGTAGGAAGATAGCAGGGTGTCGGACCTCTCCCATAACGGTGATGCCCAATCAAGGGCTGAGCCACTGAGAAGAGAAATAATGTAGGCAATTTTTGTACGGTCACTGGGAAAATTGCCAGGTTGTAGCTCAAACTGAATCTCACACTGGTTGAGAAATCCCCTGCAGAATCTTGGAGATCCGTCAAATTTTGCTGGCGTTGGAAGATGAAGACGTGGAACAGAAATGGGTAAGGTGGGTGGGGTTATAGCTGGAGTCACTGTGGTTGACGCACCAGACGCGCCTGATCCACGGAGAGTTGTCTGAATCCCATCCAGCCGAGTAGAGAAATCCTGGAGACAGCGGATGATGTGGCCCTGTGCAGCCTCCTGATGTTCTAGTCGGGCTGCCAGTTCTTGCATCGGCCTGGCCGCTTGATCCTGGTCTCCGGCTGGATTCATTAGGTCAGTGCTTACTGTCACAACTGAGGGCCTGAGCTGACGGGAGGCAGCCTCAGTTGTAGGGGCTGAGATGTACCGGAACCTGGGAGGTTGTATCAGACCCCTGGACATGTAAGTAACATGAATAATAACTGCCCGAAGGCGTGACCACGACAACTTGGATAAAAGTCAATGATGTTTATTATGACAACTCCGCAACACAGCAGCAGTAAAAGAAAACATAGCTGAAATGTAGAACTTGAGAGCGGAGAAATAATAATACCGGTGGAGAGTGGTAAAGTGTAGAAAGGACACCGGCCCTTTAAGAGAAGCTGTACTCTGCTGGAAGCTGGGCTGGAAGCAGGTAATGTTGTAGCTGGAAACAGATGAATCCACAATGGATTGGAGAGTCAGGCTACACCGCAGGTGGAATGCTGGTGCGGGTCTCTATGGTGGAAGTCTTGAGACAGGAGCTGGAACCTGGAAGACAATCACAGGAGAGAGACAAACAGGAACTAGGTTTGACAACCAAAGCACTGACGCCTTCCTTGCTCAGGCACAGTGTATTTATACCTGCAGCAAGGAAGGGATTGGCTAGGCAATTATGCAGATTAACAATACTGACAACAGATTGGAGGAAATGATCAGCTGACAGAATCCAAGATGGCTGCGCCCATGCAGACACTTGGAGGGAAGTTTGGTTTGTAATCCATGTGGTAATGAAAACAGTAATGGCGGCGCCGGCCACTGGAGACAGGAGACGCCAGGCTGACAAGTGCACATCCAACCACGCGGACACAGCGGAGGCCGCGGCTGACGTAATCGCCACTCTGACACTCTGCATGCAGAAGCTCAGGGACGGCGGCGGAGGCCGCGGGAGACGCCATGCCAGATGTAATAAGGCGTTACTGTGACAGCGTCTCAGAGAGACAGGAGAGGATGCAGGAATGTGAACATTAGGATAACAGATGGGATCCGGTCCTGGAGCGCTGAGCCAGCCTTAGGAGGCATCTGATGGGTAAGAAATGGCGTCCAGATACCCGGATCGTGACAATGCAGTAGTAAGTACATATGAGTCCACACAGCACTGGTGATGCGTTCCACAAGGTACCCTGGCAGAGAATTACCCCTTAGCCAGAGTCCTGCAACTAACATCCAGAGCTGACCTGCGCAACCTCTTTTAAAACCTTCCAAATGCCCATCATGCCGCGCTCACCTGGGGAGGAGACGCAGGTCCTGATTGGTGGTATCCCACCTCAGGTATTTCCCTACTCCCTCCCACAGCTGGCCTTCTCCTGCTGACCACATGATGGGTCAGACTCCGAGTTGTCTGTGAGAGACCAGGATGGAACAGAGGACAGTAAACAGAAGGAACAATGACAGGGAAATTGGTTTAAGTCCTGATGGTCCCCTGAGGAGGGGCATCTTCAGAGAGACATTACCTGGACCTCAAATTTGTTTCCTGTGTGACCATGTAAGGATCACAGGATTATCCATGATACTTGTAACCTCATACACAGACTGGCATTCTCCTACAATAACATAACATGACATCACTATGTGACAGGTCACAGCCCACCTGTATTTACCTGGGCAAGATTATAGTTCAGAATATATTGGCTAATGTATGAACACACACATGGGGTAATAGTGACACAAGCCAGAGAGACATGGGAACAGAAGGAATAAAAAGTACATTAAATGCTATAAAGATTGAAACACCACAAATACAGTATTAGCCCCTGCCTATATCTGTACACCCCCCATGGACAGATTTTTTTTTTTACAACGGCCGTGGCCCATTATCGGAACCCTGTTTCTGCAGATAGGCAGGTGGGTCTGCAGACGGCAGGGCTGTAACTAGGGGTGTGGCGATGGTGCCTAGCCCACAGCTCAAATGCACTGAAGGCGCACCATCGGCAGCAGCCCCCCCCCCCCGTACGGCCATTTTTGCCAGGCAGTCACTCACTACCACTTGAAGTCCTGCCGCCGCCACCGCTTGTGTCCCGCCTCCAAAAGGAGTGGGAGCACTGTTGTAGGCACCATCTGGCAGCACACCTTCCCCTTGTACCGCTGTCGCCGTCTGTAAGTCCCACTGTGTCTTCAAGGGACTGGGCGGTGTGCCACAGCCGCCATGCTCCCACTCCGTGGCTGAGTCCCGCTGGCGCTGGCGGCTGTCTCCCGCTGGTAAGGGCTACGGAGCGTCGCCGCTCCATCCCACTCCGTCCCTGAGCCCTACTTGCGCTGGCTGTTTTCTGCTGAGGACTCCATAGTGTGGCTGCAGCTGCCGGACCCGAGGAGCGTTCTGTGGATGCTGGATTGTGGCTCGAGGCAAGTAGACAGACACACACACGCACACACACACACACACACACACACACACACACACACACACAAAATCACCTCTGCCTGCTTAATGGTTAAAAAGGAGGACTCTGTTACTGTAATGTGTAAAAAAGGGGACTATGTTATTGTAATGTGTAAAAAGGGGACGCTGTCTGCCGTAATGTGTAAAAAGGGGACGCTGTCTGCCATAATGTGCAAAAAGGGGGACGCTGTCTGCCGTAATGTGTAAAAAGGGGACGCTGTCTGCCGTAATGTGTAAAAGGGGACGCTGTCTGACGTAATGTGTAAAAAGGGGGACGCTGTCTTCCGTAATGTGTAAAAAGGGGATGCTGTCTTCCATAATGTGTAAAAAGGGGACGCTGTCTGCCGTAATGTGTAAAAAGGGGACGCTGTCTGCCATAATGTGTAAAAAGGGGACGCTGTCTGCCGTAATGTGTAAAAAGGGGACGCTGTCTTCCGTAATGTGTAAAAAGTGGACGCTGTCTGCCATAATGTGTAAAAAGGGGACGCTGTCTGCCATAATGTGTAAAAGGGGCTCTACCTGGTGTAGTGGCTCTACTGTTCGGCGTAATTTGAATAATGGAGACTACTGTGCACCGTAGTAAAAATTGGTATTATTTTGTGGCCACACCCCTTCCCTACGAAGCCACCCTCTAATTTTTTTGAATGCGCCTACGGCGCGCACTGCCCATATATTACATAACGGGTGGGGGCGCCAATGCTGTTTCTTGCACACAGCGCTAAAATGCCTAGTTACGGCACTGATATGATTGATAACAGCATTGTACAGGATGCTGTTTGTTTGTTTTCAGCACTGTTTTTTCTTTTTTTATATTACTGGATTAATGTGGTTTTTAGACATTTGTATTTTGCCTGTAAAAAATTACATATGCAGTGTAATGTATATTGTGGTGTGTGCTTTTATAGTTATATATACTATGTTTTTATCGTTATATACTAGTATATAACTGTAACGGGTCTTATTTTGAGTTGGCTGCATTTGCATCTTGCTGCAACTGCTGACTAAGGGGGTGATTCAGACCTGATCGCTGTGCTGCTAATTTTGCTGTCCTGCGTTCGGATAGTCGCCGCCCCCAGGGGGAGTGTTAATTCGCCCGTGCAAGTGTGCGATCGCGTGTATACGCTGAGCTGCAAAACCCCACTTTGTGCAGACTGTGAGCAGCCCAGGACTTACTCCTGCAAATATTTGTCATTCATATTAGTCCCGCCTTTTTGGCGCTTACAGTATGAATTCCACAACACCTGCTAGTATATGTTTGTGGTGTGGGAGGAAAGCCATACAAACATGGGAGAACATAAAAACATCATACAGATGTCAGTAATGCGAACCACTGAGTGTGGGAGTCTTGTTTATATTTTTTGCCTAAATTTTGATTTTCATTTAAAATATCAACAGACTAAGAAATGAGTTTCACAAAGAAAAGAAAGATAGACAGTGAATGCAGAACATTCAACAAAGCATGGACTCCTAAATATTTTTTTTACCTTGTTTGTGAAAAAGCAGTGTGCTTAGTTTGTAAAGAATCTGTGGCAGTATTCAAAGAATATAATTTAAATCGCCATTTCGAGACAAAGCATGCTTTGAAGTATAAAAATGTATCTGCTGAAGACAAATCGGAGAAAGCCAATGGGATGGTTGCACGAATGCAAAAAGAGCAAACATTTTCCCCAAAATTGTTATCTGCACAGGATGGAATTACAAAGGTGAGCTAATTAATAATTTAATAGCACACAAAATCACCAAGAACAGTAAGCCGTTCACTGAAGGAAAATTTATAAAGGAATGTTCGGTTGACTCTGCCGCAATATTGTGCCCAGACAAGAAAACTGTTTGAAAACATTAGCTTGTCACGGCGAACTGTTGTGAGGTGCATCAAGGACATATCCGAGAATATGTAACTGCAATTAAAATAGAAAGTGAACAATGTCATATTTTGCTTTAGCACTGGATGAAAGTTGTGTAGTCAAAGACACAGCCCACTTGATAATTTTCATTTGAGGTATCAATGAAAATTTTGACATTGCAAAAGAACTGGCATTAATGCAGTCCATGAAAGATACAACAACTGGAAAGGATTTATTGGAGTCTGTAAATCAGTGAGTGTCCAAATTTGGAGTGCAGTGGGAAAAATTGGCTGGTGTGACAACTGAAGGAAGCCCCAATCTAACAGGAAAAAATATTGGATTGCTTAAAAGAATTCAAGACCAAGGGGGTCATTCCGACCCGATCGCAGCGTGCTTTAGTTTGCACAGCTGCGACCGGGTCACTACTGCGCACGCATGGGGGCTGTAATGCGCACATGCGTCGTTGCCTGGTGACTGCAGTCGCCGGGCAACAACGCTGACTACGAAGAAAACGGTCACAGCGGCGACCGCAAGAAGATTGACAGAGGAGAGGCGTTCCGGGGCGGATACTCACCATGGGATGCCGTTTTTGGGGAGTGGCCGGCCGAATGCAGGCGTGTCCAGGTGAATGGAGGGCGGATGTCTGACGTCAAAGCCGGGACCTACGTCGCTGGATCCGTCGCACAGGGTAAGTAGCTCCAGCCTTACTCTTAACTTGCACAAAACTTTTTTAGCTAAGCAGGGGTGCACAAGGGATTGCAGCCCTGCTAAGCTAAAATACACTTCCCCATAGGCGGAGATTAGTTGATCGCACCAGCAGCAAAAAGTTGCTTGGTGCGATCAACTCGGAATGAGTGCCCAAGTCAGAGAAAAGAATCCAGAACACAAAATGGTCTTTCTACGTTGCATCATACATCAAGAGGTCCTTTGTAAAAGTGTTTTAAAATTAAGCAACGTTGTGGACACTGTTATAAAAGTGGTCAGTTGCATTCGCGCAAGAGGATTAAATCACAGACAATTTGTAGCTCTGCTAGAGGAGACTGAAGCTGAGCACACAGATATCCTGTATCATACCAATGTGAGATGGCTTAGCCTGGGGAATGTTTTGAAAACAGTGTGGGAGCTGAGAGAGCACATTGGTGTGTTTCTAAACATGAAAGGAAAAGAATCTGATTTTCCCCAGCTGAAAACTAAGGATTGGCTATCTGATTTCGCATTTGCTGTTGGTGTTATGGTGTTATTTCTCCCGTCATTTAGGAAACAAACTTCACTCATTTCTACTCTTTGCAGCAAGTTACTGGTTTAGATAAAAATCTGGAAAAATACGCATCATCAATACTCGATTTACATGGGGAGTTTTCACGGAGATTCAATGATTTAAAAACAATAAAAAAAGATTTATCTTTGGTCTCCTCACCTATCACATTTGATGTCGACAATGCTCCTTGTGACCTTCAACTTGAGCTTATAGACCTGCAGTGTGATGCTTTTCTTAAAGAGCATTTCAAATCAGAACCTCTTCGACGGTTTTATGCCTCTCTCTATGGTCAAAACTTTCCAAAGATCAAGGCCCATGCACGGAAGATGCTTGTGCTATTTGGTTCAACCTACATATGCAAGCAGGCATTTTCTGTGATGAAATTTAACAAGTCAAAACACAGATCTTCCATGAATGATGAGCACCCAGAGCCAGTCTTAGGCATAGGTAAACTGGGCAATTGCCTAGGGCATTTGATATGCCTAGGGGCATCAGCAGCTTCTGCTGATTAAAATGATATGTGGCATGCCTATATTCTGTGTGAAGCATTTCATATGCAGATACTGCCACAGTCTCACACAGTATATAGGCATGCTGCATATCAGTTTAATCAGCAGAAGCTGCTTGTGCATCCTAGCCACATAGCAATGCAAATAAGATGCATTTTCATTAAAAAAAAAGGTGCCAGATGTTAGCATTGAGGCAATATTTATGAGGACACATCTGTATCCAAGCAGAGGCAGAGGTCACAGTGTTAGTGGCAGTGTGATTGCTGTGTGCATGTGAGTGGGTTGGTTGTGCAGTAGTGTTCAGAATATGTGTAAGGAGCATTATGTGTGTCATGTAAAAATGCATTAATAATGTGAAACATATGTGTAAGGGGCACTATGCATGTCATTATGTGTATAAGGGCATTAATAATGTGCGGCATATGTGTAAAAGGGTACTACTGTATGTGTGTCATTATGTGTATAGAGGCACTAATAATGTGCAGCAAGTGTGTAGGGGGCACTATGTGTGTCATTATGTGTATAAGGGCATTAATAAGGTGCGGCTTATGTGTAAGGGACATTATGTGTAAAAGGGCATTAATAAAGGTTGTCATAATGTGTAAGGTGCATTATGTTTATAAGGACATTAATAATGTGTCTCATATGTGTAAGGGGCATTACTGTGTGGCATTATGTGTATAAATGCATTACTAATGTATGGCATTATGTGTATAAGGTGTTCTTCTATGTGGTGTTGCGTATAGAAAGGGGACTACTGTGTCGTCTAATTTGAATAAAGAGCAATAGGGTGTGATGTAATGTGAATAAAGAGCAATAGGGTGTGGTGTAATGTGAATAAGGGGCTCTACTGTGAGTACTAACGTTTATAAGGTAAAGTGATACTACTGTGGGATGTAATATGAATTATGAACACTATCGCATGATCAAATGTGAATGAAGTTGCAGTACTGTGTGGCGTAATTGGAATTGGGGTTACTATTGTGTGGCCATGCCCCTTCCCAGAAAGAAGATGCCCCTTTTTGGGCTGTGCGCCAAATGTGCAAACTGTTCCTATTTAAAATATAGGGGGTACAAACACCAAAATAAGGACTGCTATGGGTGAGGGGTGATGGTGCTGGGAAAGAGGTGCAAGGTCAGAGGCGGAACCAGTGGTGGTGCTAGGGGGCACCAGCCAAAATCTTGCCTAGGGCATCATATTGGTTAGGGCTGGCTCTGTGAGCACCTTGCAGCTGTGCTCCGGATTGCGACAACAGAGATGATGCCTGACTTCGCTTCTCTGGTTAATGTGCATCATAGGTTTCAGTCATCTCACTGACTCTTTTATATAATTGTTGATTCCACTTTTGATTATTGTTTTTTTTTTTTTTTTTTAAACTGACACTCACTTTGATTGTACGAAGGCTTGAGTGTTTGTTATTCTACTGTCCTTGGTTTTCTCTCTTCTCCTCCACTTCCTCCATGTCTGTTCCTTGTACTCCTACCTAGACATTTACTGTTTTCTATATTGTATCAGTGTTAATTTTCGTATTCTGTTTGCCTTGTAAAATGTATAATAAAAATATTTTTTATAAAAATCTAACAGCATTTTATGTGATCGGTATTGTATATACAAGATGTCTTGTGTGTGGCCCTCGAATATTCACTGAAAGTGTTAAGCGGCCCCCCCAGCTGAAATAATTGCCCACCCCTGCACTATACCCTTCCCATGTCTCTTCATACTGTATCTTCCAAATTTCTCTCTCTCTCTCTCTCTCTCTCTCTCTCTCTCTCTCTCTCTCTCTCTCTCTCCTGTCCCCTTTCTCTCCAACATCTCTCTGCCTCTACCTCTCTCTGCCTTCCCCCTCAATCCCTGTCTTACTCTGCCCCATCTCTCTCCTGTCTATTTCTGTCCCAACTCTCCTCCCTGTCTCTCCCCCCCCCCCCCCCTTCTTCTCCTGTCTGTTTCTCTGTCTCTCTTACCAATCAGTCTCTCTTTACTTCTCTCTCCTTGCTTTTCTCTATGCCTTCTTTTCTCTGTCTCTCCTTTAGAGTTTACCTGTATCCAGAGGCGGATTGGCCTTAGGGTTTACAGGGAAGATTCCCGGTGGGCCGACGCACCCGCGGGGCCTGTTTTGTTTGAGGACATGTGGTCCTTTTTATAGACATAATGAATAAGATGCTAAATTATTTGCATATATGAATATTACTTTGCTACTTAGCCTGTGATTGCAGATGATCTAGTGTATGCTCTGTCTGCCTGCTTGGCTGACATATAATACGGTTGGTGTAATAAGCAAGAAAATATATCTTTCTAAAGAATTATATAGTTTCCTAAATTCTGAAGGTGTATCATATAATGTGCTCATAATATTTAATTTTATTTCTTTTTAACTTCCCCCTTGATGCTGGACATGCCCACTATCTGGAAAGTCTTGGGGGGAGGGTGCTGCTGCCATGGCCCATGGCTACACCTTACACCTCTGGTGCTGCCCATGTGGGGCCACTACTACAAATTTTTCCAGGGCCGCTTTTTGTGCCCAATCTGCCCCTGCCTGTATCTCTTATAATGAAAGTGCTTTCTCCTTTAGGTCCAGATTTATAACAATCCACATTTTTAATGCTGATGCAATAAATAATTTTCTTTTGCATTCACAATATGAAAATGTTGATTTTCACCCAAATTTAGCATTATGCCCTTTCTAGTAGACAGTCTTCTATAAGAGCCCATCCCGACAAAGAGCTGGAAGCAGAGTGATAGGTTCCTGCTTTGTATAATGCACATGTGCGGCTATGGCTGGCTCATGTGTCATTAGGGGCTGACAGTTGGGGATTTGGGGGATCCCTCTCTGAAAAAAAATCTGCACTATAGTAGCAGATTTGGGTCTCATTATTCTGATCAGCGTGACCAAAATATTTTTCAATTTGAATATATTTAGTAATGACTGTGGTCAAAATAATATAATAGCAAAAATTAAACATGTTCAAATATTCCTTTTTTATGTTTAGTTATTCCTTTTTAGAGCTATTGATACTTTTCATGCATGTTCCCTAGTTTGCAAATCCACCAGATTATAAGGAGTATTTTCATTAAGCAGTCACTCAGGTTCCTAAATTTTTCAATAAAAGCAGATAAAGATATTTTTCTTTTGGGTGCAGTTCACTAAGTTAAGATAAAATTCAGTGGTTTTGAGAATGGGAAGCATTTATTTTGCTGGCTGTTAGGATCCCAGCTGTCAGGATACCGACACCGGAATCCCAACACCCGGTGAAATACCCGCCGGAATCCCAACCGCCGACTGGAATTTCCACTTGGGTGGCGGTCCACACCGCCACCCGAAGGGGGATATAACCCTATGGCGACTGAAGGGGACATGCTGTGCTCACCGCCAGTTACAATTACAGTGTTAGCTTTTGTGCAATTTACCTCTTCTTTCTCACTGCAGATGAAAGATAAATAAAATCACCCACGACTGTTACTTTCCAGCAAACAATTGCATAACATGGTTGACTCATTTAGTTAAATTACAGTGTACTTTCCAACTCAAGGAAATATTAGAAAATATACACTATTCCATTGGCCTAAAGTGTAACAGTGAATTGTGTCTTGGGCGATGCGGTCAGTATGCTCCAAATCCCGGTGCCGAATCCAAACATTCAACCAAAATGCCAGTGCTGGAACTCTGACATCACTTGCAATGCCAATGCCGGAATTTAGACCGCTGATATCCTGAATGTGGTTTCGCCTGGGGATGGGGGGTGGGGGGTTAGGTTTAGGCTTTAGGCTGCTTAGGAAGGGTTAGGGTTAGGTTGAAAGGAAGGGAGGATTAGGGTTAGGATGTGGGGAGGAGTGGTTAGGGTTAGGCTGAAGAGAAGGGAGGGTTGGGGTTAGGATGTGGGGAGAAGTGGTTAGGGATAGGCTGAAGGGGAGGTAGGGTTAGGATTAGGATGTGGGGAGGAGTGGTTAGGGTTAGGCTGAAGGGGAGGTAGGGTTAGGGTTAGGATGTGGGGAGGAGTGGTTAGGGTTAATCTAAAGGGAAGGGTGGTTTTGGGTTAGGATGTGGGGAGGAGTGGTTTGGGTTAAGATGTGGGGAGGAGTGGTTAGGGATAGGCTGAAGGGAAGGGAGAGTTAGGGTTAGGATGTGGGGAGGAGTGGTTAGGGTTAGGCTGAAGGGAAGGCAGGGTTACGGTTAGGATGTGGGGAGGAGTGGTTAGGGTTAGGCTGAAGGGAAGGGAGAGTTAGGGTTAGGATGTGGGGAGGAGTGGTTAGGGTTAGGCTGAAGGGAAGGGAGAGTTAGGGTTAGGATGTGTTGAGGAGTGGTTAGGGTTAGGCTTAGGGAAGGCAGGGTTACGGTTAGGATGTGGGGAGGAGTGGTTAGGGTTAGGCTGAAGGGAAGGGAGAGTTAGGGTTAGGATGTGGGGAGGAGTGGTTAGGGTTAGGCTGAAGGGGAGGTAGGGTTAGGGTTAGGATGTGGGGAGGAGTGGTTAGGGTTAATCTAAAGGGAAGGGTGGTTTAGGGTTAGGATGTGGGGAGGAGTGGTTTGGGTTAAGATGTGGGGAGGAGTGGTTAGGGTTAATCTAAAGGGAAGGGAGAGTTAGGGTTAGGATGTGGGGAGGAGTGGTTAGGGTTAGGCTGAAGGGAAGGCAGGGTTACGGTTAGGATGTGGGGAGGAGTGGTTAGGGTTAGGCTGAAGGGAAGGGAGAGTTAGGGTTAGGATGTGGGGAGGAGTGGTTAGGGTTAGGCTGAAGGGAAGGGAGAGTTAGGGTTAGGATGTGTTGAGGAGTGGTTAGGGTTAGGCTGAAGGGAAGGCAGGTTTAGGGTTAGGATGTGGGGAGGAGTGGTTAGGGTTAAGCACCCCCAGGGAGGATTAGGCTGCAGAGAGGGGAGGGTTATTTTTATGCTGAGTGTATGTGTGTGTGGTTTTAGGCACCACTAGGGATAGTAGAGTAAGGCTGCGGGGGGGATTAGGCTGCGGGAAGGGAGGGCTAGGGATTCTAAACATTGGGATGCCAATGTCGGTCTTATGAGCTGGTATTTCTTATCACACCCTGTCCTGGGTTCAGTAGTCAAGGAGGATATATGTATGAGTAAGAAGGGTTGTAAAAAGTCTGTTGTAGTAATGATGAGATGCATAATTACAGGTGTGTCCCGCTACAGTGTTGCTGCTGTGTACAGCAGTGCTCTGTAGTGGGACAGCGATATGTACACAGAGTGGCTTGCCGTCTGCGTATACATTACAATCGGCTCCTATTAGAATAAATGCACACTGGGCTCCCATTCACTACAGTGTACACATAGCATACGCTACACTATGCTGCGACTTGTGTGCTGCGATGGGACTAGATTTTTTTCCTAATTTTGGTTATAGCACTTTTAATGCTTTGATCACAGTGTCTTTTGTAAACAGTATACACTATGTTTTATTTCTTTTCATCCTATACACAGTACATTGAATTATAGGATGGTCATGTGACGGAAGATATAAGAACAATAAATCGTGAATCTATTTGTCTCATCACACAGTGGGTGAAGTTTTTATAAAAAAACACATACATTCATAATTCTTACTCTCGCATAGATATTATACTTTGCGATAAATGGACTTTGCAACACTCAGAACAAGTAGATATTTTACCTATTTCCTGTCAGATCATGCCCCGCTCCTGTGGTCATGGAATATTTTTCACCAATTCACTCCCCCGAGGCCGTGGCGCCTACCCTCTCATCTTTTATCTGACCTTATATCTAAAAAAGCAATTATCGATTGTGTCTCAATCTTTATGGATACTAATTCTCCCTCAGATACTTCCATCATGACTTTTTGGTGTGCCCTTAAGGTGTTAGTGCGGGGAACTGCGATTCAAGCAGGTGCTAGACTCAAAAGACAGGCCGTACAACATCAACAGGACTTGGAGACTAAACTCAAAGAGACTGAGGATTAGAATAAGCTCCACCCCTCTAAAACCCTATGTAGGGAATTGAATGATATTAGAGGTCGGCTCCAGAAACTCCTTATGAGAAGGACCCAATTCGCTCTCAACGGATTGAGGCAAAAATTTTGCTTGACTGGTAATAGACTGGGTAGAATGCTAGCTCGCAAGCATCGTGCTCTTCAGGCTAGGAATAGGATCAGACATTTAATCTCCCCTCAGGGAAATAAGATGTCCAATCTGTATGATATAGCGAATCAATTTGCCAGATATTATACAAATTTATACAACTTATCTTCTGATCCCCTCACTTTCCAACCTACCCCTGACTCTATCCAATCCTTCCTAGCTGGCGTCAGGCTTCTCTCCCTCACTGCGGAACAATTAGAACTATTAAATGCCCTGTGGACCTCCCAAGGTAGTCAAGGTAATGAAATCACTTCCACATAGTAAAGCCCCGAGTCCCAATGGCTTCATCAATGAGTTTTACGCTGCTCTTAGTGAACACCTATCGCCTACCTTAACATCACTGTATAATGAAGTGTCATCTCTAGGTGCTTTCCCGAAGGATATGTTAGAAGCTCAGGTTATCACTATACCCAAACCAGGTAAAAACCCAGCGCATTGTCAAAACTATAGGCCCATTGCACTTTTGAATGGAGATGTTAAAATATTCGCTAAACTTACCGCTTCTCGCTTAAATTAATATTTGCCATCTCTGGTGCACCCTGACCAGGTTGGGTTTATGCCAGGTAGACAGGCCTCCGACAACACCCGTAGAGTATTTGATTTAATTGATGCTATTTCTCCTAGTAATGGCCTTCTTCTACTCTCCTTAGACACGAAGAAGGCATTTGATAGATTGAATTGGACATATATGCGTTCAGTTTTAGAAAAGTTTGGTTTTAGTGGTCCCATTCTCTCTTCAGTATTGTCTTTATACAGCTCCCCCTCTGCATGGGTGTTTAGTAACGGTTTCCTATCTGATGTATTCCCAATTATGAATGGTACACGACAGGGCTGCCCCCTGTCACCCTTGATATTTACCTTAGGCATAGAACCTCTCACTGAAAAAGTCCAGATGACTGGGGATTTCCCAGGAGTGATGATTGGCAATAGCACGCACAAATTGTGCCTGTTTGCGGATGATGTCCTTTTATTTGTTACTGACCCACTGTCCTCTCTCCCGCATCTGCATGAGATTTTGAATAGATTCAGTGAAGCTTCTTACTATAAAATGAATACGACAAAAACAGATGTCCTCCCCATTAATATTCCTGCTCCAATAATATGCACTCTGCAATCACAATATCCATATAACTGGGGTTCTGCTTCAATTCAGTACTTGGGGATCCACATCCCACCATCCACCTCCTCTGTCTTCAAAGTTAATTTACCCCCTCTCATTAACAGCTTTTTAGATCTGACTAAGTCCTGGTTATCTTATGACATTTCATGGATTGGCCGTCTAGCGGATTTTAAAATGACCCTCCTACCCAAACTCATGTATCTATATCGAACTATACCCTTTCTCTTCCCTAAAAAATATCTGGACAGGTGCCGCTCCATATTATTCAGCTATGTGTGGAAGACACACCCACCTAGACTAGCTCGGTCATGAATGATTCTCCCTCGTAGGAAAGGAGGGCTGGATATGCCCGACCTGGTTCTTTACCAGGAGGCCTGTATGTTGGCCCAGATCAAATATTGGATGAATGGGGTGCCTGCTGTGGGTTGGGTATCCATTGAAAATATAGGGAGTTCTGACTTCCCATTAGAAGACCTTTTTAAGATGCAACCGAGTTTGCGACTACATTCTTTGACTCTTCTCCCATCCACGAGAACGTCTCTACAGATTTGGGACAAATTAGTAAACCTCCTCCCTGGGCACCAATTGTCTGATGCTCAGTGGGAACAGATTTTTAACTCATCCTATCGTATGTGTAGGTGCTTGAATCATACAGAGATGCATATCAAACTTCTGAATAGACTGTATTTAACACCTGACAGACTACATACATTTTGGCAATCTTGTTCCAAATATTGCTGGCGTAACTGTGGAGAAGTGGGCCATATTTTCCATATTTTCTGGTCATGTCCTTCCCTTCAAAATTTCTGGTACGAGATATTTGTGCTGATCAATAAGGTGTTAAATCTCTCGCTAACCCCTTCTCCAGCCCTAGCTTTATTTCAAATTTTCCCCGCTGAAGTACCACCCTGTCAAAGATATTTGGTAGGGCATATTTGTATCACAGCTAGGGCTGCTATAGCCCAAAGTTGGAAACAATCCTCCCCTCCCCCTAACCTTGGTCATCAATAAGATTCAAATTACATTTTACTATGGAAACAGAGTTTATGCCTTACACTTCCTCAGCTTCCTCTCCGACGGTGAAATGGATGCCATGGTATGAGTACGTGACTCTTGGGGGAACCTCCCCTTCACCTTAACCAACTCTACTTCTACTTCACCTTATGTATTGACCAATCTGGCCTTGTGGTTCCCCCAGATTCCTATGTCTATTAATATGTTTTTATTGTTTGACCTATGTATATCTGACCGTTTTTTCGGATATATTCATTTTCTTATTCACATTGGAAATGTTATATTTGAATTAGTGCTGGGCAAGATAACGCGTTATTAACACGTTAACGCCATAAGGCAATAATGGCGATAATATTGTTAACGCCGTTAACGCTGCTGCGCCGGAAGAAGCCGCCGGAAGCAGTAATTCATCTGACCCCCTTGATGGAGAAGCCGCTGGATGCCGCCGGAGAAGAGGAAGCCACCGGATGCCGCCGGAGATGAGGTAGCCGCCAGCCGCCATAACCTCTTGAGACTGAGACATCTTCACAATACCTCTGTGAGTACTGGTTTTTATACAGAGCCCTAGCAAAGGCATAGGATTCCCTTATAGCTGCTCTTTAGCATTTAGTTTTTAGTTAGATAGGTAGCGATTAACTTAGAAGTTCTAACTAAGTTACCCAGCTCCGCCCAGCGCGCGCTACGGGATCCCACTCACCCAGTCCCACCGCGGCGCAGCTCCCGCTTGTGTTCTAAGCTAGAACACAAGCGGGAGCTGCGCCGCGGTGGGACTGGGTGAGTGGGATCCCGTAGCGCGCGCTGGCCGGAACTGGGTAACTTAGTTACGCGGCTGAGGAGAAACCTTGGTCGCGTGGGTTGCAGCGAGCAGGGCAGCCCTTCTCTTCTCTGGCGGGCGCCGCTGTGGGACTGGATGAGAATGGTCCCGCAGCGTGCGCGCTGACCGGCGCGCAAGTATCAGAGACATCGCAGGAAGCACTTCTTATCACCAGGAAGCACTTCTCACCGGCGGCTATTCACTGGTTCTATCAACGCCGCTGTGGGACTGGATGTGACGGGTTTATGTACATTGGGGCTGATATTGCTTATATTAACAGGAGAGTTAGTGGATGGGATTGGAAGTTTGGGCCTCCTTCGTTCATTAAGGTCTCCCTGCTGAGCTATTATACTCCCTTTTATTGCTGGGGTGCCTAATCTGCTATAAACAAAAAATACAGTTTTTTTTTTTTATAAATTTTATTTTATTTATTTAAAAATGTTTTCACAGAAAATGGAGAAAGGAACCGAAATCTTACATGGACATTTTCATTTTAAATCTCTACCAGATGGCACAGTTGATAAAACCAAAGTTATTTGTAAACACTGCAAAGCTGAATTTTCTTATCACCGGAGTACTTTGAGTCTGAAGTATCACTTAAATGCAATACACACCGTTGATGCCAGCAACTCACCCACTCAAACAAACAGTGGAGGGAAGCTTCGGCAGACTACATTGGATACAGCGTATGGGAGAAGTATAGATAAACAAAAGCAAGAAAAGCTAACAAATAACATAGCGAAGTGGATAGCTACAAACTGCAGGCCATTTAGTATTGTCGAAGATGTCGGTCTGAGGAACGTTCTTAGGATCGCAACGAATGACAGCACGTATGAGCCTCCCTCAAGATGCACCATCACAAGAAGAATACATGACTTGTATGAAAATGAGAGGACTACAAAAGCGATGGCGTTACAATGTGTACCACATGTTGCTCTCACTGGAGATTACTGGACATCGCTGGGTAACCATAATTAACTCGGAGTTACAGTGCATTATATTGATGAACACTGGGAGCTACATTCACATGCTCTGACTGTAATGAAAACAGAAGAGAGACATTTTGCTGAAACGTGCGCTGAACATTTTATTCATGTTGCACAGGAGTGGAACATTTCAGATAAAGTCGGCACACTTAGCACACATAGTGCAAGAAATATGATTGCTGCTGCAAGACACCTGCCTTTTGAACATGTCCCCTGCACTGCGCACAGTCTCCAGCGTTCTGTCACAGTATCTCTGCAGAACAGTGCGTATGACAATGTCCTGGCCAAATGCAGAAAAGTTGTAGGCCACTTTAAACACAGTCCAGCAAGTGCTGCAGAATTACAAAAACAACAATTTCAACATAGACACAATAAGGAGTCGCTTATACAAGATATTCCAACCAGATGGAATTCGACTCTGGACATGATAAAAAGTGTCTGTAGAAATGAACAGCCACTGAGGGATGTCCTCACCACACACAACACCAAGATTGCCATGCCAACTACAGCTGAAATGGACAAACTGCAGAGGTTGGAAACGCTACTGGAGCCCTGCAGGTATATTTTACATACTTCATATATTTCATTTTTCCACTGTCCTGTCTGTAAAAAATATAGCATGAATGGGATGTAGTTAGGTAGGTTTAGGCACTTACTGGTGGTGGGTAGGAAGCAGGGAGGGTTAGGGTTAGTAGGGAGCAGGGAGGGTTAGGGTTAGTAGGGAGCAGGGAGGGTTAGGGTTTGGCTGCATGGAGGGAGAGTTAGGGTTAGGCAGCACCAGCGGACTTTTAGGGTTAGGCACTATGCAGGGAGGGTTAAGGGTAGGGAGGGTTAGTATACTTACTGGGGACTTTTGGGTATCTGGATTCCAGGATGCCGCTGTCGGTCTTCTGACCACCAGCATTCTCCCGTACCCAAAGAAATGGGTTTGATTTTTTTTTGCTGTTGCGGGTATGTGACTGAACTTCTGGGAGGAGAAAAGTATGTTTCATGCTCTGTGGTTCTGCCTGCTTTTTGCCATCTCTCTCGGGTCATGGAGAGTTCAGATGATGACCCAGCCTACGTGGTCAAATTTAAGTCTACATTCAGAACAGACCTGGAGACACGCAAAGAAAATGCCAACATTGCATATCTGAAGATTGCTACCGCATTGGACCCTAGATTCAAGGACCTCAAGTGTATACCCAGAGCTGAGAGGGGTGAGGTGTGGGCCTTAGTCACCAACTTACTAAAGGAACAGAGGTTTGTTGCAGAGAAACCTGTGGAAGCAACAACATCAGAGCCACCAAATAAAAAGTTAGCCCTATTGGCTGCTTCATCAGAGTCTGATTCTGAGCAGGAGGAAGATTCAGTTGAGAACAGTGTGCGTCGATTCAGAGCGGAGCCCACCATCAGTACAGAGTCCTGTCCATTAGAGTGGTGGTCCAAACATGCAGGCTCACACAGCAGGCTGGCCTCCATTGCACAGAAGTACTTGGCCACACCTGCAACATCAGTACCCTGTGAAAGGTTGTTTTCTCTTGCTGGTCATATTGTACAGAAGAAGAGAGTTTCTTTATCATCTGAAAATGTAAATAACCTTGTGTGTCTTAGCAACTGGCTTGGTGCAGAGCAGTAAATAGGTTACACACCTAAAATATATCTGTCCAATCTGGTGGGAACAAAAATCTGGGTAAGAAAACAGATTTAGATTCTCAGAAAACATATTTTATTTTTTAATTTTAATTTTTAACGTTTTTTAAATGCTACTGTGTTAAGGGAAAACTGCAAACCAAATGTTTTTGCAGTGTTGTTTAATGTTATTGCACTGTTGTTCATATAGAAGTACTAAAAGTGCGCAATACACCACTTTTGAATTCATTATTGACTTTAGTCGGCTAACAATACGATTAATCGCTATTAATCGCATGAAATCCTGCGATTAATTGCGATTAAAATTTTTAATCGTTGCCCAGCACTAATTTGAATGTTTGATATGTTTGATAATTGTATGTCTACATCCCATTTCCCTGGTTCTGTATCCTCCCCCCCCCCCCCTATTTTAGTGATAAGAAGATCACTAGGGGGTTCCACATAAGGAACACCCCAACAATAGGACTTCTGTAGAAAATGGACAGCTGTCCTCAATAAATGTTCATATGACTTGATGCTGCTTGTGATAGAGGAGTCTAAGCATGAGTTAACCCTGATTAATGGGAAGATCTCGATCTTTGAAACAGGCCATTGTGACACAATTAAGCAAGATAAGTCACAGGATTGGTTTGCAAATATTTCAAGCCAAATTGATAAATACCGTGCACAGTTGATACAATTCAAGAAAAACAAACATCTCACGGTTGATCGTGATTATATGAAACATAAAGTCTACAGTTGGGTATACAACAGAGACTATAAATTTCAACCATGCTCTAGATACCGGAGACCTAGAAAACCCCAAATTGATACCGACTATTCCAGTGGTGCAGACTCTTCAAGTGGAAGCGAGAACATGGCCAACCAGGATGCATCTACCTCACAAAAGCCCCCTTTAGGGGTTACTACAAGGGCCAAAAAGGACCCAGGCAAAGGATACAAAAAAGAATACAAAAAAGAGGAATTACAGAAAAAACATAGTCTTTAATTTATCCTCACGTGTGTTGTCTGATGCTGAACCGGTATATAAACCATCTACTTTTGATCCAAACTCCACCAATGTGTCATTGAAATGCTTTACTAATCACATCAAGACAACCATAGAGACCCTTGGCAGAAGTGCAACCCCTGTGCCACACAATCTGAATGACGGAATGAAAGTTTTAAAGGACCTTGGTGACTACCGTGATATTGTCATATGCCCCGCCAACAAGGGCGGCGGCATAGTTGTCCAAGACATCGACAAATATAGAACGAAATTTATAGTCAACTTGCAGATGAGACAGTGTACAGAAAATTACCATGGGATCCTACTGCTCTATTTAAATAAGAGGTTGACGCATTCCTAGACAGTGCTGTGAAAAATTAGACCATTTCCAGCAAAAATAAAGATTCACTCACACAAGAGTGGCCCAAAATTCGAGTCTTATATAGTATACCCAAGTTGCACAAGGATGCCAGGAATTCACCCGGTAGACCCATAATTGCTGCCAGGGATTCTTTGTTTTACTCCATCTCCCAATATTTGGACTGTTTTTTACAGCCGATAGTACAGCAACAGTTCACCCACCTTAAAGACACCACTTCGCTGATATTGAAACTCCAGTTTATGGATACTCCACCTAGAGGCAGCATATTATGTACAATAGATGTTGTGAGTTTATATACTAATATACCACACACACGTGGTTTGGAAGCAATTAGTCGAGCATTGACCACTAGTGCCATCTATACAGGACCAGACATAGATTTTTTAATGCAACTTTTGGATATGGCTCTTACCCATAATTATTTTCTTTGTGACAATACATTTTTTACAGTGTTCAGGAGTTGCCATGGAATCTTGGGGGTCATTCCGACACGATCGCTTGCTGCAGTTAATCGCAGCACAGCTATCGGATCAGAACTGCGCATGTGCTGGTGATCCGATAGCTGTGGTAGCTGTGAGCGGTGATCGGATCGCTACTGAATGACGGCTGGACGGCGGCATTAAGCCACTGTTTATGGGGCACGGTCTGGCCAGCATAGGCATGGCCGGATTGTTGGGGGGGTGGGCCACGGTGGCCGCGTGATGTCACATGCAGCCGCTGCAACCCGGGGCAGCTAGGAGGTTCTCCCGGCCAGCCGCAGGAGCTGCTCTGGCCAGGAGTAACTCCTTAAATGCAAAAGCATTGCCGCTGTGCGATACTTTTGCATTTCTGCGGGGAAGGGGAGCAGCGCTGACATGCAGGGCAGACTATCCCTGTGCTGGGCATCCCCCCGCATATCTGAGTGCCTGATCGTAGCTGTGCTAAATTTAGCACAGCTACGATCAACTCGGAATGACCCCCATTGTGTAGCTCCAAGTCTAGCTAACATCTTTATGTGTGAAATTGAGAAAGACCTGTTTTTCACTAGCCGAGATGTCTCTGACCACATTCATAGCTATTGCCGTTACATAGACAACATATTGCTTATATGGACAGGCTCTAAGGAAATGTTTGAATGCATGATGAACAGGTTAAATTCTATGGATTCCTCTATTAAATTCACATTTGTGTCCAGTGAAAATGAGATCCATTACCTTGATATAAGCATCAGCCTGACAGTAGATCAACAGTTTAAGACCACTATCTTTTACAAAGAGATGGATAGGAACACCATCCTACAAGGGAGTACCCATCATCCATATCCCTTAAAGAGGGGACTACCCTTCTCTCAATTTTTGAGAATTTACAAAATTTGTAGTGAGCCAGATGATGCAGTCACCCATATTGATGTTATGCTGAAGAAATTCCTTTTAAGGGGATACCAATTACCATCGTTGAGAAGTGCCAAACAGAGGGTTCTCTTCTTGAACCGACAAGATACCTTGACAAAGGTCACCAAAAAAACCCAAATCATAATAAAGTGATATGGTCCCAGGAATTTACAACAGTGAGTGACCAATTATTGAGTTCGGCTCGGATGGCGTGGCCCATTGTGACTGAGGATAAGAACTTACCTGCATTGAAGGGTACAGCCATCTTACCATCTTATCGACATGGCAGAAACATTAAGGGTGTTGTAGTACACAATGATATATCGGCCCTTGTATCCACACCTGCACACTTTTTGACGTGCAAACCTGGCAACTACTAACATACAGGCTGCACTACTTGTAGTGGCCTGGAAACTGGCAACATGTTTTTTCATCTTATGATAAGCAAAAAGTTTTTTATTAAACATTTCCTAACCTGTACAAGTATGTCATATACTACATAAGATGCCCCTGCGGTAAACTTTACGTGGGAAAAACCATCAGGCATTTAAAAGAACGAATGTCAATGCACCGTTCCAGTATACGGGCAGCGCTGGAAGGAAAGGGATCAGAACAAACTGTCGCCAGACACTTTAAGGAATACCAGCACCCGTTGTCCTCAATGAGATACAAAATAATTGATTGGGTATCTCCCAGTCTGAGAGGGGGCAATTGGGGGCCTATTTTGCTACAACATGAAACTAAGTGGATTTCGACTCTACAGACAAATAAACCCCTGGGCCTTAATGAAATGATTTTGTATTCATCCTTCTTATGATTCATTATGCACCTATAGATGGTCATTAGATACTAGATTATATATTCAGCTAGATAATATAATTATATATAAGGGTGTAATTTCTTTCCATCAGGCAATTTTTGCCTGCCACAATGCTTAATATGATGTAGATTTATTAGGAAATAAATATCCCCTATTTTATAGTATCCTATATATGAAACTGTATATTGTATAATAGATACACCCATTGATGCATATGCAACTCCAGTCTATTGTCGCTCTTTAGAGTTATTTTAATCAGTATTAATCGGACAAAATTATGTCCATTAGTATTGTTATTATAGTTATTATGGTGATAGGAATGTCACAATCCTTGTCAGCAGGGTTTTCTCACAGTACTGGCATTGCCTAGTGCCCATGACGCCTGTGGATCCCTGTGTTGTGAAGGTACACGTCATTCAAAAATGCCCCCGTGAGGTTAACGGACCGTCTGCACGGACGTGCCTTGATGTCGTCATCCAGGATCCCAAGCAGGAGCTGGCTGTGGGAAGACACAGAGGTGGTAAGCACTATATATGTTTGTATCAGTTATTTGTACCGTTTGATCTTGATAAAGGAGCTAGGCTCCGAAATGTTGAAAGCAAACACAGAGACTTTTGTCTTTTTTACATTCACGCTGATGGACTTCTTGAGTGCCATCCTTATGTGGGGATTCTCTCTCTCTCTCTATATATATATATATATATATACAGTGTGTATATATATATATATATATATAGGGTAACTGTATCTTTAGGGGGTGCCTAATAAGAAAGTTAGTGTATATTGACACCCTTCATAGAACATCAAAACATATATCTATGGTACAGAGATTGGTCTACTTGTATTACCTATTGTACATTGAATACAACCACAGCAGTTAATCTTCAAGGTATATATAATTTATTAAAACACTTTCTAAAATTATTTAAAATAAATTAATAGAACAGTAGTTCAAATACATAGGTACACTTGTATTCCTGTATGATCGAAAAAAACAGCTTTTGTCTGTCGCCTTGAATCCTGATACTTATCACCCAATGCGTTTCATCATCTATGACTTCATCAGGGATTTATTACAAAATGAGCTAAAATATAAAAAATGGGGGGTTGTATCAATGAACAAATATTCTACATATATGAAAATACTTAATTGTCACATATTTATCACTTCATAGGAATCACATTATTCCAAATCAGAGTACATAAATGCATAATTGAACATATTATCTCGAGGATATGATGTACAGTATTAATTGGAGAAAACAATGTGGTTGATAATAGACATAAAATCTATATTGTATAATTTTATATCCATATTATATCATTTTGTATCCCTTTTTCTGTCTCTATAAAAGTTTAACAGAATTTATTTTATAATTTTTTTTGTTGTTAACAGAAAAAAGAGAGAGAAAGGAGCAATAATGGAGAGTTATAAACCTTATATTAACTCCAATTGAGGAAAAGAAGAAGAAAGAAAAAAGGGATACATATGGCACCTTCTGCTTATACCAATATTTTTTTACATAGTGCATAACAATTTCACAATAAAATCATAGATTCTATACAAGCCCTTTCTAGTGATGGCTATTAATGAGACCCATGTATCAAAAAGTGATAATCCGATTGGGACTTACTCTGTATTTATGGACTCTTTGTTAATAGTGTGGTCCTTTTTAATTAGATTTTCGAGCAGATTTGTGTCTTTAGTGGAGCCTTAATGGTAAACATTAATTAATTATGACTAAAACATAAATAATTTGGATCAATTTCTTTTATAGTGTGGAAACTTACTTAATCAGACTCTTCCTCCTATCCAAAAAAAAAAAATGGATTGAGTGGCTGATTATAAATTGGCTCTCATGTACTTGATGTCCTTCATTGACAACCTAGCTGGTATTAATGAATAAACTAATTAGTTCATAATAATGATCATCAAAACAGAATTTTTTGCTTATGATGAATTAATAAAAAATGAATACAAAATTAACTTACTATATTCTGCGATTAGCAGTCCCACTTAATCAATTAAAAATTTGGCAGATAGGATTTTAGTATAAAGTCCTCTTAGAACTGAAGGTATTACATTTTCTTAACAAGAAACACAAACAAAATATTGCCACAAAGCGCCTAGGAAAACAGTACCCAATGGTTGTATAATTTAATAGTTGCTCTGCCACATGCGCTGCCACAGAACACTGTGTGTGTGTTCAAGGACGAGAAATGGGATAAGAAAAAGAGAGTGGCTGCGCAATGTGTAAGAGCATATATATGCTAATTAGGAGCTGACATGTAAGAATGTAGAAATGTTTTATTATATGGATAGCATTGATTAAGCACGTAAAAACAATATTATAGTGCAATATAGTAAAATATAAAACAGAAACACCTTGGACTTAAAATTGTATAATGTCCTCCGGTTTTAATGAGGAAGCAGATCAAATTGAATGTCCATATGCGGATCCACAATCAGGTAAGCAGCTGAACAACAGATGTTAATAAACGGAGGCCGTAATAGGAAGTCTGAGTGTGGCAACAAACAAAACTGCTGTATGAATAAATACCTCTCCATGGGCTGGTCCCGACCGAGCGTCCTCGGTCGTATGTTCCTGCAGTGCCCAACGCTGAATAATGCAGCAGAAGGAGAGAGTGTGTTTATCCCTGAATGGATGGAAGCAGTTGATCAGCAGCGTGCTGACGGAGGTCACCGGCGGCAGTTAGCAAAGCCGTGACCGGAGCCGAGGTCTCTCTGTAATTCACCCAGAGGATGGAAATCACCGGCAGCAGGTGGATTAGCCGGGACGGGAATCCGAGTGTGACAAACTCAGCAAGCAGATGGAAATTACCGGCGGTGGAGGAGGAAGCCGAGGCGTAGGCCGAGTTGTCACAGGCTATGGACAGCAGCTTGCTACCTGTGTGATAAGATGAAGTCAAGGTGTGCAAGTAGGCGGGGTTCTGACGCGTTTCGTCACAGATCATGTGACTTTATCAAAGGTGTATCCCAGCCTGTAGGACTAGCAGTATTTAAAGCCCAAATTGAATTAGCAACATATGTCAACAATTAACAATCTATTAAACAGATTACAAGTCAGCTCCTAAAAACTTAATTGATTATTGGTCCACATAAGAAAACAATAATCAGCAGATGAGTGTGTATAGAGAACAGCTATAGTGAGAGATAAAACAATATCGGTTTACATAATGCAAACAGAATGAATGTAAATCATTTAAATACGGATCCAAATTAGGGGTTAAATCAGGGGTGGGGAACCTTTTTTCTACCGAGGGCCATTTGGATATTTATAAAATCCTTTGGGGGCCATACAAAAATTCTCAACTTAAAAAATTACCCTGCCCCCCAGTAGGTCTGCCCCTTAGAGGTACTGTGTGTGCGCGCCAAAAAAATGGGTGTGGCCAGTTAAAATGGGACGTGATACACATATGCCCCCAATAGTGCGGTGCCAGATCCACAATTGCCCCCACAGTGCCAGGTATACAAATGCACCCACAGTGCCAGGTATACAAATGCCCCCACAGTTCCAGGTATACAAATGCCCCTCACAGTGCCAGGTATACAGATGCCCCCACAGTGCCAGGTATACAAATGCCCCCACAGTGCCAGGTATACAGATGACCCCACAGTGCCAGGTATAAGATGACCCCACAGTGCCAGGTATACAAATGCCCCCCACAGTGCCAGGTATACAGATGCCCCCACAGTGCCAGGTATGCAGATGCCCCCACAGTGCCAGGTATACAGATGACCCCACAGTGCCAGGTATACAAATGCCCCCCACAGTGCCAGGTTTACAGATGCCCCCACAGTGCCAGGTATGCAGATGCCCCCACAGTGCCAGGTATACAGATGCCCCCACAGTGCCAGGTATGCAGATGCCCCCACAGTGCCATGTATACAAATGCCCCCCACAGTGCCAGGTATACAAATGCCCCCCACAGTGCCAGGTATACAAATGCCCCCCACAGTGCCAGGTATGCAGATGCCCCCACAGTGCCAGGTATACAGATGACCCCACAGTGCCAGGTATACAGATGCCCCCACAGTGCCAGGTATACAGATGACCCCACAGTGCCAGGTATACAAATGCCCCCCACAGTGCCAGGTATGCAGATGCCCTCCCCCCTCCCCTCCGTGCTGCTTACCGTGAGACACGGAGGAGAGCGCGGCTGTCGGGTGGGAGCGGCGGCGCCGTGTAGTACTTAAAACCAGCCGCCGGTTCGAGAGCCAATCAGAGCTCGCGGACCGGCAGCTGCGGCTCCTGATTGGCTGCCGGTCCGCGAGCTCTGATTGGCTCACGGACCGGCGGCTAGTTTGAAGTACTACACGCTGCCGCTCCCACTCGACAGCCGCGCTCTCCTCCGTCTCCCTGTTCTGACAGCTGAGACACGCTGCCGCTGGACTGAGCGGCAGCGTGTCTCACTGACACCAGCTGGTGGGCCGGACCAAACGGCTTCGAGGGCCGTATACGGCCCGCGGGCCGGAGGTTCCCCACCCCTGGGTTAAATCCTAGTTATAGCAATGTGCATTTAAACACATAATCAGACAGCATAACAAATAAATAATACATAACTAAAATAAATCCAGAGCTAAGGTTGTGTGATGATAATATACATCACACTCGGCTACGTATAACTCTGTTTCTAATCATAGATCTACAATATCTGTTGGCTTTTCATCCATCTTAAATGTTTCTATTGCATCTAGTTATTCACTAGTGAGCCCTGTGGCTCAACGGGCTGGAGGACTACACTATATATATCTCTCTCTATGAACTCCAACTATACGGCATAGCCGAGTGTTCGATCCTCAGTTGTTATTTTATTATGTCTCCATGCTGTTGTCTCTTATATACCTTTTTATATACTTTTTAAATATTGTTTTTTATTTTTGATAGACCTATATATATCGTAGCTGTGTTTTGGTATATTATCATCACACAACCTTAGCTCTGGATTTATTTTAGCTATGTATTATTTATTTGTTATGCTGTCTGATTATGTGTTTAAATGCAAATTGCTATAACTAGGATTTAACCCCTAATTTGGATCCGTATTTAAATGATTTAAATTCATTCTGTTTGCATTATGTAAACCGATATTGTTTTATCTCTCACTATAGCTGTTCTCTATACACACTCATCTGCTGATTATTGTTTTCTTATGTGGACCAATAATCAATTAAGTTTTTAGGAGCTGACTTGTAATCTGTTTAATAGATTGTTAATTGTTGACATGTTGCTAATTAAATTTGGGCTTTAAATACTGCTAGTCCTACAGGCTGGGATACACCTTTGATAAAGTCACATGATCTGTGACGAAACGCGTCAGGACCCCGCCTACTTGCACACCTTGACTTCATCTTATCACACAGGTAGCAAGCTGCTGTCCATAGCCTGTGACAACTCGGCCTTCGCCCCGGCTTCCTCCTCCACCGCTGGTAATTTCCATCTGCTTGCAGAGTTTGTCACACTCGGATTCCCGTCCCGGCTAATCCACCTGCTGCCGGTGATTTCCATCCTCTGGGTGAATTACAGAGAGACCTCGGCTCCGGTCACGGCTTTGCTAACTGCCGCCGGTGACCTCCGTCAGCACGCTGCTGATCAACTGCTTCCATCCATTCAGGGATAAACACTAGAGATGAGCGCCTGAAATTTTTCGGGTTTTGTGTTTTGGTTTTGGGTTCGGTTCCGCGGCCGTGTTTTGGGTTCGACCGCGTTTTGGCAAAACCTCACCGAATTTTTTTTGTCGGATTCGGGTGTGTTTTGGATTCGGGTGTTTTTTTCAAAAAACCCTAAAAAACAGCTTAAATCATAGAATTTGGGGGTCATTTTGATCCCAAAGTATTATTAACCTCAAAAACCATAATTTCCACTCATTTTCAGTCTATTCTGAATACCTCACACCTCACAATATTATTTTTAGTCCTAAAATTTGCACCGAGGTCGCTGTGTGAGTAAGATAAGCGACCCTAGTGGCCGACACAAACACCGGGCCCATCTAGGAGTGGCACTGCAGTGTCACGCAGGATGTCCCTTCCAAAAAACCCTCCCCAAACAGCACATGACGCAAAGAAAAAAAGAGGCGCAATGAGGTAGCTGTGTGAGTAAGATTAGCGACCCTAGTGGCCGACACAAACACCGGGCCCATCTAGGAGTGGCACTGCAGTGTCACGCAGGATGTCCCTTCCAAAAAACCCTCCCCAAACAGCACATGACGCAAAGAAAAAAAGAGGCGCAATGAGGTAGCTGACTGTGTGAGTAAGATAAGCGACCCTAGTGGCCGACACAAACACCGGGCCCATCTAGGAGTGGCACTGCAGTGTCACGCAGGATGGCCCTTCCAAAAAACCCTCCCCAAACAGCACATGACGCAAAGAAAAAAAGAGGCGCAATGAGGTAGCTGTGTGAGTAAGATAAGCGACCCTAGTGGTCGACACAAACACCGGGCCCATCTAGGAGTGGCACTGCAGTGTCACGCAGGATGTCCCTTCCAAAAAACCCTCCCCAAACAGCACATGACGCAAAGAAAAAAAGAGGCGCAATGAGGTAGCTGACTGTGTGAGTAAGATAAGCGACCCTAGTGGCCGACACAAACACCGGGCCCATCTAGGAGTGGCACTGCAGTGTCACGCAGGATGGTCCTTCCAAAAAAACCTCCCCAAACAGCACATGACGCAAAGAAAAAAAGAGGCGCAATGAGGTAGCTGACTGTGTGAGTAAGATAAGCGACCCTAGTGGCCGACACAAACACCGGGCCCATCTAGGAGTGGCACTGCAGTGTCACGCAGGATGGCCCTTCCAAAAAACCCTCCCCAAACAGCACATGACGCAAAGAAAAAAAGAGGCGCAATGAGGTAGCTGACTGTGTGAGTAAGATAAGCGACCCTAGTGGCCGACACAAACACCGGGCCCATCTAGGAGTGGCACTGCAGTGTCACGCAGGATGGCCCTTCCAAAAAACCCTCCCCAAACAGCACATGACGCAAAGAAAAATAAAAGAAAAAAGAGGTGCAAGATGGAATTGTCCTTGGGCCCTCCCACCCACCCTTATGTTGTATAAACAAAACAGGACATGCACACTTTAACCAACCCATCATTTCAGTGACAGGGTCTGCCACACGACTGTGACTGATATGACGGGTTGGTTTGGACCCCCCCCAAAAAAGAAGCAATTAATCTCTCCTTGCACAAACTGGCTCTACAGAGGCAAGATGTCCACCTCATCATCATCCTCCGATATATCACCGTGTACATCCCCCTCCTCACAGATTATCAATTCGTCCCCACTGGAATCCACCATCTCAGCTCCCTGTGTACTTTGTGGAGGCAATTGCTGCTGGTCAATGTCTCCGCGGAGGAATTGATTATAATTCATTTTAATGAACATCATCTTCTCCACATTTTCTGGATGTAACCTCGTACGCCGATTGCTGACAAGGTGAGCGGCGGCACTAAACACTCTTTCAGAGTACACACTTGTGGGAGGGCAACTTAGGTAGAATAAAGCCAGTTTGTGCAAGGGCCTCCAAATTGCCTCTTTTTCCTGCCAGTATAAGTACGGACTGTGTGACGTGCCTACTTGGATGCGGTCACTCATATAATCCTCCACCATTCTTTCAATGGTGAGAGAATCATATGCAGTGACAGTAGACGACATGTCCGTAATCGTTGTCAGGTCCTTCAGTCCGGACCAGATGTCAGCATCAGCAGTCGCTCCAGACTGCCCTGCATCACCGCCAGCGGGTGGGCTCGGAATTCTGAGCCTTTTCCTCGCACCCCCAGTTGCGGGAGAATGTGAAGGAGGAGATGTTGACAGGTCGCGTTCCGCTTGACTTGACAATTTTCTCACCAGCAGGTCTTTCAACCCCAGCAGACTTGTGTCTGCCGGAAAGAGAGATCCAAGGTAGGCTTTAAATCTAGGATCGAGCATGGTGGCCAAAATGTAGTGCTCTGATTTCAACAGATTGACCACCCGTGAATCCTTGTTAAGCGAATTAAGGGCTCCATCCACAAGTCCCACATGCCTAGCGGAATCGCTCCGTGTTAGCTCCTCCTTCAATGTCTCCAGCTTCTTCTGCAAAAGCCTGATGAGGGGAATGACCTGACTCAGGCTGGCAGTGTCTGAACTGACTTCACGTGTGGCAAGTTCAAAGGGCATCAGAACCTTGCACAACGTTGAAATCATTCTCCACTGCGCTTGAGACAGGTGCATTCCACCTCCTATATCGTGCTCAATTGTATAGGCTTGAATGGCCTTTTGCTGCTCCTCCAACCTCTGAAGCATATAGAGGGTTGAATTCCACCTCGTTACCACTTCTTGCTTCAGATGATGGCAGGGCAGGTTCAGTAGTTTTTGGTGGTGCTCCAGTCTTCTGTACGTGGTGCCTGTACGCCGAAAGTGTCCCGCAATTCTTCTGGCCACCGACAGCATCTCTTGCACGCCCCTGTCGTTTTTAAAAAAATTCTGCACCACCAAATTCAAGGTATGTGCAAAACATGGGACGTGCTGGAATTTGCCCATATTTAATGCACACACAATATTGCTGGCGTTGTCCGATGCCACAAATCCACAGGAGAGTCCAATTGGGGTAAGCCATTCCGCGATGATCTTCCTCAGTTGCCGTAAGAGGTTTTCAGCTGTGTGCGTATTCTGGAAACCGGTGATACAAAGCGTAGCCTGCCTAGGAAAGAGTTGGCGTTTGCGAGATGCTGCTACTGGTGCCGCCGCTGCTGTTCTTGCGGCGGGAGTCCATACATCTACCCAGTGGGCTGTCACAGTCATATAGTCCTGACCCTGCCCTGCTCCACTTGTCCACATGTCCGTGGTTAAGTTGACATTGGGTACAACTGCATTTTTTAGGACACTGGTGAGTCTTTTTCTGACGTCCGTGTACATTCTCGGTATCGCCTGCCTAGAGAAGTGGAACCTAGATGGTATTTGGTAACGGGGGCACACTGCCTCAATAAATTGTCTAGTTCCCTGTGAACTAACGGCGGATACCGGACGCACGTCTAACACCAACATAGTTGTCAAGGCCTCAGTTATCCGCTTTGCAGCAGGATGACTGCTGTGATATTTCATCTTCCTCGCAAAGGACTGTTGAACAGTCAATTGCTTACTGGAAGTAGTACAAGTGGGCTTACGACTTCCCCTCTGGGATGACCATCGACTCCCAGCAGCAACAACAGCAGCGCCAGCAGCAGTAGGCGTTACACGCAAGGATGCATCGGAGGAATCCCAGGCAGGAGAGGAATAATCAGAATTGCCAGTGACATGGCCTGCAGGACTATTGGCATTCCTGGGGAAGGAGGAAATTGACACTGAGGGAGTTGGTGGGGTGGTTTGCGTGAGCTTGGTTACATGAGGAAGGGATTTACTGGTCAGTGGACTGCTTCCGCTGTCGGCCAAAGTTTTTGAACTTGTCACTGACTTATTATGAATGCGCTGCAGGTGACGTATAAGGGAGGATGTTCCGAGGTGGTTAACGTCCTTACCCCTACTTATTACAGCTTGACAAAGGGAACACACGGCTTGACAAATGTTGTCCGCATTTCTGGTGAAATACTTCCACACCGAAGAGCTGATTTTTTTGGTATTTTCACCAGGCATGTCAACGGCCATATTCCTCCCACGGACAACAGGTGTCTCCCCGGGTGCCTGACTTAAACAAACCACCTCACCATCAGAATCCTCCTGGTCAATTTCCTCCCCAGCGCCAGCAACACCCATATCCTCCTCATCCTGGTGTACTTCAACACTGACATCTTCAATCTGACTATCAGGAACTGGACTGCGGGTGCTCCTTCCAGCACTTGCAGGGGGCGTGCAAATGGTGGAAGGCGCATGCTCTTCACGTCCAGTGTTGGGAAGGTCAGGCATCGCAACCAACACAATTGGACTCTCCTTGTGGATTTGGGATTTCGAAGAACGCACAGTTCTTTGCTGTGCTTTTTCCAGCTTGAGTCTTTTCATTTTTCTAGCGAGAGGCTGAGTGCTTCCATCCTCATGTGAAGCTGAACCACTAGCCATGAACATAGGCCAGGGCCTCAGCCGTTCCTTGCCATTCCGTGTGGTAAATGGCATATTGGCAAGTTTACGCTTCTCCTCCGACAATTTTATTTTAGGTTTTGGAGTCCTTTTTTTACTGATATTTGGTGTTTTGGATTTGACATGCTCTGTACTATGACATTGGGCATCGGCCTTGGCAGACGACGTTGCTGGCATTTCATCGTCTCGGCCATGACTAGTGGCAGCAGCTTCAGCACGAGGTGGAAGTGGATCTTGATCTTTCCCTAATTTTGGAACCTCAACATTTTTGTTCTCCATATTTTAATAGGCACAACTAAAAGGCACCTCAGGTAAACAATGGAGATGGATGGATACTAGTATACAATTATCGGCACTCGGCAGTCCATCCGACCGTACTGTACTGTGTCTGCTGCTAATATAGACTGGTTGATAATGAGATGTAGTATGTATAAAGAAGAAAGAAAAAAAAAACCACGGGTAGGTGGTATACAATTATGGATGGACTGCCGAGTGCCGACACAGAGGTAGCTACAGCCGTGGACTACCGTACTGTACTGTGTCTGCTGCTAATATAGACTGGTTGATAATGAGATGTAGTATGTATGTATAAAGAAGAAAGAAAAAAAAACCACGGGTAGGTGGTATACAATTATGGACGGACTGCCGAGTGCCGACACAGAGGTAGCTACAGCCGTGGACTACCGTACTGTACTGTGTCTGCTGCTAATATAGACTGGATGATAATGAGATGTAGTATGTATGTATAAAGAAGAAAGAAAAAAAAACCACAGGTAGGTGGTATACAATTATGGAAGGACTGCCGAGTGCCGACACAGAGGTAGCTACAGCCGTGGACTACCGTACTGTACTGTGTCTGCTGCTAATATAGACTGGATGATAATGAGATGTAGTATGTATAAAGAAGAAAGAAAAAAAAACCACGGGTAGGTGGTATACAATTATGGATGGACTGCCGAGTGCCGACACAGAGGTAGCTACAGCCGTGGACTACCGTACTGTACTGTGTCTGCTGCTAATATAGACTGGATGATAATGAGATGTAGTATGTAAAAAGAAGAAAGAAAAAAAACCACGGGTAGGTGGTATACAATTATGGACGGACTGCCGAGTGCCGACACAGAGGCAGCTACAGCCGTGGACTACCGTACTGTACTGTGTCTGCTGCTAATATAGACTGGATGATAATGAGATGTAGTATGTATAAAGAAGAAAGAAAGAAAAACCACGGGTAGGTGGTATACAATTATGGATGGACTACCGAGTGCCGACACAGAGGTAGCTACAGCCGTGGACTACCGTACTGTACTGTGTCTGCTGCTAATATAGACTGGTTGATAATGAGATGTAGTATGTATGTATAAAGAAGAAAGAAAAAAAAACCACGGGTAGGTGGTATACAATTATGGACGGACTGCCGAGTGCCGACACAGAGGTAGCTACAGCCGTGGACTACCGTACTGTACTGTGTCTGCTGCTAATATAGACTGGATGATAATGAGATGTAGTATGTATGTATAAAGAAGAAAGAAAAAAAAACCACGGGTAGGTGGTATACAATTATGGACGGACTGCCGAGTGCCGACACAGAGGTAGCTACAGCCGTGGACTACCGTACTGTACTGTGTCTGCTGCTAATATAGACTGGATGATAATGAGATGTAGTATGTATAAAGAAGAAAGAAAAAAAAACCACGGGTAGGTGGTATACAATTATGGATGGACTGCCGAGTGCCGACACAGAGGTAGCTACAGCCGTGGACTACCGTACTGTACTGTGTCTGCTGCTAATATAGACTGGATGATAATGAGATGTAGTATGTATAAAGAAGAAAGAAAAAAAAACCACGGGTAGGTGGTATACAATTATGGATGGACTGCCGAGTGCCGACACAGAGGTAGCTACAGCCGTGGACTACCGTACTGTACTGTGTCTGCTGCTAATATAGACTGGTTGATAATGAGATGTAGTATGTATGTATAAAGAAGAAAGAAAAAAAACCCACGGGTAGGTGGTATACAATTATGGACGGACTGCCGAGTGCCGACACAGAGGTAGCTACAGCCATGGACTACCGTACTGTACTGTGTCTGCTGCTAATATAGACTGGTTGATAATGAGATGTAGTATGTATGTATAAAGAAGAAAGAAAAAAAAACCACGGGTAGGTGGTATACAATTATGGACGGACTGCCGAGTGCCGACACAGAGGTAGCTACAGCCGTGGACTACCGTACTGTACTGTGTCTGCTGCTAATATAGACTGGATGATAATGAGATGTAGTATGTATAAAGAAGAAAGAAAAAAAAACCACGGGTAGGTGGTATACAATTATGGATGGACTGCCGAGTGCCGACACAGAGGTAGCTACAGCCGTGAACTACCGTACTGTGTCTGCTGCGACTGGATGATAAATAATGATATAAAAAATATATATATATCACTACTGCAGCCGGACAGGTATATATTATATAATGACGGACCTGCTGGACACTGTCTGTCAGCAGAATTAGTTTTTTATAGAATAAAAAAAAAAACACCACACAAGTCACACGACGAGTGTTTAACTTTTTCAGGCAATCACAATATAGTATACTATACTGGTGGTCAGTGTGGTCAGGTCACTGGTCAGTCACACTGGCAGTGGCACTCCTGCAGCAAAAGTGTGCACTGTTTAATTTTAATAATATGTACTCCTGGCTCCTGCTATAACCTATAACTGCTCCCCAGTCTCCCCCACAATTAAGCTGTGTGAGCACAGTCAAATATTATACATAGATGATGCAGCACACTGGGCTGAGCACACAGATATGGTATGTGACTGAGTCACTGTGTATCGTTTTTTTCAGGCAGAGAACGGATTATATTAAATAAAACTGCACTGGTGGTCACTGGTCAGTGGTCAGTCACTAGTAAACTCTGCACTCTCTAGTACTCCTAAGCTCCAGTAAATCAAGTGTCTCTGTCTCAATCTCACTCTCTCTCTTCTAATCTAAATGGAGAGGACGCCAGCCACGTCCTCTCCCTATCAATCTCAATGCACGTGTGAAAATGGCGGCGACGCGCGGCTCCTTATATAGAATCCGAGTCTCGCGATAGAATCCGAGCCTCGCGAGAATCCGACAGCGTCATGATGACGTTCGGGCGCGCTCGGGTTAACCGAGCAAGGCGGGAAGATCCGAGTCGCTCGGATCCGTGTAAAAAAAGCTGAAGTTCGGGCGGGTTCGGATTCCGAGGAACCGAACCCGCTCATCTCTAATAAACACACTCTCTCCTTCTGCTGCATTATTCAGCGTTGGGCACTGCAGGAACATACGACCGAGGACGCTCGGTCGGGACCAGCCCACGGAGAGGTATTTATTCATACAGCAGTTTTGTTTGTTGCCACACTCAGACTTCCTATTACGGCCTCCGTTTATTAACATCTGTTGTTCAGCTGCTTACCTGATTGTGGATCCGCATATGGACATTCAATTTGATCTGCTTCCTCATTAAAACCGGAGGACATTATACAATTTTAAGTCCAAGGTGTTTCTGTTTTATATTTTACTATATTGCACTATAATATTGTTTTTACGTGCTTAATCAATGCTATCCATATAATAAAACATTTCTACATTCTTACATGTCAGCTCCTAATTAGCATATATATGCTCTTACACATTGCGCAGCCACTCTCTTTTTCTTATCCCATTACATTTTCTTAACCTAACATTAATATAAAAAGTCAAGAATTATTACCAACATCATTTCTTTTTATAAGGAGATGGACTATCAGATGAAATAACATAAGTTCAATATTCTAATTGCAGGTTAATTACCTTCTTAATGTGATCCACTCTCCTGGTCTTTCCTGTTCAAAAGCTTGTTGAGCAATGTGTACTAATTCTCTGGGCTGCTATATGTAAACCCCTTTACCTATTACATCAATTCCTGTTTTAATATCATTGGATAATTTAGAAAGGGCTACTATTATTAACCCATTATTTTTTTTTTTTTTTTAGTTAAACTAACTTTTGTTCTTATTCTTATTGTTCTCCCTTATATACCATCAACGTTGGTGGACCAGTGGGATTTGATACCAGCTTTGAACGAGCTTAATAGCTCGTTTGCACTCCATATGCAGCTAATCGCCACTTCCGGGTTGAGGCCAAGCCTCATTTTCAACCTGCTCATCTTACATACATTGATGGTTCAGTATAGTGAGTGGACCATTCATGGCTCTCTGCTGTTTCTGCATTCACGGCTTTTCTGCTGCTTCCACATTAGAGGTGGAACACAAGCATGACAGCATGCGATCCATACATGGCTCTCTGCCGCTTCCGCATTCGCGGCTCTCTGCCGCTTCTGCACTACATCCTCAAGTACTTTTATGTAACAAATGTGGGAGGTGGAACACAGAATGACAACCTGTGTTCCAGCTGAAAGTTAATGATGTTGTGGTGGTGTTACGCTGAGCTATAGGATCAATTCTTTAAATAATATAAACACTATACAGTATATGATCAATTTTTACTGTGAATCCACCTATTTAGATTAATTACTTATGTATATTCGAAATGTTGACACTTAATTAATTAACAGATCAGTGTTCAAACTGACGTGTGAAAAAAATGGCTAATTATCATATTCTAAACTTAATTAATAAAAGTATGATTTCTATGGTCTCATTTATAACCTGCACTTTACAAGTATTAACATTCTTAAACATAGTTTTATCATCCTGTCTACTATAGGTGATAGTACATTTGTGTACATAATTATCCGTATAAGAACTTTTAGTCAATACAGTTTAATTAGTGTTATACAAATATATAATAAGTGCAAAAAGTATAATAAATTCAGTTAGGTTTAAGAACCTTTAGTCAATTCATTTAGTGTTATACAAATATATAATAAGTGCAAAAAGTATAATAAATTCAATTAGGTTTGGTGGACCAAATATATATTATAGCAGTTAACTGTGAAATAGGAATAATCTCAATCTGCAGTTCAAAGCACCTTTTTTATATGAAATTATTACTAGTGGGTCTTTCCATGAATGTGAATGTTTCCTTGAATAACTAAGAATTACATTTATTATAGGAGTAGATTGAATCATAAAAATGATATATCAATCCCCTCGTTAAGGCCAACTGGTGTTAGAGAATTCAAGGTGAAGACCCAATACGATTCCCTCCTTGAAAGTTGTACAGTAGTTCTCTATTGCCACCCCTTGGATCTTCCTTTACCTGCTCTAATATAGTGAATCTAAGTCCACTTATATCAGAATTATACTTTTCCAAAAAATGTCTCGGGAGGCTGTGTGTCATTATTTTGTTTTTACTGTTTCTCATATGTTCTAAAATGCGTAGTTTCAGATTTATTTTGTTTTTTCCCACATAGATCATCCCGCAGTCACATGTAATTCTATAGATGACAAATGAGGAGTTACAATTAAGACTGTCTTTAAGTTTGATTGTTTTTTTTTATCTCATTGTCTTGTATAGCGGGGTTTTTCTCCATCTGTCTACAACATTTACATTTGGTACACAGGTAACAACCTGTTTTTTTGCTCAAAAAGGGATTGGTTGTTGTTTTTGAATCCTCTTTCATACTTTTGAGCAGGGCCGTTTCTTGGGGCAGGCGAGCAGTGCAACCGCACTGGGTGCCCGCCGCGGTACTAACTGTGGCTCCCTACTTCTCCTCCTATTTCTCCCCGAGTAACCCGCTCGGGGGGCGGAGTTTCACGGAATGACGCGGTTGCGTCGTTACGTCACGACGCAACCCCGTCACTCCGCGAACCCCCCCCCGAGCGGAGTACAGAGGGGGATCCAAGTTAGGAAGAGGGAAAGGCCGGCGCGAGGAGCGACTGGTGAGGCGGGCCGAAGAGCGGTAATCGCCTCTGTAAGTATTCTCTCTCTCTCTCTCAATGTGTAAAATGGGGACTCTTGCCTGCCGTAGTGTGTGGATTTAATGTATCAAGGGCATTGTGGTGTGTGGCATAATATGGTGCAGGGGGCATTACTGTGTGGGGCTTAATATGGTAGAATATTTTTTTCCTGTGGTGGTCGTGATCTGTTGGAGCAGGGTCAAAAACTGGATTGTGAGGTAGTCTTTTCAGACGAGACCACACCCATTTAGATGAGGCCACGCCCACTCACCGGGTGCGCGTGCACGTTTTTTTTATCTAGGTGTGTGTGTGTGTGTGTGTGGGGGGGCACATTTTTAAATCTCGCACTGGGAGCCAAATTGGCTAGAAACAGCCCTGCTTTTGAGGGAACTAGGAGCTATGATTCTTTTTAGATTAGGGGGTTTGTCTGGGAGATGTGGACCTAACACTGGATTCTTTTGGAGTATGTTCCAGTGTTTTTCTAGTATGTTTTTGATTTTCTTATTTTCTTTATTGAATTGCGTTATAAATGATCTTCCTCTGGATGTATCATTATTGGTTTTTGGTCGTTGTTCCATTAATGATGGTCATCCTTTTTAAATGCTCGGTTTCTGTCAAATTCCATTTTTCTTCATCATAACCTCTTGTGATGAATCTATCGGCAATCATTTTTGATTGGTTGGAATAATCTTCATCCTTACTACAGTTTTTTCTTATCCTTAGGAATTGAGCGTATGGCACATTATATTTCCAGCTAAGTAAATGGCAACTTTCAGCCGGAATATAGCTGTTGGTGTCCGTTTCTTTGAAGAATGTGGATGTTCTTATCTCTCCTGTATCTATTCCTTCTAGTTTCAAATCCAAGAAGTCTATTGTATCCTTATTTTGACTGTAGGTAAACTTTAAATTGAAGTTATTCTTGTTTAAGTGAGATAAAAATTCTTCTATAGTATAATCTTCATTGGTCCAGATTAATATTAAATCATCGATGTATCTTCTGAAGAATTTTATATTCCTACTTTCAAACTCTGTTTTGTATATAAATTCATCTTCCCAGTATCCCATCAATATATTTGCGTAAACTGGTGCAAATTTTGTACCCATTGCTGTCCCTTGGCTTTGCAGGTAGAGAACTCCTTCAAATTTGAAATAATTATGTTCTAATATGAATTTTATCCCATTAATAATGAAATCTCTTTCTTTCTGATTTATGTTATCATCGGCTTTGAGTATTCTTCTCATTGCTTCTAATCCCTATTTGTGAGGAATTGACGAATATAATGCTTGTATGTCAATGGTAAGACAATGGTATTCTGTTTTCCAACTGATGTCTTTTAGCTCTCTTAATAGGCTAGTCGAGTCTCTTAAATAAGATTTTTGTTTCTTCACGTAATTCTGGAGTTTTATATCCAAATAATGGGACAGATTTGCACTAAGGGAATCTATGCCAGATATGATTAGCCTTCCTGGAGGATTGTCCTTATTTTTATGTAGTTTTAGAATATGATAGAAAGTTGCTATTCTTGGATTTTTTTCATAGATAAAATCGAATTCTTTATCACTTGATTCTTTCAGTTTTGGCATCTGTAAGGCGTTTATGAAATTGTTTCATGTATTCTTCTGTAGGTTTTTTTTCCAGTTTTTGGTAAGTATGTTCATCCAATAAGATCTTGAAAGCTTCTTGTATGTATGATTTCCTATTTTGTACTACAACCACACCTCCATTATCAGCCTGTTTTATAACGACTGTAGTATCCGATTTCAGTTGTTTGATTGCTTGTACTTCTTGAGGTTTCAAATTGTTGTCGTATTTACCTTTCTCTATTTTTAATTCCCTGAAATCTTTTTGGACAGAATCATAAAAAATGTAGATGTGGCTGACTATCGATTCGACCGGATAATATTTTGATGGGAGTGACACCAATGGTTTCTTTGTATTTCTTGGTTCGTATGATAATTCTTTGATTGGATTTTTCAAAAAGTGTCGTTGTAACGTCAGATTTCTCACATATTTATTCAGATCAATGAAAAGGTTGAAATTGTTTGCATGGGCATCAGGGGCAAACTTTAGACCCTTATTTAATAACCCTGTTTGTGATTGGGATAGTTGTTTATCTGAGAGGTTGTATATTCCTGTTTGTTCTCCTCTTTGGGGAACCTCCCACTGCCCCTTTTTCCTCATCGCCATTGTACATTGTTCTTTTCATCCCTTGTGGAGTGTCTAGTCTTATGAAAAGTTCTTCTCTCCTCTGGGATTGTGGGAATTGTGTTTCTTTTTTTCCTATCTAATAAATCTCTATTTCCAAGTCTTGGTGGTTGGTCGAAACAGCTGTCGGGCTGTGCCTGTATGTACGCTCATTGTTTCAACATGGAATAAATCTTCATTTTCTTTTCATCAAAACCGTGAGTGCTGGCTTTTCTACTTTTTCCTCTACTGGATCAAGTGAGTGCCTTTATATCATTTTGCTGCCTTGCACCTCCCTCAATATTTTTGTTTGTGGCTTTGAGTGCTGTCTCTGCCTTTTTCTGCAATTCTTGGTGGCGAGTTGAAGGTTTCAAACCTATTTCTTATTGAGAACTGCTGATTATTACCCATATATCTTTCTTGTTTATAACTTTGGTTATGGGATGGTCTTCTTTGTCTGTTTCCCACATATTGCCAATCATTTGTATAACGATAATTGTTGGACTGGTCTCCTGATCAGTCTCTATTATATTCTTTGTTGCGCCTTAGTCTTGTTCTCCCATATACCAACGTTGATGGAATATAAAGGAGAACAAAAGGAATGAGAACAAGAGTCTGATTAACTAAAAATAAAAAATGTAAATAAAATAAAAATTAATGGGTTTCATAGTAGCCCTTTCTAAATTAACCAATGATATTAAAACAGGAAATTATATAATAGGTAAAGGGGTTTAAATATAGCAGCCCAGAGAACTAATCCATATTGCTCAACAAGCTTTTGAACAGGAAGGACCAGGAGAGATGATCACATTAAGAAGGTAATTAACCTGCAATTAGAATATTGAACTTATGTTATTTCATCTAATAGCCGATCTCCTTATAAAAATAAATTATGTTGGTACTAATTCTTGACTATTTATATTAATTGTAGGTTAAGAAAATGTAATACCTTCAGTTCTAAGAGGACTTTATACTAAAATCCTATCTGCCAAATTTTTAATTGATTAAGTGGGACTGCTAATCGCAGAATATAGTAAGTTAATTTTGTATTCATTTTTTATTAATTCATCATAAGCAAAAAATTCTGTTTTGATGATCATTATTATGAACTAATTAGTTTATTCATTAATACCGGCTAGGTTGTCAATAAAGGACATCAACTACATGAGAGCCAATTTATAATCAGCCCCTCAATCCATTTTTTTGGATAGGAGGAATAGTCTGATTAAGTAAGTTTCCACACTATGCAAGAAATTGATCCAATTTTTTTATGTTTTAGTCATAATTAATTAATGTTTACCATTAAGGCTCCACTAAAGACACAAATCTGCTTGAAAATCCAATTGAAAAGGACCACACTATTAACAAAGAGTCCATAAATACAGAGTAAGTACCAATCAGATTATCACTTTTTGATACATGGGTCTCATTAATAACCATCACTAGAAAGGGCTTGTATAGAATCTATGATTTTATTGTGAAATTTTTATGCACTATGTAAAAAATATTGGTATAAGCAGAAGGTGCCATACTGTATCCCTTTTTTCTTTCTTCTTCTTTTCCTCAATTGGAGTTAATATAAGGTTTATTACTCTCCATTATTGCTCCTTTCTCTCTCTTTTTTCTAATAACAAAAAAATTATAAAATAAATTCTGTTAAACGTTTATAGAGAAAGAAAAAGGGATACAAAATGATATAATATGGATATAAAATAATACAATATAGATTTTATGTCTATTATCAACCACATTGTTTTCTCCAATTAATACTGTACATCCTATCCTTGAGATTATATGTTCAATTATACATTTATGTACTCTGATTTGGAATAATGTGATTCCTATGAAGTGATAAATATGTGACAATTAAGTATTTTCATACAGTATATGTAGAATATGTGTTCATTGATACAACCTCCCATTTTTTATATTTTAGCTCATTTTGTAATACACCCCTGATGAAGTCATAGATGACAAAAAATGTGTTGGGTGATATAGTGTCTGGATTCAAGGCGACAGACAAAAGCAGTTTTTTCGATCATACAGAAATACAAGTGTACCTATGTATTTGAACTACTGTTCTATTAATTTATTTTAAATAATTTTAGAAAGTGTTTTAATAAATTAAATATACTTTGAAGATTAAGTACTGTGGTTGTACTCAACGTACAATAGGTTATAACAAGTAGACCAATCTGTGTACCATAGATATATGTTTTGATGTTCTATGAAGGGTGTCAATATACACAAACGTTCATATTAGGCACCCCCTAAAGATACAATTTCCCTATATCTACTCAAAAGGCCCTTTCAGGCAGAGGACCAATCTGTGGGGTTGCTGCCGACAATCAAACAACAAAAAGCAACTGGCTACAGTAATTGTAGCCAAACTGAACAACAACAACAACATTAGAGTTGATTTAGTGCAGCACTAGTTACCAAAATACTATATATATATATATATATATATATATATATTGTAACACTGTAGGGGTGCAAGGTGCCTTTTCCTGGGGAATATGGCAGCCCGCAGCAGCTGAGGAACAACACAAGTCCAGTTTCTGGTACAACCGACCCCGGCCAGTTTTATTGAAACAGAAAATAAAACAAACCCCAAAATAAAAATACCTTGCCTGTCCGGCACTAACTAAACATAAGATGTTCCTAACTGTCACTAAACAAAACACAGAGTTCTTCAGTACATACTGTATAGCTTACTTGCATCAGAAAGCGTGTCTCTCACACACAGATCCTGCAGCCTTCCCAGGCAGTCTGCCCATACTAATCAGGTTAGAAGCACTATATCACTCTTACACAGCTGAAACCCTGATTAGCCCTCTGTGAGGCCAAAGACCCGAACTGGGCCCAATGTCTAGAACTCGCCTTATCTCTCTCTCAGAGCCTTTTCCCAGCTTTTACAGCAAACTGAAAAGGTTCAGACAAAACAAAAAGCATTTTTCCTAGAAGTTAACATTTTCTAAAACATGTAAGACAAGAACCTGGGACAAATATACCTGCCCTCAAACACTATCCCAGTGTTCTTGTCACATATCCCCCTCCCCTGTTTCGACCTAGGGGCCGGAACACTTGTAGCCCCCAAACAGAAGATGCGAGACAATGCATCTGCGTTGGCCAATTGTGTTCCCGGTCTATGTTCGACAGTAAACTTAAAGTCCTGCAACGCTAGAAACCATCTAGTTACACGAGCATTCTTGCCTCTATTTACATACATCCATTTTAAAGGGGCATGGTCTGTCACTAGTCTGAATTGTCTACCCAAGAGGTAATATCTCAAGGTATCTAGTGCCCACTTAATGGCCAAAGCCTCCTTTTCCACAATGGCATACCTTTTTTCATGCTCATTGAGTTTCCTACTCAAATAAATGATAGGGTGTTCGTCCCCATCTCTGGTTTGGGACAGCACAGCACCTATCCCTACCTCTGAGGCATCTGTCTGTACCACAAATTCTTTTGAAAAATCTGGTGTTATCAACACCGGTTGTGAACACAAAGCCACTTTTAATGCTTGGAACGCCTTTTCTGCATCAGGGTTCCATTTCACCACATTTGACTGCTTCCCTTTGGTAAGGTCTGACAACGGCACCGCTGTGGTCGCAAAATTAGGAATAAACCGTCTATAGTACCCAGTAATTCCCAAAAAAGCCCTTACCTGTTTTTTATTCACTGGACGAGGCCAGTTTTGAATAGCATCAACTTTATTCAATTGGGGCCTAATCAGACCTCTGCCTATGGTGAAGCCCAAGTATTTGACCTCCTCCATTGCGAGGCAGCACTTCTTTGGGTTAGCAGTTAACCCTGCCTCTCTGATTGAGTCCAGTACTGCTTGTACTTTAACCAAATGGGACCCCCAGTCTGTACTGTGAATTACCACATCATCCAAATAGGCAGCTGCATATTTTCTATGGGGCCTCAAAATTTTATCCATCGCCCGTTGAAAGGTTGCTGGAGCCCCATGCAACCCAAAGGGTAACATCTTATACTGGTACAGCCCCTCCGGAACCGAAAAGGCTGTTTTTTCTTTGGCGCTATCAGATAAAGGTATTTGCCAGTAACCTTTGGTCAGGTCCAATGTGGTGAGAAACCTGGCTGTTCCCAGCCTTTCTACAAGCTCATCCACACGGGGCATGGGGTATGCGTCAAACTTGGACACCTCATTTAACTTACGAAAGTCATTACAGAAGCGTATGCTACCGTCGGGCTTCGGGATGAGCACTATGGGACTGGACCACTCACTGTTAGACTCCTCTATGACTCCAAGTTCTAACATGGTTTTAACTTCCTTAGAAATAGCTTCTCGCTGAGCTTCAGGAATCCTATATGGCTTTAAATGAACCCTGACCCCTGGTTCTGTGACAATGTCATGTTTTATTATGGTCGTTCGGCCAGGCAGCTCTGAAAATACCTCCCTATTTTGGATGAGAAATTCTTTAACCTGATTGTTCTGATCAGCTGATAATGTCTCTGACACCTTCACTGCGGGAAGCAACCGGGGTGAAGACACCGAAGGGCAAGGCTCCGCTGACAGAGACAACCTATCTTTCCAGGGTTTGATTAAGTTAACATGGTAGATCTGTTCGGGTTTTCTCTTTCCCGGCTGGTATACTTTGTAATTAACCTCATTCACTTTTTCCCTAATCTCAAATGGACCCTGCCATTTAGCTAGGAATTTGCTTTCCACAGTGGGTACCAAAACAAGAACTCTATCTCCAGGAGCAAATTCCCGTATCTTGGCACTCCGGTTATAGACCCTCTGTTGAGCACTTTGGGCCTGTTCCATGTGCTCTCTGACAACAGGTACCACGGCTGCAATCCTATCCTGCATTTGTGTTACATGCTCAATAACGCTTCTATAAGGAGTGGGCTGTCCTTCCCACGTCTCTTTGGCAATATCCAACAACCCTCTGGGGTGTCTACCATACAACAAATCAAATGGAGAAAACCCCGTAGAGGACTGAGGGACTTCTCTGATGGCCATTAACAAGTAGGGCAACAAACAATCCCAGTTTTTCCCATCTCTCTCAACAACCTTTTTTAACATACTTTTTAATGTTTTATTAAACCTTTCCACCAACCCGTCAGTTTGGGGATGGTAGATGGACGTCCTGAGGTGAGTGACCTTAAATAACTTGCACAATTCTTTCATGATCCTTGACATAAATGGAGTACCTTGGTCAGTCAAAATTTCTTTTGGTATTCCCACTCTACTAAATACCTGCACCAGCTCCCTAGCTATCGCCTTGGTTGTGATAGTGCGTAAAGGGACAGCCTCAGGATATCGAGTGGCATAGTCCATAATTACCAGGATATACTGATGGCCCCGAGCAGACTTTAACAAGGGCCCCACGAGATCCATGGTTATTCTGTCAAACGGGACCTCTATAATAGGCATGGGAACTAGTGGGCTCCTGAAATGGGGTCTAGGGGCATGATACTGGCATTCAGGACAGGAAGAACAATATTCAGACACTTCTTTATAAACCCCTGGCCAAAAGAACCTTTGTAAAACTCTTTCAGTGGTTTTTTCTGCCCCTAAATGTCCTGCGGTAACGTGACTATGAGCTAAATCTAGTACCGTTCTCCGATAAGGCTGGGGAACTACCAGCTGTTCCACCACATCCTCACCCCTTTTGACAATGTGGTACAAGAGCTCATTACAGATGGCCATGTGGGGATACGGTACCCTGTCACCTGGTACCACAGGTTCCCCATTAACAATCTTAACATTCTCTCTAGCCTTTATTAAGGTAGGATCCTTTAACTGTTCAGACGCAAACAGATCCTTCTTTACCTCCAGGTCAGGCACGCTTTCAGTTCTAACTACTATGTCTCTGTTCCCGGCAAGAGGGTCCTCACTGGACTCCCCATCTGTCACTTCCCCAGCCAAACTAGCAAAAGGCAAAGGGCCAGAAAGTTCCGAAGACCCACGTACATCCATAAAATCACCGGTATTATCAACTGGCTTTTTACTTCTCACATCTGTTGATAACCGTGATTCCCACAGTTTCCAAAAATGAGGAAAATCCCTCCCTATTATGGCCTCATGCACCAAGGTAGGGACCAGTCCCACTTTAACCATTGCTGACCCACAACAAGTTTCTATATTCACCTCAGCAGTGGCATAATGTTGGGTATCCCCATGTATGCAAGTTACCCCAATAGGTATTTGCTGGACCTTTAAGGGGTTCACTAACCCAGCTTTCACGAGGGTAACTAAACTTCCTGAATCTAGCAAGGCCTCTACCCGGTTACCTTCTAAGAACACATCACACATTTGTTTTTCCAGCTCAGGTGAAGGTACCACAGTACAAGCTAACCTAGCAAAGAAAGACATTCTGCGACATTCAAAGGCAGCATCACATTGCATGGGTTCTTGCGTGACTGGGCAATTGGCAATAACATGACCTGGCATACCACACCTAAAACATTTAACCACACGATTATCAACCCATTTGGGCAGCATAGACCGTTCTAGCCCCATTGGCCTGTTTCCAGGGCCAGTGTTTACAGTCTCTCCAGCCTTGCGTTCTCTTAACCGCCCAGCAACGTTTTCCCACGGAACAGTCTTACCAGTCTTTACTGAAGGGCGCTGTCGAGGACCTATGGGTTGCTGGGTGGTCATCAGTAGTTCCTCTGCTGCCAAATACCTCTCTACCATGTCCACTAACTGGTCAGCAGTACCCGGGTTTCCATGGCTCACCCACTTGCGCAGGACCATGGGCAAAGATCTCAAGTAGCGGTCCATGACGACTCTTTCCACCATCTGGGGACCAGTTAATGTCTCTGGCTGCAGCCATTTTTTTGTTAGCTGAATAAGGTCGTGCATCTGGGAGCGCGGAGGCTTCTCCATGGCGTACAGCCAACGGTGCACCCATTGCGCTCGTACTGACAGCGTGACTCCCAGGCGGGTCAGGATCTCAGTCTTTAGTTTATCATAGTCCCGAGCCTCAGCAGGGCTTAAATCAAAGTAAGCTTTTTGGGGCTCACCTGACAGGAAAGGTGCCAGCAGACTGGCCCACTGTGCTTTCGGCCAGTTCTCACGCTCGACAGTCCTTTCAAACGTGGTCAGATAGGCCTCCACATCATCAGCCTCTGTCATTTTCTGCAGGAAGTGACTGGCTCGTACAGAAATAGAGCTGGTTGGAGCACTGACGGCCACATCTCCAACCCGAGCTGCAAGTCTCTGCACCACTTCTGTTAAGGCCTCTCTATCCTGACGCTGTTGCCTGTAAAGTTCATCAACAACTGCCTGCTGTTGTCTCTTATTTTCCTCCATTGCCACCTGCTGTAGTCTCCAATTTTCCTCCATTGCCACCTGCTGCTGTCGGTTGGCCTCCTGCTGAGCCGCTGTAGCTTGCAGCAAGGCTTTAAGCAGATCCTCCATGTCAACAGATTTTTCAGGTGGCTTTGCAGCTGCTTTCACCCAGGACATATATCAAACCCTCAGGGGTGAGTCTCAGTAACTTCACACTGGGCTGTATCTGCATAAACCACCGTTTTCTGCAGGCCTCACAAAGCTGCTGCTTTCACTTATGCGCAGAACGGCCTGCTCACATTCTCCACCAAGTTGTAACACTGTAGGGGTGCAAGGTGCCTTTTCCTGGGGAATATGGCAGCCCGCAGCAGCTGAGGAACAACACAAGTCCAGTTTCTGGTACAACCGACCCCGGCCAGTTTTATTGAAACAGAAAATAAAACAAACCCCAAAATAAAAATACCTTGCCTGTCCGGCACTAACTAAACATAAGATGTTCCTAACTGTCACTAAACAAAACACAGAGTTCTTCAGTACATACTGTATAGCTTACTTGCATCAGAAAGCGTGTCTCTCACACACAGATCCTGCAGCCTTCCCAGGCAGTCTGCCCATACTAATCAGGTTAGAAGCACTATATCACTCTTACACAGCTGAAACCCTGATTAGCCCTCTGTGAGGCCAAAGACCCGAACTGGGCCCAATGTCTAGAACTCGCCTTATCTCTCTCTCAGAGCCTTTTCCCAGCTTTTACAGCAAACTGAAAAGGTTCAGACAAAACAAAAAGCATTTTTCCTAGAAGTTAACATTTTCTAAAACATGTAAGACAAGAACCTGGGACAAATATACCTGCCCTCAAACACTATCCCAGTGTTCTTGTCACAATATATATATATATACATATATACACTGCTCAAAAAAATAAAGGGAACACTTAAACAACACAATGTAACTCCAAGTCAATCACACTTCTGTTAAATCAAACTGTCCACTTAGGAAGCAACACTGATTAACAGTCAATTTCACATGCTGTTGTGCAAATGGAATAGACAACAGGTGGAAATTATAGGCAATTAGCAGGACACCCCCAGTAGAGGAGTTGTTCTGCAGGTGGTGACCACAGACCACTTCTCAGCTCCTATGCTTTCTGGCTGATGTTTTGGTCACTTTTGAAAGCTGGCGGTGCTGGTAGCATGAGACGGAGTCTACAACCCACACAAGTGGCTCAGGTAGTGCAGCTCATCCAGGATGGCACATCAATGCGAGCTGTGGCAAGAAGGTTTGCTGTGTCTGTCAGCGTAGTGTCCAGAGCATGGAGGCGCTACCAGGAGACAGGCCAGTACATCAGGAGATGCGGAGGAGGCCGTAGGAGGGCAACAACCCAGCAGCAGGACTGCTACCTCCGCCTTTGTGCAAGGAGGAACAGGAGGAGCACTGCCAGAGCCCTGCAAAATGACCTCCAGCAAGCCACAAATGTGCATGTGTCTACTCAAATGATCAGAAACAGACTCCATGAGGGTGGTATGAGGGCCCGACGTCCACAGGTGGGGGTTGTGCTTACAGCCCAACACCATGCAGGACGTTTGGCATTTGCCAGAGAACACCAAGATTGGTAAATTCGACACTGGCGCCCTGTGCTCTTCACAGATGAAAGCAGGTTCTCACTGAGCACATGTGACAGACGTGAGTCTGGAGACGCCAAGGAGAATGTTCTGCTGCCTGCAACATCGTCCAGCATGACCGGTTTGGCAGTAGGTCAGTAATGGTGTGGGGTGGCATTTCTTTGGGGGTCCGCACAGCCCTCCATGTGCTCGCCAGAGGTAGCCTGACTGCCATTAGGTACCGAGATGAGATCCTCAGACCCCTTGTGAGACCATATGCTGGTGCGGTTGGCCCTGGGTTCCTCCTAATGCAAGACAATGCTAGACCTCATGTGGCTGGAGTGTGTCAGCAGTTCCTGCAAGATGAAGGCATTGATGCTATGGACTGGCCCGCCCGTTCCCCAGACCTGAATCCAAATGAGCACAACTGGGACATCATGTCTCGCTCCATCCACCAACGCCACATTGCACCACACACTGTCCAGGAGTTGGCGGATGCTTTAGTCCAGGTCTGGGAGGATATCCCTCAGGAGACCATCCGCCACCTCATCAGGAGCATGCCCAGGCATTGTAGGGAGGTCATACAGGCACATGGAGGCCACACACACTACTGAGCCTCATTTTGACTTGTTTTAAGGACATTACATCAAAGTTGGATCAGCCTACAGTGTGTTTTTCCACTTTAATTTTGAGTGTGACTCCAAATCCAGACCTCCATGGGTTAATAAATTTGATTTCCATTGATAATTTTTGTGTGATTTTGTTGTCAGCACATACAACTATGTAAAGAACAAAGTATTTAATAAGAATATTTCATTCATTCAGATCTAGGATGTATTGTTTAAGTGTTCCCTTTATTTTTTTGAGCAGTGTATATATATATATATATATATATATATATACACACACACACACACACACACACACACACACACACATTGTTACACACATCCACACATACATATAATGACAGCCCTATGTATACACATACCGTATATACAGTCATATATACATGTAGTCAAACACTTAAGCTGGGCATACACCCACCCCCACCCCCAGAAGAGCAGGCAGAGCTCCCGCATTTTGCCAGCACCCTAGTAAAGCAGGCAGGATGGAATGATACTCTACGGTATTTGTGGGTCTGTGGGGTGGGGGAGGAGCTAAAATGATGTGAATTGCATAATTTTAGCCCCACCCCCTTCCCGTGGACCCGCTAATCATGGCATTTTCCCGAAGTTCCCTGCAGCGCCTACTCTCCAGACTTCTCCCAGAGAGGAGAAATGGAAAAAAGGTAGGTATGGTCTGCAGCAGCTTCTCCCCCTCCTCTCTCCCATGCTGCTGCTGGCACAGTGCTGTGTAGCCTCTCCCCTTACTCAGACTCCACCTCCCTCTTCTCCAGCTCACAAAACAGAAAACGAGCTTTACAAGGGGACATGGTGTACTAATTCAGGTTCTTGGTCATGTTTTAAAAAAGTAAAAAAAATTCATGTTGACCTTTTTATGTGTCGATATGTCCCGTGTTGACAATTTTCATGTGTCAAACTTTTTCCTGTGTTGACCATGACAATGTCGACCAATAGTGGACAACGTATTGACTGTTGACCTAATCCAGGTTGACCCATTGAGCCATAACCATTTGTTCTTGTTGGAAACATAAGCTGCTATCTGCTATTGAACTTTTGAATAAAAACTACAAGGTTTCTCCTAAGTTTTTTTCACTTTTGGAGCTAACGGACACTGGCCAAGACTGACATGGTAAAATGATTCATTGGACACACTGGCTTTCTGTGCGCATATCTAAGGATTACCCCAGTCACATCTACAGAACAGATGATGCTACACTCTCTCTTTCTTCCATTCAGGTAGTCTGTCTTAACTTATTCCCTGTATTCTTATCAGCAAGACTTCCTAAATGCTGCAAGCATCATAGAAGCTGACAGCAGATACAGGCAGTGGGGAATTTCCCAAAAGGCATGTGAGGCAAGCGCCCAGGGGCGGCAGTTGGATGCTTATGTTGTTACTGTCAGCCCAAAATGTACCAGTAACTGCAAAATATGTCCACTGTACTGTACCGTATGCCATCTTCAATGAAGTGTGAATGGGTAGAACATGCACATACTGCCCCGTAGGCTGTCCTATTTAACAAATATGTATATATACAGTAATTAAAAATAAAAAAGTCACAAGGGGCGTGGCTTGTATCAGCATGGAGTAGCGGCAGAATGCTGTAGCTCTCCACACTAATCCCATATATATATATCCTGTTTCCTGGCACATTTTCGTTAAAAATTGCCCTGCAGTTGTGTGAGTGTGGGCTGTACCCTCCGGTGTGAGTACTACAGCCACTACTATTATAACACCCTGACTATCGAGGGTTACGCAGTGCGGCCTAACTACCAGATGTCACGTCCGGCCTCGCTGTACGTCCCTGCACTGTGCACTGCTGTACTTCCAGTCACGGCCATCATCCGACCGCTCCGGCTAGCGTGACACAGCGCTGGAAGTTCCGGACACTGGAAGTTGGAGGCTGAATATCTGTGCGCTGCTGGCGGCTGGGACCGGAATACTGAACAATATACTTGCTATGCGCAGCCCCACCATCTTACCCACTGCACCGGAGTTTACCGACTGGGGAGCCGCGAGCCGCTAGTCTGGAGTACTACTACCAGTGAGCGTGGTATTTAGCCGCAAAGCCGCCATTTTGAGACTGTCCTCCTAAATTGCTGCAGTTCTGGACGCGGAGTGGTGTCTTTCTACTGTCCCACCAGTGAGTACACATTTTATTGCTGTAGCTATGCTCTGAAAACCGGGTACATGACACTACCTCTGTGAGCCAATGTAATTGCTACCTATACACTGTTAAGTCCACTGCTGACTGACCTGCTGAATTTGCACAATTGTATCATCATTTACAACACGTCCTAGCCTGGACTGACTCAGTGCTGCAGCTCCTATCACTGGTAGTTTGACTTTCGAGCACTATTTTGCTTTGTATTCTGCCACCCTCTGTGAATATTAGCGGAATTGGGCAGCTGTCTTCCCGTTAGCCTATCTGGACTCTGATCCTGTACCGATATTTTGCTTCATCATATACCTTCTGCTGCTCTTAGTGTATTTTTTTTACTTTTTTTTGTTTTGTTTGTATACGCACCTGAGAAATTGTATTCTACCTACAGCTATGTCATTTTTGTGTTGTGCGATTCCTTTCCCTTTGGAATTGTTCCTGATCTATCGTCTCAGTAGCATGAGTCCTATAACCAAACACAACCATGGTGAAGGGCGGTCAAGCAGTGGGGGTGTGCAAAATTGGAAAAATTTGCTAGATCCTCGCAAACATCCCAATCGGCCAGACAGGGAGACGCTAATCCGTCCTCCCGTGCTATGGAGGGTGACGCCTCTGAGCCAGCTGAACCTGTGCATTCTACTCAGCAAATATTGCAGGCTATCTCTGCATCTGAACGAAGGGTTACCGATAGGATTGGACAAGTGCAAGTGGACGTCTCTCTGCTTCGCTAAGATTTATATAATATAAGGGAGAGAGTGGGCGAGAATGAACACCGGATCTCAGCTCTTGAACATACAACGTCTCCTTTGAAAACCAAAGTGGACGACTTATCTACTCAGATGGTCTCTATGCAAGCTAAGCTGTCTGATATAGAGGGAAGACTGAGGCGCAACAATGTCAGGTTTGTTGGGCTTCCTGAGAGGGTGGAAGGTACTTCCCCAGAATCACTTCTTGAAAACTGGCTCATTAAGTTGTTCGATAGAGAGGCGTTTACTCCTCAATTTGCTGTGGAGCGTGCACACAGACTTCCGCCTCGTCCACTACCACCGGGAGCCCCTGCAAGAACTTTTATTGCACGTTTCCTGCATTACAAGGACTGTGATGCTATACTCCGGCTGGCTCGGATGTAGGGCCCTCTGCAATTTGATGGACATAATATTTTCCGTCTTTCCAGATTTTGCCCTGGAGGTGCAAAACAGTCGCTCACAATATTTCCATATTAAGAGGAAGCTACGTGATCAGAAAATACAATACTCCATGCTCTTCCCGGCTAGGCTACGAGTGGTATTTAACGATACTACACACTTCTCTTCCCCAACAGATGCGATGACTGGCTGGAGTGGCAACCTCGTGCTCCTCGCTTTCCTGCTGATTCTGGATTCTGTGTTTTGTTGTTTTCTTAGAGTGCTTGTTACAATCTGATGGGATATGTGGAATCATGATTTCGCTTAATATCTGCGTGAAGCTGTTTGCTTTTCAATTTTTTTTTATTTATTTTTAATATTGCTGCAATATCTAATTTCTATTGATTTTTTTTTTGATGTTTGCAATTTAATGTCAGGGAAATATACTATACTGTTATTTGTGGGGAGTACTTGCTGAATATAGTGTAGGGGTTTTCTTCTCTCCCCTATCCCTTAGCTTTGTTTATTGGGTACGGTTTGGTTATGGGCTCTAGGTATACCGTAGGTTCTCAAGGTTATACAGGGTTGATATGGGCGGGGTCAGTTTTTTTTTTCTTGCTATCAATTTTTGTTCTTATGTGTGTTTTGCTGTGCTGTAATACGTGTGCTGGAAATCACTCAGATGTTTTGTGCTCAGAGATTTATATTGCGACTCCCTATCTCTATTAACTATATGTTCTGTTTTAATATGGAATGCTATCCCACTTCTCTTTATCTTCTCATGTATCATCCTGTTACTTTTTTCCTCTTCGATTCCTATGGTGTCTACTTCTGATGGGCTCCACCCTGCTCGGCTGGAATGTTAGGGAATTGAATGACAAGATTAAGAGGTCCCTGGTCCTGTCACAGGTTAACAAGTACCAGGCAGAAATAATATGTCTCTCTGAGACTCATTTATTAGGCGGCAAAGTTATAGTACTCAAGAAGCCTTGGGTTAGTCATGCGTTTCACTCCACATTCTCTAATAACGCCAGAGGTGTTTCAGTGCTTATAAGAAAGTTGGTGCAGTTTCATTTAGATCTATGTGAAGTAGATGAATATGGCAGATATTTTTTTTACGTGCTTATGTCAATCGCAAATTACTACATGTGCTGGCTGTGTATGTCCCCCCCACCTTATAATAACGAATTTATCCGCCAAGCTGCCAGGTTTATTGCCCAGACCCCTGCAACCCCTGTAGTGTGTTTGGGAGACTTTAATAATGTAATGGACCAAAACTTAGATAGGTGGAAAGAGACAGTCATACCTACTGCTCAATCACCCTCTCCCACTCCGTTTGCGCACTTGGTGACAGAGCTGGGGTTGGTAGATATATGGAGAAACCAAAATATTGCTGCTAGCCAATTGTCATGTCATTCTGCTACTTTCCACACTCTCTCCCGTTTAGACTTAGTATTGATTTCTTATGATCTGTCACCAGATGTAGTGGGGGTGGATTACCTTTCACGGGGTATATCGGATCATTCTCCTATCTCTCTCACTCTAAAAGCAGACTGGGCTCGAAGCACGAGAATGTGAAAACTTAATCCCTTTTGGCTAACCTGGTTGCGGCCTGCGAAGGGTTTCAGATTGATAATTTAACATATGAAGATCCAGCAATCACGCATGACGCCTTTAAGGCGTTTATGCGTGCCTCATTTATTTAATGGATTTCTGGACTCAAATTGTTTAGTAGACAAGAGGAAATGTGCTTAGAAGCTTTGTGTCAGCAACTGGAAGCTCAATATATTTGTACACAAATGCAGTCTGATAGGATACTGTGGCAGGATGCGCAGCAGGAGTGGTCAGAATATCTATTTGAGAAATCTAGGCGTAGGCTCCTTTTCTCTGGGCATGAGCGATATTTTCAGAAGGTATTTAGCTTATTTGGCTCATGCTGAGTTAAACAATAATGTTATTCAATGCGTGAGGAATTCTAATGATCAGTTATGTTACTCCAGACCGGAGGTAGCAGAAACGTTCCGTGATTATTATTCCTCGTTGTATGCTTCACGAGCCTCTTACTTCGCTAAGCAACTTCAGGACTATCTGACCCAAATTGAGCTGCTGTGCTTGTCTCGGGAGGATGTTGAGGCATTGGATGTACCATTTACACTGGAGAAGATACAGTAGAGGCTGCAGTTTTGTCTCAGACTCCATGAGGGTGGTATGAGGGCCCGACGTCCACAGGTGGGGGTTGTGCTTACAGCCCAACACCGTGCAGGACGTTTGGCATTTGCCAGAGAACACCAAAATCAAAAGTCCCTGGGTGTGATGGGCTTCCGGTGGAGGTGTATAAGCGATTTAAAGAATTCTTCATTCCTTACCTACTGGAATGTTTAACTCACTTTTTGAATGGGGAGCTCTTTCTCAGTCTATGTACGAGGCCAATATAATTGTTTTGGTAAAGCCAGGGAAGGACCCCTTGCTGCCGGAATCATACCGACCCATTTCCCTTCTGACCACTGATGTTAAGATCTTGGCAAAAGTTTTGGCATCTCATCTAAATTTAGTTATCTCATCCACTATTCATCCTGATCAGACGGGTTTTATGCCAGGCAAGTCCACCGCCCAAAACTTACGTAGATTGTTTTGCCATCTTCAGAGGCATGACTTAATAGAGTCGGAGGCAGCGGTGGTGTCTCTTGATGCGACCAAGGCCTTCGACTCGGTGGAGTGGGTATACTTGTGGGGGGTACTTTAGAAATTTGCTTTTGGACCACGATTTATTAGTCTTTTCTAAATTCTATATTCCTCCCCTATGGCTCGCGTGACGGTGAAAGGATTTACTTCATGCGTCTTCCCATTGGAGAGGGGCACCCGACAGGTCTGCCCTCTGTCCCCTGCGCTATTTGCAATTGCTATAGAACCACTGGCTAGCTTGCTGCGCACTAATGGGGAGATTTGCGGACTTAAAGTCGGGGAAGTTGTAGATGTAGTGACTCTCAATGCACATGATATGCTCCTCTTCCTGCAAGATTCTATGGGCTCATTGCAGGCTATGTTTCGAATAGTTGACAAGTTCGGGACTTTTTTGGGTCTACTGATTAATTGGGGTAAATCGCATATCCTCCCTATCTCTGGTCTTATTCCTGATGATATCCATGAGGCTCACTCCTTACAGTGGACACTACAGTTCAAGTACCTTGATATTTGGATCACACCCATGGCCACAGACTACGTGACTCAAAATATTGACCCCATTATATTTACCTTTAAGGAAAGAGCTCATGCCTGGGGAAAACTACCTTTATCCGTACTGGGCTGTATTAATCTATTTAAAATGGCCACACAACCTAAATTGTTATATGTTTTGCAACATTCCCCAATCTATATACCAAAAAAGGTATTCAGCGGGATTGAGGGTGTTCTGTCATAGTTTATCTGGGGCAGCAAACCAGCACAAGTCTCTATTAAAACTCTATTTAAATCACAGCTCACAGGGGGATTGGGTCTCCCCAATCTTAGATTTTACTACATCGCTGAGCAATTGTCACATCTATCTAGCTGGACTAAAGACTCAGTGGATTTGACTAGGGTGGGATTCTTGGCCGAGCGGGTGGAGTGCTCATCTGCTTTTTCCTTTTCTCCTCTCCAATTTCTACTCTGTGGCCTATCAGCTACTAGTTTACCTCATCTGCTTCGTGAAGCCTTACTGGTTTGGCGCTTTGTGCATACTCTTTTTGACTGGTCCGATCAAGATAGTTGTGCTCCATTATGGTTCAATAACGCATATTCTGAGTTATACACGCTATTACTGGATAACGTATGGATTACTAAAGGGGTGTTATCGGTGGGTCAATTGTATCACAAGGGAATATTTAAGTCCTTTCAGCAATTAAAAGAGGAGTTTAATATTCCTAACACTGCTCTGTTTAGATACCTCCAGTTGCGACATGCTATACAAGCCCAATTTCCCCACAATTATCTGGCGATCTCAGACTCACCTGTTAAAGCACTGTTATCTAATCTAGGCCTGAAAGGGAAAATATCCTATACATATGCTGCTATAAATGATAGATTTAACCCGGACCAGCTAAATGGTCTCTATTCAAAGTGGGAGTCGGATCTAGGACCTTTATCTAATGGACAGTGGCTCCAAATACTTGGTTCTATCAAACACACTACACCCTGTATTAGATATAGACAGGTGTTTTTTTTATGTCCTACATAGGATTTATCGTACACCTGTATCTATGCAAAGGGCTGGTCTCAGAGACAATTCCTCTTGTCTTAAATGTCAGGCTGATGATGCAGGGTTTTGGCACTTACTCTGGGATTGTCCTATGGTCTCTGTTTTCTGGGAAGGTAAATGGCAAGATGTGTTGCTAACTACCCCTTCACTTCCTGCTATCAACCCTGGAGTATGTATGTTCGGCCTAGACCTTGAAGAGACACACTCAATCACAATCTATAAGTATGTTCTCTGTCTCACTACCCTAGCTAAGGTTATTATAGCAAGGGCTTGGGTCTCAGCTGATTCACCTAATGTATATCAATGGAGGGCATTAGTTAATGATATAGGTAGACACAAATGGCATATGTTCAGAACAAATGGCTCCATTACTAAATTTACGGAGAAATGGGATGGATGGTGCAACTCTAGACTGGGCAGACCTGATCTAATTGTATAGATTAACCTAAATACATGTTGAATAGATGCACGCCCACTTGAATGCTCTATTGTATTGTGTTGGATCTCCTAACAGCAATATGCTTTAACTGGATGTCGTAGAAATTATGTTTGTATCTGCTGACATTTTTTTTATGTTTTAGATCTTGGTATGTGTTGGCACTAATGAAACACACAGACAAACCTTGTTTTTAATATACATCTTTATTGATGACACAAGTTGTGGTTACTGTTTATGTTACAGCTTTTTTCCCCCCCTATGTTATGTAATGTACTTGGAAAACTACTTGATTTAAAAAAAAAAAAGTCACATTCCCTTTTTATTATTCTATTAAATTAACTATCATCAAATCAGAGCTTATAACCAACCAATGAAAAATAATAAAATTAGGCCGGGGTGGGGGGTTTGGGGTGGATACTGTTGTGTCTAGGTGCAGGCTCACCGCTAAATCTGCCCCTGGATACAGGACTACACGTTCTACATTTAGTGCCTGCCCCCTGTGTACACTCTTAATTCCCTATTCCTCTGCGCTACAGCAGTGAAGGTGCACCCTTCCTGACTCATATCTATTTTTCCACCTCTTATTCACGACATATAGGGGTCAAGTACACTCATTCCTCATTCTATGTCAGTGACAGATAAGGAACAGCAGTAACAGGATACATATCCTGTGCATTCTTTTCCCTCTCTAATTCTTTCCAGATTGAAAGAAATGAATCAATTGAGATTGCTCATATGATGTTATTGTATATTGGCATATAGCAATTATCTCTGTAGTCTGAGTACACTATGATTGATGCTGTTTTGCATATTATGGAAGGCCTCATGTAGAGTCATATTTTCACTACTGGTTCTGATCCATATAAGATGGTGAGTAATGTGTTATTTTAACGAGCACTAATATAATGAACTAATTAAAACTTATTACAAGCCATTTGCTACAGATAATTGATATATGTATAACACACATATTTAGCCTGAGTCATGTGTAAAAGAATAACTGCATACTCCTTCTAATTAGAAAACAATGCACAGCAGTTTGTTTCTTCATTCATTTTTTGTGTGACAAATGAATAATGACAAATCAGTTGAACATTCTGATGTGACACAGAAGCATTTATTTCTGTTATATCAGTTGTAGGACTGTCTAACAGAATTTCTGAAGTTATCCTTCACTTCTACTCCCAGGCCTGCCATCAGTGGGTACTTTAGGCACAACTGTCCCAGTCCTGGCTTCTCTAATAGAGAGGGGAAGGCCCGGACCACTCATGCCGCCACCCACCTCCCGCTGTCCGTGTCCCCGTCCGTCTGCTGCTGCCGTACGCCTGGTGCCCGCAGGCTCTAATCTCAAGATGGCCACCGCCTCAGAGGAGACAGTTACTAAAGATACTAGAGGAGGCTCTAGTATCTTTAATAACTGTCTCCCCTGAGACGGCGGCCATTTTAGGAGGGACTTTTTCAATAGTTTTTACTTGAAGCAGGTTGCCGAAAAGTCTGCTGCGGTAGCGGTGGCAGGGTGGGGGTGGATTATCATATATTGGCAAAACTTCTCATAAGTTTAAAGAGAGAATAACTACATATAGGTCCAATATTAAAATTGCATTATCCACGGGTAAATCTGAGCATCCAGTTGCACGCCACTTCTTGGAGGCATGTCACAATTTAACATTCCTGAAATATAGGATGATAGATCACAATCCCCCTCTATCAAGTGGAGGTGACCGGGGAGCGAGACTCCTCCTTAGAGAGGCTACTTGGATACATCACCTTGAAGTATTAACACCGAAAAGTTTAAATGAAATTATGGCCCTGTCTTGTTTAGCATAAAAGGTACTATTTATAGTGTGTTGGTTGTGATCTACCCCTGCTCCTTGAGTGACCAAGTTTTACATATCTATATAACTGTATATCATTTTTATACATATAGTTTCAATGGTTTTGGCTAATATATGTTTTAGAACTGGTGCCGTGAATGGTGGGTTGTTACATAGTATTATTATTACATCATTGTATCAGTGCCTGTATTTTTCTGTGATGTATTTGATCTATCTTCACTGTTATTAACAATCTCTGGATTTCATGAAGTGTTTATGCATGTAATAAGAATTATGTTATACATGTGGCAGCCGTATTTAGTAGTATACATATTGGTTTGTTGCAGCCTAATATTACTCAATTAATGATCAACTAGCCAGGTTATGATTTAAACTGTTATGTTATGGCTTTCATTTGCCGCACTAACTGTATACGTACTGTATATGTCATAGTGATTGCCCTTGTATTGTATTTCAGTGTCCGCTTTTTGTGTGGGGTGTTTCTAAGGGGATGGATCGTGACATGCAACATGATGATGCACGCCGACGTCATCGGACCGTGCCTGACCAGACCAGGGATCCGGCGGGAAGGCAGGTTTTTCACTTACTGTGCGGGGGTTTATAAGGTAAGACGCATTTTGTTATTTTGTATTGTCCTGACGAAAATCATCAAAGAAACGTTGACACCAGAGCACTGTTTGTGTCTTCATTTTCGTACCTTGAGTGCCGCTCCATCAGCTGTGGTATAGATATATATGTAAAAATTGTGCATGAAATGGAAAAACTGAATACTCCAGCAAGGTATGGGTGAGGTGGGATATCTTTTAGGGTATGTACCGAACATGGGGCCATCTTGAAATTGGCCATCATGAATCTAAGTCAGCTTTCCCATATCCTGTACAGTTTTTGAAACAAAAGAGTGTACGGCGACTTCTTTCACAAGGGTGTACTGCGACTTTTGAATCACCCTGTTGTGTGTGTGTGTGTGTGTGTGTGTGTGTGTGTGTGTGTATATATATATATATATATATATATACACATGCGAGTATCGGCGATACCTGCATATATATTTGGACTCCTGGCCGGGAGGTACCCACGGAATGCACCGGGAAAACTGTGTTTGCTACATGGTGTGCTGCCTCAATGCATATCTCTCTCTCTCTCTCTCTCTCTCTCTCTCTCTCTCTATATATAAATATATATATATATATATATATATATATACATACACATATATGTACCCGGAATATCATGCATAACATATCCTCTGTACCATGAGGTGATGTAAAAAACTTCTTGAGGTATTTTTGACCTCATATGTTGGAGTTCACCTTATTTATATGTATGTGTGTTTACACCTAAAAATAGGATTTTAATACCTACCGGTAAATCCTTTTCTCTTAGTCCATAGAGGATGCTTCAAGAACCATGGGGTATAGACGGGATCCGCAGGAGACATGGGCACTTTAAGACTTTAAAAGGGGTGTGAACTGGCTCCTCCCTCTATGCCCCTGCTCCAGAATCTAGTTATAGGAACTGTGCCCAGGGAGACGGACATTTAGAGGAAAAGGATTTATATAATTTTTAAACTAAGGTGAGATACATACCAGCTCACACCTCAAACACGCCGTACAACATGGCATTCAATAACAACGCATGCAACGGCATGACTAACATCAGCCACAGACTGACTGAACTCAACTCAACCTGAATGTAACCATAACCAAAAACTGCAGATACAGCCTGCACTGGGACGAGCGCCCAGCATCCTCTACAGACTAAGAGAAAAGGATTTACCGGTAGGTATAAAAAATCCTATTTTCTCATACGTCCTAGAGGATGCTGGGGATGCTTCAAGAACCATGGGGTTTATACCAAAGCTGTAGAACGGGCGGGAGAGTGCGGATGACTCTGCAGCACCGATTGACCAAACAAGAGATCCTCCTCAGCCAGGGTATCAAACTTGTAAAACTTCGCAAAGGTGTTTGATCCCGACCAAGTAGCAGCTCGGCAAAGCTGTAATGCCGAGACCCCTCGGGCAGCCGCCCAAGATGAGCCCACCTTTCTGGTAGAATGGGCCTTCACCGATTTCGGTAACGGCAATCCTGCCATAGAATGAGCCTGCTGAATTGTATTACAGATCCAGCGTGCAATAGTCTGCTTGGAAGCAGGAGCCCCAATCTTGTTGGAAGCCCATAGGACAAACAGAGCCTCTGTTTTCCTAATTTCCTAGATTTTCAAAGCTCTGACCACATTGAGAGACTTCGATTCCGCCAAGGCGTCAGTAGCCACTGGCACCACAATAGGCTGGTTTACGTGAAACGATGAAACCACTTTTGGCAGAAATTGCTGACGAGTTCTCAACTCTGCTTTATCAGCATGGAAGATTAAATAGGGGCTTTTATGAGACAAAGTCGCCAATTCAGATACCTGCCTTGCGGATGCCAAGGCCAACAACATGACTACTTTCCAAGTAAGGAATTTTAACTCAACCTTACGTAAAGGTTCAAACCAATGAGATTGCAGGAACTGCAACACCACATTAAGATCCCATGGTGCCATTGGGGGCACAAAGGGAGGTTGGATGTGCAGTACGCCTTTCACGAAGGTCTGAACTTCTGGAAGGGAGGCCAATTCTTTCTGAAAGAAAATTGATAAGGCCAAAATTTGTACTTTAATGGAGCCTAACTTTAGGCCCGCATCCACACCTGCTTGCAAAAAATGGAGCAAACGCCCCAGCTGAAAGCCTTCTTGGATTCACACCAAGACACATATTTTCTCCAAATACGGTGGTAATGCTTTGCCTGAAGAACTGTGGGAATGACTTCACTGGGAATACCCTTTCGGGCTAGGATTTGGCATTCAACCGCCATGCCGTCAAATGCAGCCGCGGTAAGTCTTGATACACGCACGGTTCTTGTTGTAACAGGTCCTCTCGTAGAGGAAGAGGCCAGGGATCTTCTATGAGCAACTCTTGAAGATCTGGATACCAGGCACTCCTTGGCCAGTCTGGAACAATGAGTATCGTCTGAACCCTTGTTCTTCTTATGATCTTTATCACCTTTGGAATGAGTGGAAGTGGAGGGAACACATAGACCGACGGAAACACCCACGGTGTCTCTAGGGCGTCCACCGCTATTGCTTGAGGGTCCCTCGACCTGGAACAATATCTCCGAAGTTTCTTGTTGAGGCGAGACGCCATCATGTCTATTTGAGGAATTTCCCAATTACTTGTCACTTCTGCAAAGACCTCTTGATGAAGACCCCACTCTCCTGGATGGAGAACGTGTCTGCTGAGGAAGTCTGCTTCCCAGTTGTCCACTCCTGGAATGAAGACTGCTGACAGAGCGCTTGCATGTCTCTCCGCCCAGCGAAGAACTTTTGTGGCCTCCGCCATCGCCGCTCTGCTCTTTGTTCCGCCCTGGCGGTTTATGTACACCACTGCTGTTATGTTGTCTGACTGAATCAAGACGGGCAGACTGCAAAGAAGATGTTCCACTTGCAGAAGGCCATTGTAAATGGCCCTTAATTCCAGAATGTTTATGTGCAGACAAGCTCCCTGGCTTGCCCATTTTCCCTGGAAATTTCTCCCCTGTGTGACTGCTCCCCAGCCTTGGAGACTTTAACAAAGCTAAATATTTATCTTATTAAAAACACGTTAAAGGTTAAAGAACACAGTACGCAATTGGCGCAAAAAGTACCGCAAGGGTACTCCCTTAACTATACCTTAAGGAATGTACTTATACTGTAAACCTCTGTGTAGTGGTAGAGTGTAAATGCAACACAGTATAACCTTATTACCTCAAAAGCTGTTCGAGCGTCACCGACGCTCTGAGATTACTTAATACTATAAGAAATACACAGATACCGTGCTCAGGGTCCAACGCCTAAATATATATTATGAATGATATACTTGCAAAAGAATTTAACACAATACAAGCCATACACTACAATATAACATAGACTACCTAACCAGATAACTACACGGGAAATACAATACAATACAATTACGTTTAAGGGAAAATAAGAGGGGGAGAGGAGAAGAGAGAGAGAGAGAGAGAAATGGCTCACAATAACAAGAAGACAAATATGATTGCAGAGAAAGCTTACACATGTGAGGAACAATCGCTGCGCAGTCAGTCAATGCTGAGAATCTTTGTTTAGAAAGTACTTGAGCTTACCCATGCTGCCTGTCCCTATATACACGACACCCAGCAACACAATTGTCCCTACAATGCCGCATGGGGCAGAAGCTAGACTCCATTTTGGGAAAACTCCACTTGATTCCAAAGACTACACCACATGGCTGAAAGGGGGAGGGGAAAATACCCGGCAGCAGCCATTTTAGATTTGCAGGTCCAAACACATGGCACTCTCTACTACACCACAATCACATAGCAGAAAACACAAGACTCCATTTTATTCCAAAATGTCCAAGCCTCAAAACAATGCATATGTTCTGATTTTACAATTCCAAACAATCTAAATCACCTTTCACAATGTAATCCAACTTCCTAGAACCATCTTATAATTTCACATTCCAAACAACTTCAGTATCTCAATAACCAGAGCATATTCATCACAAGACCAGATCACAATGTAATTAACACAAACGTAACTGCATGGTGGTATTTATGATTAACAAGATATATAGTATAACTAACCAGCACAATCTATTTTAAATCTCCATTAGGCAAACAAATACCACAAATACTATGCTACAGATTGTATACTGTTCCAATTCATCACAGACTTCACAGAGTATCCACAAACACCCAACAATCACACAACTGCCCAAACCTCGTTAACCTTAAGCCATTTGTATTTCCAAACTAACTAATCTATGCCAACCATTCTACAACTACATTGCTACAAACACATATTTAAAACTATTCTATGCCAATCAGCCATGAGATATTGAGATGATACTTAGTCTTTTCTAAGGAGCCCGGTGATGATCCAGCCATGCTTGCTGTGTGCTTTGTTCTGAGTGTAGCTACATTACATCTGTTCTCTGAGGCCACACCTGACCACTACCTTCCTGTTTGACCAGTACCTGGGGGAGGGGTCTTTCTTTCTTTGTATATGCTGATCAGGTTCAGCCCTGAAAACTTAGTAAAAGGTTGTCTTGAGCATCCATTGTTCTAACAATGTGATCTTAGCTTTTATACATATAATCATATCTATCTGCTGCAATGTCCCACAACTTCACAACCAGCATCAAACTAACCCACACATCATTCTGCTTGCTTCAATACCAAACATGATGGGCACATCTGGTTCTGTTCAAATGATACGTATTCATGACATCAATTCATCAGCCAATTCTAAATCTCCATGATGTCTGGTGCTTGACATTATTATAACCATGTACTGTATGAAACAAGCGCCGAATCCATCTCCGTGCCATGTCCGAGCAAATGCGTGTGTTTCCATATATTGCTGTGCTCGCTGCGCATATTTGCAAGTATAGCGACTTAAATGTGTGTGTGGTTTGTATGTTCTCTCTATGTAATATTTTTGACTTTGACAACTTGCATCTGTGGTCACCAGGATCCTATCCTGAATCCCGAACCTGCGTCCCTCTAGGAGGTGAGAACTGTGCGGCCACCACAGGAGAGAGATTCTGGTCCTGGAAGATAGGATTATTTTCCAGTGCATGTACAGGTGAGACCCGGACCACTTGTCCAACAGATCCCACTGAAACACTCTGGCATGGATCCTGCCAAACTGAATGGCCTCGTAGGCCACCACCATCTTCCCCAGCAACCGAGTGTATTGAAGAATCGACACTCTTGCCGGTTTCAGAATCTGTTTTACCATGTTCTGTATTTCCAGAGCCTTTTCCTCTGGAAGAAAAACTCTCTGTAATTCTGTATCCAGAATCATACCCAGGAACGACAGCCGTGTTGTCGGAACCAACTGTGATTTTGGCAAGTTTAGGAGCCAACCATGTTGTTGCAGAATTGTCAGTGAGAGCGTAACGTTTTTCAGTAATTGCTCCTTGGATCTCGCCTTTATCAGGAGATCGTCCAAGTACAGGATAATTGTGATCCCCTTGCTTGCGCAGGAGAACCATCATTTCCGCCATAACCTTGGTGAAAATCCACGGAGCCGTGGACAGACCAAACGGCAACGTCTGAAATTGGTAATGACAATCCTGAACAGCAAACCTCAGGTAAGCCTGATGTGGAGGATATATGGAGACGTGTAAGTAGGCATCCTTTATGTCAACCGACACCATAAAATCCCCCTTCTCCAGACTGGAGATCACTGCTCGGAGAGATTCCATCTTGAATTTGAATTTTTTTAGATAAAAATTGAGGGATTTTAGGTTCAGAATCGGTCTGACTGAGCCATCCGGCTTCGGGACCACGAACAGGCTAGAATAAAAGCCTTCCCCCTGTTGTGACGGGGTACAGTGACAATGACTTGATTTTGACACAGCTATTTTATTGCAGCGCATACTACCTCCCTTTCTGGAAGAGAAGCTGGCAAGGCCGATTTTAAAAATCGGTGAGGGGGCACGTCTTGAAACTCCAATTTGTACCGTTGGGCTACTATTTCCAATATCCAAGGATCCAAGGCCGAATGAACCCAGACCTGACTGAAGAGTTGGAGACGTGCCCCCACTGGTGCGGACTCCCGCAGAGGAGCCCCAGCGTCATGCGGTGGATTTGGTAGAAGACGGGGAGGACTTCTGCTCTTGGGAACTTGCCACAGCTTGTCACCTTTTTCCCCTTCCTCTTCCTCTCGCAGTAAGGAAGGAAGACTCTCGTCCTTTTTTGTATTTATTGGGCCGAAAGGACTGCATCTAATAGTGGGTCGTTTCCTTTTGTTGGGCAGGAACATAAGGTAAAAATTATGACTTACCCGCGGTAGCCGTAGATACCAGGTCAGCGAGGCTGTCACCCAACAAGACACTACCGTTAAATGGTAGAGACGCCATAGTCTTCTTAGAGTCAGCATCAGCATTCCATTGATGAATCCACAATGACCTCTGTAAATGCCAAATTGCTTTCTCACAAATATTTAAAATGCCCGCTCTAATATATATTGCAGACGCCAGGCGCATCTTATTACCATATACGATAAAAGTGCGCTGTACATTGTAAAACACTGCATCCCATAAGAGAAAACAATACACCCACACATTATCTGAGTTCCAAAGCTCATTGATGTATATATTTGTTATTAAAAGGATATGGATTCAATATATTACAAAGTACAGTATACCTATAGTTACATGGTTACAACTCACACAGTAAGCAGTTAAAACTTACAGTTACAGTCACAGTTACATACAGTTACAGGCCAGCATACAATACCATTATCCTTAAATTATATAAATTCGTCTTTCCATATCACTCTCTTTCTCTCTGTAAATAAATGCAGGAACTGGTCTGCCAGCAACTCCTTCATCCTCTGGTACCAAAAAGCAATTGACCTCCTGTGTGGTAAGCAATGTGTTATCTAGTTTCTGGGGGAGGGGACTCACTCATTCATGATGAGTCACTAGTCTCTTTGTATATGCTGAACAGGTTCAGCCTTGGGCTGACCTGAGCTTCCTGTCCACTACTTGTTTGGAATATCTATTGTTCTAATAAAAGTGATTTTAGCTTACATACATTTACATACATTTAATCATAATTATTTGTTGCAATGTCATACAACTTTATAACAAGTATCAAATGAATCTACACATTAATCTGGTTGCTTTAATAGTAAATATGACCGGTCTATCTTGTTTCGTTCAAATAATACACATACATGACACCACTTCAATACATAATTCCAAATCACCATGATGTCCGGCGCTTGACACTATCATAATTATGTTCTGCATGAAATAAGTGTTGAATCCATCTCTGTGGCATGTCCGTGTAAATGCGTGTTTTACCATATATTGCTGTGCTCGCTGTGCGTATTTGCAAGTATTGCGACTTATATGTGTGTAGTTTGTATGTTCTTTTTATGTAATATTTTTGACTTCGACAGTCCACCCTTTGGGAGCAAACAATAACTGCCATCAATTAACATAAGAAAAAATACCATAATCGGTGACTTAGACACAAGTATGTATGCATTTCACAAATCAGACACTTGACTATATTTGGGGAAGACAGGGAGGAGGACGAGACATCCTCTATATGCACTCGGTGGTCACGGGACCACTGGTTGGGTGTGGGACAACATTCAACCTATAGAGTATGCTGGGACAGTGCTTTGGCCTATAATGTCTGATTTGTGACGAACATTTCATACATACATGTACCTACGTCTTTGTACACTGATGTTTGGATTCGATTGAGGTTCTGCTGGGTAGATGAAGAAGACACAAACAAATCGTGACAGTGACATATAAAATTTTCATGATCTACATATTCCTATCATTTTCTGAACATTGTTTCCATTTCTGGAAAATATGCTAGGTCTGTTTAATCATTGAACAAGGGTTATAAGTAGTGTCCTTCCTAAATAACATAAACCTTCGGAGTTCGGGGAGAGCCACTCATAAACCTTTCTTCCACATATATTAATGAGCTCTTTATCTGCAATGTGTGAATAGCCATTGTCTGATTGTTCCTGATTACCTCTGAACTCCATAACTACTAGAACTTTGATTTTTTTTTCTCTGACTTTAACAAACTGATCGGCTAATCCTGGGATCCTATAAGGAAATCCCTCCTTCCTCCAGAACCAGTTCCAGTCCCACACTCGACTCCTCATAAAAAACCCTTGCAAAAATAGAATATCCTGAAAGAAAATGTTTGTCAGCGGGAAAGAGAGAAAAGAGAAATAGAACAAAACAACTCTTGTTCATAACAAATCAATTACAATGACTGGTCTTTCTGCAGTCCTTTAGTACGCTCAGGTAGTGTTCAACAGTGCCGCCTCTCAGTCTTCACGGAACAGAGTCTCTAGTGATACGAGGTTCTCTTTGCCTTGCTCTTTGAACACACAGTTCACTTGGAGAACACAGTTCACTTTGCTCTTCACCTTGCTCTTTGAACACACAGTTCACTTCGAACACACAGTTACCAAACTACACAAACTCGATGAATGTGAGCAATAAACTACTTTGTCACGAGTTCTCTCTGGGTCAGCGACCTTCTTGCAGTGGGACGAGTGGACCCAAGTCTCTCTTTCGGCAACCGTTAGTGCTGTCAACAAAACTTGGTATGGTCCTTCCCACCTGTCTATTAGGCAACCTGAGCGTAAGAACAATCACACAGTCTCTTGGTTCACAATCAAGACAGTTAGCATTTGGCATACCAGCAATCAACAGTTTCAAGTTCTTTTGTCAAGTTCTCAAATGCTGGCTCATCTCAATAAGGTACTGTACTGTCACATCATTGGTGTATTTCTGATCATTGTGCGGATCAATCATGACATGAGGTTGTCTTCCAAAAACAACCCAAAAAAGACACAAATATCAAAACAAAAACAAAAACAAATTTCGAAGAGGTTGATTCGTTGACTGAAGATCTGGGAGTGGTTCCGAAGCTACATAATACTAGTGGCAGTATCTATGATCACAATAGTACAATTTCAAGCTTTGCTCCTACTTCTAGGGGTACCATTATCTACACACAAATTTCTGCGCAATTTTTCTTTGCGGTAAACACAGCAGCATCCGTGGTGGCAGGAAATGCCTCTACCCAGTTTTAGAAAACATCAGTGCACACCAATACATAACAATAATTCCTAAACGGTGTTAACTGTACGAAGTCGATTTGTATTTCCTGAAAAGATCCGTCTGCAGGAGGGATATGGGATGGCTCTGTTGGTATTGCTTTACCAATATTCTTCCTCAAGCAAGCAAGACAGGTCATTGCTCTCTTACCTGCATGAGAATAGAATCATGGTGCACACCAGTAGGCTCTCATCAGTCTGCACCTACCCTCTTTGCCTAGATGTGCCACCTCAGCTAGACTTGGAAGGTATGCTCTGGGGGCTACTGGCTTACCGTGTCCACCTGCTCACAGTCCTGAGGACTCCTAGCCATACTCCTTTGTCCTCCAGACTGCCTTTTCCTGTAGGGAACACAAATTTTTTGTATCTTAATTTAACTATCGTGTGTTTGCAATGTAGAGTACCATGAGCATAACTCAAAAAATAAAAATAAAAAAGAAACATCTCTAGAGGAGAGTAAGAAGAAGAAAATGAAAAAGAAAATGTCAGGTTTGCCATTCACCAACAGGCATATCAGTGTCTATACAAAATTTCCCTTCACCAGTATTCCCATTCTCCACCCTTTGTGCATGACAAGGCACACTGCAGTAATACTGGTGTCATCGTGCTGTTGAGATATACTGGGTTCGGGCAGAACTCTGAAGGACCTAGGCATGTGGAGTTTGAACGGTACTTGGGTCCATGTATTGTACCACCCTGTGTGAACACAAAAGATGAAGAGGAAACTGTAGAGAAACAGAATAGAGGTTGGTGACAGATGAGTTTGTAGAGGTGAAGAAGATTTTATAAAAATTTGACAACTGGATTGGGCACTACGGGGAAGTAATTCTCTACTTGGTCTACTCCCCTTAAAAAAAAATTCTGCGTTTATCATATCGCTATTGGGACTATCCCAGCCATCAATCCAGTGTCCTGTCCATCCTAAGTTCATAGGGAACCCGGTATCTGTGAGATAATTTCCTCTACCTGTGATGGACATGCATGTAGAACAGTAGAATGCGACATTAGTCTTCGTGGGAGCACGGTATATGTATATCATATCTAACAAAATTAAGTTAATCAGGGGCCATTTCTGCTAGGAAAAAGAAGCAAAAGTTTAGAGGCCCTATCTTAACCCCAGCAAGTTTTGTCAAAGGGTAATGTTGCATTTATTTGTTCTTCCCATTAGCCGAATCTGTGTTTTCTGTATGGCTTATGATTCCTTACTATATGTCCCTTGGTCCCGTCTATGTGTTTAATAATGTGGCTTGTGTTTTCTGTCTAGGGGATCTATATTGACTATATGTCCTACTACTCCTACAATCTCTGGCAAAATGCCCTTCCTTCCTACAAGTGTAACATATTATTGACCATTAGGGATCTGGGGTTTGGACTGATGGGTCTTTCCTGTATGTGCCAGTATACTTACCGTCCTCAACCTCTCCACCTGTTGTTCTTTGTGCCTAGCACTATTCATGTGATGTTCAATAGCACACTATCTAAGATTAGCTACTGTGACCCTTTTCCAATTTTGCAAAGAAGTCTGCACCCCGACACTCAATGCCTTATTGAGCCCGTCCATTTGCAGAGACAGCCACCTCCCATTTGCCGAATTAGTGTTTACCAGTGGTCTTATCCAGATGGAGAGTTTTCTATTACTGCAAGAGACAAAAACAAAAAAAAAGTTTGACAAGCTTCTAGGTCATGCAAAGTATTTCATTCAATCCTTCTCATCCCATATTAAGGGACTGTACATGGTCCAACAAACATTTCTGAGCTCATCTTTACTAGGGGCATTACTAGGAATGAATACTTCTTATATGGTAACTGAAAGAAATACCCTGGGGTTACCTTGTCTCTGTCCGCTTTCCTACTGGCAAATACTAATGTGTGGACAGGTTTTTCTCCATTTCTGACGTTACTTTCTTGATTTTTTTATTTTTGTTTTACTATATATGTACACGAATGATACCATACTTACCTGTTCCACTGGTCTCAGCCACTTCCCCCACAGGCTACTGCTCTTCTTTTACCGGTTGAATACTCCTCTGGGTACATGAGAAATGGCTGAAAACATTCAGGTCACCTTCTCCTCCTAAATAAAACTTCAACATTCATTAGTACATATATAGGTTACAGTCATATTTTTCATATTTTTATTATTTTCTATAGTTTGTATGCTGGCCGTAACTGCTTCCACATCTACATAAGGCGGTGTACTTGCATTCTCTTTTTTTTCTTCCTACTTGTTTATTGTTGCTACAAAAGTTCAAACAGTTCTTATATTTCCATTCTTGTCTTATATGACTTTGGTTAGACATACCACCTGCAATACCTTAGGATCAAACTCACCAACCCCTCTTGCTGCCACAGGTTTAAACAATTTCTATGTCTGACCCTTTGTTTTCGGGATTTTATCAGACATATCCTTATCCTTAAGTTCTGCAATACCTCTGGTTCAAAGCTGCTCACCTTAGGGAATGGTACCCTATCTTTGTCAGTCATACATAACCATTCATTGCAAAAAGCCTCCGTGTGTGAACCATACTTTTCACACATAATAAACCTTGCTGACCCTCTCGGTCGCAATACTGACCTTTTCGGTCCCACTTCTTCAGTATGAACCCTAGCTACTAAATGCCCACTGCTTGTGCAATTGGATCCCATCGCTGACTTTTTGCCAATAAACGCAATCCCCAATGCACACCGCAGATAGACGGTGAAAGACACCTAGCGCTTTCACTCGCTCCTTCTCCGCTGAGTACCACGACTCACTCCAATAGTGACCACCGCGTACCCAGTGAGGCCCTATCTAGTTTCTATTTACTGGAAGTTGTTAGGAGTGACTTACCTTTTCCAGTAAATATCTGCCGCTGGAGATTTTCCTGAGAGAGACCAGCGAAAACTCCCTATACTCTTATACATAAATCACGCTTGCGTATGCTCTATACAGCGCTAATGATACCGCGATTCTACGCAAAAAGCTCGTAAAAGGGGTATCAAGTTGAGCTATATATCACACCCACAAACGTGCGGTCCAATCGCACAGCGTATAGCTACTTGTTACCTATCTGCCGTACAACCACGGGTCGATGTACAAACTGCGACCCTCAGCTCAGAGCGTAACAAAAAACCTTTTTACTTCAATACTACACAATGCACAATTCCTATTACGCTCCTCTGCAAATCTCCTCACGATTTGCGTATTTCAATCTATATTAACGTGAGTCAGCCGCCTCACGCCACCAAGCCTCCACTTACTTGGTGTACCATGGGACCCGATTTCCGGGTTTCAAATCCACTCTCTCCTACGTTTGCTCACTCAAATACACTTCGTTTTTTTTCTGTACAGAAAATTTCAGTTCATTCATATAGGCAGCTTTACCCCAGAGGCAATACAGTTTTTAAACTAAATTTAGAGTAACCTGCTTTTGAAATCTGGTAGTTATGTGCTATTGTATTAAATGTCCACTATCCCACCTTTGAACTAAACGACACCATTGTATAATTTGTACTCAGTGCCCGCATTCTTATGTACTTTGCGTAAACACGCGACCGTGCGTGTCTCTTACGCTGCGTGCGCAGTCCTGTACTTTGTCCGAGACACGTATACCAAACCCTGCGTCTGCAATAAAACACCCAGCTCTATAAATGTGAACAATACTAATTACTATTGCCCACTAGACACAACTTGTTCTGTATAAACTTTTATGCAGACCTGCATTTGTGCCTTTACACTTACTTCCTTAAAATACTGTTATTTCAAATTTACCTATATAGCAACAAATGTATCCTATTTCACACAGATCTATTATGACTCTAGCAATAATCAATAATTTAAATGATATGATTCAGATTGGATAGCTATCTTGCAGAACATACACTGATATAAATATACACATAATTATAATAATATTATATATATGTACCATTCACTGGTCTCCTATGAGACACCTTACCTCTTATTTGAATATCAAAACTATTTGCTTTTCCACTGCTAAAAATAAAAGCAGTTACACAGGTTAATTTGCATTTCAATGGCTATCCTATAGCAAACAGAGAGTTAACTATATCCTGGGAAAGAAAAAAAAAAGTTTTTAGTTTTTTTTTTTTCAATTTCTCACAGCAAGCCAAGCATTTATCTCACCATGTACTCTCACTAGGCCCAACTGAAACTATTTGTAATTGACTATGGCATGGGTTAAATAAATGCATTAGTAACTCATAAATGGTGTTTGATGTGACCAAGGAAAGCTGATTGTTCTGAGCAGAATGAAAATCAGCTATTTAGAAAATGACCTTCCTAAAATGGCCACTGCTCCTCCCCCTTCCACATGCATGAGGTTTACACATAATGGTGGATAGGCCATGTGGTTAGTCCAAAATGGAGGACAGACCATGCGGCTTCCTTTGTCACAAAGAAATCACACATTATACAAGCACCAGAAGTTATTTTGGGCCTGAGTTAAAAAAAAACTATATCAAGGCTATGCAGAAACTTTTAAACGTACTTTTAAACCTACTTAACAGATAAACAATCCAATCTGAATCAAACACAATATGACTTATTTGAACTTTGTTTTGCAACAATAAAAATAAATTTTAGCATCTTAAATATTATGAGAAATGCATTGTCCCTTGAAATTTCATATCATTGGCTTACTGATATCACAACAATACACGTGGATGTTATTTTCATCAGCGTTGCGATGCGTCCATCGGAGCCGGTCGATTACAGCCACGTTTGTAATGTACAGTGCATCATTAAGACCCTGATATCCCGGACCAGCCCCATCTGTAAATGCCAAATTGCTTTCTCACAAATATTTAAAATGCCCGCTCTAATATATATTGCAGACACCAGGCGCATCTTATTACCATATACGATAAAAGTGTGCTGTACATCGCAAAACACTGCATCCCATAAGAGAAAACAATACACCCACACATTATTTGAGTTCCAAAGCTCATTGATGTATATATTTGTTATTAAAAGGATATGGATTCAATATATTACAAAGTACAGTATACCTATAGTTACATGGTTACAACTCACACAGTAAGCAGTTAAAACATACAGTTACAGTCACAGTTACATAGAGTTACAGGCCAGCATACAATACCATTATCCTTAAGTTATATAAATTCATCTTTCCATATCACTCTCTCTCTCTGTAAATAAATGCAGGAACTGGTCTGCCAGCAACTCCTTCATCCTCTGGTACCAAAAAGCAATTGACCTCCTGTGTGGTCAGCAATGTGTTATCTAGTTTCTGGGGGAGGGGACTCACTCATTCATGATGAGTCACTAGTCTCTTTGTATATGCTGAACAGGTTCAGCCTTGGGGACGTCCAAAGGGGCTGGCCTGAGCTTTCTGTCCACTACCTGTTTGGAATATCTATTGTTCTAATAAAAGTGATTTTAGCTTACATACATTTAATCATAATTATTTGTTGCAATGTCCTACAACTTTATAACAAGTATCAAATGAATATACACATTAATCTGGTTGCTTTAATAGTAAATATGACCGGTCTATCTTGTTTCGTTCAAATAATACACATACATGACACCACTTCATTACATAATTCCAAATCACCATGATGTCCGGCGCTTGACACTATCATAATTATGTTCTGCATGAAATAAGTGTCGAATCCATCTCTGTGGCATGTCCATGTTAATGCGTGTGTTACCATATATTGCTGTGCTTGCTGCATGTATTTGCATGTATAGCGACTTATATGTGTGTAGTTTGTATGTTCTTTTTATGTAATATTTTTTATTTCGACACCTCCTAGCCGAGACTGCCATGTCATTGGCCCTTGATCCCAAAAGACCAATATCCCTCGCAGCTTCTTTTAGATAGGCTGCAGCGTCCCTGATATGACCCAGAGTCAAAAGTACACTATCCCTGTCCAGGGAATCTATATCAGATGACAAGTTATCTGCCCACTTTTCTATAGCGCTACTCACCCATGCCAATGCAACAGCAGGCCTGAGCAGCGTACCTGTAGTGACATAAATGGATTTTAGTGTATTTTCCTGCTTACGATCCGCAGGATCCTTTAGGGCTGCCGTGTCAGGAGACGGAAGCGCTACCTTTTTGGACAGACGCGATAGAGCTTTGTCCACCGTGGGGTTTGACTCCCACTTTTCCCTATCCCCAGAGGGGAACGGATATGCCACCGGAATTCTCTTGGGAACCTTTATCTTCTTGTCAGGATTTTCCCAAGCTTTTTCAAAAAGAGCGTTCAGTTCATGAGAGAGAGGAAACGTTACCTCAGGTTTCTTCCCTTTATACATACAGACCCTTGTATCAGGAACAGCAGGGTCCTCCGTGATATGTAATACGTATTTTATCGCCACAATCATGTACTGAATGCTCTTAGCCAGTTTAAGATTCAATCTGGCATCACTATAGTCGACACTGGAATCAGAGTCCGCTTCGGTATCTGTATCTGCTATCTGGGTAAATGCACATTTCTGTGACCCCGAGGGGGACTGAGCTTGCGACAATGCATCCTCCATGGATTTTCTCCATGTCTGGTTCTTAGACTCAGATTTATGTAATCTTTTATTCAACCGAGCCACATTAGCATTCAAAACACTCAACATATTTACCCAATCAGCCTTCGGCAGTGCCGACACGGTCACTCCCACAGTTTTTTCTGTCCCCACTCCAGGCTCCTCCTGGGAAGAGCACTCAGCCTCAGACATGTCGACACACACGTACCGACACCCACAACCACACTGGGGCTATAGGGGACAGACCAACAGCAAAGCCTGTTAGAGAAACACAGAGGGAGTTCTGCCAGCTCACAACCCAGCGCCTATCCCGGTTCTGAAGCGAGTAATATACTGCCCAGACCTGTTAGTGCTTTTAATATCAATAAAATAGCACCAAATCAACTGTGCCCCCCCCCCCCCTTCCCATTTTGCACCCTGTTACTTGTACAGCAGTGTGGGTGGCCAGGCTCAGCGTCTCTGCAGCTGTGAAGAGAAAATGGCGCTGGTTAGAGCTGTGAGGGCTAAGCCATGCCCCCTTAATGGCGCGCTTCAGACCCGCTTATTTTTATATATTTATAATGGCCGGGGTCTGTATTTAGTGCCCAGGCACTGTATACTCTTATGCCAGTTGCTAATGAGGTTTTATGCTGCCCAGGTCGCCCCCCCTGTGCCCTGCACCCTTCAGTGCCGTTTTGTATGTGGGCAGAGCCGTCTTAACAGCAGTGTAGGCCCCTGGGCACAGAAATGCACTGGGCCCTCTACCCACCCATCAGCGGTAGGGGTGGGGGGTGCTATCAGTGGCAGCTTTAATGTTCTGTGGGCAGTAGGGGGGTTCTATCTTTTACTCAGCATGTAGGACCCGGAGAAATAATTTCTGCTAATTACTCCTTTACTGCACAGATGGGGCAGGAAGGAGAACACTAAACTGTAGAAGGGTACATTGGGCTGAATGAAGGGACCAGGGTACGTGACTTCCAGGTTGGTAGGGGGTGTTTAATACACATGGGAGGGGTGGATAGTGGAGTGGGCTTAATATTTTTCATTTTCTGGTGGAAGGGCAGCTTGCTTTACTGCAGATATCTCCAGTTCCTGCAAATAGATTTCCTAGCTTTAATGGGACAATAATAAACTAGAGAGGCCCACCTGTCAGGAGATACTGGGGACTTGGGGATCAGAGTTCAGGAGCCAGAACAATCCACCAACGAAAATTTAAAACTGCATATTAGGCATGTGGAGCTGGAGCAGGGACCAGCTGCTTGAAAGCTGATATCTCTGGTTCTGGGCATAGTATAGACAATGTGCCAGTGTCTACCAAAAGAGGAGAGTCCCAGCTTTTGGAGTATACCCTCAGAAAAACTCTAAGACATAACTCGGGTATCTGGCTGGGAAGAGCAATTAACAGGCTTGGATGGGGACCACTGCTTTGAAGTCGGATATCTCCGGTTCCTCATGGACGATTTTCAAAAATCTGGTACCCCTGGAAAGAGGGGACCCTAAGCTACTCCTGGTGCCCTTGGGCAAGAGCCCATTGAGCCCATACGAAAAGATGGCCCTGTATGTGGGAGCATGGCGCCCTGCGCGGTACCTCAAAACCCGTCACTGAAATCATCTGCCGTCACTGAAGTCTTCTGATCTTCTTTTACTCACCCGGCTTCTGACTTCTGGCTCTGCAAGGGGGGTGATGGCGCGGCTCCGGGAACGAGCATCTAGGCGTACCTAGCGATCAGACCCTCTGGAGCAAATGGTGTCCAGTAGCCTAAGGAGCAGAGCCTTGAAACTCACAGAAGTAGGTCTGCTTCTCTCTCCTCAGTCCCACGATGCAGGGAGCCTGTTGCCAGCAGGTCTGCCTGAAAATAATAAACCTAACATAAGTCTTTTTCTGAGAAACTCTGGAGAGCTCCTCAGTGTGCATCCAGTCTCACTGGGCACATAATCTAACTGGAGTCTGGAGGAGGGGCATAGAGGGAGGAGCCAGTTCACACCCCTTTTAAAGTCTTAAAGTGCCCATGTCTCCTGCGGATCCCATCTATACCCCATGGTTCTTGAAGCATCCCCAGCATCCTCTAGGACGTATGAGAAATAGTTATTATGTTGTGTTTAGCTTTTTATGTACATCAATACATTTGTTTTACAACTATATATTTCTTAAGAGTGCCCTCACAAAGAGAGTTTCTTTTTTTCTTTCTCCTGTGCAGACACTGGACTTTGCTAGATTCTGATTTAGATCATTAGCTGAAGATGTACTGTATCATCTATTCAAAAGAAGCATAGGTGTGCGCATGGGGGTGCCTGGTGACTGTGCACAGGTATCCCCTAATGTCTGGCACCCCCAACTCACACACGCCTGCACACAGACACAGGATCCTACCACTGCAGCTTTGGCAAGTGAGTTTCGGTCACCAGTATGTGCATAGTGTGAGGAAGGGCGGGGTGAGGGGTGGTTGGGAATTGCGGGTGCTGTGAGACCTGGCCAGACGGAGGGAGCTGCCAGGGGTTGCAGGCAGTGTGCAGTGAGGACAGTGGTAGTTGCAGAGCTGACAGCAGGATGGATCTGGTTGGGAGGGTGCTGAGGATGTGCACAGTGTGCGGATTGGCTATCGGTAGGTGCGGGTGCTATCAGCGGGATAGGAGCTGGTTGGGTAGGGGGGTGCGCCGGCCGAAAATTGTGCAGGGAGCGGGGTGCGCTTGCTGACCAGAGCTGTGCGGGGACTGGGATGAGGATGCATTTACTAGCTGTAACTGTGATCTGGGTGGGTGGTGCTGGGGGTGGGGGTGTGGATGCCGGGGCTGTGTGCTTCATCTGGCCCCTGCATCCCTAGCCCTGTTCCTGACTTCCTGTGCAGAATAGGTGGTTTGGGAGAAGAGAGGGAGAGGGACAGCCACATCTTCCAGGCTGCTAATAAGAGTTGCTGTTTCTGGAACAGGAGGCTGGTCTGGCCCATTCTGGTGGAGTCCTTCCAGGGCTGGCTGAAGAGCTGGTGCTGCTGGTCTAAGGGCAGAGTTCCAGCCCGGAGGTGCTGAGTGATGTCTGGGTCAGGAGTGGCTGACGGTGATGAGCATTCAGCAGCAAGTGCACCCACAAGTAAGAAAGGTAGAATACAGGATGCTACAAAGCAGTAGCTGCCCATGTGTCCCTCCACACAGCCCACCCTGTACAGCAGGAGAGTGCTGACCATTGTGAAGCAGAGAGGTAATGAAAGACGAGTTCTGTGACTATATATAATGTGTTTCTGAGCACTATGTATCACATAATATGTGTGTGGGAGGGCACTGTGTGGCATATGTGTTTAGGGCCCATTGCTTTAATGAATAAAAAAGCGGTTGTTCAACAGTACTGTCTGTCACTGTGAGTGAGTGGTATAATGTGAATTACAGCTCATACTGTGTGGCCTAACAGGACTTTGGCTCATACCGTGTGGCGTAATGTGAATGCGGTTCATACCGTGTGGCGTAATGTGAATGCAGCTCATACTGTGTGGCATAATGTGAATGCGGCTCATACCATGTGGCGTAATATGAATGCGCTCATACCATGTGGCGTAATGTGAATGCGGCTTATACTGTGTGGTGTAATGTGAATGCGGCTCATACCGTGTGGCGTAATGTGATTTCAGCTTATACCATGTGGCGTAATGGGAATGTGTCTCATTCTGTGCGGTGTAATGTGAATGCGGCTCATACTGTGCGCTGTAATGTGAATTTCAGCTCATACCGTGTGCGGTGTAATATGAATGCGGCTCATAGTATGTGGTGAAATGTGAAGTTCGGCTCATACCGTGCAGTGTAATGTGAATGCAGCTCATACCGTGTGGTGTAATGTGAATGCGGCTCATACTGTGTGGCGTAATGTGAATAAGGGGCACTACTGTCAGTAGCTGGTGAGCATGGGGACACGTGTGACAAATGCTGGTGTCCTGCGGAGGAGTCTGATGGCATAGAAAGAGGCAGATATGGCTCTGATAGCACGCGTGTAAATTTTAAACTTTAGAGTGTAGGTGCTGGGGGGTGCAAGGGGTGGGATGTGTGTGTGTGTGTGTGTGTGTGTGTGGGGGGGGGGGGGATGCATATGTACCTAGGCCCACCACTTGCTATTTCTGCCACTGGGTTAGAGATTAGTTGGAGAAGTGTAAGCAGCAATATGGTGCAGGGGCAGCTGGGGCTCAGGGATATGCCGTAGCGGACAGTCAGTACCAGCTGGTGGTCGCACCATTATGTTTCATATTATTTGTCTGGGGTGTATTATATCTACTTGTATTAATAGGAACTAGGGAGAAATAAAATAAGCCATGTGATTTTACTGAGAGAATGTAAAATAGTGCTAGACATGTCCCTGTGCGTTACTAGACCTGCCCAAAAGGAGGTTCTGGACAAGCCCAAAAGTTGGTGCTAGACATGCCCAAAAGGCGGTGCACCCCCTAATAAAATTGGCTGCGCACGCCTATGAAGAGGAGTCAGACAAAACATACTATCCACTGGGAGAGATCTAGCTTTGGATTTTATGGACCTGATGGGATTTCAGCTAGTTCACTGCTAAATTGTGGTAATTAACTTATAAGGCTCATCTAGCCTTACAACTGAACTTGCAGAAATCACACTGGTTTCACATAAGCCGAACCAATTAATACGCCTTTCAGACCGCCAACTTGTAACCTGGGTTATTGCACATGAGTGTGCAGTAACCTGGGTTGCTGTGCAGTCTGAAAGGGCCCAGGGGAAATATCCCGGGTCAAGTGACCCAGGTATTTCAACCCTGGTAGCAACCCGGCTTGAATACGGCTTCAACCCTGGTCGCTGTGCGGTGTGAACGGGTTGCCGAGTGAATGCAATCCATTTCACATTCACACTGTGTGGACGGGTGGCGCTTGAAGATCATCTGATCTCCAAGTGCCGCCCCTGCACACGTCACCACTGACTTTACCAACCTGGCAATATAACAGGCTGGGTACATCAGTGTGAATGGGGTCAAGGCAGGTCGCACCCGGGAAGCACCCGTGTACGGCTCCCGGGTGCGACTCGCTGTTTGCGGTCTGACAGGGGTATAAATAACTCCCCCCCCGAGTGAAGACTTATTTGCCCTCATTCCGAGTTGTTCGCTTGCTGCTAATTTTAGCAGAATTGCTAATAGGCTAAAATCCGGCAGTTCTGCGCATGCGTATGCATCTCAGGGCGCACGCGCTAAGCAAATTTACACAAAAGTATGCTATTTTACTCACAGGCGAACAAAGCTTTTCAATCGCTCTGCTGATTGACAGAAAGTGGGAGTTTCTGGGTGGAAACTGGCCGTTTTCAGGGAGTGTGCTAAAAATCGCAGGCGTGCCAGGTAAAAACGCAGGAGTGTCTGGAGAAACGGAGGAGTGGCTGTTCGGACGCTGGGCGTGTTTGTGACGTCAAACCAGGCGCTAAACGGACTGAGGTGATCGCAATCTAGGAGTAGGTCTGGAGCTACTCAGAAACTGCAAGGAAATTGCTTTCGTTAGCAATTCTGCTAATATTAGCAGAACTGCTAATCTTTCGTTAGCAATTGCTAATCTTTCGTTAGCAATTCTGCTATGCTAAAATACACTCCCAGAGGGCGGCGGCTTTGTGTTTGCATTTCTGCTAAAAGTAGCTAGCGAGCGAACAACTCGGAATGAGGGCCATTATGCTGGTATGTCAACATAATGTCCACTTACATTGAGATAGCGCCAATAGTGTTCCTACATATTTAATATCAGATAACAGGGAAGAGTTACTGTAATTTTAAGGTTTAATTTGTAGATATTATATAATAGTGCTCTTATCTGTAATGTCAAGGGATGGTGGTGTACCTCGGGCGCTTGACCTTTTGGTGGACTTGTAGCAGAACCAAAGCAATGGTCACCTCACAATACAGATGATTGTATGGGTATGTATTTGCAAAACTAATCACATACAGGGTAATAATAAAATTAACACATTGTTTAATATTCCATAAAACAATATCATAAAAAATATCATAAAAAATAATACACAATACAATGAGAGCGTACCAAAATGGTAAGCTAGGAGCCGCAGGTGTTAACAATGGGGCAGGGTGCTTGAAAACTTCACCCTGCTCTGGCCCCTAAGCTTATGTGTGGATCGATGTCCCCGAATGGATGAGAGTACTCGTGGGATGTTATTCAAAAAGGTGAAAACGTACCGGTAGGGTAAATTAGGAGCCGCAGGTGTTTGAAAAAAGCAGGGTGGTCCAGACTTCACCCTGCTCTGGCTCCCAAGTATTACCACTGGTCGATGTTGGGTGTGGCAACGGTCAGAGTCCTTCCTTAGGTCTAGTTGCTGAAGATCAGGTAGCCAACGCGTTTCGAGATCTGTAATCTCTTCCTCAGGGCTTGATGGTCTATTTCCTCTTCAGATTCGGCTTTTAAAGATGGTGGGGAATTAGTTCCAGGTCAAAAGGTCACTGGGACCAGAAGTACTGAGTAAAGTCTCAAAAGGATTTACATTACTAATTTACTTCAAATACATATGATTGAGGTGCTTGTGAAAAAGGTATATCAGACAGATAGGTGTACATAATGTATTATAACCCATTACAGTGTAACAAAAACGTGCGACCGGAAGTGAGTGTCTCCAGAACCGGAAGTGACGTGGCGGGACTTTCGGCCGTAAAAAGAGTCTAACATCAGGTTTATGTGGGTGTTTAGACCACATACAGGAGGTATACAGAAGCTTGATAGGGTACTGGAGTGCATACAGTGAGTGATGCAGACCCTAAAACAAGCGTGGATGCCGTGACCGGAAGTGGCGCTCGAGGATGCGTGTCACTGACCGGAAGTGACGCTATGAAATGCGTGTCACTAAACCGGAAGTGACATTGCGGGGAACTCTAGAAGACGAGTGAAGTCTAATAAAGAAAATAAAAGTCATGCAATAAGATTATAATGCTGAGAATTGATATCCAACTTGTAAATGTTTAAAGTAATGTTGAAAATAAACCTTAGTTTAAAGAACTGTGTGCCCCTGTACCGGAAATGACGCGGTACCAAAAGGCCGCGGTGGGAGTATAATAGCAGGTGATTAAACCACAGTACAATCATTAAAGGAAAGTAATAAGCTGTGAAAAACTAAATAGTCATATGTATGAGGAGTTCTATTTCCAGATTTGGGAATTACAAGCAGCAGATATGGATTAAATTCAACCAATTAGGAATTATAATGAAAAATAGGATGGCTATGTTGATGAATACAGTCAATTTAGTCAACGTCGGGAGTGGTTGTTGAACACTCTTCAAATTGGTCCCAGAATAGTGGAGTAAAAATTGTTGGAGTAAAAATTATTATTATAATTGAGTCCGATGCCCAAAAAATATGTCCATGAGTGCCAAAAAATACTTGATGGAAGTCCATGTTCGGTTGATTGAATAGACATATGTCCCCGAGAAAACATAAAAAGAGAACAAAAATGTGCGTGTTAGGACAAATTCTGTGTATCGCTCCTTAACATGGTAACTGAAAAGTAAACAAGACTAACAAATTATTGTAAGAACCATTTCAGCTCAAAGTCTTTGTTTAAGCCCTTGGGGCACAGGGACTGGAGTCTATGGATCATTTTCATTTCTGCTTTGGCAAGATTTCTTTCCGTGTTCCTGTCTCGCCAGGTGGATTTAATATGTAGTAGTCCAATGAATCTTTTTATGTGTGTATATGAACAATTGTGTTCCAGTTTGAAATGTTCGGACAGATTATGTGTAAGAAGTCCATTCTTTATATTACGTAGATGTTCACCAAGTCGCGTTTTAAGTGCTCTTGATGTGCGTCCTATGTAGGCCTTACCGCACGTGCATTCCACTAGGTAGACAATATTGCTAGTGTGGCAGGTGATAAAGTCTTTAATTTTGAAGGAGATGCCATTGATGGTGACTTCCGTGTACTTTGAAGTCTCCGTTTTGATTTGCCTACATGGTAAGCAAAGTCCACATCTGTGAAAACCACTGGTTCTGATCGGATTGATGCTTTTTTGTGGTAAGGCACTTCGAACCAATTTATTTTTGAGATTCGCTGCCTTTCGATAAATAAAAATAGGTTTATTCGGAATTATGTTTTTCAGTGTCTCATCCTTGCAGAGTAAGTTCCAGTGTTTCCTGATGATTTGTTCTACTTTCTTGTGCTGATGGTCATACCCTGTAATGCAGGCATTCCCAACCACGGTCCTCAAGGCACACCAACAGTGCAGGTTTTAGTGATATCCAGGCTGCAGCACATATGGTTAAATCAAAATAACTGAGCTACTAATTAAGTCACCTGTGCTGAAGCCTGGATATCACTAAAACCTGCACTGTTAGTGTGCCTTGAGGACCGTGGTTGGGAATGCCTGCTGTAATGAATGACCATTGGGATTGATTGGAGTGAATTGGTTCTTTTACCTCGTTGTTATGAATGAGTGAGGACCTGTTTCTATTCATGGTTTCTATTTGAATTTTTTCCAAATTCTCTGGGCAATAGCCTTTTTCAATGAAGGCATTTTTGAGTACATTGATCTGGGATGCGCAGATGGTTTCTTCACTGCAATTTCTTCTTATTCTTAAAAATTGCCCTTTAGGTATTCCATTCAGCCAATTTATGTGATGCTCACTCTCTTTACATATGTAATTGTTGGAGTCAGTGGGTTTGTTATAAGTTTTGGTTTGAATAGTGTTGTCTTTGATATAAATGGATAAGTTCAGGAAATTGATCTCAGTTTTGCTATTTGTAAAGGTAAGGGTGATGTTCCTGTCGTTATTGTTCAGATGATCGCAGAATTCTGCTAAACTTTCCATATCGCCTTTCCAAAAGAATAAAATATCATCGATATATCGATTCCACGTTATTAGTTTATCAGACCATGGATTTTGGGTATAGATGTTTCCTTGCTCCCAGTAGGCCATAAAGAGGTTTGTAAAGCTAGGGGCAAACCGTGTCCCCATAGTAGTGCCTCTCTTTTGGAGATAGTAGTCTCCTTCGAAGAAAAAGAAATTATTTTTCAAAATGAAATCGATGGAATCAAGAATGAAAGCTTTTCTGGCTGCCGTGAGATCGGTTTGATCGAGAAACCAAGAAGTTGCTTCTACGCCTTTCTGATGGTCAATGATAGTGTATAGGGAAGTCACATCTGCTGTAACCATAATGGTCTCATTATCCCATGGTATCTCTTCTAGTTTTCTGATGGTGTGACTTGTATCCTTTAAATGTGAATGGTTCTTTATCACTAGAGGCTGGAGTTCATGGTCTATTAAGGCTGATAGGTTGGATGTTAGGCAACCAGTTCCAGCAACAATGGGGCGTCCTGGGGGGGATGTACTGTTTTTATGTATTTTTGGTAATACATATATGGTTGGTGTGATAGGGTCCTCGATATTCAAGAAGGCGTGTTCTGTATCTGTAATTCCTCCGTTTTCAAGGTGAATCTTTAATAACCTCTGGAAATTGGTTTTTATTCTTGTGGATGGGTCATTCTTCAATTTCTGATATGTGTCGGCATCTGATAATTGACGGAGAATTTCCTTCACGTAGTCGGTTTTGTTCAAAATGGCTATGCCGCCCCCTTTATCGCAGGGCTTGATTACAATGTCTTGGTCTCTCTGGAGGGATTTTATTGCTTCTTGCTCCTTCCTGGTCAAATTGTGGAAGATCTTCTTTTTCTTATTGTTGGCTTCTATGTTGTTCAGGTCTTCAATGACCAACTTCTGGAATGTCTCAATGTAATTCCCTTTGATATGGGCTGGATAAAAGGTAGATGGTTTTTTGTGTATGGACTGACAAGTCAGTCCATACACAAAAAACCATCTACTTTTTATCCAGCCCATATCAAAGGGAATTACATTGAGACATTCCAGAAGTTGGTCATTGAAGACCTGAACAACATAGAAGCCAACAATAAGAAAAAGAAGATCTTCCACAATTTGACCAGGAAGGAGCAAGAAGCAATAAAATCCCTCCAGAGAGACCAAGACATTGTAATCAAGCCCTGCGATAAAGGGGGCGGCATAGCCATTTTGAACAAAACCGACTACGTGAAGGAAATTCTCCGTCAATTATCAGATGCCGGCACATATCAGAAATTGAAGAATGACCCATCCACAAGAATAAAAACCAATTTCCAGAGGTTATTAAAGATTCACCTTGAAAACGGAGGAATTACAGATACAGAACACGCCTTCTTGAATATCGAGGACCCTATCACACCAACCATATATGTATTACCAAAAATACATAAAAACAGTACATCCCCCCCAGGACGCCCCATTGTTGCTGGAACTGGTTGCCTAACATCCAACCTATCAGCCTTAATAGACCATGAACTCCAGCCTCTAGTGATAAAGAACCATTCACATTTAAAGGATACAAGTCACACCATCAGAAAACTAGAAGAGATACCATGGGATAATGAGACCATTATGGTTACAGCAGATGTGACTTCCCTATACACTATCATTGACCATCAGAAAGGCGTAGAAGCAACTTCTTGGTTTCTCGATCAAACCGATCTCACGGCAGCCAGAAAAGCTTTCATTCTTGATTCCATCGATTTCATTTTGAAAAATAATTTCTTTTTCTTCGAAGGAGACTACTATCTCCAAAAGAGAGGCACTGCTATGGGGACACGGTTTGCCCCTAGCTTTGCAAACCTCTTTATGGCCTACTGGGAGCAAGGAAACATCTATACCCAAAATCCATGGTCTGATAAACTACTAACGTGGAATCGATATATCGATGATATTTTATTCTTTTGGAAAGGCGATATGGAAAGTTTAGTAGAATTCTGCGGTCATCTGAACAATAACGACAGGAACATCACCCTTACCTTTACAAATAGCAAAACTGAGATCAATTTCCTGGACTTATCCATTTATATCAAAGACAACACTATTCAAACCAAAACTTATAACAAACCCACTGACTCCAACAATTACATATGTAAAGAGAGTGAGCATCACATAAATTGGCTGAATGGAATACCTAAAGGGCAATTTTTAAGAATAAGAAGAAATTGCAGTGAAGAAACCATCTGCGCATCCCAGATCAATGTACTCAAAAATGCCTTCATTGAAAAAGGCTATTGCCCAGAGAATTTGGAAAAAATTCAAATAGAAACCATGAATAGAAACAGGTCCTCACTCATTCATAACAACGAGGTAAAAGAACCAATTCACTCCAATCAATCCCAATGGTCATTCATTACAGGGTATGACCATCAGCACAAGAAAGTAGAACAAATCATCAGGAAACACTGGAACTTACTCTGCAAGGATGAGACACTGAAAAACATAATTCCGAATAAACCTATTTTTATTTATCGAAAGGCAGCGAATCTCAAAAATAAATTGGTTCGAAGTGCCTTACCACAAAAAAGCATCAATCCGATCAGAACCAGTGGTTTTCACAGATGTGGACTTTGCTTACCATGTAGGCAAATCAAAACGGAGACTTCAAAGTACACGGAAGTCACCATCAATGGCATCTCCTTCAAAATTAAAGACATTATCACCTGCCACACTAGCAATATTGTCTACCTAGTGGAATGCACGTGCGGTAAGGCCTACATAGGACGCACGTCAAGAGCACTTAAAACGCGACTTGGTGAACATCTACGTAATATAAAGAATGGACTTCTTACACATAATCTGTCCGAACATTTCAAACTGGAACACAATTGTTCATATACACACATAAAAAGATTCATTGGACTACTACATATTAAATCCACCTGGCGAGACAGGAACACGGAAATAAATCTTGTCAAAGCAGAAATGACAATGATCCATAGACTCCAGTCCCTGTGCCCCAAGGGCTTAAACAAAGACTTTGAGCTGAAATGGTTCTTACAATAATTTGTTAGTCTTGTTTACTTTTCAGTTACCATGTTAAGGAGCGATCCACAGAATTTGTCCTAACACGCACATTTTTGTTCTCTTTTTATGTTTTCTCGGGGACATATGTCTATTCAATCAACCGAACATGGACTTCCATCAAGTATTTTTTGTCACTCATGGAAATATTTTTTGGGCATCGGACTCAATTATAATAATAATTTTTACTCCAACAATTTTTACTCCACTATTCTGGGACCAATTTGAAGAGTGTTCAACGACCACTCCCGACGTTGACTAAATTGACTGTATTCATCAACATAGCCATCCTGTTTTTCATTATAATTCCTAATTGGTTGAATTTAATCCATATCTGCTGCTTGTAATTCCCAAATCTGGAAATAGAACTCCTCATACATATGACTATTTAGTTTTTCACAGCTTATTACTTTCCTTTAATGATTGTACTGCGGTTTAATCACCTGCTATTATACTCCCACCGCGGCCTTTTGGTACCGCGTCATTTCCGGTACAGGGGCACACAGTTCTTTAAACTAAGGTTTATTTTCAACATTACTTTAAATATTTACAAGTTGGATATCAATTCTCAGCATTATAATCTTATTGCATGTCTTTTATTTTCTTTATTAGACTTCACTCGTCTTCTAGAGTTCCCCGCGATGTCACTTCCGGTTTAGTGACACGCATTTCATAGCGTCACTTCCGGTCAGTGACACGCATCCTCGAGCGCCACTTCTGGTCACGGCATCCACGCTTGTTTTAGGGTCTGCATCACTCACTGTATGCACTCCAGTACCCTATCAAGCTTCTGTATACCTCCTGTATGTGGTCTAAACACCCACATAAACCTGATGTTAGACTCTTTTTACGGCCGAAAGTCCCGCCACGTCACTTCCGGTTCCGGCGACACTCACTTCCGGTCGCACGTTTTTGTTACACTGTAATGGGTTAAAATACATTATGTAAGAGGCATGGCCTGACGGGCTAGGGAGAAGGACGTGCCTTGGAACTGCTCCTACACGGTGTCCTAATAAAAACAAAACTACAACACCAAATAGCCCACCGGGTCTCCCCATACCCTCTACTATACCTCTGCTGCTGAAAGGGGGTCGGAGGAAGCAGGTTGCGGAGCCGGAGGACCCTCAGAGCGCCCTTGCAGGTTGCGGCCCACTTCATCCCCCTGAGCCGGGACCTCAATTTCACCAGGTGCCTGCCGCGGATCTCCAGGGCAACGGAACGGAGCCTCCTGTTCCGCTCGTTGCCGCGGCTACAGCGCTGCCTCTCCTGCTCCCCGGAGACTGTGACCTGGTGGTCCGGGTCCTGGCCTCCCCCTGCATCCACGCCGGCACTCACCCCTCACACGGAGCTCACTGGCCGGATACTCCTGGACACTTCCCCGAGCTGTACACCTCCCGGCGGCCATCTTTAGTGTGGGCAAACCTGCACTTCCAGCCAGCTCCTGCGGCTCCTACATGCTGATCGACTGGCCTGGTCTGGGAAGTTACACTGAACACTCCTGTTAACAACCTTACATGCCTTGTGATAGGGGTATGCTGGAAAGGGCATAAAGGTGCTCTACCTCCCCATTCTAATCCTTTCTTTGATTTATATTTCTGTTTATTTATTTATTTTCCTTTCTTTTATTTTATTTTAATTGTTTTTTTTTTATACCCATTTGGCTATTTTTATTTTTTCTTAATATTTGTCTCTCCTCTGGAAAATCCGTTTCTATATATACGCAACCGTCACTGCTGGGTGCTCGACATTATTGGTCACCTAACCTATACACAGTGAAGCCAGCTCTCTTGGAGTACATTTCTATACATTAAATAATCTGTAATGTCATAGGAACAGCTTTGGAGCTCCCCCAGCTGGTGAGAAATCATATTGCAGAGCATTTATTTCTATATACATTTTTTTTTAATTCTTTTTTATTTATTTATTTATTTTATTTTCTCTCTCTACGTCTCTTACACCTTGTCATACGCGATTGCTATTTCAACACCACAAGTTCCTAAATATGGATAAGTACATGGCTAAAACTCCTAGAAACCCCCGAGGCTCACAAGCGAATAAAGGTCGGGGTCGGGACAACATTCCTGCAGATAGCCCTCAGTCACTGGCATCTGGTCTCAGCAATAGCCCTTTGGAACGCTCATCACTTACTACAACAAAGGATCCCACCAAATCTTTTACTACGCATGAGATTACTGACATACTGGCTTCGCTTCTGGATCAAAAATTGGCTCCCTTGAAGGATTCATTGGACTCCGCTCTTACCCAATTGAATCATCATGATCAACGTATATCGGAGGCGGAGCAAAGAATCTCAGACCTTGAGGATGATTTAACGACGGCCAGAACGGCGCTCACTGAACAGGATAAAATAGTGACGTCCATGCAAGAGAAACTTGAAGATTTAGAGAACAGAAATAGAAGAAGTAATGTGCGCCTTATAGGACTCCCGGAAACGGTGAAACCTTACGAACTTATGAACTTGGCCTCTCAGTGGTTGCCAAGGGAATTGGGATGTATATCTGATTCTGAATCACTGCTGATTGAACGTGTTCACCGTATCGGTCCGGATCGACAATCTACCAAAGATAGACCTAGACCGGTTATCATGAAGTTTTTAAATTACGCTGATAAGGTCCGCCTGCTTGATGCTTATAGAAAACGTTCCACTCTCAAGTACCAAGAGTCCAAGATCCTACTTTTTCAGGACTTCTCATATATGGTGGCTGCAAAGAGATGAGAGTTTTCCCCGATATGCAAACGCATGTTCGAGATGGAGCTCCGGTTTGCTCTACTTTATCCGGCTAAGCTGAGGGTCACATACTCAGGAAAATCCTATTTCTTTGATACTCCGCAAGCTGCAAAAAACTTTGTGGACTCATTGGCTTCTTCACGTCCATCTAGGATGGATGATGCGGATTGACACTACAGAATTTCATCTTGTGGACATCTTTAAATTCATTGAACATTCAGGTTATGGATGACGGTTTATAGTTTGGAATGTTTTTGGTTTCTTGCAGGCTGTTTAATGCTTAGCTATGCTGTGATATTTCAAGGGTGTTGCTGGAGTCTTACAAGGACCAAACTTCTTGTTGAAAATCTCATATCTAGGTGTACCTTTACCTATTTCTTCTTCGGCTCGCTCGCCCTCTTTTTCTTATTCTCTTTCTGCATCTCACTGATTTCCCTTCTTTTTTTTCTTCTTTTTCTTGTTCTTATCCTATTTTCTCAGCTTTTAAAATGCTCTAGTACTAAATGTCCGTCTAGTTCGAAATCCGTATTGTCACACGAGTATGATTGTGTCCTGCAATGTTCTGCAGGGCTGCTGCTCAGTCGGACATACTACTGGGTTCTTATAAGGTTAAAATGGTTTATGATTGTTGAAAATTTAATTGTGGTTAACACACATGATTTTTTCTTACTACATGTGATATGTTTACATTTCCCCCCATTGGGCCGGTATTCACCTCCCCCTTGTCCGCTCGCTGGGACGGTAAGGATTTTCCAAAGGAAGTTTATACTGTTATGACTTGGCCTAGGGTGGGTATTGGTTAAATGACAGCGACTGTAAATCCTTCTAAAACGATAAAAACGGCCCTTAAATTAGTAACATGGAATGTGGAGGGCTTAAATTCCCCTCTAAAGAGGAAGAAGATTCTGACCCACCTAAAACGTTTACGACCGGATATAGTTTTATTACAAGAGACACACTGGAAGATTTCTGATCCCAATGTGGTAAGAGATACATGGATAGGAGATTTCAAAACAGCATCCTATACATCAAAACAAAGAGGGGTTATGATTATTTTTAGCAAATTTCTTGTTTATAATATTAGTGACAGCTTGGTAGACCCTGAGGGAAGGTATCTATTTTTAAAACTCACTATACATGGTATATCTTACACGATTGCTAATATTTATGCTCCCACGGGACCTAATGCCCTCTTTTTCACGGATATTTATACAAAGTTGCAGGACTGGGCAGAAGGTGCTATTATTCTGGGTGGGGACTTTAACTGTGTTCAATTGACAGGACTGGACAGATCCACAGCTGCCACTACCCATGGCTCAGCTGCTCCCCTATCGCTTTCGTTGCTGACTAATACGATGGGATTGTGTGATCCCTGGAGGTGCCAACATCCAGATTCTCGTGAGTATACGTTTTACTCACACCCTCATCATTCCTCGTCCAGATTAGATTATTGGCTGATCACGGATACTCTTTTGCAACAGGTAGTACACTCCCAGATAGATCCAATTCTCCTTTCTGACCATGCTCCGGTGTGGTTCACTATAAAGTTAAACACTCCAATACCACGTTCTTATAATTGGAAGTTTCCAGCTTATATGGAAAAATCTTCAGATTTCCGCCTACATCTTGAACAGTCATTTCTAAATTATAAAACTGATAATATGGAACATATCGGGGACATCAACCTATTTTGGTCCGCCTCGAAGCCGGTAATACGGGGTCAGATCATGGAGTATGTCTCCAGGAGACGCAAGGCACTGAATAATCAATTAAATGATCTTAGTCAAAATTTAACTAGAACTTATGATATACTCTCTTCACATTATTCACTTGAAAACCGCCAGGCTTATCTTACTGCTAAACAACAATACGATGCCCTATGCACTGAGCGGGCAAGCTTTTCTCATGATATTCGTAGAAACAAGTTTTTTAGAACTGGCAATAAATCGGGCAGGTTGTTGGCAAATTTGGTTCGGTCGTACTCTGCTCCTTCACGCATCACTCAACTGTCAACTGATCTCACCTCTAACGTTTTGGATACTCCTGCTATCTCGGAGGAATTCTTACGTTACTACCAAATTTTGAATAAATCTCCTCCTGATCATCCAATGGAGGGCCAGAGATTTTTGGATAAGGCAGGACTTCCGGTGTTGACGGAGGAAGAGAGAGAATCTCTGACGACGCCAATTCAGGAACCTGAAATATTATCTCTAATCAAATTGTTGAAAAAGGGGAAGTCCCCTGGGCCGGATGGTTTTGGGGCGGAGTATTACCGAATGCTGGCTCCTCACTTAATGCCTTATATGCTAGCTCTTTTTAATTCTATATTACAAGGGAATTCAGCCCCGACCGGGTTTGATGAGGCTAGAATAGTGGTCTTTCCGAAACCGGGAAAAGATCCCAAGTATGTCCAATCTTATAGGCTGATCTCCTTACTAAACCAGGACTTGAAATTATTTACCAAATTACTAGCGTTTAGACTTCAGCCCATTTTACAGCGAATTTTACACCCAGCTCAAAATGGGTTTGTTAGAAACAGAACTTCAGTACATAATATCCGTACTTTAATGGCAGCGATACATAGCTCGAGACAATCAAAGTCTCACAAAGCCCTTATAGTCAGTTGTGATGCAGACAAGGCATTTGACCGTGTCTCCTGGGCTCATATATTGCGAGTCCTACATGCCCAACATTTTGGTACTAAGTTTATTGATGTTTTTAAAACACTATATGCCACTCCACAAGCGTATATCACGATCAATGGATTAAACACAAAATCGTTTCAGTTATATAGGGGTACAAGACAGGGGTGCCCCCTCTCTCCCTTGTTATTTAATCTGGCTTTAGACCCGCTCATACGCACGTTCATAAGTGATGTATCTTGGAAAGGTATCGAAGTGGGCTCTCACACTATAAAGGTCTCCGCTTTTGCGGATGATCTTCTACTATATTTCAGTGACCCCATGACATCCTTTCCCTCACTATTGACCGCACTAGAGAATTTTAACTTAATATCAGGATTTTTAATTAATTTTGACAAGACTGAGGCACTGGCACTGGGTGGAGACGCGAGGGTGGGATGGGATGATGCGTTCCCATTTAAATGGGCGCATAACTACATAACATATCTTGGTATACGTGTATCATCTGATCCCTCGGAATTATACTCTTTAAACTTTTCTTATTATATTAATAGGATGATCGAGGACTTTACGAGATGGCAACATCTGCCAATTTCTTACTTGGGTAGGTGTCACTTGTATAAAATGGTGTCTTTTCCTCGCCTACTTTACCCGATACAGATGCTTCCGTTTTTGCTATTAAAAAAAGATATACATACACTAAATAAAGCCATTACTAAATTTATATGGGCGAATAAGCGTCCTCGTATAGCGCTGTTCAAATTAAAACAACCACCCTCACTTGGAGGAGTTAATCTCCCCTGCCCGGAAGATTACTCCTTAGCAGCTAATTATAGATGCGCCCTAGATTGGATAGGTAACGGAGACAATTTTGTTAACAAGGCTCTGGAACAAGCTTTGTATCCCAGTTATGATTTGTTACAGATACTACATTTTCCGAATTCCTCTATATTACAGGATATAAAATCAATTCCATTATTATATGCTCCTTACAAGGCGTGGCAGCAAATTAGAAAACGTTCTAAACTCACTCTGACTCATTCCTTGTTCCAGCCTTTATTTGGGAACCCGGCTTTTCAGGGAGGGGATGCGGGCAGGATTGTACGTGGTTGGCACCTCCAGGGACTCCGTTCATTGTTTCAATTTTTGAATGATGACTGTTCGGCGGTATTATCGCTGTCCCAATTACAAACTAGATACCCGACTTTGAAATTTCCCTTTTTTGCATATTTTCAGATGCGTAGTTTTGCTACACACATTATGACGCACCTACAGTCCATTGATCGTACTTTTCTACTGGATGGCATTGTACGACGACGTTTAGACTCCCCCCATTCTACATCTTTAATATACTCTTACACCAGACGGAAGATTGACTATACTAAACTTACTGCGGGCATAGCTAAATGGAAGGATGTCTTTCCGGGAGTGGATTTGCACACTATTATTAAATGGTCTAATTTGCTTAATAAACAATTGGTATCTTCCTCTTATGCAGAGATGCATTTAAAAATTTTACATAGAGCTTACTATACCCCTAGGCTGCGATTCCTTACAGGGGCAGCAGACAATTCTCAATGTTTCAAATGCAAGTCCCCCGATGCTGATATTATACACTGTTTATGGTCTTGCCCAATTATACAATCATTCTGGGAACTAATACAGGTGTACATCGGGGTTAACTTGGGTATACCATTTACAATGACAATGGCATGGGCCCTTTGGAATTATGTAGAACCTTACACTCCCGCTTTATCCAAGGGTACAAGACTGCTTCTGGCTCGCATTGCAGCAGCAGCAAAGAAAACAATACTATCTCAGTGGATACAAAAAGATCATATTCCTGTGTCTCTTGTGTTACCACGGTTAATATTTCTATTCCAAATGGATTGGACAGAATGTTCTCTAGATGTTGAATCTCGTGCTCCTAAGTTTTTTGCAATATGGCTGCCTTTTTTGATCACATTACCTGTGAACACCAAAGAAAGTATACGTAAAGTGGTACGGTTAACGACGTGGTATAATATGGCAACCCTCACCGATGGGTCGCCACCGTTTTGAGCTTCTTTAGATAGGTCTTTTGCTGTTGGACTTTTAACACTTCACTTATAAATATAGTCATACATATGTATAATTGACTAATTTCGATGTACTGTATTTCATGATCATTAGGGTTTATACTATTTTGTTTCGCAATTTCCCACATTTAACATGTCACAATAATATACGGACAGTGGATTTCTATGTTCGCCTTTATTGATATGTATTAATACTGTTACATGTGTGTTACTTTTCTTCTTTTCAATAAACACAATTTAAAAAAAAAATACATTATGTACACCTATCTGTCTGATATACCTTTTTCACAAGCACCTCAATCATATGTACTTGAAGTAAATTAGTAATGTAAATCCTTTTGAGACTTTACTCAGTACTTCCGGTCCCAGTGACCTTTTGACCTGGAACTAATTCCCCACCATCTTTAAAAGCCGAATCTGAAGAGGAAATAGACCATCAAGCCCTGAGGAAGAGATTACAGATCTCGAAACGCGTTGGCTACCTGATCTTCAGCAACTAGACCTAAGGAAGGACTCTGACCGTTGCCACACCCAACATCGACCAGTGGTAATACTTGGGAGCCAGAGCAGGGTGAAGTCTGGACCACCCTGCTTTTTTCAAACACCTGCGGCTCCTAATTTACCCTACCGGTACGTTTTCACCTTTTTGAATAACATCCCACGAGTATTCTCATCCATTCGGGGACATCGATCCACACATAAGCTTAGGGGCCAGAGCAGGGTGAAGTTTTCAAGCACCCTGCCCCATTGTTAACACCTGCGGCTCCTAGCTTACCGTTTTGGTACGCTCTCATTGTATTGTGTATTATTTTTTATGATATTTTTTTATGATATTGTTTTATGGAATATTAAACAATGTGTTAATTTTATTATTACCCTGTATGTGATTAGTTTTGCAAATACATACCCATACAATCATCTGTATTGTGAGGTGACCATTGCTTTGGTTCTGCTACAAGTCCACCAAAAGGTCAAGCGCCCGAGGTACACCACCATCCCTTGACATTTGTATTCTTTGGGGTAAGAAGGAAAACCCCGTAGGTGTAACCTAGGCTGCTCGTTCCCTTTCCAGCACCCAATAATTTTTCCAAACTCCTGGCAAGCTCTTATCTGTAATGCATACATTACTGTTTAGTTTAAGATGTGTAATACAGAGACAGAATGGCTTGAAGAGCACATTCACTGAGGATCTGTGATGGTATTAAACAGATGTCCACAGAAAATTCATGTGCCAGCTTATTAAAATCTATTTAAATTGAAAAAAAGCTGCGTGTTGTAAGCAATTGTCCAAGTTTGAATTCATCTTGCATATGTTAAAGTTGCAATATTCTTTTGTTCCACTAGATGGTGTATGAGTATTTTATGTAAAGATAAGTTCATTCGAATGGAATATTGCAAATATTTGTTAAATGGAAATATTGTATATGATGAGATGCTACATTGTGTATAAATATTGTACAGTAATTGGTATTTAGATATAACATGTTACACATCTGTTGCCTTCACTCATATTATATGCATGATTTGTATGATCTATGAAATATTGTAACTATAATACTTTCTTAATTGAAGGGCTCAGTAGAAAAGAGGCACATGCCACATTTACAGTACATGGATTTTGAATAGTTGCTGCTATCTAGCGTCTATTCCACTAACTACTAACATCGTGGCATGTGCCCATTTCCCACCAGCCGCAAAATACAAATCTCTGGTATTATATTTAATTATATTATAAAAAAGTAATTTTGTGGCAACAGCATTGTTGTCAACAATCTAACTACCTCCCATACTTGCACCCTATTTTAACCCAGTTGTACTACCTTCACCCCCCCCCCCCCCCCCCCAATTTTGCTTTTCTTTCCTTACATTTTAGTAAAGGTGTCACTAAAAATGATTCATGATAAAGTTGTGCTTGTACTTAAACTATTATATAGATATATTATGCAGGGCTGTAACTAGGGTGGTGCAACATGTGCCAACCCACAGGGCACCACAAGACAGGGGGCCTTATTCTGCAGCACCTGCCAATTTTCTGTTTTAATCAGTCTCACTTGCAACTTCCTCCTCTTTAATCCCCAGAATCACTAGCCCGCTCAATCTTCCCCGGCATTTGCAATGTAAAAGGGGTATAAGTGTATTTGTTCTATAACTGTGGGAAGAGGCATCATAGCAAGTGCTTTCACTGGGCACCAGGGCTTCCCTTCTGTCCCTGTATGAAAACTGCGGGGGGCAATGCTTTTTCTGGCCCAGGGCACCAGAATGTGTAGTTACGACTCTGATATTATGCATATTTCAAATAATGCTTGTACAGTAAAGAATAATTTTAATCATCATTTTGAAGCAAGGAAACAAACATTTTTTCATCTGTTTATTTTTTCTCATGTTTATAAATATTTTAACAAAGCAGACAAAAATTACACAGGGTAGATAATACTGAAATACAAAAGTCTGTAGGATGCAGTGTTGACGTATGTCTGCAGCCTTCACATTGTAGCAAAACATTAGTATCAAACATTTAACAAGTCATTGCATAACAACAACACTCTGCATGCAGTGTTATGTATACTTAAGTTAAAAAAGGCTCCAGTAGAAATATACCCCTAAAGCAGAAATCCCTGCTTCTAGAAATGTGTATCATTTCCTGTTTTACTGCACAGGTCACTTAGCTCTGTAACAACTAACCTTTAATGCTCAAGAAGTATTGGCCAGGAAAGCAAAACAGAATGACACCCAGAACAGCATAGCTGGAGGCCAATTTTGTATTTCGTAAATGGACTGAAGGCATTGCGAGCGAGTTGTATCTGAACTAGTGACTAGTGCTATAACCCCAATTTCTTTAGGTAACTAATAGAAGAAAAAAATCTAAAAACTACAAATAATTCTGAGCAAAGAGGACGCTGCTTTAGTTTTTTCCGACTTTCACAGAGGCTGTCAAAGCGTAGCAGAGAATTGGAAATGGCAGCCACGGTGTCTGTGAGTATTCTGTACACAATCCTGCACAGCAAAGTCATTGAGGGGGTAAATAAGATCTGATCGTAGCAGCAAATTTGTTAGCAGTTGGGTAAAACCATGTGCACTGCAGGGGGGGCAGATATAACATGTGCAGAGAGTTAGATTATGGTGGGGTGTGTTCAAACCGAAATCTAAATTGCAGTGTAAAAATAAAGCAGCCAGTATTTACTCTGCACAGAAACAAAATAACCTACCCAAATCTAAAGGCCCATACACATTGGGCGATTATGAGCTGAAAGCAGCTCACCTTTGGTGTTTTCAGCTGCTTTCAGCTCAAAACCGGCCAGTGTGTATGCCCCGGCAATGAGCGCTGATGCGCGCTCCCGCTTCATTACCAGTAGTTGAACGGTGTGGTGAATGGCTTTCCATAGCGTCCTGCTATGGAAAGCTGTTCACCCCCGCAGACATTGCGGGCAGAGGGGAAAAGCCCAGCGATGTCAGACATCATCGCTGTGCATACATGCTGGGCAAAAATGACCAGTGTGTATGCGCCTTAACTCTCTCTGCACATGTTATATCTGCCCCCCCTGCAGTGCACATGCTTTTGCCCAACTGCTAACAAATTTGCTGCTGCGATCAGGTCTGAATTAACCCCTAAGTCTGGAAAAAGAATTTGGACAGAGCATATTCCGTTTCCATTACAAAAGCATTTTCTACTTCCATGATGGTGTGCCTAAATATCTGGAATCAATGTAAACACCAGAGATTTATTACAGGTCGACAAATAGGCAACATAAGGATTATTTTTCGTTTATTAATCACACCAGCTTTGCATTCAAATAAGAATCATGCATATTTTTAGTATGTACCACAAATTTTACAAAGTATTTAGGACGCAACAATTTTTTCAAACATTTTTTAATGCACATCATACAAGATAGTCACTAGTTTGATAAAAATAAATAATTGAGGCCATATGTCTAAAAAATAAATTGGGACATCTTTCACTCCCTTTCCTGCGTCAAAAGCATCTAGAAGTTCAAAAGTCATTGCACCAAAAGGAATTTGACACAAAAGTACTACATTACGCGTAGGCAGTGCGCTGTCAGAAATATACAAACCGTAAATAGGATGTGCGACTGCACTAGAGGTTAAAGGCTTCTAGAAAAGTGACAGTAATGTGCCACAATTCAGAAAACATGCAGCATTTTACAGTCATTTCACTGATGTTTTACCATATACACAAATTTTTGCTACAACCTTTACAATTTGTTGTATGAATTAATGACTTCCACTACATATTTGAATGATGAACATTAATGCAATCATGAAGAATGGTTTCCAACATTTTTTTTTAATATGCAATTTTATATATATATATATATATATATATATATGCACACACACACACACACACACACACACACACACACACACACACACACACACACACACACACATAAAAAGTTGCACTCACACCTCGGTTTGAAAGTACTGTATGTTTCTAACATTTCGAAGTATATGTTTACTACAGTAACGTTTGTGCCATTAAAGACCCAGAGTGCCATCTGCCTCTCTGCTTTAAGGTTGCATGAGATCCTCATGCGAGGCTGGGCTTTAGGGCATTATATATATATATATATATATATATATATATATATGTGTATAAGGTGTATACACCTTGAAGAAGGGGCTACGGGCCCCGAAACGTCGGTCACGTATTTGTATCTTGTGATGCTTTAATACACAAGTTTTGTTTGACTAAAATCTGGAGTGCCGCCGATTTCTTTCTCCATATATATATATATATATATATATACATACACACACATACACATTTTGAATTGGTAAAATCCAGAAACAGTAATCCCTATAGTGATGTAAATTTAGCCCTTAGACATCAAAAAGTAAAATAAATAGATTTATTTGTGTGCTATGGAAATAACTAAATTAATAGGTAATGTATTGTATTTATAAGAAGAACATAGGTAACCGTATGTTTATTTTTTCATATAATTACACATGTTTGCAATATAAACTGTTTATTTAGAGGTGTGTTTAATATTGTAGTCTTACCCTACCAGCCTGTCATCATTGCTTGGAGGAGCATTTCCAAGTTAATGAGTAAATGCTCAGAATGGCTACACGTTGTTCTAGGTGCTCCTATTTCAGACTTGTACTGTAGGAATTGGATAAGATAAAATTCTGCTAATCTGCGTGCCTATATGAAAGGCAGTAAGTGTTCAGACCCTAGTCTTACACATCCAAAAACATATTTGAGCTTCTAAATTAAATTGTAACACATTACTTGTCACCCAATCCATATAGTATAGCCAGATTAAGGGGGGAACGCAGGAAAAACTGAACCCTGGCCCACCTCTGTCAGCGGCTCCTTGTCCAGAGCACACTGACATCCCTAGCTCTCCCTCTTGTGCAGCAGCAGAATCAGGCAGCCAGAATGCGAGAAGGACAGTATGCAGTACAGGCAGATACACAGGAGTATCAGTTTTCATGACCTACTGATGGAGCTTCCCAACCAGAGTAGAGATAGTAGGAGAAGGCGAGCTGTAAGTGATCCAGGGATCCAAGCATCTACTCCTCTCCTGTGTTGAAATACCTTTCTTATCAATTAAATAGTTCAACACAGGTGATACCAATCATATATTAAGAGGGAAATCAAGGAGCAGAACATTTTGTCCCTCCTAAACGGGTCATTTTGGGATGCATTCACAATCTAAAATACCTGGGGCCCCCTTGCCTTAAGTGCCCTGGGCATCAAGGCTAAATCTAGCCCTACCACAAGTACCATAATTGAAGGTCTCAAAAGGAAGTATGGCTAAGACACATTGGTTACGTGGCCACACTCTCTGGTGGGCATTTTTTTCTTTAAAAAAAAAGTAATACAGTTTTTTAATTCTGCACACGGTGGAGACAACCCATAAATCTGGAGAAATGTCCTTTTTGGAGGCAAGTTAGTGCTTCAAAATCAGTACTCAATAGGGGCATAACCAGAACTTTGTGAGTCCCATAGCAACATTCTGCATGGGCCCTTGTCCCACTGTTTCTAGAGAGACACCGTTCCACAGCAGTTACTAATTGTATGCCCCATAGTAGTGCCCTTGTTCATTTTCTGAACCATCATAGTTCCTTACATGATGTCAAATTGTAGGTCTGCCAGTACACATTATGCCACAATTCACATTATGACATACAGTGTACCCAGTTCATATTATGCCACATTACAGTGTCACCTGTTCATACTGTGCCACATAAGAGTGCCCTCCAGTGCTAATTATGCCATATTATGCCACACTATAATGCCCAACATTTCATATTTACCTTATTACAGTGCCCCAGTTCTTATTATGTAACATCATAGGGCCCTCCACATTATAATGGGCAGATCAGATTATGACACATTACAGTGTCCTCGAGATTAAATTATGCCACACTACAGTGCCCTCTTACCGGGTGTGGTATTGAAAGTCGACAGTAACTAGGTCAACAATGTCTAGGTCGACCACTATTGGTCGACAGTAACTAGGTCGACAGGGTGTCTAGGTCGACAGGGTCTTTAGGTCGACATGTTCTAGGTCGACAGGTCAAAAGGTCGACATGAGTTTTTAATGTTATTTTGGTGTCGTTTTCTTCGTAGAGTGACCGGGAACCCCAATTAGTGCACCGCGTCCCCTCGCATGGCTCGCTTCGCTCGCCATGCTTCGGGCATGGTGCCTTCGCTCCGCTACCGCTTCGCTCGGCACGGATTACCGTTCCAATCGTAGTCCACGTGGATCAGTAAGTATGAAAAGGTTAAAAAAAAGAAAAAAATTGTGAAAAACTCATGTCGACCTGTCGACCTAGAACATGTCGACCTAAAGACCCTGTCGACCTAGTTACTGTCGACCAATAGTGGTCGACCTAGACATTGTCGACCTAGTTACTATCGACTTTCAATCCGGATCCCCCTCTTACCATTACAGCATTCCCTACACACTCATCTCACTGAAAATATAAGGTCACATAATTTAGGCTTGACAATGGATCAGTTGCTTAGCAGGCAAATCTGGGAAATTGATATGTAACTTTATACCCTGGGTCCAGGCCCCAGTAAGCCTCTGGGCCCCATAGCACTGGTACCACTTGCACCCACTATAGATACGCTCATGTGTCTCATCAAAAGAGGGACAGCTAGGAAACCTGCATTATCTTTTATGAATAGTTCCTTTTTCCCTAACTAAACATAAGTAATTTTAATTAACTATCAAGTCCAAAACAACTCACTGTTTAAAACTCATGCTCTTATTATGTTCTTGATTTTCCTTCCCCTTTTTGTAACATTCAGATTTGATTGTGTGTGTAACTCAGAAAGCAGAAATGATCTGTTGTACAAGCTGTGTGTTACATGTGTGAGTATAGCATTAGTTCAGTGCTGCATGGGAGGCATTGGGTTCAGTGCAGCAATGGGTAAACAAACACTACACTGCAAAAGTATCAATGCACATATAAAGTAAGTGAAAGAGTAGTCACATGAAATCAAACCATACAAAATTGTCATTTTAAGGTAATATGAAATCTGATAATTGCATAGGAGGACTGAGAATATCAAGGGCCAAATGTAATAGACTGAGAGTTTCAAAAAGTGAGAGATTTGGTAAGGTTTTGCAGTTTTTTTTTTAAAAAGTGGCAATCATTTACACAGCAATATCAACCTGGTTTTGCAGTGTAAATGATTGCCACTTTAAAAACCTGAAAAACCTTACCAAATCTCTTACTTTTTGAAACTCATACTCTATTACATTTGACCCCAAGAGTCATTTATTTTCTGGATTCCACATTAGTCCTGTCACAGTAATTGTTCTTCCTGACTATTCTTTTTTTGCTTAATAAAACACCAAAAGCACATAACACCTCTCCCACACCCTAATGCTGCCATCCACCCTATTTGACTAATGGGGCCCATTCATCAACAATCAATTGGGGCAATTCTGCGTTTTGTAGATGATCGTGTAATAAAATGGACAATGTACAGTATCTAATTAACCAATCGCCGATCTGAACAAAAAAAAAATGGTCAGAATTAGTAAATTAGGTTGTCCAATATGTTAGATTTCAGCGATCAGTTGGGGCTGTAGATTGCTAGTGTATGGTAACAATCAGCTGATTTGCAGGCCATTACTAGTATTTTACTAATAAAATGGGCACTTCCCTGATTTGCAGATCTGATCTTTGGATGAAAATGATCTGAGAATCACTGTAACATATCAGCAAAGTATGGGCACATATTGGTGGATTGAAGAATCATTAAACTGGGGAAAAATGCAGACTCTGAATTTTTTTTGTGTGATTGTTAATATAGTATATGAGCTCCTTAAAACATGCAGTTATCTTATAGCTGGAGATTGTGTAATAAAAATAGACTAAAGCTATATCAAGCAGTTTACAGAAATATCCTACATTATACCGGTGAAGTTATAGGAATGATTCAGTTTGAGAACACAGATAGCATCACCAAGGAGAACTCGGCAGGGTAGAACAACTGTGGATTTGTTTTGAAAGGCACTAGAGACACATGTCAGTTAGTGGAATCTCCTGTGGGGATTTGATTGCTCACAACCTATCAAAAACAATGATGTCAATTAAGAACATAGGTTTCAGAGAAACAATGCAAGTCACCTGTCTGTGTGCCGGTCAGCACAGAGTGTTATGAGTGAGTGACAGACAAACAGACAGACAGAATATTCTATAGGGAATCAAAGCTTCTTGAGTTGTCAGTGTAGTTTTGAAAGACACAATTTTTATGGAAACCTGTTATTTTTAATTACATTTCCACACTGAAAAGCACTTTAGTGTTATTTTTATATAAATGTTCAGCATAACTTAAGGGCATAATACATTTGTATAAAATAATGGTGTGTATGTGTCTTAGTATATAATTGATATGAATATTAACATTGAACTACAGTGAATTTTGTATAAGGGATGCTCAACCCTGTATTAGGTTAATTACTGTACTATAACTACTAGTATAGCATAGGCTCCTGTGGGAATATCTCTTCCTTAAATGGTTTGATTTATGGATTAGGGAAACAACAACTTATGCACAAAGGTTTTCTGCAAGTAAAAACAAAATAATTAAAGGAGATCTGTGCTTTAGAAAAATAAAAACAACTAAAATAAAGGGTTTAGATACGGCAGAAATTACACCAAACATGATAAAAACAAATGAAATACTCTGCATCAGGCCCATTGGGTATTTACAATCCAATTGCGGGCGATGTTTTTGACCCCACGAGATACGACACCTTGGATTCTTACAATTTGGTTTGCAAGCCTATGCATACAAAATTGTGGAATTCGGGGTTGAGAGCGGGCTACGAGGAGTGCGAGATGCAGTACAGTTGCCGACATTTCTACGCCACTGCAATGGCAACTTGCACCCTTCACCCGCAATTGGATTACTCCCTTAGATTGAGCAAGGAATTTGAAATGATTTGAGAAATACTGATGCATACTGTTTGTTTTAGGTCACTTTAGTTGGCTCACTTACAACTCTTACCCTGAAAAACTAAATCTAAATGTTGCACATTTGGGAGCTGATTCTAAGCCGGATAGATTTGTGTGCATGTAGTGCATACAAAGATGGGAACTTAGGCATTTTATTTATCTCCATCCTATTCTGAGTCATCCAGAACTTGGACACATCTGGGTGTTTAGTAGTGAGAACGGGTTCAGGGCTTGCCTTGTCCCAAAAACACTGGAGATGTACGTAAACCATCATGTTTACATACATCGTTGAATCAGGCCCTCTGTCATGACAATCTGTGATCAGTTGCGTAGAATCATGCATGGCCCTGAATGTAAATACATATGCTGTCAGTAATATTATTGCCTTTCTTTGTTTGTGCTGTAGCTACTCTATATTAAAGTACATGGATCACATGTTTTGGTTAATCATTTTAGTGAGATGTGGAGAGATCTGGTATATTGTAACTGGACCACTGAGCATTAAACTAGCCCAACAATTAGGTGAGTGCTACGGCCTGACAACTGACAGCATTTGTGCCATCACTGCAGACATTATGTAAAATATTTCTGTAAAGTGGCACAAATAGAAGAAATGGTTTGGCTCATTGCTATCAGGAAATCGTTATTTCAGTTATACTGTAAAAATGACGTTTGTTATTAGCAATATAAATTCTTTCCTTTGTAACACATTTCATCCCTCTGTATGAATTGTATTAGGATACACAAGGCCTCATTTATGAAGCACAGAATGCTGAAGTGTGTGTTGAAATTTCTGTAGGTGCAGCTCAACTTTGGCCAGAGCATATGGATAATGGGTTTGTGATGTGGGCTGTCAGTAGCAGTAATGTGCACTAGCGGGTGAGAAGATATTTGTGTAGTGGAATAACTGCCTGATAAGCACAGAATAGATGCAACCAGTGTTATTATTCAGCAGGAACCAGCAGGAACTCAGTTCCTGGATCTCTCATTAAATATGTCATAATCAGGGTTCCTGAACCTGTCCTGGGCCAAAATGTATTTTCCATAAGATAAGTTTTATTTTAAAGTTAATTTTGAATGCCATCTTTTCTAAAACAATTATTTAAAGGAGACACGGCAGGAGGACTGATGTACCCTACACACTGGGCGATAACACTGCAAGATATGAACGATCTCGTTCATTAATGAACGAGATACCGTTCATATCTGTCAGTGTGGAGGCACCAGTGATGAACGATGCGTGGCCCCGCGCTCGTTCATTGTTGGTGCCCCGTTGCCTGTGCATGCAGGCTAATATGGACGATCTCGTCCATATTTGCCTGCATTGCTATGGAGCCGAGTGACGGGGTGAGTGAAGAAACCTCACTCCCCCCATCACTGTCGCCGGGTTGCCCGTCTGCCGTATCGGCGGTCGGGCAGCTCGGCGGCGTATAGCCGTGTCTGTAGGGCCCATAACACTTCCACTTCCACAGATCTGACAAATACTGTATGTCTGATCCTATACTTATAGTGGGAGATATTTTGTCCATTTGTAGGTTCTCTCTGCCAAAGGAAACTCTACTTTACATCATTATTTTATCCCTAAATAGAGCTCACCCTGGCAACATTTTAGGTAACGACTGATGCATTTTATTTAATACATGGGTTGGTCCAATTATGCTCTAATTTCAGAGCAAACTGCAAAAATGTGGGTTATATGTGTGTGCGCGTATGTGTGTGTGAGTGTGTGTGTATATATATATGTGTGTGTGTGTGTGTATATATATATATATATATATATATACTGTATAGATTGAAAAGTGCTTGAGTTTGTTATAATATACATACTATACTACAAACATAAAATATAGTATACTGTTATTGTATATAGTTTATTATCTGCGCATACTGTATGTCATGTTCCAATTTAGAAAAATATATAATTAAATAAATGCTTATAAATATTATGGAGGAATAAATACAAGCTCTACATATATAAGTGAATGACATAATTTACAATATTAAGCACCTGGTGCTGCACACACAGAAGCACAATATAAAGCATGCTTAATCAGACTATATGAACAGAATGATATGATACAGTATACCACCCACTCAGCAGTGGCCAAACAGTTTATGGTAAATCCCACTATTGTACACTACTGTAAAATGTGGCTGGGTAGATTGTTGGTGTGGGCCACATGGCTCTATGGGCCTGAGTCAGAGATGTACACAGATCATGCACAGCGACGATTTCTCATGGATTCTTAAGTGTGAAAATATGCACATGGGCGTGTAGGCATTTCCTTTGTGCACTAGTGTGCTACGGACTTCACAATCACTGTAACGCCCGCTTCGTAAATGTGTACTCCATCGCACTGTTTTTCAGTAAGGCTCTCTTCTGGCCTGCGCATGCGCAGTTTGCCGTTTATCGCTCCTAAAGTGTGTTCTAGCAACTGCGTCCACCTCTGAATCAAGCCCTATTTTTAGGGCTGTTCTGTTCTGTTTTTAGGGCAGTTTAGAGGTGTAATAGCAAATATAAATATCATACCTATTTTTACTGTCTATACTGTACATTAATTTTCTCTTACATAGAAAGAATAAATAATGTGCTGCAAGTGAATTTAACAACATGGTAAACAGAATATGATCAAAATAGTAAGTTTGTATTTGGTATAAAAAAGACAACAGCTTCTCAAATATAAAATAAAGATATTCTTCATGGACTTAATAACTCAATAGGATGTAGATAAAAGTAAAAATGTACTTCAAACAGTAGTGAACTATACTACCTGATTAGTAACATCTCCCAAATATTCTATACAATACATATATATGTAGTGTGTGCTCTTTGTTACATAACTTGTATGAAAGAGTATGTCACAGAGCCATAGCAGTTGATCTATTCTATATTATATAAGAGCATTGGTGAAAAAAAGAAAGAAATTAAATAATAAAGCAGTGTATTTGATAAAGGTTTTAAGGGGGTATATACAAACCAATAAGTAAACACTGTGTGCGGGTACATATAGTTTTAAAATTTATTGTAAATTATTTATTGAACATTATCCATTAACTACACTACAGTCATTATATAAATGAGTTTGTGTTTCTTTACATTGGGCTCGAATCAGTTCAGCACGGATTGAATAGCGTCTGGAGGGAGTTCCCGAAGCTGTTCAATTCAGCGCAATACTAAGTCGGAGAATGCTCGTACTTGCGGACTAAATAGGGTGTTTAGGCATTCTCCATCTAAAATGCTCACCACAATGCTGTTTCGGACCTAAGTTTTGTTGGATTTCTGGTCGCATCCCCAGAGGGGTGCAAAAAGAAATCCTCTAGTCTGGAATGACAGCGCACTGAATTGTGTAGCATCGGGATCTCCCCCGGCACTATTCAATCCGTGCTGAATTGAATTAAGCCCATTGATTGGAAATTTCCCCAAGAGTAAATCTGTACTTTCTCTCCACGTGCTATGCAAAATAAAAAGAAGCAATTTGTAAAATAGATTTTGTCATTTTGTGCACTTTTATTTTGTTGTAGAATTACTTATTTAGATACTTATGTCCCAAATAAATGCAAATTAACTTGCCATTAAGCAGAAAAGCCCTTTTTATTTTCCAAGAGTTAACCTTCAAATGACTGAAAATATTATAAAGGGTTTTTTCCCGCAAAAGAGCCATCAACTTTAACAGCTCTTCAAGATTCTTTGGTCTGTCATGGTAGCGTAGTGGATGGCTATCCATTTTGCGCTTATATTGGTACCTTTACAATTTAGTCAGAGTAGTGTGATGTGCTGTGTGAGGTCAATGAGACTTTAAGAACAGCTGCAAATGTTCATGCTCACATATGCCAAATAGCCAATGGCAGACAGTGGGTTATGGGAGCACACCCCATATCCCTGAGAGTAAGCTTATATATGCTGCATAGTTGGTGGGGTAGAGGTGAAGCAATATGAGAATGAGTACATTGCTATTATTGGATTTACTGAATACATTTCCAAAAAGACTTCCTTAGCTAGATTACAGGGAGACATCAGCCCTTGTAATGACTGTTCAGCATACATATCATATATAGTGAATTCATCAAACCTTTGAAATTATCAAAAAAAGTCTATGACCACTTATTGACTATATACGATCATTTCAGTAATATGCAGATATCTCATTTTTAGTTTTGTTTTGGTATTTGCAGAAAATTACATTCCCATCTGGAATAATATGACAGAGAGGAATGTTGCTGCCTGGGTTGGTTGGTGTTGGGTGGCAAATTTCCTTATATGGTACAGTATGTACATATAAACATTATATAGACAACAATAGTTAACTATTAGTACTGCTTTACCCATAATAGCACTATTCCACCCCACACTAACCTATCTTTTAAAATCTATTTATATAAACTACTTGGTTCAAATCAACACAAAACCTTGATATTCAAATAGTCTATTAAAATAGTTATGACGACTTGCATTGTTTTTTAAGAACATGGAAGAACTACACATGAACTCTAAACATGATTGGGCAGATGTATTAAGCCTGGAGATGTGATAAAGTGGAAGGTGATAACGTGCCATCCAATCAGCCACTGTCATTTTTTAAATCCAGCCTGTAACTTGACAGTTAGGAGCTGATTGGCTGGTGCATTATCACCTTCCACTTTATCACTTCTCCAGGCTTAATACATCTGCTCCTATATTATAAAGTCTGTTGATAAAGGATTTGAATGCATGGAAGGGCTTACAGTATGATCTCTAAAGATTATATACAGTAAGGGGCTCATTCGCCTACAGTCAGTAACTACTGCAGCATTATATTGTTCCTGGGACAAATATGGAAGGGGTGGATGTAATGTCATAATATCATACCATTGTCAATATATCACATTCTCCAGAGAACTTGATGTTGTTGCTGCAGTGTTTCTTTACCTATCTTAAGATACAGTATTGACATCCAAACATGTAACTCTATACAGTTGCACCATAGAAGAAATACAATATGTCCATGCAATTTCTTCAGTTATTTTACATTGTGTCACACTACAACTTAAGATACCGACCTTTTATGTTATCTTTAATATTTTTAGTCCTATTGAGGCTCACATACTACAATTTATAACTTCAGTGTGACTGATAATTGCCAGATCACATATTACAAAGGGTTAAGATACTGTATCCTTCTTCATAGATCTCGTTATAAAGTGGGAGATAATTGTGGTCTTTTTGCACATACATGTTCATATTAGTTGTTCAATAAAGCAAAAACCTTGTACTCTAATGATAATTATAGAATTTTAGGGTAAAGGCTAAAAGCAATTTGTGGCTATAACTGGACCATGGCTGTAGAACCATGGCTATCATAGTTTGATCTGGAGCATTTGTCAGTAAATTAACCCATAAGGGTTTATGTGTAGGGTTCCCATGAAACCCCACACATATCATTACCTCACAATGCTTTTTAGCCCATCATTTTAACTCTGCGGAACATAAATTGACAAGATGCAAGATGTGTTGGAATAGGCTCCTACACTATTTTGACCTTAAAAGAGAAACATTGCCTGAGTTTTAGGTCCTGAGAAAACTTCAGGTCACATGTGTGTTCTAGATTTTAATTTCAAATTGAGTATAGTGTTAGCACTTAGCAGTTACCATATACTAAGACTTTTTGTGAGCTCAGCTTCCCCTGTATAATTACTAATAAAAAGTTATGTTTTGGAGGCTTTTCATCTCCAGATTAATACAACTGAATAATCAATGTTACATGAGAACTAAATCTATATTACTAAATTAGTGTCTCTTCTGTTGTATCAATTTTGTTGTAATTGTCCTGAACTGGTGAGACTTCCCTGCCATTCTCGACTCCCGGTAAGTTGAGCATGTACACATTTACCATGGTGATCTCAGTCATTCAGTTTGGACTCGCACTACATAAATCCCATTATTGTATACTCTCATGCTTTCCTGACTACTTCCAGAACAATGATAGCAGGCTGGTCCTGCCAATACAATTTAATAAATGTAAATAAGTTATACGGTAGCTTTTCTAGACTGATGCTTTTATGTTTCTGAAGACTCACGTGAAACACAGCCATAAAGCATTGCTTTCTATTAACTGTGACACAGGGGCTAAAACCTGCCCGTGACAGCTCCAATGAGGCTACAATTCAGATTAATTATTCTCTGTAGCTTTGTCCTCTGTGAAACTTTTTATGTATTTTACATACTGCTTTAAAGCAACTCTAAATGGTTGTATATGTACAAACAAAGTGATGAGCCCTATTTGTATTTTTCATTTGACAACAATTCACCCTGGAAAAAATAAAGTAAAATATCCCTGATTTGTAGGCGCAATCACAGTTTAACTGACATAGATTGCCTCTATAGAGCACAGGATCTCAAACTCGGTCCTCTGGATCCCATACAGTGCATGTTTCTACAGTACTGTAGGTCTCCTCACAGAGGGGCAGATGTATTAACCTGGAGAAGTGATAAAGTAGTGATAAGTGGAAGGTGATAACGCACTAGCCAATCATGGATTTGAAAAATAACAGTTAGGAGCTGATTGGCTGGTGCGTTATCACCTTCCTCTTATCACTGCTTTATCACTTCTCCAGGCTTAATACATCTGCCCCATTAGCACAAGAGAAATAATTAGCTCCACCTGTAGACTTTTAAAAATGTGCAAGTGAGGAACTGTTTGGGGTCCTAATGACTGAGTTTGGGAACCACTGCTATAGAGATTGTAGATTATATACTAATTAAAACAGGTTATAAGTTATAAGTATCTTAGAAAATGGAAGATGTGCCATTACATCCAAATGATTCACAAACAGAGAATATATTTGTTGCTTGTATTGAAAAGCTCTACCTGTAAATGATGAATTAGATGAGGAAAGTAACACAAGTAAAGGGAAAGGAAACTGACTAACTAAACACTTGCTGTATACTTTTGCCAAAGTTTCTTGTAAATGATAAAATTGTAAGAATCTCATTTATATGTTTGTGAGGCAGTAAGTAAAGTGATTGTAAAGTTGTATGGCCTGTGATTCACCCTGGCCAAATATCACTGTGACTTTTTAATAATACAGAAGCTGAGCGACAGTGTTTATGTGTATCAAGTGATGGATTTATTGTTTATGCTTTGTAGTACAGCTTATTTTAAATAACACCACAATTGGATGTGCAATTACTTTTGAGTGACAATGTTTTCAGCCAGAAAAATGTGGCATGATGAAGCCTGAGTGATGATTTCTTATATTAAAAGTGAGACATAAGTATAATGTTATCACTGTCATACTGTGGAACTTTAGTTTATGTGGGGGGAATTCTATTAGCCACATTAATTTACAGTCTGCTAATTTATCTCCCATAGCTATTCAATTAGCCCCAAAGGCAGACTGCAGGCTGCACTTAATGGGGTAATTTTTGGAGCTTGAGCAGACTTGGAAAGAAATCCCCTATAACTAGTGTGTTAATGGGTGCCACAACCCTGTTAATGCATAGGTCCATGAATTTATCACAGATTCTATGTGTTAATGCCTGTTAACATGTAACTTTAACGGTCGATAAAAAGGGTCTCAGGTGAAAAAGGGACTGGAATTGAATAGCCCCAGGCTATCACCCCTTTTCACCCCTGTTAAATGAACAGGGCTAAAAGAATTCAGCCCTTAGTGTTCAAGGGAAGCAGTGTTTCCCCCTGAAAGTTATTTTACTGCCAAAGCCATGGCTCTAAGGCAGAATGCCCTGTTTTACTGGCTGCCTGCTAGTGTAGCAAGTTAGCAACCCATAACAATGAGTACATCAAGTAATGGGAGACACCACAACACATGGTGACAGGGACTATATTAGAAATATTTCTTGTGAGATTGGGTTGATGCCACAAACTGGTTGAAAGCATTTTTTTTAATTTGTTGCCACCATTATAAACTGTGCTTAAGAAGCCTTTTTAGCAATATTATCAGTGTCCTCCTGAACACTAAAACTCCTTATTGCCTCACATCGCAGTGGTTTGGAATGTGTTTTGGGGGTAATATGCTAAGGGGCACTCTGCTGGACATGTACTATAGTAAGAGCCCAATCCACTGTTGAGCATAAAGCTTACTGATAGCTTACGTCTGGGTTAGTCAGACTCCTGCAGAACTGTTGCATGTGCAGCCACCCGCCCCTGCAAGTGTAATGCCCAGTAGATGAGATGGGCATTGTGATCAAATCCATCCCTCTCTGGTGGGCTGCTACCATAGGGCAGAGTAGGCTAATGTCATCTGAAGATGGTGTTAACTATACTCTCAGCTCCGATAAATGTGCTATTTAGAGCTTGATAATTTGCAGTACAGTAATGTCACCATGCATTGTACTGGGTCGGCAGTATGCTCCAATTTTATAGCAGGTGTTATCTGCTTAGACACTTGTTAAATGGCTAAATGACTCAAATCATGCAGAAAATGATGTTTCTGCATAATATGTGACTGAACGGCTTGATAAATTATCCCTTAAATAAATGTGCATTTTGAACGATTCTAATCCCTGTGCCCCAGCACATCTGGCCAATTCAGTAATACATTCCTAATCTTCGGTATGGAGTGCTATTCCTGGGGCCGTTACTGTAAGAGGAATTATCTGCTGAAAGCTGCTGTGCAGGTACATTGTAAAATCTCAATGTATAGGCGGAAGGGTAAGCACAATGCACATTTTTATGTTACTGTGGCTTTCTACAGTAAGCTGCATTTTATATTTATTTCTACCTGAACATTTTTCAAAGTATCTTGTTAAAGGTCTACCTGTCAAAGAGTTGATAGGATAACAATATTGTATTTCATTACATTCTCATTCTCCTCCTTTCATGTCTGTGAATGAACCATCTTCTAAGCTCTCCTTAATTTCTTTTATTTCTCTTCCCTTCACCTCACTAGCCAATAAGGAGAGGACGGTGATGTCATATTATTGTAATAATCAGATTATCACTTTTCAATGCTCCCAAAGCAATATGCTCTGAAAGATGAAGAGTATGCCACTCACTGGATAGCTTGCTCAGTAGTACAGCTGAGCTGAGCAGTACGTAGTGATGGGATGGTGAAGGGACAGCTTCACTCACTAACAGCTTTCAAATTTAGCCAGGGAAAAGCTTAAAGGTCATTTACTGTATCTCCTCTCCGGCCATTATTGTAGGTGATCTACAGTATGGTCTCTAGATGGTATCATTTTTACCAACAAATTCTGCCATAAGCATAGCTTATCACAGTTTTATAAACCTCTGATATATAGCAAGTCCTCATATCAGGCTATGGTGATGCAATACATTTTGAAAATAAAGGATCATGAGAAATCCTTTTCTCTATAGTAACCCTTTTTCTCGAAATGCATGAAGCGCCGATAATTACTTTTTCTGTTAGCATTGCCTTATACATAGACCCCTTGGTGTGCTTACTGCTATTTAAGATACTTAATGCTAAAACTATGAAACTAATAAGTAACTGTTAACAATTTGTCACACTTGCACAATGGGGGGTAATTCCAAGTTGATCGCAGCAGGATTTTTGTTAGCAATTGGGCAAAACCATGTGCACTGCAGGAGAGGCAGATATAACATGTGCAGAGAGTTAGATTTGGGTGGGGTGTGTTCAATCTGCAATCTAAATTGCAGTGTAAAAATAAAGCAGCCAGTATTTACCCTGCACAGAAACAAAATAACCCACCCAAATCTAACTCTCTCTGCACATGTTATATCTGCCTCCCCTGCAGTGCACATGGTTTTTCCCAATTGCTATCAAAAATCCTGCTGCGATCAACTTGGAATTACCCCCAATGTTCCTAATCTGGGAAGAACCACATATAGCTTTAGTATCACTAATAATTAGAGAAATTATGCACAGCCTAATGATTTTTCAGACATTTGTCTCATTATGCCATAAAGGTGTCTCATATTTAGTGGTGCCGAGAGAGGGGGGAGGGGTACAAATGAACCAGGCCCAGGTCTGATGGAGGGGCCCAGTGGGGGCCCCTGGGCCCCCTTTCCTGGCAGTATAAGCTGCATCTCTTCTCCTCAGCTGTGTGCTGGGCTGCAGTGTGGCCATAGATGCGCTTTGAATACCATTTTTTTTACCAGTTTTTTTTCTAAGGGTGCATGGCCACGCCTCCTGTGATTAGACACACCCCCTGAAAAGTACCTGGGCCCAGCCAAACTCTCTACTGCCCTGCTCATATTATCATACATTTGATACCATGCTGCTTAGCTTATGTGCACTACTGTATGCTGGAGCCTTGTCATTAGTAGACATAGGACGTTTATGCAAAATTCTTTTTAAACATTCATCTATCTTTACAGGTCTTATCAAGCCTATATAGATATAGGTCAATTTGCATATTTTCCTTATGCTTATATATTTTAGCTTCTTTTTTGCATAGTTTCCTATGTGGAATTACTGTAAAGAGAATTATCCTCGCTCCATGGATGTACTCTTACAAGCCTTATGTGGCTGCTATTTTGTTAGTTGCCCGCCAGTGATCAGTGACTGGTGATAGCCTCATTTACACATGAGGAGTGTATGACAAAGAGCAATACAGACTTTCTCTAGGAATTATTTCTGTAGAAAGCGGCTGGATATACTGCTATATTAGGGCACAATATTTATGTTTTAATCTTTTGGAAAAAGCACTGGCTAGTATAAAAGGCCATCACTGTACCTATGTTATAAAACATAAACAAGTAGTTTTACAAATGGTCTGAGCACTTACTGTATGTAAGTTATATCTCTTTACAGTGCGCATTTTATCGGTGACATAAAAGTATCCAGTACAATACAGGAGCCAATAATTGACGATTCACAATAAAGACAGGGCGAGAAGGGGTGGGGGGGTCATTATATACAACTGAGAGGTACATTGATGGAACATGTCTCTCTGTCCCATCTACTGCACACACTTACTCATGTTCCAGCTGCATGTACTTTCAAAATGGTTTGTGCCTTGTGCACTGGATTTACTTTAGGCATGAGGTGCAATGGTCATAATAAAGCCAGTACTATCTAACTATGCATTGTTTGTACCATCACCTCATTCAACTGAGCCTTATCCTACTTTCTGCTGCGAGGTACACTGGGCTCCACAGGGCATAACATCGGGGTGTAGATTAGGATCTTGATCCGAGGCACCAACAGGCTAAAAGCTGTGACTGTGCCCAGAATGCATAGTGCCGCCTCCTCTATAATCCCGCCTCCGTGCACAGGAGCTCAGTTTTGTAGTTGCAGTGCAGGCATACAACAGGTGGGCTGCTCCAGCAGCCCTCAGAAAAATCAGCTTTCGTGGAAACACTGGCAATTCCATGGAACTTTCGGCTGCCCTACGTGTTCCCTCCGGTGTCACTCCTGCACAGAGTACCAAGGAAATTCAAGCAAGAAGGAGGAATCCTACTTTTGATCGCTCCAGCGTGGCCCAGACGGCATTGGTTCTCAGACCTTCAGGGTCTATCATTAGAGCATCCTCTTCTGCTTCCACACTGACCAGATCTCCTCATTCAGGGCCCTTGTGTCTACCAAGATCTGGCCCGGCTGGCTTTGACGGCGTGGCTCTTGAAGCTTCCGTACTGAAGGTCAGAGGTTTTTCTGAGGCAGTCATTCAGACTATGTTGAAGGCCTGTAAGCCGGCTTCTGCCCGGATTTACCATAGGGTCTGGAATTCTTACTTTGCTTGGTGCGCGTCTATTCATCATGATGCTTGCAAGTTTAGTACGGCCAAACTTTTGGTCTTCCTACAACAAGGCCTTGACTTGGGCCTTTGTCTGGCCTCCATCAAGGTTCATATTTCTGCCTTGTCGGTTTGGTTTCAGAGAAAAATTGCCACTCTGCCTGATGTTCATACATTCACTCAGGGTGTGTTACGGATTCAACCTCCCTATGTCCCGCCTGTGGCTCCTTGGGATTTGTTGATAGTTCTGGAGGCATTACAGGAGTCTCCGTTTGAGCCTCTTGAATATGCAGACCTTCAGTGGCTTTCTCTTAAGGTGTTGTTTCTGCTGGCTATTGCCTCTGCCAGACGGGTGTCGGATTTGGGTGCCTTGTCGTGTAGGTCTCCCTATCTGATTTTTTACCGTGACCAGACGGTTCTTAGAACACGCCTGGAGGTTATCTACCTAAGGTGGTGTCTTCTTTCCACCTTAATCAGGAGATTGTGGTTCTGGCCTTTGCCTCTCCTGAATTGTCTTCCATAGAGTGGTCTTTGGATGTGGTACGGGCTCTCCGTATTTATGTGAAGAGAACTGCCTCCATTCGGAAGGCTGATTCTCTCTTTGTACTGTTTGGTTTTCAGAAACGTGGCTGGCCTGCTCACAAGCAGACTCTGGCCAGATGGATTAGAATGGTGCTTGCACACACTTATGTACAGGCTGGTCGTCCAGCTCCTGCTACTATCAGGGCCCATTCTACTCGGTCTGTTGGACCTTCTTGGGCGGCCCGCCATGGTGCGACCCTTGAACAAGTGTGCAGGGCAGCTACGTGGTCCTCAATGAACACGTTCATAAGGTTCTATGCCTTTGATACATCCGCCTCCCAGGATGCTTCCTTTGGATGCCGGGTTCTTGTGCCCGCTACAGTGCGTCCCCTCCCATGAGGAACTGCTTTAGGACATCCCCGATGTTATTCCCTGTAGAACCCAGTGTGCCCCGCAGTAGAAACCGAGATTTATGGTAAGAACTTACCGTTGTTAAATCTCTTTCTGCGAGGTACACTGGGTTCCACAGGGTGCCCACCCTGATACACTTAGCTTATTTGGGTTGGTATGGCATTAGCCGCTGACACCTTCTCCTGTCGTGAGAATGTGGTGTATGTGGCTACTAACGGTTGTTGTCTCTTTTACCTGCTACTGCATTGGGCTGGTTAACTAAAAACTGAGATCCTGTGCATGGAGGCGGGGTTATAGAGGAGGTGGCGCTATGCATTCTGGGAACAGTCAAAGCTTTTAGCCTGTTGGTGCCTTGGATCAAGATCCTACTCTACACCCCGATGTTATTCCATGTGGAACCCAGTGTACCTCGCAGAAAGAGATTTAACAACAGTAAGTTCTTACCATAAATCTCGTTTTGTTTCTTAGACCTGCTCATTTGGCATCCCCAGGAGTATTCATTAACTTGAGAAAATATGGGGATACCAGGAATGAGTACATTTTAACTATTACAATTGTGAAGTTTGAAATACCTAATATACTGGTATATTAGCAGTGTGCTACTTACAGGCTACTGTGAGCTCATCCTGTGTATCTTGAATGTGGAGGTGGCACCTTCTGGAGAGCAGTTGCCCATCCTCCAAGCTGGCTGTGACACAAAGCCTTTTGCACTGCACAAGAGTTCTGTGTGTACAGTGGACAACAGTCCCCAGTTCACCTTATCTATACCCCCCCCCTTCCCCCGCACAACTTCAAATTGTGCTCTGCTCAGAGGAGATTTTGTGCTCAGTGCTTTGAGAAAGATGCACAGGACTCACACCTGGTCTACCCGTCAAATAAATCCTGTGCGCCTCTGCCACTTTCTGTCTTCTCAATGCCCTGTGCTTTCTTGCAGCCACGCAGGCTCAATGTATGTGACCCCAACAGAGAAGAAATGCTTTCTGTGCTCCATTCAATTGTCTGCTTTTAAATGACCCTTATTGTATTTGTAACAGTAGATAACCCAGGTTAAGCTAAAATGTTACAAGTGATGATTACTCTACTGTGCTTTAAGTATCCAATTATTTTGTTATACTTTAAATGTAATAGTGCAAACCAAGTTACTGTTAGCACACAAATATCAGATCTGTCTTCAAATCTTTCTACAGTCCATCACGTTGCCAATGCAGAATAAAATAGGTTATTATGTCACAAACTAACTTGCATTAAGCTTGTTGTTATCCTATATCAGGGGATTCAACGTATCAAAGACAGAAACAATAAATGGAAACCAGTAATATATGCAGCCTAATAAAAAACAGCAAGTGCATATATCACCAGGAGAAAGGTGTCAATGATCAGTAAAGTCATATTGTGTTAGCGTTTTAGGTGAGAAGTGGTGAACTCTGATTGGCACTATTGCACCTTAAGTGATAAAAGCATAACGGGAAGTTTTCCTAGTCATCTTTTCACTTGAGAATGGTCATGGTAAACTGTGGCAAGGGCAAAGGCATAGCTTGTGTCTTGTTCCTTTACAGCTGTTCTATTATAACACCTAGCAGCACACTCAGTTCAGTCACTGAGGACAGCTCCTGGTAGCTCATTTGTTAAGGTGTGCCAACGTTCAATTTTCTTATCTTTGTTTTTCAGGCAGTCAAACCAGTGTTTAAGACGCTCTCCTTTTGCGTTGATTCCCAAAACAACACCACCTGTTAATAGAAAAAAACAAACTCATTTTTGGAAGGATGCTATACTAATACTGAAAGGAAATACACTTAATTGTGGTCAGTGAGGGCATTGAGCAGTACCCAAAATATAAAAATAAACAAGTTGGCTGTATGAACAAATTGTATTGACTATGCATTTCCAGTGCCAGTTTGACACTGCCCACGTCACATACAGTATGTCCCTCTTCTAACTTTGGCCCTTGCTTGTGCGGTCCCCTACGCAGCTTGCCGATTATGGGGAAACTGCGCAGGGTCCGTTCTACATATGTGCAGCGAGGGTCCAGCGTGTGACTTGCATTTTTCCAACAGCTTCTGTCTGAATGACAGGCAGAGGCATTTGGGGGTAGGGCGTAGATGGCTGGCATTTCCGGAAATGGGGGCGTCACCCCTCCATTTTCTGGGAGTGGCGAGGCCAAAGTCTGCTAGGCCCCCTGCGATGGCCAGCCTGAGTAAGCTAAGGTTACTCAGCTGGCAGTCTGCAGAGAACATCGGTATTGTATTGGTAGCAATTGTGGGGGGATCTGATAGCAAGTGTGGGTTTGATGGCATTTGAAAGGGGGTTGAATTGCATGGAGAGGGGAATTGTTGTAAGGCACATGAAGGGATATCTGATGGCATCTGGGGATGACTGAAGGGCATTTGGCAATAGGTAAGAGATATGAAAGGGACAAGAGTGAAGGTTTGAGGGGCATAATGGCCATATGCAACTTTTTTTCTCATCTGAAGCGTAACAGTTCTCTTCACAGTGGATTTAGTAGCAGTGTGAGCAAACACAAAGAGTCTATCGAAGACTGGACACTGGACATAACAGTAATGTAAGAGCTGTGCTGATGATTTTTGTGAACATTTTTTTATGTGGGAAGACCTGATGGGCATATGATAAGGTGTAGGGAAGTCTGTGAGACATGTAAGTGGCATATGGGGTCATTTATTCTACCCTTTAAAGAAATAAATGTGTTTAGATGTGTATGTGTTATAAAGGTTGGCAAGCTGAGGGGTTAGGTATGATATGCCAGTGGTCGGGATGCCAGCGGTCACATGACCAACCGTGGCTACCCCTCTACTGTCCCCTAAACCTGACCCTCCGGGGGTGTCATCTATGATTAACCTCACCCCAGTGCCTAACCCTATCCCTCCTCCCCATGCCCTAATCTTAACTCCCACTTCCATACTCACCTTCAGGATATTGGCTGTTGGTGTCCTGGTATGGTCTCCTGAGCGGTGTTGGGATTCCAGCGTCAGTCACATCACCACCGCCATCCTGACCAGTGGGATGCCAAATGAATCCTGAGCTAAATCTTTGTCACAGGAGAAAGAAAACCTAACTTCACCCTGCATTTGTCCATTTCTGATTTTAATTCTTAACTTGACAAGCCAACATGTGTTAATAGAAGTACAGTAGTATAGTAGTAGTAGCTGCCACTTTTTTGTTCCTGTTCACACTGTCAGTAAAAAGAACTATGGTCCCATCATATAGTCCCAGTTCAGATGTAAGTGGACAGTCATCATTCTGCCAGAGCTACAGTATTCTATACCTTGTAAACTCTGACTGGAAGGGTGAGATTTTGCATGATACATACTGAAAAGTATGATATTTGAATATGTTTCTCCACTTACCTATAAAGTCATTTGATTTCCCAATATCATAATCCCAAACCGTGACTTCTAAAGTCTTTTTTGCAAGGTCACTGTGTTTTATCTCATAACAAAATTCCTGCAAAGATAAAATGTTAACAAGTTCTGGTATGTTTGGAATTCACTAAATACACACATTCATTTGCAATTGGAAGGCAATAAATTCGTATTCATTTAATTAATTCTTAGTTAGTTTTTTATCTCCAACAAATTCCACAGCACTTACTTAGAGTGCAACATTACAAAAGGAAAAGAGTTGGTAAGAGGTTCCCAAACCTGGTCCTCAAGATACCATAACGGTCCAAGTTTTAAGTATATCCATGCTTGGACACAGGTGACTTAATTAGTACCGCAGTCAATTTGATTTTACCATCTGTGCTGACCTGTGGTTATCTTTAAAACCTGGGTCATTAGGGTGCCTTGTGGACCGTGTTTGGGAACCTCTGCACTAAGCAATACAAATTTTAGCATAGCAGCCACTTTACTCAGACACTATAGAGTAGGTTTACTAAATGTTCTAACAATTAAACATGGAGATATTGCCCTTAGCCATACTTGCCTACTCTCCCGGAATGGCCGACAGTCTCCCGAAAATCAGGTGGCACTCCCAGCCCCCTGTAAGGGTGGGCAAGTCTCCCAGCCCACTGCCATCTGCCCACTCACATCCTCCAGCAGCCGAGGGGGGGCCGATGACATGATTCATGTCATCATGGCCCTGCCCCCTTGCTGCACAATGCCTGTAATCTTGGTATTGGGTGGCGGGGGCAGGTCCGCGATGATGGAAATTTGCGGATCCGCCCCTACCCAACAGCAGCACCCGTGGCTAGAGGGGGCAGCAACAAAATCGGCAAGTATGCCCTTACAAATGCCGCCAACAAATCAGAATTTAGTTAACATTTATTTATTACATTATAAAAAATGATAGAATCTGATTGGTTGCTATGGGCAACACCTCCACTTCTCTGTTTTAGAAACTTTAGTACAGTAAATCTACCCCATAGAGCAATAATGTAACTGGTGGACTTCAGTTTCCATGATATGAATACCAAAAAAACCCAGAACAACCTATAAATTAAGAGTTTTTGTAGATTCCATGCCAATGCATACTATATAATTTTTAGGTTTGTAATAGATTATCACAGTGCACTGTGTTTTACCGATGTGTTTTATTTTACCAGTGTTCTGGCCAATGTTTTAAAGTAGCAATCATTTAAAAGGCAAAACCAGATTTGCCTTTTAAAAGATTGCTACTTTAAAACATTGGCCAGAATCTCTGGGAACCCACCCAATGCCTGCAGTTTTCTAGGCTGTTACACTTGCCCTTAGGTACACATATGTCATCCAATCCCGTGGATCCGATCTACGTATTGGGTACATCGTCTAGTGCAGGCCCGGCCAACCTGTGGCTCTCCAGCTGTTGTAAAACTACAAGTCCCATCATGCTTTGCCACAGTTTTGCTATTAGAGAATCTTAAAACTGTGGCAGGGCATGCTGGGATGTGTAGTTTCACAACATCTGGAGAGCCACAGGTTGGCCAGGCCTGGTCTAGTGCGTACACATGATATGCACACTCCCACGGGTGCTAGTGACATCCCCCGTCGGCCCTGCAGCGATTACATGCTGCTGATTACAGTATGTCATGTTAACGAAGTTTATGATAACTTATTCTGACTTTTTTCTTATACCACAAAAATATGTAATTTTTTTTGTTTAGTCTCTGCAGATCTGCCTTATTAGGAAGTATGGGAGACATAACAGTTTAGGGACGCAAGACTTTTTGACTAGATATTGGCAGCCATGGTAATTGATACTTACAGTGCCTTGATAAAGTATTCACCCCCCTTGGCTTTTTACCTATTTTGTTACATTACAACTAGAGATGAGCGGGTTCGGTTTTACTCGGATTAACTCAGATTTACCCGAATCTCCTTATTGGCTCACGGACGTTACGTGTTTTGGTTAGCCAATAAGAAAAATCCAGAAAAAAAGAACTTGCAATAATTCTGGCGTTAAGAACCAAGTAAATCCAAACCCGCTCATCTCTAATTACAACCTGAAAAAAAAAAAAAAAAATGAATCTGAATTTTATGTGATGGATCTGGACAAAATAGTCTAAGTTGGTGAAGTGAAATGAGAAAAAAATTATATAAAAAAAGATTTTTTTATAAATAAAAATGTGAAAATTGGCATGTGCATATGTATTCACCCCCTTTGCTGTGAAGCCCCTCAAAAGTTCTGGTGCAACCAATTACCTTCAGAAGTCACATAATTAGTGAAATGAAGTCCACCTGTGTGCAATCTAAGTGTCACATGATCTGTCAGTATAAACACACCTTTTCTGAAAGGCCCCAGAGGCTGCAACACCACTAAGCAAGAGGCATCACACCATGAAGACCGAGGATCTCTGCAAACATGTCAGGGACAAAGCTGTTGAGAAGTACAAGTCAGGATTGGGTTAAAAAAAAATATCCAAATCTTTGATGATCCCCGGAGCACCATCAAATTCCTCATCTTCAAATGGAAAGAACATGTTACCACAACAAACCTGCCAAGAGAGGGACGACCACCAAAACTCACAGACCGGGCAAGGAGGACATTAATCAGAGAGGCAGCACAGAGACCCTGAAGGAGCTGCAGAGTTCCACAGCAGAGACTGGTGTATCTGCGCATGTGACCACAATAAGCCGTACACTCCACAGAGCTGGACTTTATGGAAGAATGGCCAGAAAAAAGCCATTACTTAGTGTAAAAATAAGAAGGCACGTTTTGAGTTTGCCAAAAGGCATGTGGACGACTCCCCAAATGTATGGAGGAAGGTGCTCTGGTCAGATGACACTAAAATTTTAATTTTCGGCCACCAAGGAAACCGCTATGTCTGGCGCAAACCCAACACATCCCATCACCCCAAGAACACCATCCCCACAGTGAAACATGGTGGTGGCAGCATCATGCTGTGGGGATGTTTTTCAGCAGCAGGGACTAGTAAACTATTTTGAGTCGAGGGAAGATTGGTAGATAGTGATAAATACAGGGATATTCTTGAGCTGTTTCAGTCTGCCTGTGATTTGAGACTGGGACGGAGGTTCACCTTCCAGCAGGACAATGACCCGAAGCATACTGCTAAAGCAACACTCGAGTGGTTTAAGGGGAAACATTTAAATGTGTTGGAATGGCCTAGTCAAAGCCCAGATCTCAACCCAATTGAGAATGTGGTCAGACTTGAATATTGCTGTTCACAAGTGGAAACCATCCAACATGAAGGAGCTGGAGCAGTTTTGCCTTGAGGAATGGGCAAAAAACCCAGTGACAAGATGTGTCAAGCTCATAGAGACTTATTCAAAGTGACTTGCAGCTGTGATTGCCGCAAAAGGTGGCTCTACAAAGTACTGACTTTAGGGGGGTGAATAGTTATGCACGCTGAAGTTTTCTGTTATTTTGTCCTATTTGTTTTTTGCTTCACAATATAAAAAAAAACATCTTCAAAGTTGTAGGCATGTTCTGTGAATGAAATGATGCAAACCTTCAAACAATCCATTTTAATTCCAGGTTGTGAGGCAACAAAACATGAAAAATGCAAAGGGGGGTGAATACTTTAGCAAGGCACTGTATCTGTCACAGATTCAGCTTGTTTTTTTGGGGGGGGGCTGACCAGTTTAATGTTATACTGTAGGAATATAGGTGAGAGTGGTGTCATTGAAGAGATATCCCTATGAGTTTGGAAGCTCAATAAAAGGGAAAAGTGTTTTGCTAGCCTGACTTTGCCCAACCAAGCATCGCCAAAGATTCTAAGTTCCTAAAGTTAACTGTAGATCCTGAAATGGCTGAGAATCTGTTTATGGCTGTGGTTATCAGATTGATAGATTCAGTGCCGTAACTAGGCATTTTAGCGCTGTGTGCAAGAAATGATAGTGGCGCCCCCCCCCCCCCCCCCCCAATGTAAGACAGGGGCAGTGCGCGCAAAAAAATTATAGGGGCGTGGCTTAATGGGGGAAGGGGCGTGGCCACAAAATAATAGCAATTCATACTACGGTGCACAGTAGTCTACATTATTCAAATTACGCTGCACAGTAGCGCCACTACACCAGGTAGAGCCCCTTTTATACATTACAATAGACAGCGTCCCCCTTTTTACACATTACAGCAGCCAGTCCTCCTTTTTACACATTACAGCAGCCAGTCCCCCTTTTTACACATTGCGGCAGCCAGGCCCCCTTTTTACACATTGCGGCATCCAGGCCCCCTTTTTACACATTACGGCAGCCAGTCCCCCTTTTTACACATTGCGGCAGCCAGTCCCCATTTTTACACATTGCGGCATCCAGGCCCCCTTTTTACACATTACGACAGCCAGTCCCCATTTTTACACATTGCGGCAGCCAGTCCCCCTCTTTACACATTGCGGCATCCAGTCCCCCTTTTTACACATTGCGGCAGCCAGTCCCCATTTTTACACATTGCGGCATCCAGGACCCCTTTTTACACATTGCGGCAGCCAGGCCTCCTTTTTACACATTGCGGCAGACGAGACCCCATTTTACACATTGCGGCAGACGAGACCCCATTTTACACATTGCGGCAGACGGTGAGAGAGAGAGAGAGAGAGGGAGGGAGAGAGAGAGAGAGAGAGAGAGAGAGGGAGGATATACTTACCTTCTCCCCGCTGACAGGCTCCTCGTGCAGCTCCCTCTCGGTGCAGGCTGTGTGAGGTGAGAAGGAGGAGGAGGGAGGGGGAGCAGGGAGCAGCAGCAGCGCTATTTGATTGGTAGTAAGCGCCGCTGCAGCATCCCCCTCTCCTCCTGTATTGGTTGCCTGGCGCTGCTGTGGATGCTGGGGAACCGCATCCCAGCATCCTTAGCAGCGCCGGGCAGCCAATACAGGAGGAGAGGGGGATGCCGCAGCGGCGCTTACTACCAATCAAATAGCGCTGCTGCGGCTCCCTGCTCCCCCTCCCTCCTCCTCCTTCTCTCCGCTGCCCGGCGCTGGTCCTCTTCTCACTACACAGCGGGGCGCACGGCGCAGACTTCGGCGGCATGTAATGAGTCAATTTGACTCATTACATGCCGCTGGCCGTTGCGCCCTCAGGGCAACTGCGCTGTGTGCCAAGCCCCCTTGGCACACACGTAGTTACGGCCCTGGATAGATTGTTTGGAATTAGATGTAAGTAACAATATGTCACCTATAAATACTACTAATTGGATCTCTCTGTTGCGTATTTTGATTCCATGAAAATGTATCTAAAGAGGGGAAAGTTTGTGGAGTTGATAATGTTTTCTATCACATGAGCTGTAGGATTGCAATGAATGGTGTGAATAAATTTTGTAAACATCAGGTCAAAGTACTGAAACTTCAATAGCTACCTTTTTGGCCTATAAAGTTACCAAGATTTTGTTTATTTCCTTGATACAATTGGTATATCATTGCATGGTACCAACGTATATTCCGAGAATAGCATGTTGACCCTGGATAAAATCGTGTTGGAAAGGCAAAATGAAGCAAAGCATTATCAATTATAACTTATATTCCAATATTTTGGTGCTTGTGAAGTTCTGGTTTAGGCAAGGTACTGATCTATATGAGCTTACCTACATAGAAAGATAGAATTGTATGTCAGATAAGAACCACTTGACCCATCTAGTCTGCACCTTTTACCTATGGCCCTCATTCCGAGTTGATCGGTCGCAAGGCGAATTTAGCAGAGTTACACACGCTAAGCCGCCGCCTACTGGGAGTGTATCTTAGCATCTTAAAATTGCGACCGATGTATTCGCAATATTGCGATCACAAACTACTTAGCAGTTTTAGAGTAGCTCCACACTTACTCTGCCTGTGCGATCAGTTCAGTGCTTGTCGTTCCTGGTTTGACGTCACAAACACACCCAGCGTTCGCCCAACCACTCCCCCGTTTCTCCGGCCACTCCTGCGTGTTTTCCGGAAACGGTAGCGTTTTCAGCCACACGCCCATAAAACGCCGTGTTTCCGCCCAGTAACACCCATTTCCTGTCAATCATACTACGATCGCCGGAGCGAAGAAAAAGCCGTGAGTAAAAATACTATCTTCAGAGCAAAATTACTTGGCGCAGTCGCAGTGCGAACATTGCGCATGCGCACTATGCGGAATTTCACTGCGATGCGATGAAAAATACCGAGCGAACGACTCGGAATGAGGGCCAATGTGTGGTCTTTTCTGAGCAGTGGAATGGCAGGGGAGAATGTGGTTGTAGAAGGTTGTTAGAGATAGACTAAATCATCTTTTACATTTTTAGAATACTCTTCCCCCAAATCCATCATGTACTAGGGATTTACCATTTGAGAGTGACTACTATTTCCTGTCCAGTTATGGGCTCTTACAATGCAAGTATTTACGCTAAAGAAAGTTTAAGTAGATTGGCTTCTTGTATGAAACAAATACCGGTTTGTTGTGCTTGCATTGTGTTGTCTTTGAGCTTTCTCTGTGAAACAATTGTCATGTTTGGATTGAATATATTTCTGTGTTAGCAGCTGTGCCTTGTTGGAGATTTTGTTGGCAAGTGGTCGTAGAGTTTAACTGTGACCTTTTTCCAGTGGGTATATGAAATAATCTGACCCTTAAACTATGCCTTTTGAAGCCTCTCAGAAGCAACAGATATTGGAACTCTTTGAGACAAGCTACCACTCGTATTAGGAACTAAGGCAGACAGAGCCGGCCCTAACCAATATGATGCCCTAGGCAAGATTTTGGCTGGTGCCCCCTAGCACCACCGCTGGTTCCGCCTCTGACCTTGCACCTTTTTCCCAGCACCACCACCCCTCATCCATAACAGTACTTATTTTGGTGTTTGTACCCCCTATATTTTAAATAGGAACAGTTTGCACATTTGGCGCACAGCCCAAAAAGGGGTGTGTTTTTGCTGGCAAAGGGCATGGCCACACAATAGTAACCCCAATTCCAATTACGCCACACAGTACTGCAACTTTATTCACATTTGATCATGCGATAGTGTCCATAATTCATATTACATCCCACAGTAGTATCACTTTACCTTATAAACGTTACTCCTCACAGTAGAGCCCCTTATTCACATTACATCACACTGAATTGCTCCTTATTCACATTACACCACACCCTATTGCTCTTTATTCACATTAGACGACACAGTAGTGCCCTTTCTATATGCAATGCCACATAGTAGAGCAACTTATACACATAATGCCACACAGTAATGTCCCTTACACATATGACACACATTATTAATGTCCTTATAAACATAATGTGCCTTACACATTATGACAACCTTTATTAATGCCCTTTTACACATAATGTCCCTTACACATATGCTGCACATTATTAATGCCCTTATACACATAATGACACACAGTGCCGCCTACACATTTGCTGCACATTATTAGTGCCCCTATACACATAATGACACACATACAGTAGTACCCTGTTACACATATGCCGCACATTATTAATGCCCTTATTCACATAATGACACACATAGTGCCCCATACACATTTGCTGCACATTATTAGTGCCCCTATACACATAATGACACACATACAGTAGTACCCTGTTAAACATATGCCGCACATTATTAATGCCCTTATACACATAATGACACACATAGTGCCCCTTACACATATGTTGCACGTTATTAATGCATTTTTACATGACACACATAATGCTCCTTACATATTCCGAACACTACTGCACAACCAACCCACTCACATGCACACAGCACTCACACTGCCACTAACATTGTGACCTCTGCCTCTGCTTGGATACAGATGTGTCCTCATAAATCTTGCCTCAATGCTAACATCGGGGACACATTTTTTTTTAATGAAAATGCATCTTATTTGCATTGCTATGTGGCTAGGATGCACAAGCAGCTTCTGCTGATTAAAATGATATGCAGCATGCCTATATATTGTGTGAGACTGTGGCTGTATCTGCATATGAAATGCCACACACAGAATATAGGCATGCCGCATATCATTTTAATCAGCAGAAGCTGCTGATGCCCCTAGGCATATCAAATGCCCTAGGCAATTGCCTAGTTTGCCTATGCCTATGGCCGGCTCTGAAGGCAGAGGGGGATTGCAAATTCCTCAATGAACAGTGCAGAAGTCATTATGAATATAACACAGATTGTAAGCTTGCGAGCAGGGCCCTCCTACCTCTATGACTGTTTGTTTTTACCCAGTTTTGTCATCTAATTGTGTCCAGTTGTAAAGCGCAACGGAATTTGCTGCGCTATATAAGAAACTGTTAATAAATAAATAAATAAACAATATAACACCCAACTGTGCATATACTTTACCCATACCAAGCTATGGAGTCATTGCTTGGACATATTATATGACAACCACTTATACATTTAAAAGGAACAGGACTGAGAGTATTCTATTGGAGAATATCAGGGGTAGTCAACCCTGGTCCTCGAGAGCTACCAACAGTTCATGTTTTCCAGGTCTCCTCACAGAATCACAAGTGAAGTAATTAGCTCCATCTGTGTATTTTTGTAAAATGTGTCAGTGAGTAATGAGTACATCTGCTAGGTGAGCTGGAAAACATGAACTGTAGGTAGCTCTCGAGGACCAGGGTTGGCTACCACTGTATTAGACTTTATCATATTATTTTTTAAAAATCATGTGCATTTTATATGTACAGAAAGTGTGGTAATTGTGGTTAGTTTGTGTACATTTGTTGAGCAATTATTTATTTATTATTATTTTGACACTAAGTTATGGTTAATGCATTCTTAACTAAAATTCTAGAACACAATTATACTAAAGTGGAAAAGGAATCTCTGCTCCTGTAATTGACAATCTTCAATATACAGTAAGGAGATAATTCCATTATCAATTACCATACATCAAATCTTTAGGGGACGTCATTATTATTGTATAATTAATTATTAATATAAGTTCTTTGCTATGAATAAATAGGGCCACTTGCTTAGTAGAAATGTACTGAAATTAAACATGCACCAGCTACTGGAGAATCATCAAAATGTCATCTTACAGCAATGAAACTACTGTATTTAACTCGATGTTGGGCTTTTCACTGCAGCACCACTATACCAGCATGACAAGGCATTGGGTGGGGAGGAATGCACTCAGATGAAACACTCTTTATAGTTACCTCATTAAACTCTGGATTTAATGTCTTCTTTTTCACAGCAGTTTTATGTTTTGACTTCTTGTCTTCATCTGGTTTTAAGTATCTGAAACACAGGTAATATATACAAATTAGCTACTGACTATTGGAGAATGGGGTTAAATATTTTACATGATTAAAAGTTTCCCAGCCAACCTCTCTGCCGGACTGGTTCATTAAATCATACCTTCCAATGCTGAGTTCACCTCTTAAAGAGCCTCAGCGGGCACAGCAGCAATTGCAATAAATGACAACCTGTCAGTTCAGAAGATAGAAGGTACTGAGTGGGGGCGGCACTTGGAGAGAGACAGGGCAGGATGGTGGCGCTGGAGGGAGACAGGGCAGAATGGTGGCGCTGGAAGGAAGCAGGGGGGTGAGGCTGGAGAATTGCAGGGTGCAGAGCCGGCCATAGGCATAGGCAAACTAGGGGCACAAGCAGCTTCTGCTGATTAAAATGATATGCAGCATACCTATATTCTGTGTGTAGCATTTCATATGCAGATACAGCCACAGTCGCACACAGTAAACAGGCATTATGTGTATAAGGGCATTAATAAAGGTTGGCATAATGTGTAAGGCACATTATGTTTATAAGGACATTAAATATGTGTGTGGAGCATTACTGTGTGATATTATGTGTATAAAGGCATTACTAATGTGCGGCATTATGTGTATAAGGTGCTCTACTGTGTAGTGTAACGTATAGAAAGGGCACTGCTGTGTGGTCTGATGTGAATAAAGAGCAATATAGTGTGATGTAATGTGAATAAGGGGCACTACTGTGAGGAGTAACGTATATAAGGTAAAGTATTACTACAGTATGATGTAAAGTGAATTAGGGACACTATTGCATGATAAAATGTGAATAAAGTTGCAGTACTGTGTGGCGTAATTTGAATTGGGGATACTATTGTATGGCCATGCCTTTTGGCAGCAAAAACACAGCCCTTTTTGGGCTGTGTGCTAAATGTGCGCACTGTTCCGATTTAAATTATAGGAAGTAGGAACACCAAAATAAGGACTGCTATGGGTGAGGGATGATGGTGCTGGGAAACGGGTGTAGGGTGAGAGGCGGAACTAGCGGTGGTGCTAGGGGGCACCAGCCAAAATCTTGCCTAGGGCATCATATTTGTTAGGGCCAGCTCTGGCAGGGTGGATGGCTTTGGAGAGATGCAGGGGGATGGTGCTGGTGAGAGGCAGAGAGGGAAGAGGCTGCAGAGACAGGGGCCAAGAGGTTAAAGAGACCCACGGGGCACAAGGTGACACTGGGAGCATGAGTCTGGCTGAACCTCTGCTGTATGATGATGACATCAGGGGTGTAGCGAGGGCGATTCCAGTGGAGCACAACTCCAGGCGCTGAAAATGTTAGAGGGAGCGTAGTTGTTAGCACCCCCAGCTGCTCCACGGGCCATTGTACAAGAAGCCACAGCGCAGGAGAAGGAGGAACAGATGGGGCGCACATTGGCTCGGACTAGGTAGGGTACAGGGCAGGCCAGAAGCGACAGCAGGAGACACTGATAGCAGGCACATGCCGGAGTTCTGCCTGTCCTCTTTATATGTCTCACTGTTTACTTGTAGCTGTGCAGCAGGGTTACTTCTGTCCTGCAGCACCACTCTCTGCCGCTGCAGCACCTCTCCGTCTAGCCCAGCTACTGCAGAGAGAGGTACTGCAGCAGCAAATGCAGAAAGATGTGCTGCAGCAGCTGGGGCAGAGAGAAGCGCTGCAGCAGCTGGGGAAAAGAGAGGTGCTGCAGCAGCTGGGGCAGAGAGAGGTTGCTGCATAATCTCTCTCGGCCCAGCTGCTGCAGCAACTCTCCCTGCCCAGCTGCTGCAGCACCTCTCGCTGCCCCAACTGCTGCAGCACCTCTCTCTGCCCAGTTCATATTCTATGACATGATAATTAATGATCAGCACATGGTGTGTGAAATTATGGAATTATCCCTAGATATAATGTGATCAATATTGTGAATTGCACCCAGTATAATTTATGTAGTATGCAGAAAATTGTTTTGTAGGGCTGGGTGTTTAAATAAACTTCCATAAGGAAACACAAAACCTTGCAAGTGTGCTTCCCAAATAGTTATATTAAAATTCTCTGGAATATATTTTCTGCCACCAGATGGCACTTTGAAAGGACTGTATTATGAATGTTATAAACAAAGAAAAGTTGGCAGTGCATGAGCATTGTGATTTGTATGTCTCGTTGCTATACACATCCCTCAATAAATGAATGCAACCATTATGGTCTGAGCAGAGGTAAATGTCAGTCACTAGCAGAAAAAACACACATGTGGATCAATTGTTTAGTGACACCTCTATTTTCTTATTAACTTTTTTTTTTTAAATAAAGCATCTATGTACTAGTATTATGCAGAGTTTTAGAGACAGTACAGATATTAGTTACTCATTCACTTTAGTCCCTTCCCTAGAGAAGCTTACTATCTATATTACCCACCACATGGACATTGGTCACACAATAGGGCACAGCTAGGGCTAGATTAAGGTATGGCCCAGGGACAACAAACTTGTGTGGACCCTTACCAATAAAATTCCCCATAACATACGCTTATAATTTTATTAAAAAGTCTAACAGATTACTACTCCCAGCACCACAAATGTGTTAAACACTCCACTCTGTAGTGCCGCCAGCAGTTCCGTAACTAGACATTTTGGTGCCCTGTGTCAGAAAGAGAATTATTGTACTCCCCCCCCCCCCCGCCCCTCTCCAATATTCAAAACAGGTATAGGGTGCAAGCAAATAAAGGGGCGTGGCCACAAAATAGTACCAATTCACACTACATTGCACAGTTGTACCCCTTATACACGTTACACCTGATCCCACAGTTGTGTACATTATTTACATTATACCGCACAGTCCCCTTATACACCTTACGCCTGACAGCAGAGCCTCTTTACACATTATGCAACAGTAGAGCCCCCTGTAAACATTACACCACAGTAAAGCCCCTCCTCCTCCTCATTCCCCACATATGGAAAATGTTAATAAAAGCTGGAAACTACATTAGAAACATAGAATTTGACGGCAGATAAGAACCACTTGCCCCATCTAGTCTGCCTCTTTTTTACCATATTTTTTACCTCAAACCTTATTTGATCCTTATTTCTTTGTAAAAATATCCTTATGTCTATCCCATGTATGTTTAAATTGCTCTACTGTCTTAGCCTCTACCACCTCTGATGGGAGGCTATTCCACTTGTCCACTACCCTTTCTGTGAAGTAAGTTTTCCGCAAATTTCCCCTTAACCTATCTCCCCCCAGTCTCAGTGCATGCCCCCGTAATCTATTACTTCTCTTCATTTGAAGAATGGGGGTCATTCCGAGTTGATCGCTTGCTGCTGATTTTTGCAGCCCAGCGATCAGGTAAAAAAAACAGCAAAACTGCGTATGTGCCACAGTGCACACGCGCGTCTTACGGGAACAAAGAGCATCATTGCTGTGCACTGGATCTAGCGAAGATTCCATTCGCACAGCCGATCGCAAGGAGATTGACAGGAGAGGGCGTTTACGGCTGTCAACTGTCCGTTTTCTGGGAGTGTCTGGGAAAATGCAGGAGTGTCCAGGCGTTTGCAAGATGGGTATCTGATGTCAATTCCGAGACCTTCGGCGTTGCAATCATCACACAGAATAAGTAACTACAGGGCTGGTATTGTTTTGCACTAAATGTTTTTGTACCGCTTGGCTGCACAGACGTTCGCACTCTTGAAAATACACTCCCCCGTGGGCAGCGACTATGCGTTTGCACAGCTGCTAAAAGTAGCTAGCGAGCGATCAACTTGGAATGACCCCAATGTTTCTCTCCTGGACTTTGTTAAACCCTTGATATATTTGAAAGGTTCTATCATGTCTCCCCTCTTACTTCTCTGCTCCAAACTATACATATTGAGATTTTTTAGTCTTTCTGGGTATGTTTTGTATTAATGCTATAACAGGTGGCTTAGAATGTAGTAGCAAACCACAAATTGGAATGCCTGAGGTAAACCCATGCCAATACAAGCAGAGCATTCAAACTCCACACAAATAGGGCACTGATTGGACTCAGCCCCATGATACTAGTGCTGTAAGGCAGTACAGCCTACCACTGTTCCACTGAGCTGCTGTTTTGTAGTCAAGATTAAATTAACACACCCTGCATAAATTTGGTGGCCCTCCCGCCCCCCCGGAAAGGTGGGCAAGCCTCCCGCTTTCTCTGCAGCCCCTCCACATCTCTCCTTGGCTGCCCACTGCAGAGAACAAGTGGGCGGTCCGAGTGGGTCCGATGACACGATTCGCGCTGAATCGCATCATTGTAGCTCCGCTCCCCGCTATACAGTGCCTATTTTCTCGGCACTGCACAGCGGGGGGCGGAGCCACGATGATGCGATATCTATGCCACGCCCCTGTACTGCCCACTTCCCTGTTGGTCACGCCCCGGACTGCCCATCTTGCTGCCGGCCACACCCCCATGCACCTACAACGCTGCCTCCTCCTGGAGGAGGGGGCAGTAAAGTAGGTAAGTGTGGTATAGCTCTAAATTCACTATTAGCACTTTTTCAAATAACCTGTTACAAATAAAACACCCTAGGGAGGACAAATGAGGAACTCCAGAAAAATGATTCACCACCTACAGGACCAGAACCTATATGTTACTGTATATAATAAATGTAATAAAAACGACTCAGGAACATGCAGGTGAAATGGAATAAAACAAGGTAGAAATGGAAATAAAAGGATGATTGATGAATTTACACACATATATACAGCACATACATACATTACATACATACATACATACACACACACACACACATACATATAGGGCGGAATTCAAATGTTTATCCGCCTGCATCTGCTAGATGGCGCCCAAATGGAGCAATGCAATTATAGCTCTGTTTGGGCGCAATGACTGCCGGCGCCTGCATTTCAGTTCACACCCTCCGGGTGTAGAGGGCTGAAATGTGCAAAAAGTGATCCATTTGGATGCCCAAATAGCACTTTTCATGATTGCGCCCATCACTTTGGTCAGGTTTAGCTGCTTTACATAGCTAAGCCCAACCTCTATGGGCGCAATTAGTGTGAAACACAGATGCAATCAATATCGCCCCCGCGATCTCCCATCACTTTAGATGGGAGATCGGGCATGACAATCAATTGAATACCGCCCTTAGACTGTACATACATATACAGTACACATATATACTGTATACATACATAGACAATTGAGATCCATCTACACCACAGAGACGCAGGCAGCGTACACGCAGGGCCACTCTCTCCTATCTGACTCATCCCCTGGAGCAACCCCTCTAAGCACATCAGCTCGACACTGAGCCCAGCACAGGAACAAACCTCACCTTACCCCGGGTACCAATCAGAGGGGACAACCGTCCTACAGGCCAGCACAGGGACAACCATCACTCTCCTCAGGAACACAGCACAAGGACACACAATACTATCCCTAAGCACCCGATGCTTGCACAGTTGCCTCCTCATGGCAGAACGCACCTCGGAAAGGTTGAAGATTCCAGAGACTGCAGTAAAGAAGCCTGGTGCATCGTTGGTAACATCTCAGCAGGTGCCTGTTAAATGGAGGTGGCTGCCAGCTCTGCCCCCAGTGCATCTCCGCTGTTTGCGACACACCTCCAGCACCACCCTAATTACGGCCCTGGCCAGTTCACATTATGCCCCACAGAAACCTCAGTTCACATTTGCACAGTGCTCCGCATGCTGGTGATGTAGGTATTTGTGGGGGCCCCCCTGTGTATGGAGGCCCCATGGGTAACCACCATGGTGTAAACAACACTTGCTTTGCCTTGGACATAAAAACATAGAAACACAGAATTTGATGGCAGATAATAACCACTCGGCCCATCTAGTATGCTTCTTTTTTATCATTTAGGTAACCTCAACACTATTTGATCCTTAGTTCTTTGTAAGATATTCATATGCCTATCCCATGCAAGTTTAAATTACTCTACTGTCTTAGCTCCTACTACCTCTGATTGGAGGCTATTCCACTTTCCACTACTCTTTCCTTAAATACTAATTAAAAAGACAAACTGGGTAATAGCAGACAGACATAGCGGTAGGAAGGCCCTGCTTGCAAGCTTACAAGTGTACCGTTTAAAATTGCACTAGCATGTATACTGTTTTTCTTTGCAAAATAGAGCTGGACTTACTATGGATCTTGTGTAGAGTTGGGCATATTTCCATTTTTTGTGTAAAATACACACTATTGTACTAAGCATACAATATGTAGCAGAAATGTATACGTTACAGTTGTACTTTTTGTGTCACTTCACGGGGAATGAAGTGCTGGAAAGCATAGGCTGAGTTCAATAAGTGCATGGTAATGCAATTGTGGTTCAATGGACTGGTCACTGATAATGCCATAGAAAACCACTCTGATGGGCTATTTTCATTTAGGCACCAGGTCATGAATAACCGTCAGTGCATTAATGAAGTTTATTCATAAAATATATCAATGAACCTAACTGATGAAGTAGGATCTATATGCAGGTTGCCATTAAGAGTGGCTTCATATTCTAACCAATCAGAGGGAAGCTGATCTGGAATATATATTTGTGGAAAGGCTTGTAATTTGTATCGCAACTCCTCAGTGAGAAGGTTCTCATGGTCTAACTGGCTTTTAAAGAAATATAGTGGAGAACAATGTATTAAGGTAGTGTTCCATTCTAAAGCATCTTCTTATGTGGTAATATACAGTAGGTCCCAGCTGGTTCTTTATGCCAAGGCATGCTAATGTTTGTATTCCTACAAGTGTCAGAAAGCTCTGGCAACCAAGGGTATGCTAGCACCTATAGTTCTACAAGTGTCAGCATAGCGAAGCAGAAAGCTATCAGAGTTTGCTTGTACCAGCAGTGCCACATACTAAAAACTATTTTTGGACTTTAACATTACCCATTCACTAGCAGGTCCTGACACCCAGGTGTTGGGATGTGCCTGGGTGCTGTCAGTACAGGACTGGTTCTTCTTGGGAGGACTGCATTATATTTATGGGCCTATTTCCGCTAAAGAATTCAGCACATATCAAAGGACCCCATGCTGTGTATTTCCCTGTTATACTGTGACAAGCCCAGGAACACAGTTCTGTTTATATTCACCCCACTAGCCCTAGTACTGGTGCCAGTGGCAGGGCTGTTTCTAGCCAATTTGGCTCCCAGTGCGAGATTTAAAAATGCGCCCCCATGACATAAAAAAATGTGCCCCCCACACACACACCTAGATAAAAAAAAATATTGTGCGCGCACCCGTGAAGGGGGCGTGGCCTCATCTAAATGGGTGTGGCCTCATCTAAATGGGCATGGCCTCGTCTGAAAAGACTACCTCACAATCCAGTTTTTGACCCTGCTCCAACAGATCACGACCACCACAGGAGAATTTTTTTTTACCATATTAAGCCCCACACAGTAATGCCCCCTGCACCATATTATGCCACACACCGCAATTCCCTTGATACATTAAATCCCCACACTACGGCAGGCAAGAGTCCCCATTTCACAGATTAAGGCAGGTGTCCCCATTTTACACATTGAGAGAGAGAGAGAATACTTACATAGGCGATTACCGCTCTTCGGCCCGCCTCACCAGTCGCTCCTCGCGCCGGCCTTTTCCTCTTCCTAACTTGGATCCCCCTCTGTACTCCGCTCGGGGGCAAGGGGGGAGTTTCGCGGGGTGACGGGGTTGCGTCGTGACGTAACGACGCAACCGCGTCATTCCGTGAAACTCCGCACCCCGAGCGGGTTACTCAGGGAGAAATAGGAGGGGGAAGCAGGGAGCCACAGTTAGTGCCGCGGCGGGCGCGCAGTGCGGTTGCACTGCTCGCCTGCCCCAAGAAACGGCCCTGGCCAGTGGCGTAAGTTAGTAAAAGCCACCCGACGGTAAGATAAATGTTGGTGTTCCCCCTTAGAAAGATAGAGATAGACACACGCGCACACAGTAACATGTAGCCTATGCTTGAAACACACAGTAACACCCAGCCTGTGCCACATACAAACACAGCAACACCCAGCCTGTGGCCCGCAGCCCGCCCCCCCCCCCCCCCCCCCTACACACACACAGTAACACCCAGACTGTATTTTGGGGTCTGGGTGTCTGTGATAGGCGCCGTCGGGGTGTCTTTGATGGGCAGGGCCTGAGGAGGGGGCAGGCGCCGCAGAACACACAGAGGAGACCTAGGAGACAGAAACCACCGGCAGAGATCTCTATCCTACTTGCACAGCGGTAGCCACCGGCCAGCAGCAGGGGACTGTAGTACTTGCCGGGGGAAGTGGGCGCATTAGCACAGAAAAGTAAGACAGTTTGCACCACTCATGTATGTCAGTGGCTCTATCTCTCCATGACTACAAATGCCTGCTGGGACGCCAGTCCCCAACATCTCTGAGTGGTGCCCCCTTCAGGGCAGGAGCCCGGCGGCAGCCAACTCCATTGCCCCCCAGAGTTACACCTCTGACTGGTGCTTAGTTTACTCTTTGGGGCAACTGCAGTTTTGCTTATCTATGTATTTATTAATGTTTTAATAAAAATGTGGTAAAACACCAGTCATTACCATGAAGTTGATGATGATGACTGAAGTATGTGGCCCCTAAATGATTTCTTTATTGTATCTTACCAGTTATTTCTATAGTGCATACCTATACTTACCTTCCCCTGTCAGGATTCCAACCATCGGGATGTTGCGTCGGTATTCTGACCGTTGGCATCCCAAACGCCGGCAAATCAATCCCAACCTGTTCTCACCTCCGTTCCTGCTTTCACAAGCTACATGTCATCTTTAGGCTACTGATACATTTTCTGCATACATGTTAAATAAGTGTCCTGGCTCTGTAGTACAGTATGTTTGGCAGCAAGCATGGTGCCAAGTTACAATACTGGGCACATATTACTTTGAGCCAGCAGATAATCACTAGAGCAAACTTCTTTTCTGGTTCCGGGTAAGCAAAGATATTTGTTGAACAGTCATGGTTGTCAGCAGCTGACACTATTAACATTTCTACAGTCACTGTTTATTCTTTCATGTCTCCACCATACACTGTCTCTGCTCATTCCAACCATATCACACTACTGGTCAGTGGTGTAACTCCTAGAGGCAATAGAGACATTTGCTGTTGTACTCCAGCTTTCAGAGGGGCGCCAAGAAAGATCTCTCTCCACTCATAGTGAGTTGCTGCAATCACTGCTGACCGCTGTCCATGCTCAGAAAACCCCCTTTGAAGACCCCTTCAGCTGAAGAGTCTGGAATCAGGGCTGGATCTAGACCTTGTGGCGCGCAGGGTGAAAAAATAGGGGCGTGTCTTCATGGAGAAGGGGCGTGGTCAGTTATGCCCACTGTAGCTGTGCCCTCTGTAGTTGTGCCCCCTGTAGCTGTGCCCACAGTAGTATTGTGCCCAATACTCTGCCCCCTGTAGAGTTGTGCCCCCTAGTTGTGCCGCTTACAAAACAAATAAAAAAATAAATAAAAATAAATTAATACTTACAATCCCTGCTCCTGCTTCCTGTCCGCTCCTGTCTCCGGCCACCGCCGCCACTCCTAAGATCTATGGGAGAGATGTCATGATGTCTCTCCCATAGCACCGCATAGGCACTAGAGGTCAATTATGACCTCTAGCGTCTATATGCCGCTCCCACAATGCAGTGTGGGTGCGCGATGACTTCATTGCGCACCGCACAGCACCGTACAGCACCGTACAGCACCGCACAACACCGGCACCAGTAGCAGATCTTGCCACGCTGGCGGCGCCCTGGGCAAAAATCCTGCTTGCCCGTAGCAAGATCCGCTACTGTCTGGAATGTGTCTGATAATAAATCAAAGTGTGTACAATCAGCTACTGCTCAGCTGAAAGGAAAGAGAGCAGAGTCAGTTTTTTAAAAAAAAATGCACTAATTATTATAATAAAGCTTTTAAGTGGGGTGTTTATCAAATCTTGGAGAGAGATAAAATTATGAGAGATACTGTAAACCCAACCAATCCGCTCCTCCTTTTTTAAACACAACCTGTAAAATGTTAAGAAGCAAATTGGATGGTACGTGGGGCCAGATGTACTAAGCTTGAAAAGTGATAAATATCACTCTGATAAAGCACCAGCCAATCGGCTCCTAACTGTCATTTTTCAAACACAGCCTGTGACATGGCAGTTAGGAGCCGATTGGCTGGTGCTTTATCACAGTGATATTTATCACTTTTCAGGCTTAGTACATCTCCCCCTTTATCTCTCACAATTTTCTCTCTCTCTGAGCTTTGATAAAACCCCTCCTCAGGGCTCTATTTAATATTACTTGCTGCCTGCACCCGAAAATAAAGATTCCTTATCGCCCCAATTAGCTGCAATAAGAAATCTTTATTCTCCCAGATGTACCAACGGCAAGTCGCTGGGACGTCATCACATGTACAAGCCGGAGCCACTGGAGGGGCACCACCTTCTATTTTGCCTCCAAGCACCAGGCATGAACTTACACCCCTGCTACTGGTACCTGTACAGAAATGCCAAGCACAAACAATCTGGCTTTCATATTGGTGGCTGAAATGCTTCTACCTTTTAAAAACAGCAGGTGAACCACTGAATACTGTAAGTTGTTCTCTGTGTAGTTTGTTATTGTACAGCAATGCTTCCAAGATGATTGCAGTAACATGTTTCTATACGCTCTACACTAATCTGGAGGTCTACATAGAAACATCGAATGTGACGGCAGGAAGTACCACTTGGCCCATCTAGTCTGCCCATGGCCCATGTACATACAGATTCTTGGCCCACGTACATACAGATGTGTCTAGTCCTATCTTTGCTATGTATAGCAGTGTTTTATAGCAGTACCGCATTGAGGGGGTTATTCAGACCTGATTGCATGCAGGAGTTTTTTGCAGTGCTGCGATCAGGTAGTTGCCGCCTACAGGGGGAGGGGGCAATCGCTGTGCAGGGGAGCGATCGCTTGTACAGAGAGCTGCAAAAACAAAAGTTTGTGCAGTTTCTGCACAACTCAGGACTTACTCAGCCACTGCGATGATCTGGACATGAGCTGATGTCAGGAATCGTCCCTCCAAATGCGTTTTTCCGGACACTCCCTAGAAACGGACAGTTGACACCCACAAACGGCCTCTTCCTGTCAATCTTCTATTGATCGCTTTCTTTGTTAAAGTCATCGCTGTCCGGCGATCCCCATCGCCGGCGGCTGACGCGCCTGTGCATTGCGGAGCATACACCTTACACAGTTCAGACCCGATAGCACCGCTGCAAAAAATGCTAGCATGCGATCGGGTCTGAATGACCCCGAGTCACAGACGTCAGCTACCCCATTGAAAGTAATGAATAGCAGGAGCATGCGTATTGTTGCAACAATACAAGCTGACACATCTATATATGCACACTTGTGTTCATTTTTGTTGAAATTCAATTAACCTACCAGTATATCTTGTATTGTGGGAGGAAACCAGACTACCTGGAGAAAACCCACACAAGTACTGGGAGAATATACAAACTCCATACAGTTAGGGCCATGGTGGGAACCAAACCCATGACCTCACTGTTGTAAGGCAGTATGCTAACCATCACACCATTCGTTCATCTGACACTGTGGCCTGATTGCTACAAGCTTATTTAACCCTTTCACTGCATACCACAATAGGAACTAATTTCCAGATATACATCAAAACAGCAGGTGACGAGCCCTATTCATTCATCGTCTACACTACACTGTCATTATAATTATAAAACAAAAATATTTACCTTCTTCAATCAGTAATCATTCTTATGAAATATTCTGTCTGTCCCACTGGCCACTGGAGATTAATTTGTTGGATTATTCTGAAGCACACATACAGCTTTTGATACCGTTGAGGGTACAGCAGCAGTTTAAAGATATTTTGTTTGCAGTACAAAAACATTTAAAGAAGGTAAATGTACAGCATATAAAATAATTGCTGTGAGAATGTAGTGACAGCAATCTGCCTATAGAGGTCATCAGTGTTCCATAATAAATAAAAATCCACATTTACATGCACATGGGCCCTCATTCCGAGTTGTTCGCTCGTTCTTTTTCATCGCATCGCAGTGAAAATCCGCTTAGTACGCATGCGCAAAGTTCGCACTGCGACTGCGCCAAGTAACTTTACTATGAAGAAAGTATTTTTGCTCACGGCTTTTTCTTCGCTCCGGCGATCGTAATGTGATTGACAGGAAATGGGTGTTACTGGGCGGAAACACGGCGTTTCAGGGGCGTGTGGCTGAAAACGCTACCGTTTCCGGAAAAAACGCAGGAGTGGCCGGAGAAACGGTGGGAGTGCCTGGGCGAACGCTGGGTGTGTTTGTGACGTCAACCAGGAACGACAAGCACTGAACTGATCGCACAGGCAGAGTAAGTCTGGAGCTACTCTGAAACTGCTAAGTAGTTAGTAATCGCAATATTGCGAATACATCGGTCGCAATTTTAAGAAGCTAAGATTCACTCCCAGTAGGCGGCGGCTTAGCGTGTGTAACTCTGCTAAATTCGCCTTGCGACCGATCAACTCGGAATGAGGGCCATGGTGTCACTGAATGGAATCATTTTTCCTCACAGTTATCACTGATGACCAGCAGGAACCCAAGCAATGAATGAAATAACATTTAGCAACACTGTACATAATAACCATGATTTTTTTTCCAAATAATAAAAGGTAATGTTGTGCTACATTAGTACATTTATTGTTTTATGCTAACTAAAATAACATAATTAGAAAAGACTAAAGAGATAAAACAAATATGGATATATTGTTCTTATGAAGAAATAAGTTAAAATCCATATATGGTTTCTCTAAACTACTGTATGTTCATCTCCAATAAATAGCAATAACATTACCAGGGTTATAGTAAAATGACAATGAATGAGTGGATGACATCTTTCTTCTCAAACAAATGTACTGTATGTACTCTAATGGACTCGCAGGGATGGACGGGGGCCGTGAAGCAGCTCTGGCTCATCACTTATGCACAAAAAGGGGGGGCATGACCTCGCCTGAAAGGGGATCATCCCAGTGGCGTAACTAGAAATTTTTCTCCCCCAAGCCAAAAAATCCTTCGGCGCCCCCCCCCCCCCCCATACACCCCGTAATTGCCTGCGGCGCGCGCTGGCAAAAAGGGTGTGTGGCTTTGTCGAAATGGACGTGGCTTTGCGTGGAGGGCGTGGCATTGCAGGAAAAGACTACCTTATACCCCAGTTTTGCAACCTGCACGCCCAGACGTTGGCCACCACAGGAAAGAAAAATAATCCTGATTCATGCCCCTTACATTATTTGTCATTTTTCCTCCTTATAGTAATGCCCAGTATACATTATTCCACATACTGCAATGGCCCTTAGACATTATTCCACACACAATCAGTGATCGCGCTGAGCCAAAAAAAAAGTGGGTCCCAGGGACCCTTCACTTTTAAAAATTGGGGTCCTACCGGTCTTTTTCTGGGTCCCATCGGAATGAAGGTTCTTATTAATTTTAATCTTGTTTGGACACTACAAAAGTGTTGCAAGATGGGGGGGATGGGGTGACAATGCTGCTGGGCTGTGTAGCATGCAGGACACCCTGCACCAGAGCTGTAACTAGACATTTTGGTGCCCTTAGGCAGAAAGTGAATTGGTGTTAGACCACTTAGACCACAAAGAACAGGTAGTGCGCGCCGTAGGCGCGCCGCAAAATTTTAGGGGCGTGGCCACATAATAGTGTCAATTCACATTACACCACACAGTAGTGGCGCTTATACACATTGCACCAGGTAGAACCTCCTATGCACACTGATCCAGGTAGATCACGTCATACACTTTGCTCCAGGTACAGCACGTCATACACTTTGCACCAGGTACAGCACGTCATACACTTTGCACCAGGTACAGCACGTCATACACTTTGCACCAGGTAGAGCACGTTATCATACACATTGACGCTAGGTAGAGCACGTTATCATACACAGTGCGCCAGGTAGAACACGTTATACACACTGCGCCAGGTAGAGCACGTTATCATACACATTGCGCCAGGTAGAGCATGTTATCATACACATTGCCGCTAGGTAGAGCAAGTTATCATACACATTGCATCAGGTAGAGCATGTTATCATACACATTGCCGCTAGGTAGAGCAAGTTATCATACACATTGCATCAGGTAGAGCATGTTATCATACACATTGCCGCTAGGTAGAGCAAGTTATCATACACATTGCCGCTAGGTAGAGCAAGTTATCATACACATTGCCGCTAGGTAGAGCAAGTTATCATACACATTGCGTCAGGTAGAACACGTTATTATACACATTGCGCCAGGTAGAGCACGTTATTATACACAATGCGCCTGGTAGAGCACGTTATCAGCCACATTGCGCCAGGTAGAACACGTTATTATACACAATGCGCCTGGTAGAGCACATTATAATACACATTGCACTAGGTAGAGCACGTTATCATACACATTGCGCCAGGTAGAACACGTTATCATACACATTGCGCCAGGTAGAACACGTTATCATACACATTGCGCCAGGTAGAGCACGTTATCATACACATTGCGCCAGGTAGAACACGTTATTATACACAATGCGCCTGGTAGAGCACGTTATAATACACATTGCACTAGGTAGAACACGTTATTATACACAATGCGCCTGGTAGAGCACGTTATTATACACATTGCACTAGGTAGAGCACGTTATCATACACATTGCGCCTGGTAGAGCACGTTATTATACACATTGCACCAGGTAGAGCACGTTATCATACACATTGCGCCAGGTAGAACACGTTATCATACACATTGCGCCAGGTAGAACACGTTATCATACACATTGCGCCAGGTAGAATACGTTATCATACACATTGCGCCAGGTAGAGCACGTTATCATACACATTGCGCCAGGTAGAACACGTTATTATACACATTGCGCCAGGTAGAACACGTTATTATACACATTGCGCCAGGTAGAACACGTTATTATACACAATGCGCCTGGTAGAGCACTGAGGCACATTGCAGTAACCACTCACTTATCACCTCCAGTTGCACGAAGGGGCCGTTTGACACAAGTGGTTCCGCCCCCAGCAGCAACTCACTGACACTCACCATTTTTTCTGACAGCACAGTGCAGTGAGTGCACTGGCACAAGTAGCCAGCCTGCGCCTGTAGTAGCCGCAGCCTGGAGGAGCTCTATGTGAAATCGCAAGCAGAGGCTGTTCTCTGGCAAGAAGGAGCTCGTCCAATCGCTTCCCCTGACGGGCTGGCCACTGCTAAATATACCGATAATCAGTTCCAACTGTGTCAAAGTAGTGGAGCCCCAGGTGCAATGGGAAAGTCAGTGTCACTGCACAGTTGTACTGATATACTGGTATATTTAGCAGTGGCCAGCCCGTCAGGGGAAGCGATCGGAGGAGCTCCTTCTTGCCAGCCTCTGCTTGCGATTTCACAGATAGCTCCTTCATGCTGCGGCGCCGGCTGGCTACTTGTGCCAGTGCACTCACTGCACTGTGCTGTCAGAAAAATGGTGTCAGTGAGGCCCTGACACTCTGAGCGGCCTCACATTGCACACACGGAGCTTGCAGTCCCCGGACATCCCGCATCTGCACCAGCTACTCCAGTTGAAGCGGGGCGATGCAGCACTGTCTACTGCTTACCTACAGCGGGAGCTGCGCAGCCCGGACGGCTCCTGCTGGAAGGTAGTTGTCGGGTCTCGGTGGGGCGTTGAGCGGGTCCCGGGTAGGGGGGTGGCGGCGGGCAGATCCGGAGCTGTACTCCCAGTCGCAGAGGAGGGTGCTGGCGGCAGAGCGGCAGTGGAGCCGGATGAGCGGGGCCAGTCTGTCAGCCCTGCAGCACAGATTCATGTGCTGGCGGGGAGCAGGATTCAAAGCGGGAGATGCTGCAGGCTGTGATTGGATGGAGACTACAGGAGGTGATTGGCCGAGGAAACAGCCAGTCACCTCCTGCATTCCGCTGACAGGCTTAACACATGCAAACACATATTCAGATGAGCGCGTCCTGTGGGACCCGCTCATCTTCTAAATGTGAGTCCCGGGCGGCTGTTTGTGGGTAAAATACGCGCCATGGCGCGTTTTTGCAATCACTGACAATAATGCACATGACACAATATGCACACACCGTAATGCCCCCTACACATTATGCCACACACCGTAATGCCCCCGACACATTATGCCACACACCGTAATGCCCCCGACACATTATGCCACACACCGTAATGCCTGTGACACATTATGACAGGAATCGCAAAGCCAGTTATACATTATGCTACACACTGCAATGCCCCTGATACATTATAGCACACACAATGTCTGTGACACAGTATGACACACACCACAATGATCCTGAGACATTATACCACATACCACAATGCCCGTGATATAGTATACAACACACCGTAATGCCTGATACATTATGACACACACCGCAATGTCCGTGATACATTATGCCACACACCGTAATGCCCATTACACATTAAGTTCTACAGTAAGGCTTCCAATTACTTTTAAATTACCTCCTCGTTGCCAGGGGTTTCATGCTCTTGGTTCCATGCACGGTGCCAGGGGTTTTCATGCTCAGGGTGTCATGCTCGTTGCCAGGGGTTTCATGCACTGGGTGTCCTGCTCGTTGCTAGGGGGTAGTGCTTGTTGCTAGGGCCGTGCTCCCAGTGCCACATATGCTCCCAGTGCCAGATATTCCCCCACAGTGCCAGGTATATGCACCCAGTGCCAGATATTCCCCCACAGTGCCAGGTATATGCACCCAGTGCCAGATATTCCCCCACAGTGCCAGGTATATGCCCCCCCCCCCCCCCCCCAGTGCCAGATATTCCCCCACAGTGCCTGCTTCCCCCCCAGTGCCAGATATTCCCCCCCAGTGCCAGATATCCCCCTCCTCCAGTGCCAGGTATATGCCCCCAGTGCCAGGTATATGACCCCCCAGTGCCAGATATTCCCCCCCCCCCCCAGTGCCAGGTATATGCCCCCAGTGCCAGATATTCCCCCACAGTGCCAGGCATATGCCCCCAGTGCCAGATATTCCCTCCCAGTGCCTGCTTCCCCCCCCAGTGCCAGGTATATGCCCCCCCAGTCACTGGTATATGCCCCCAGTGCCGGGTATATGCCCCCCCAGTGCCAGGTATATTCCCCCAGTGCCAGGTATATGCCCCCCCAGTGCCAGGTATATGCCCCCAGTGCCAGGTATATGCCCCCCCCAGTGCCAGATATTCTCCCAGTGCCAGATATTCCCCCCCAGTGCCAGGTATATGCCCCCAGTGCCAGGTATATGCCCCCAGTGCCAGGTACATGCCCCCCCAGTGCCAGTTATATGCCCCAGTGCCAGGTATATGCCCCCAGTGCCAGATATTCCCCCCCAGTGCCTGCTTCCCCCCCAGTGCCAGGTATATGCCCCCAGTGCCGGGTTTATGCCCCCCCAGTGCCAGGTATATGCCCCCAGTGCCAGGTACATGCCCCCAGTGCCGGGTATATGCCCCCCCAGTGCCAGGTATATGCCCCCAGTGCCAGGTATATGCCCCCAGTGCCAGGTACATGCCCTCAGTGCCAGGTATATGCCCCCCCCAGTGCCAGGTATATGTCCCCAGTGCCGGGTATATGCCCCAGTGCCTGCTCCTCCGGCCCCCCCCTATGTGTTGGAGGGACACGAGCGCATCGCGCGTCTCTCCTGTGTCCCTCCTGGCTCTCCCCCAGCTGTCTAATAAAGGAAGTGCCGTTCGTGAGCCAATCAGAGCTCACGAACGGCACTTGCTTCCTTAGACCGGCCGGGGGAGAGCCAGGAGGGACACAGGAGAGACGCGCGATGCGCTCGTGTCCCTCCAACACATGGGGGGGGGGGGGGGGGAGAGCCGGGGGAGCAGGGGGAGCAGGCACCGCAGCAAGGAGGGAGAGGAGATCGCAGATTGACATGCGGACGCTCGTCCGCATGTCAATCTGTTCTAAATCAGTGGCGCCCCCGCAGCCCCTCGCCCCCAAGCCACCGCGAGGACTGCGGGGGCAGTAGTTACGCCACTGGATCATCCACAGCTCGCAGGTGCATGCCATTAAACAGGAGGGCCTGGCCTTATGGCAAGCCCACATCTATCTGAATGCCAGGCAAATGAGCAAGGCGCTGGGAGGTTGAGGTGCTAGTTCAGCCCTGCTCTCTGTGTGGTAGGACCGGCCTATTAGGCCATCGGCCCTTCTGGCATTTGCTAAAAGTGCCAGATGGCAAGTCCGGCCCTAGTACTTTCTCATGCTGAGAATACCATAGAGGTCACTTGTGGGGCATATTCAGTTCTGAGCGATGTGCGTCAGCAGTGGACATCACTCACGGTTACACTAGAGCAACAGTGTGCATTTTCCTGTGCAATCCTATGAACGATCAAAATGAACGGTATTGCAGTTAGATGTGCCGCTGTTATAAGCATTCCAATGCCATATTAACAACCCTTATAAATAAATTGACCCCATGGAGTTATGTATTTGCTTTGACGAGTGGGAATTTTCAGGTAAACACTGTTATAAAGAGAATCATGTCTGTAACACTGTGCCCATTGGGTCATACTGCATTTCTAAAAAAACATGTTCACTCATTTCTGAAAAGCACCATTTGCAAGGTACAATACACATGCATATGTGCTATAGCACTTTTATGGGTCTACAGTACTCATACACAGGTGACATCACACTGAGCAAGTGTATGGCTTTCTATACATTGCGTGGGAGTGATCACTGTGGTTTTGAAGGATGTTTTTGCACTGCACATACAGTACTATGGAACAGAGTGTACATAAATACAAGCAATACAGATTTATACACATACAGTATTGATCGCATCTAGACCGAGATGTAGCAGGGGGTTCCAGGGAAGGATTGGGATGGAAAACCAGCCCGGGAAATTTCAGGAAGCAGCCCTAATGGGGGTGGGTTTGTGGAGGGGGTGGTGCTTGTATAGGGGGTGGAATACTACCTTTGCATAGAACTTGATTTTGAGTCAGACACAGCTTGTTGCTGCAGACATTGACACACAGACAGACGCTGAAACAGACACTGACACATAGAAAATGTCTTATAGGTATTGTGTGCATGCGCCGAAAAAATGGGTGTGGGCAAATGCCACATGGGGAGTGGCCAATTAAAATGGGGGCGTGATACACATATGGGGGGGCCAGAAACACTTATGACACCATTAGTGCCAGATACACATATGCCCCCACAGTGCTAGATATGCTCCTACAGTGCCAGATGCACAAATGCCCCATGGTGCCAGATGCACAAATGCCCCATGCTGCTAGATACACAAATGCCCCCAGTAGTGCCATATATGCCCCCACAGTGCCAGACACACATTGCCCCAGAGTGTCAGATACACATTGCTCCAGAATGTCAAATACACATATGCCCCCACAGTGCCAGATATACATGCCCCCACAGTGCCAGATATGCCCCCACAGTGCCAGATATACATGGCCCCACAGTGCCAGATACACATGGTCCACAGTGCCAGATACACATGCCCCACAGTGCCAGATACACATGGTCCACAGTGCCAGATACACATGGTCCACAGTGCTAGATACACATGCCCCACAGTGCCAGATACACATGCCCCCACAGTGCCAGATACACATGCCCCCACAGTGTGCCAGATATGCCCCCACAGTGCCAGATACACATATGCCCCCAGAGTGCCAGATACACATGCCTCCACAGTGCCAGATATGCACCCAAAGTGCCAGATACACATGCCCCCAGAATGCCAGATATGCCACCACAGTGCTAGATATGCCCCCATAGTGCCAGATATGCCCCCACAGTGCCAGATACACATGCCCCCAGAGTGCCAGATATGCCCCAGCAGTGCAACTTACTTACCATTGTTGCTGCTGCCTGAGGCTGGCACTATCTTCTGCTGGGGAGAGCGCAGCATGCGCTCCTACAGTCCCTCTCCTTCCCTCAGTCCAGTCTCCTGAACTGGCGGCGGTCCGCGAGCCAATCAGGGCTCGCGGTCTGGCAGCAGCGGCTCCTGATTGGCTGCCAGTTTGTGTTATGCACACCAGTGCCTGCAGGAAAGTACTAGTGTCAGAACTGCCATGCACTCCAGTGTCCGCAGGAATGCACTGGTGCCTGAACCGCCATGCAAAACAAATGGACCCACAGACAAACTGGGGAACATGACACAACGTACACAGAAGGCGATAGGGCAACAAAACACACACACAGCGAACAGAGAAGCCCAGAGGCTAAGGAACTGGGTATCTCCCTTGCACTAGAACTGCCCAGATGTAAAAAGCAAGATGTTGTGTTTTAATACGTAGAGAACCCGAAATGCTGTTGCTAAGGGCAACAGCAAAACCCTAAAGGGTTACCAACGGGTGTGGCAGTAAACTCCTTGGTCAGAGATGGAATGATAGACACAAGGAGAGCCTCCACAATCCTGATTCTCACTTGCAGTGCACAGGTTTAAGCTTACTGCCACTAAACTGACCCCTGACACCTAGCACAGTGAGACAGGATTAGACAGGCAAGTGTTAGAATACAGCCGCAAACTTGCTAAGTTCACAGAGTAATAACAGAACCCCAGCAAGCTAAACGACTGACTCCAGTCTTACTGCTAGGTCTGGATTGGCAGAGTGTAATACCAAATCCCCAGGCCTATTTGCAGTAAGCAACAAACAAATACAAAGCTACACAGTACTGGCTAACTTTCATGAACTGACTAACCAACAGAGATTCAGCAGCATCTGCTTACCCTGAAAAGAGGCCTTATAAAGCAGGTGCTGTCCACGCCCCACTCAGACCTCACAGACTGTGAGCACAAAAACCAGCACCGGATCCCCTGCCGTGCACAGAGCCTATAACCACTGCACAGCAAAAGACCCGAACCGGAGTATCAGCTGCGCTCAGGTTACTCCACTAGCACTTGTCTCCCGGTTGCCATGACGACGTGGCAGCACAGGGCAGGAGACCCTAACAGTACCCCCCCTCTGACGAGGGGTCAAAGAACCCCTACCACCGGGTTTATCGGGGAACTGCGAGAAGAAAGAGCGTATCAGTCTGGGGGCATGAAGATCACAACTGCGCACCCACGACCGCTCCTCCGGGCCATACCCCTTCCAGTGCACCAAAAATGACAGCCGACCCCGAACCACCTTGGAGTCAAGAATCCTTTCAACAACAAACTCCCTCTGGCCACGTATCAGAAGAGGGGAAGGTCTTCCACTGGAAGAAGGATTACTAATCGCCCGTTTTAAAAGGGAACAATGAAATGTTTTATTGATACCCAAAGAACGGGGCAGATCTAACTGAAATGCCACCGGATTGATAACCCTGGTGATCTTATAAGGGCCGATGAACCGGGGCCCTAACTTATGAGATGGCTGTCTCAACTTCAAATTCTTGGTAGACAACCAGACGAAGTCTCCTAATTTGAAGCTGCAGGGTCTTTTCCGCTTATCAAAAACCCTTTTGGTCACTAATGACACAGATACAAGGGCTTTCTTCACTTTCCGCCAAATACCTCTAAGGACCGAAACCACAGAGGAACCACCAGGCGTGGAGTCCAGGGGGTCAAAAGAATTGGCCTTAGGATGATGCCCATACACACAAAGGAAGGGAGAGATCCCTGTAGCAGAGTGAGCCGCGTTGTTATAGGCAAACTCCGCCATGGACAGATGAGCAACCCAGTCAGTCTGACACTTGGAGACATAACACCTGAGGAACTGCTCCAAGGACTGGTTCACCCTTTCAGTCTGCCCATTAGACTGCGGATGGTAGCCTGACGACAAGCTGACAGAAATCTGGAGATCGGAACAAAATGCCCTCCAGAATTTGGCCACAAACTGGGATCCGCGGTCAGAGACCACATCAAGTGGCAACCCGTGGAGACGCACAACATGCAGCATAAATAATTCAGACAGGCGTCTGGCTGATGGCAGCCCAACCAGTGGAACGAAGTGCGCCATCTTCGAAAACCTGTCAACGACAACCCAGATGGCTGTCATCCCCGAGGATTTGGGCAAGTCCACCACAAAATCCATTGAAATGTGGGTCCATGGCTTAGATGGGATAGAGAGTGGATGTAATGGGCCAACAGGAACCCCTCTAGGAGTCTTATTTCGGGCACAGATGTCACATGCCCGAACCCACTGATCCACATCCTTAGCCACCGAGGGCCACCACACCGCCCTAGATAGCAACTCCCGAGTTCTGGCAATACCCGGGTGACCTGCCGACTTCTTGGCATGGAATTCCAGGAACACTCGCTGTCTTAACCTAGGAGGCACAAACAAAAGACCTACCGGAAGGTCTGGAGGAGCCTGCTCCTGTGCTCTAAGGACTAATGATAAGAGGTCCTGGGTAATGCCCACTTTAATACATGATGGGGAAACAATGGGCAACGGCTCCTCGGTGGTCTCCTGGATTGGAGCAAAACTCCGCGAGAGCGCATCAGCCTTGATGTTTTTTGACCCAGGGCGATATGTTATCAAAAAATTAAAGCGAGCAAAAAACAAAGCCCATCGTGCCTGCCTGGCATTGAGACGCTTCGCTGACTCTAAATATGCCAGATTCTTATGGTCAGTGAGAATTGAGACCACAAACTTAGCCCCCTCAAGCTAGTGTCTCCACTCCTCGAGTGCATCCTTAATAGCCAACAATTCCCGGTTACCCACGTCATAATTCATCTCGGCAGGCGAAAAGTTACGGGAAAAGTAAGCACAGGGATGAAGGCGATTATCAGACACTCCCATCTGAGAAAGCACTGCCCCAATACCCATCTCAGAGGCATCCACCTCCACCACAAAAGGACGCTCTGGATCTGGGTGTCGCAGCACCTTGGCCGAAACAAATGCCCTTTTGAGACGGGCAAAAGCCGCTTTAGCCTCACAAGACCAGTGAGCAACATCCGCCCCTTTCTTAGTGAGTGCCACCAAGGGCGCCACTATAGACGAAAATCCAGCGATAAATCGTCTATAAAAATTCGCAAAGCCCAGGAAACGCTGAAGCGCCTTCAAACTAGTGGGCTGCACCCAATCCAGGACTGCCTGTACCTTGGAACCCTCCATTTGGAAACCTTCTGGGGAGATAATATATCCTAGAAATGCGATTTGCTGAACTTCAAATTCGCACTTCTCCAGCTTCGCCCCAAGCCGGTGGTCTCTGAGTTTCTGGAGGACTAAGCGTACATGCTTCCGATGTTCCTCCAGGGAATGGGAGAAGATTAGGATGTCATCTAAGTATACAACTAAGAATCTATCCAAATATTCCCTGAGCACATCATTCATGAAATCCTGGAAGACTGCCGGGGCATTACAGAGCCCAAAAGGCATCACCAAATATTCATAATGCCCTGAGTGGGTATTAAAGGCAGTCTTCCATTCATCCCCCTCTCTTATTCGGATTAGATTGTACGCACCGCGTAGGTCAATCTTAGAAAAAATGGTGGCAGTACGAAGCTGGTCAAACAAGACCGAAATGAGAGGCAGTGGGTATGAGTTTTTAATCGTGATACGGTTCAATTCCCTGAAGTCGATGCAGGGTCGCAACGAACCGTCCTTTTTACCCACGAAGAAGAACCCCGACCCAACTGGAGACTGTGAAGGTCTGATAAATCCCTTAGCCAAGTTCTCCTGAATGTACTCTGCCATAGCCTGAGTCTCAGGACGTGACAGGGAGTACAACCTGCTCTTGGGAAGCTTAGCATTTGGCAACAAATCAATGGCACAGTCATAGGGGCGATGGGGAGGTAGTACCTCTGCAACTTTTTTGGAGAACACGTCCGCAAAATCTGCATAACACCCTGGCAATCCTGGCAAACTTAGCTGCGAGAGCCTGACTGGAAGGCTCAAGCAACTCCTGAAACAATCAGTACCCCAACTAAGAATCTCCCCAGAGACCCAGTCAAATTGAGGATTGTGGGCCCTTAACCAGGGTAACCCCAACACCAATGGGGCAAAAGTACAGACAGTCACATAAAAGGACAATTTTTCAGAGTGTGTGGCTCCAATAAACAAAGAAATCTGGCTAGTGCAAGAGGTAATTTTACCTTGGGATAATGGTTCCCCGTTTAACCCACAAATCTCAATTTCCGATGCCAAGGGTACTAAGGGAACAGAGTGTTTTAGGGCGAATTGGCGGTCCATAAAAACCCCGTCGGCCCCACTGTCCACAAAGGCCTCAGTCTTGACAGTTTGACCGAGGATCTTCAAGGTCACCGGAATGATAAAAGTCTTCTTGGGAAATTCTGACTTCTGGCCTGACAGGATATTTCCCATCACCCTCAGGCCCTGAAGTTTTCCGGCTTTTCTGGGCATGATACTACCACATGACCTTTATTCCCACAGTGCAAACACAACCCCTGCTGTCTCCTCCGCGTCTTCTCACGCGAGGAGAGGCGGGTAGCCCCAATCTGCATAGGCTCCTCAGAAAATTCCTCAGAGTCTGAGGTTCCCTTGGGAAGGAAGGAAATCTCAGTCTCCCTTTCAAGCCTACGCTCTCTCAGCCGTCTATCCACCCGGATGGATAACTGCATGAGCTGATCCAAGCTATCAGGCAAGGGATATTGTACCAGTTGGTCCTTTATCTGGTTAGAAAGACCTCTTCGGTACTGGTGTCTCAGGGCTGGGTCATTCCACTGGGTATCATGGGCCAACCTCCGAAACTCCGTACAGTAAACCTCAACTGGCCTTCGCCCTTGCTTAAGGATCGAAATCTGAGCCTCGGCTGAGGCCGTCTTGTCAGGGTCATCATACAACATGCCCAGTGCCGTAAAAAAAGCATCAACACTTTTAAGCGACGGACAGTCAGGCTGCAACCCATATGCCCAGACCTGTGGGTCTCCTTGTAGCAAGGAAATCACTATGCCCACCCGCTGAATCTCCGACCCAGAAGACTGAGGCCTAAGCCGGAAGTATAGCTTGCAGCTCTCCTTAAAACAAAAGAACTGCGAGCGATCTCCAGAAAAACGATCCGGGAGATTCACTTTCGGCTCCTTAACCCCTGCAGGTGCTGCTGCTGCGGGAGCTCCGCCAGCAGCCTGGGAGGTGTGCATTTTAATGGACAAATCATTAAATTGCCGAGTCAGGACCTGCACCTGATCGACCACCTGTTGCAACGTATTTTGAGGGGTATGCTCCATATTCCCACAAAATTTCAACAGGAGTATTAGGCTGCTGAATATGTTATGCACACCAGTGCCTGCAGGAAAGTACTAGTGTCAGAACTGCCATGCACTCCAGTGTCCGCAGGAATGCACTGGTGCCTGAACCGCCATGCAAAACAAATGGACCCACAGACAAACTGGGGAACATGACACAACGTACACAGAAGGCGATAGGGCAACAAAACACACACACAGCGAACAGAGAAGCCCAGAGGCTAAGGAACTGGGTATCTCCCTTGCACTAGAACTGCCCAGATGTAAAAAGCAAGATGTTGTGTTTTAATACGTAGAGAACCCGAAATGCTGTTGCTAAGGGCAACAGCAAAACCCTAAAGGGTTACCAACGGGTGTGGCAGTAAACTCCTTGGTCAGAGATGGAATGATAGACACAAGGAGAGCCTCCACAATCCTGATTCTCACTTGCAGTGCACAGGTTTAAGCTTACTGCCACTAAACTGACCCCTGACACCTAGCACAGTGAGACAGGATTAGACAGGCAAGTGTTAGAATACAGCCGCAAACTTGCTAAGTTCACAGAGTAATAACAGAACCCCAGCAAGCTAAACGACTGACTCCAGTCTTACTGCTAGGTCTGGATTGGCAGAGTGTAATACCAAATCCCCAGGCCTATTTGCAGTAAGCAACAAACAAATACAAAGCTACACAGTACTGGCTAACTTTCATGTACTGACTAACCAACAGAGATTCAGCAGCATCTGCTTACCCTGAAAAGAGGCCTTATAAAGCAGGTGCTGTCCACGCCCCACTCAGACCTCACAGACTGTGAGCACAAAAACCAGCACCGGATCCCCTGCCGTGCACAGAGCCTATAACCACTGCACAGCAAAAGACCCGAACCGGAGTATCAGCTGCGCTCAGGTTACTCCACTAGCACTTGTCTCCCGGTTGCCATGACGACGTGGCAGCACAGGGCAGGAGACCCTAACAGTTTGTGAGCTCTGATTGGCTCACGAACCGGCTCAGCGCACGCCGCCGCCGCTGACGGACTCAGGGGGGACTAGCAGGCAGGAGAGGAGAGGCGTGTGCTCTCCTGCCTGCGAGTCTCCCCTGAGTCCATCAGTGCAAGGTAAGAGTGGCACAGTGCAAGGTAAAATAAAATAACACACTGAAAATATACATTGGTAGGACACATAAGCAATTCCTATAAAAATCAACATGGGTTTTAAAGAGTTAACTCACCAATGAGAGTGTTAGGCTGCCCTGAACAGAGGAGAAATCCTCTGTAGATGGGGAGGGAGAAACCCATGTCAAGTACAGAGACAAGAGTTACTTTCGGTTTCGCTATCCCTGATAGCAGAAGCCCAGGCGGAGGGAGGCACTTTTGAGCTGTTGGCATACCTTCCAATGGTACCTTTTTAGCAGGTACAGTACCTTTTTTATGGTCTGTACCGATTTTTGGCTCTCTCTACACTTCCATTGAAAGTATAGAAAAAGGGGTGTGGCCACACCCAGTTTAACCGTGGCCATGCCCCCTTTCATAATTTGTACTGAGTTTTCTGTGCAAAATGTTGGAGGTTATGTGTTGGTGTGTGAGCAGGGGGGTTTCCAGGACCACCCTGCGTGCACTATTACATACTGCTGCTGGGGAGGAGACCCACTGTGCGGGGACTTCAGTGCAAACTGACGCTCTCTCTCTCCTCTCAGGCTGCTCAGCTCTGTCAAGCAGCAGCGTGACGGCGACACTGCTGCGATGCTGACCGGAACAGCAAAGTACAGGACACTTGCTGCAATGATCTCCCGGCTCTCAGCACCCAGAAGTCTCCCCTAGCCAGGCAGATGACAGCTTCCAGGTTGCGGTCCAGTGGAATCCCGGCCGGATCGACTTCTGAATGTGTGTGGGCCAGCCAGCCCAAGAGATGGTGGACTGGCGTCAGCCAGCCGGGATCTGTCCCGATATCCCGGTATCCCGGTGGCCCAATCCGTCCCTCATGTAGGCAAAGGTACAGATGGAGCCATGATCATCTTGGCTTCTCTGCCGCGCCTAAGCACACCATGGTTTATTAGCATAAGACCTTCATCTATTGTTCTCAGCTACAATAAAATACAGAGAGAACAATACATCAGGGGATTAAGTCTGACTGCCCTGGCTCAGTTAATCCAATTAAAGGCCAAAATGAAGATGGCTCCATCTGTAAGTGAAAGTATGTTGATGTATCTTCTGGCTATTCTGAGTTTGAAGTAAGTAAAATACACCTCTTTCTAGCCATATCTTTTGCATCTTATACAGTGCAGCTGTAAGTGCAGATAGGGGAAGGTGCTCTGCAAGATACATATACAAAATGCAAACATGAATAATGATGAATAATTCAATCTAGTGTAGGTGCTATTAATATAAATAACAGAGCATACACACCCACTAAAATAAATAAAGTAAAATAAATAAAGTAAACACAATGGGGGAATTAAATTGGCGGTGAAGGATGTGAATTGTCGTTGCTACAGCGTCTAAATGCCAGCAACGGCACCCCATCTGACACCCTTGGCCTGGCTGATTCGTACCCTGATTCACACCAAAGTGCTCACTACACTATGGAGTAGCAAATAATTTTGTGTGAGATCGCACTGCCATAAAGTGCAGCATGTGCCGCACAGATTCGGCTGGGCAAACAATGAATTCCTCTCAATGTCCTTAAGGTTGCTTGACTCAAAAATGAAATCTGAAAAATAAAAGATTGAGAAGCGCCCAATGGTACAGTATCCTCTAGGTTCATCAGCATGTGCATTTTTTTTAATTAACCACTTGCCTGGCATGGTTGCATCAGATGCGACCATACCAGCAAGTGTCTTATCTGACCTGGTCGCACAGGATGCAACAAGTCAGATAGACAGTGCTTGCAGCGGCAGCTGGCAGGGAAGAGAAACTTGCCTCTGCTGCTGCTGTCAGAGGGACCGGAAGGTTCCTCTGCCTCCCTGCACCCTCTGCCAGTGTCTGCTGTGCTGCCGATCGGTCAGCACGGCAGGACCCCCCACCCAGCGGCTGCAGACAATGGCAGCTGCTGTGAAAGTGTAAAACAGCCAGCCCCAGACACCCCGCCCTGTGTACCCGGCGACTGTCTCGGGTGTAAAAGGTAACGTCGCGATGTTACCGATTTTCCAATGTTACCCATCTTCTGATCGATGTTCCGATGTTCTTCACCTAATTCACTCATAAAAAAAACCCTGACAATTTTTGAGCGTTTTTATTTTTTTGGCGGGGGGGGGGGGGGGGGGGGGGGATATTGGCGGTTAAGTGGTTAAAACATGAATCATATCCCTGTCCCTGTATCTTTAGAGGGAGGGACATCACTCTTTATCCAGGTGGAAAATCTCCACAATATTCACAGGAATCCTTTAAAAAGGAATATAACACATACTGTAGTATAATATTGTTTCAACACTTATTTATTCAAGGTAAAATTTACATTTGGTACAGGGATATTATTGACTTAATGATTCAGGGGTGCCCATGCTGGTGAACTTAGAATATACTGCAATTCAGAGTTGGAAATACTCTAATGGAATGGATTCCATGCCTGCATGTGCACAAAATATGCATCCACATGTAGACTTTTGCATATGGTTCCCCATGCCTGTAGAGGTGGCACTGAGGAATGGTGGGGTGGGGTGGGAGGGGGATGTGCATTGGCTTAGAACTGTAAGGATATGTAGAAATAAATGCAACACAATTAGACATGAATGTCTGAAACTTGTACCTGGAAGTGGAGAACTTGGTGGTAAGCCTACCTGTAAAATGTGCGCCCGCCACTTCTGGGTTCCAGTTATGAAATCTGGAAGCTCTGTCCGGCACTACGCTAACTACGCACCATGCTTATTCACAGCACTCTGTAAGGTATACACGCTCTCTCTCTTCCTTCAAGTAGGCTGCTTATTTATCCTGAGCACATTTTACTCCTGCAATACCTTGTGCATCATGGGTCATCTGACACCCGATAGGAATCATCGGTACCCATTGTAACTGCCTTTCTTAGACACAGCACCACTTTTCTCTCATCAGCTGTTCAATCCTGACACAGCAGCTGACAGCAGAAACACTGTGGCATCTACAAATGAAGCCATGCTCATCTATCCTCCATGTGGCATGTAGTGCGAGAAACTAATTGCATTACATTGGCCTGCGCCTTGTTGCAGCATGGCATATTCAGTCACTGTGTAATCAATTGAGGGGGTCATTCCGAGTTGATCGCTCGCTAGCTACTTTTTGCAGCCATGCGAACGCATAGTCGTCTCCCACAGGGGAGTGTATTTTAGCTTTGCAAGTGTGCGAAAGCATGTGCAGCCGAGCAGTACAAAAACAGTTTGTGCAGTTTCTGAGTAGGTCTGAACTTACTCAGCCGCTGCGATCACTTCAGCCTGTCCGTTTCCAGAATGGACGTCAGACACCCTGCAAACGCTTGGACATGCCTGCGTTTTTCCAACCACTCCCTGAAAACGGTCAGTTGACACCCATAAACGCCCACTTCCTGTCAATCTTCTTGCAATCGGCTGTGCGTATGGATTCTTTGTTAAATCCATCACTCAGCAACGATCCCCTTTGTACCCGTACGACGCGTCTGTGCATTGCGGTGCATGCGCATGTGCGGTAGTGACCCGATCGCTGCGCTGTGAAAAACGGCAGCGTGCGATCAGGTCGGAATGACCCCCTGAGTCTCCAGCAGGTGCAATACTGGTGTTCGTTCACCAGGTGTCGCTTTTGAAAACCAGCATTGTGCATGTGTGAAGTCTCCATTGTAAATTCAAATGATGCTTGTTGTAGCAAAAATAGGGGCGTGGCTTCATACAGGGGCATAGTCAGTTACGCCCCCTGTAGAGTTGTGTCCCCATTTGTGCCCCCTGTAGAGTTGTGCCCCCTGCAGAGTTGTGCCCCTATTTGTGCCCCCTGTAGAGTAGCACAGCTTAAAAAAAAACAAAAAAAAAAAAAACGAATACTTACTATCCCCGCTCCTGATTCCCGACTGCTGCTGACCTCCACCGCGCCGCTCCTCGGATCAATTGGAGAGACGTCATGACGTCTCTCCCATAGCACAGCATAGACACTAGAGGTCAATTATGACCCCTAGCGTCTATGTGCCAGTCCCACAATGCTGTGCGGTGCGCGGTGACATCATCGCGCACCGCACAGCAAAGGTTCTCTACACAAAGGGAAACTAGATGGGTAGCGTCTACCCGTCTAGTTTCCTTCACAGCGCGGCGCCCTCCGGATGGCGCTGGTGCCCTCTGGAAGGCGGCGCCCAGGGGCAAAATCCCATGTGCCCGTAGCAAGATCCGCTACTGGCTACATCTGTACATGTAGTTCACTGAATCTTGCACAGATTATGACTCAGCACTCACAAGGGGATAAATCAATTGAGCACCAATAAATGTGAGTTTATTACTGCACTTGATTAAACTGATAAAATGAGCAAGTGACTGAGGGCCTAATTCAGCATGGATCGCAAAAGCAAAATTTCTCTAATGGGCAAAACCATGTGCACTGCAGGGGGGGCAGATATAACATGTGCAGAGAGAGTTATGCTGGGTACACACTGGCAGATATATTGGCCAATCAGTTGGTTGTCCAATATATCTTTTGCTGATCTGCAGGTGTGTACAAGCAATATGTCGTCTTTCACAGATATATTGCTTCTGCTGTTCAACACAGCAGATGACCAATATATCTGCAGATATATTAGTGCATCTTTCAGTGTGTATGAACAATCCCCATTTGCATATATAGCTGCAGATAGATTTAACAGCAGATATATCTTTAAGATATATTGGTGCATCTTTCTGTGTGTATGAACAACCACCATCTGCAGATCGATTGAACTGCAGATATATCTGCCAGTGTGTACCCAGCTTTAGATTTGGGTGGGATGTGATCAAACTGAAATCTAAATTGCAGTGTTAAGGTGGGTACACACTAATAGATATATCTGCAGATCAA